>NC_064614.1:273567347-274192347 GCF_023898315.1 Schistocerca nitens | reverse complement strand
GCAGATCCACACTTGAACGCTAACTCGGATGAGGTATATTATGGATCTCTGCATCCGAACATCGCTCCTTACATAGTGTATGATGGATATACCTTCAAACCCTATCTCGGGCGTGGCATATTGTGAATCCGCATACCACCATCGCTCCGGATATAATGCGTGGCGAATCGACATTAAGAATGCTAACTCGATTCTACTGCGGGTCCTGGGAGCCATCTGCGACACATAGATATACGCAGACATACAGCAAACAGACCAAACTCTCTGCAAATGTGGAGGTGACTGGATGCAATCGACTACAGTGCTATACTATGCCTCCTGATCAGAAAAATAGCGTTTTGTGCTAGGTGTTGGCAGCTGTGCTACATTTACAAGTAATTTTAGAGCATGGAACGAGAGATTATGTCATGATTGCATGAGTAGAACTGACATAAAATCGATATAACTGTGAAAAAGACGGGAAAATACATATAAATTGAGGGAATATACATCAAAATGCGGGGAAATTGAGGAAGTACTTCTGACTGACGCAGAACAATTTGTACATGGGAACAAGTATGCGAAGTCAGAGGAATCCGACAAAACGTCGACATGGAAGCGAAGGGAACCGGGGAAACAGTAACTTTTTTTCCGTCAAGGCAGCATTCCACTGTATGTCTAATGAGGTAACAGTGATACACGCGAGTTGACTACCGTATTTGATGCTTTTCAGGAAGACAGAGAACCGTCTGCCTCTAAACTTACATGCATCTGCATTAAAGGATAACATAGAGTGGACAGGGTGATCGGTTGAGATGGTAACAAGCTACGATTTAATGTAAGACTGATGATGCTTTATAAAGAGGGAGATGTTGTTGCAGGTCATTTGACCATTTTTTCCGCTGTTCTGTCAGGATGCATCTTTTGCTTGACATAGCCTGTGTTTGATTATACCTTGACATAGCCTGCATTTGATTCATAAACAACCATGTGTTCTGTATGTGATTTAGAGCACTGTCTACTTGCAGTAGTTAACGGCAAACCTCTCGGTCATCAGAGGACTTTCATCTCATGTGTGATGAAACGTGACCATCCAGTTTCGACCCATTCCTCTAAACGAACGAAGATTTATGCAATGTACTCCATCCCCCTATCACATCTTGGGTGCGAAATCGAGACTTCAGCTTCATAACTAAGATGATTCTAAGTTAGCGGTAGGTGTTTGTTAGACACTGCACACTGCTTGACAGATATGCTGTTTACGTAGTTAGTGGTGGCATGACTTGTAATTTTACATGCCGGACGCTGCTGCTATGCGTTTATCTGTATCCACGAAAGAGGTATTCTCCGTTACTAACGATCATTTCATATAGGACTGATGAGGGCATAGTATAATTTCTGAATGGTGATCGGATGTGAATAGTGGACGCAATACATCTCTGAAAAA
This sequence comes from Schistocerca nitens, assembly GCF_023898315.1. Taxonomy (NCBI): domain Eukaryota; kingdom Metazoa; phylum Arthropoda; class Insecta; order Orthoptera; family Acrididae; genus Schistocerca; species Schistocerca nitens. The sequence goes on along the minus strand of NC_064614.1, from coordinate 274,190,921 downwards.
CTATACTGTGCATATTTCACACAGAGCCAATGTTTTAAGGAAGTAATTTTTTCATTTTACAGTTTGTTACCATAGTTTGTTGTTGTTGTTGTTGTTGTGGTCTTCAGTACTGAGACTGGTTTGATGCAGCTCTCCATGCTACCCTATCCTGTGCAAGTTTCTTCATCTCCCAGTACCTACTGCAACCTACATCCTTCTGAATTTGCTTAGTGTATTCATCTCTTGGTCTCCCTCTACGATTTTTTACCCTCCACGCTGCCCGCCAATGCTAAATTTGTGATCCCTTGATGCCTCAGAACATGTCCTACCAACCGGTCCCTTCTTCTCGTCAAGTTGTGCCACAAGCTCCTCTTCTCCCCAATTTTATTCAGTACCTCCTCATTAGTTATGTGATCTACCCACCTTATCCTCAGCATTCTTCTGTAGCACCACATTTCGAAAGCTTCTATTCTCTTCCTGTCCAAACTATTTATTGTCCATGTTTCACTTCCATACATGTCCGCAGCTCGTGGTCTTGCGGTAGCGTTCTCGCTTCCCGCGCACAGGGTCCCGGGTTCGATTCCCTGCGGGGCCAGGGATTTTCTCTGCCTCGTGATGACTGGGTGTTGTGTGTCTTTCATCATCATTTCATCTCCATTGACACGCAAGTCGCCGAAGTGGCGTCAACTCGGAAGACTTGCACCAGGCGAACGGTCTACCCGACGGGAGGCCCTAGCCACACGGCACTTCCATTACTTCCATACATGGCTATACTCCATACAAATACTTTCAGAAACGACTTCCTGACACTTAAATCTACACTCAATGTTAACAAATTTCTCTTCTTCAGAAATGCTTTCCTTGCCATTGCCAGTCTACATTTTATATCCTCTCTACTTCGACCATCAGCAGTTAGTTCGCTCCCCAAATAACAAAACTGCTTTACTACTTTAAGTGTCTCATTTCCTAATCTCATTCCCTCAGCATCACCCGACTTAATTCGACTACATTCCATTATCCTCGTTTTGCTTTTGTTGATGTTCATCTTATACCCTCCTTTCATGACACTGTCCATTCCGTTCAACTGCTCTTCCAAGTCCTTTGCTTTCTCTGACAGAATTACAATGTCATCGGCGAACCTCAACATTTTTATTTCTTCTCCATGGATTTTAATACCTACTCCAAATTTTTCTTTTGTTTCCTTCACTGCTTGTTCAATATACAGATTGAATAGCATCGGGAAGAGGCTACAACGCTGTCTCACTCCCTTCCCAACCACTGCTTCCCTTTCATGTCCCTCGACTCTTATAAATGCCATCTGGTTTGTGTACAAATTGTAAATAGCCTTTCACTCCCTGTATTTCACCCCTGCCACCTTTAGAAATTGAAAGAGAGTATTTAACCACACAGTAAAGCTGCATGACCTCGGGAAAAATTACAGCTGTAGAAAGTTTGATAACGGCTGTAGTTTCCCCTTGCTTTCAGCCGTTCGCAGGACCAGCACAGCAAGACCGTTTTGGTTATTGTTACAAGGCCAGATCAGTCAATCATCCAGACTGTTGCCCCTGCAACTACTGAAAAGGCTGTTGCCCCTCTTCAGGAACCACACGTTTGTCTGGCCTCTCAACAGATACCCCTCCGTTGCGGTTGCACCTACGGTACGGCCATCTGTATCGCTGAGGCACGCAAGCCTTCCCACCAGCGGCAAGGTCCATGGTTCATGGAGGGAAGTTTATCATAGAAAAATATGCAAGAAGGGTGTATGTCATGCGCTGGAAATATATGTCTTACATTGGAATATTAACAGCGCTGCATTTCACACAAATGATAAGTCAGAAACTCAAGCGATCTAACATTATAAGTGTAGAACCGTGTAGCCTTAGGAGTGCGTGTATTTATGTTCTCTCTTACCAATACCCTCCTGGTAGTGATCCCAGATACTAGAACAATACTTTAAAATCGATAGCTTAGTTGATTTTTGTAAAATGCTTAGAACTCCATCTGTCTGGAGCTCCATCATCAGGGTGTATACGTGAACAAGGAAAAAAAGTCCCTGATTTTTCTCGGATTCCCCGGTTAAAAATACACTTTCCCCAGGTGAAAATACACAATTTCCGTGTTAAGTGACAGTATACGTTTCCTAGGAACTGTAAAACTTATCAGTTCTTTGATTAGTTACGGTTTTATACACAGGCATAGAATTTCCCAGCACTTTAGAAAACAAAACTCAGGGGAAAAAAATATCTTTGATGTGCAGCAACACGTATACTGTATATTTTTGTATTACGAAAGTATAATTCCACCAAACACCTCATGTCACTTTTCGAAGCATTGTAATCGAGATTGTGATGTGTTTTTGTAAGCCAGTCATAGCTCATGTCACGTGTTCTCGCCAGCCGATGATGGCTGGTATTCAGAGCATAGGACACGTGATGCAGTCAACCAATTGCAATATCACTGTTAAGTAGCGTGAACACACAAATAGGGACAGTTAATGGTTTAAATTAACTTACGTAGTGTTGCTACCCAAACAGCTTTCACATGTAATATTGGTCTCAAAGATTAATAAGCTGTAAGAGAACTAAGCTTTCACGTTGATCTATTTTGAGTGTGTTACATTTTAAGACACATTACACAGATGTGCCAGTAAAATTTTTAATAACGCCATAAATGTCTGATTTTCTGGGCTCGAAATTCTTCCAAATGGTCGTCCTCAAAGAGTTGATTTTTAAATGAGAGTCAAATGCTCTGTGATTTAAGAAATTCATCGTACATTCTCGCACATAGTTCATCTTGCGTAAAGGGAAATTTGCTTTGAAAGTAACGCTTTTCAAACAACCATTTGCAATATTTTTCCACGACCTGTTACAAACAGGTTCGTTTCAGCAGTTGCTATAGAGCGCCAGGTAACAGGAGTCATTGCGCTTGTGCAGCTACGATGACGCAGGAGGCCCGTATGTTCGTACGTGTAAAAATGGCTCTGAGCACTATGGGACTTAACTTCTGAGGTCATCAGTCCCCTAGACTACTTAAACCTAACTAACCTAAGGACATCACACACATCCATGCCTGAGGCAGGATTCGAACCTGCGACATAGCGTCGCGCAGTTCCAGACCGTAGCGCCTAGAACCGCTCCGCCACCCTAGACGGCCACGTGTAAAAGATCTTACATTAGGTCACAAAAGAAACACATCAGACGTTACTCCAACAGCATCGGAATTTTGTGAACCATACTAAAATGCATAATTCGGCTTAAAAGTGCACATTCGTATATCCAGATTCGGATGTAAATTTTCTTGGAGTACCAGTACTGTATTTTCTCATGTTTGGTTCTTTGTTGTGGCATAATGCCATACGCGCTAGACGATGAAAACGTGCACTTGAAATGCAGCGAACAGTTGAAACTAGCAAATAGTGGGGAATTAAACACTTCGTTTCAAATAAATTGACTGCCTCAGGGGAAAAGATTAATAAAAGCCAAATTTCTTTAGCAGACCTACAAAAATAACTTCATTGTTATGCAAGGCGATTAATGCTTGACTGTCAGAGAGATGGAAATAAAATAAAATCTAAAACTAATAACATATTTTGGCCTTCCGTAATTATGTGAATATATTTTAATTCACTTGATAGCTCCCGGCCACAGCAAACCAATTTGTATTCATTTGACGTGAGAGCAATAAACGAACAGGAAACAGCGAAATCACTAAACGTAAACAAGGGGCATGTGGAGACTACCCCACCACAACTCAGACTGCTCTGTGCCATCAGACACACCCCAACGTTATTTTCGAACCAGGGCAGTATTAGATCTGGATATATAAAAAAAATCGCCTTTTCAAAAATATGTTCATTTTGTAGTGCATATCCTTACATGTTCGAGGAAATTTAGGACATGTCACTTCGTCTTAAGCGTGCCAAAGTGCAGTGCCACGCCTCTTCGCACAGTATTCTTCTAACGCACGTCACTGTATTTCGCTCAGTGGAATTCAAACGTGTAATATTTTGTAATGGATGCCATCAAATTATGTCCAGGACAATGAAAATTAACATGTCCTGTGGTGATTCTTCTGCTCCCAGTGGGTCGGTTTGACATCCTGCCCCTCTTAAAAAAACTCGCAATTACTGGATGGAATTATTTGTAAGTACTCTTCAGAAAATTTGCACTCTTTATTGCCTATCAGTTAATAACTTGTGTTTTCTGCGACATACAATTAAATATATGATACATAAAACGAGTCAAGACAAGAGACAAGCGCAGGCCGGGTGGCCGAGCGGTTCTACGCGCTACAGTCTGGAACCGCGCGACCGCTACAGTCGCAGGTTCGAATCTTGCCTCGGTCATGGATGTGTGTGATGTCCTTAGGTTAGTTACGTTTAAGTAGTTCTAAGTTCTAGGCGACTGATGACCTCAGAAGTTAAGTCCCTTAGTGCTCAGAGCCATTTGAACCATTTGAACAAGAGGCAAGCAAGCAGTATACGTTTCTTCAATCCCTGTAAGTCCTAGCATTTTTTTCTCTCTAATCTTGCTACAGCTTTACATGGCGTGCTTTTCTTTCTGGGAAAGAATCTATTACCTCATCAAAGTTCGTCAAACGTTTTGCTGCATGAAGAAAACGAAATGTCGTTGTCTAATACTGAAAAAGCTATTAACACAAATAGTACCCAAGCCTGGTGTGGTTCCTCGATCTGATTACGTGTAATTTGTCACGGTCTGCTAGATAAAACGAAATAGGCCTGTCTAATAATGTAGCATTCGTAACACACACCAAAACGATATTGTTTTGGTACAAATTGTCATTTGGCAACGTAATTCACTAAGTACGAATATCAAATGCCTATTAGGCCTACCAGAAGCAAAAAGATTTATATTAGAAAACAGTTTCACACTTCATTCATACGTTCCAGATTCTCTAGCATGAAATCGAAACGTAGTAGTACGAAATTTTTACATAAATTTGGAATCGTCATATTCTTCTATAATTTGTGTGGTGGTCCCGTTTCCCTCATTCTAACAATCAATTCTGTAACTATTCCTGTCAGTGTGAAAACTTATTCTTCGATTAACTTCACTAACCCTGTCTCAATCACAGGTTTAGTTCAAAATGGTTCAAATGGCTCAACTGCTGTGGTCCTCAGTCCCCTAGAACTTAGAACTACTTAAACCTAATTAACCTAAGGACATCACACACATCCATGCCCGAGGCAGGATTCGAACCTGCGACCGTAGCAGTCGCACGGTTCTGGACTGCGCGCCTAGAACCGCGAGACCACCACGGCCGGCTCACAGGTTTAGTTATCCCGTGTTTATTCTCCAGTTAGGCATTATTACGTGTTCGTACAACGCGTTTTCCGTGCTACTCCCACAATTGAACTTAGATGGCTGTTAGTCGGAAACTGTACAACTGGTCCTTAGTAGTGTAGCGGTCTGGCCAAAAATTTTCTGTCATACTCTTGGATACATCAAGAAGATAATGCGTCATCTTTCTTACCTGTTATTCCTGTTAGTCGTTCATTTCCACTCTGAAAGTCTGACTCTATGGATTTCGCTAGTAATTATAATAACATTTATCATTCGCAAACCCAGACAACCATATATACAAACAGCGACTGGCATTCACCCGTTCGGCTTTACTCCACTCACCTCGTGTAGCCCTGCCACCTTTTCTCTGCAAGATAGTTTATTTATAGATGTGACAGGGATTCCCCTGGCAGGGACGTCACGTTCACAATGCATGCATTCAAAAATCAACTTATGATTCATTCGGAAATCAACTTAGAATGCGTTCAAAAATGTTCAAAAACCAACAGCGACGCGTTTCAAAATCGTACGAATAATCGATAGGCCAACGTGCACTGGATGCTAGGTCCTTTTTTTCCTCAAGATATGAACTTGGTGCCCCCACCCCCTGAAATTGCTGCCCTGGACAGATACCCCGGGTTTCTCCCGCCCCCTAGATCAGGGCCTGTTGCGCATGCGTGAATCTGGCAGCTTGCGCGCGCCAGTAAAATTTTTCTGGGTAGTATCTGGCTGCTTGCTGCTACTGCTTACACAGCTAACAGCCACACTTCTGTTTAGATTAGATTAGATTTACTTTCATTCCAATTGATCCGTAGTGAGGAGGTCCTCCAAGATGTGGAACATGTCAGAAAAACAACAATACATGACAAATATTTACAACTAAAACAAATAAGCTAATGTACCATTCCACAGGTCCCCAGTGGAATGATCGTCATTTTTTAATCAACACTAAGAGTCATTTTGACGATGACGTCCTCTTGGGTAAAATATAAGTTCGGTGGCAGGAGGAACAAGACTTTTGGTCAGGTGATTACAGATTTAAAAATACAAAATCAAATAGGGGTAATGCAGGAGTAGGTTTAATAATGAATAAAAAAATAGGAGTGCGGGTTAGCTACTACAAACAGCATAGTGAACGCATTATTGTAGCCAAGATAGACACAAAGCCCATGCCTACTACAGTAGTACAAGTTTATATGCCAACTAGCTCTGCAGATGATGAAGAAATTGATGAAATGTATGACGAGATAAAAGAAATTATTCAGGTAGTGAAGGGAGACGAAAATTTAATAGTCATGGGTGACTGGAATTCGTCAGTAGGAAAAGGTAGAGAAGGAAACATAGTAGGTGAATATGGATTGGGGGGAAGAAATGAAAGAGGAAGCCGCCTGGTAGAATTTTGCACAGAGCACAACTTAATCACTGCTAACACTTGGTACAATAATCATAAAAGAAGGTTGTATACATGGAAGAAGCCTGGAGATACTGGCAGATTTCAGATAGATTATATAATGGTAAGACAGAGATTTAGGAATCAGGTTTTAAATTGTAAGACATTTCCAGGGGCAGATGTGGATTCTGACCACAATCTATTGGTTATGAACTGCAGATTGAAACTGAAGAAACTGCAAAAAGGTGGGAATTTAAGGAGATGGGACCTGGATAAACTGAAAGAACCAGAGGTTGTAGAAAGTTTCAGGGAGAGCATAAGGGAACAATTGACAGAAATGGGGGAAAGAAATACAGTAGAAGAAGAATGGGTAGCTCTGAGGGATGAAGTAGTGAAGGCAGCAGAGGATCAAGTAGGTAAAAAGACGAGGGCTAATAGAAATCCTTGGGTAACAGAAGAAATATTGAATTTAATTGATGAAAGGAGAAAATATAAAAACGCAGTAAATGAAGCAAGCAAAAAGGAATACAAATGTCTCAAAAATGAGATCGACAGGAAGTGCAAAATGGCTAAGCAGTGATGGCTAGAGGACAAATGTAAGGAAGTAGAGGCTTGTCTCACTAGGGTAAGATAGATACTGCCTACAGGAAAATTAAAGAGACCTTTGGAGAGAAGAGTACCACTTGTATGAATATCAAGAGCTCAGATGGCAACCCAGTTCTATGCAAAGAAGGGAAGGCAGAAAGGTAGAAGGAGTATATAGAGGGTTTATACAAGGGCGATGTACTTGAGGACAATATTATGGAAATGGAAGAGGATGTGGATGAAGATGAAATGGAAGATAAGATACTGCGTGAAGAGTTTGACAGAGCACTGAAAGACCTGAGTCGAAACAAGGCCCAGGGAGTAGACAACATTCCATTAGAACTACTGATGGCCTTGGGAGACCCAGTCATGACAAAACTCTACCATCTGGTGAGCAAGATGTATGAGACAGGCGAAATACCCACAGACTTCAAGAAGAATATAATAATTCCAATCCCAAAGAAAGCAGGTGTTGACAGATGTGAAAATTACCGAACTATCAGTTTAATAAGTCACCACAGCAAAATACTAACGAGAATTCTTTACAGACGAATGGAAAACTGGTAGAAGCGGACCTCGGGGAAGATCAGTTTGGATTCCGTAGAAATGTTGGAACACGTGAGGCAATACTAACCGTACGACTTATCTTAGGAGAAAGATTAAGAAAAGGCAAACCTACGTTTCTAGCATTTGTAGACTTAGAGAAAGCTTTTGACAACGTTAACTGGAATACTCTCTTTCAAATTCTGAAGGTGGCAGGGGTAAAATACAAGGAGCGAAAGGCTACAGTTATAAGAGTCGAGGGGCATGAAAGGGAAGCAGTGGTTGGGAAAGGAGTGAGACAGGGTTGTAGCCTCTCCCCGATGTTATTCAATCTGTATATTGAGCAAGCAGTAAAGGAAACAAAAGAAAAATTCGGAGTAGGTATTAAAATTCATGGAGAAGAAGTAAAAACTTTGAGGTTCGCCGATGACATTGTAATTCTGTCGGAGACAGCAAAGGACTTGGAAGAGCAGTTGAACGGAATGGACAGTGTCTTGAAAGGAGGATATAAGATGAACATCAACAAAAGCAAAACGAGGATAATGGAATGTAGTCAAATTAAATCGGTTGATGCTGAGGGGATTAGATTAGGAAATGAGACACTTAAAGTAGTAAAGGAGTTTTGCTATTTAGGGAGTAAAATAACTGATGATGGTCGAAGTAGAGAGGATATAAAATGTAGACTGGCAATGGCAAGGAAATCCTTTCTGAAGAAGAGAAATTTGTTAACATCAAGTATAGATTTAAGTGCCAGGAAGTCGTTTCTGAAAGTATTTGTATGGAGTGTAGCCATGTATGGAAGTGAAACATGGACGATAAATAGTTTGGACAAGAAGAGAATAGAAGCTTTCGAAATGTGGTGCTACAGAAGAATGCTGAAGATAAGGTGGGTAGATCACGTAACTAATGAGGAGGTATTGAATAGGATTGGGGAGAAGAGAAGTTTGTGGCACAACTTGACTAGAAGAAGGGATCGGTTGGTAGGACATGTTTTGAGGCATCAAGGGATCACAAATTTAGCATTGGAGGGCAGCGTGGAGGGTAAAAATCGTAGAGGGAGACCAGGAGATCAATACACTAAGCAGATTCATTAGGATGTAGGTTGCAGTAGGTACTGGGAGATGAAGAAGCTTGCACAGGATAGAGTAGCACGGAGAGCTGCATAAAACCAGTCTCAGGACTGAAGACCACAACAACAACAACAAGAGTCATTTTACAAATACTAATGCACTGAATTTAAAATAAAAAAGTTTTTTATTTATTTATAAGATAATACAACTACTGTAATACTTATTTACAATGAACACATTACTGCACTGAAATGGTGCAGAAGTTAGATTATACTAACACACACACACACACACACACACAAATTTTCAATGACCACATTACTGCACTGAAATTGTGCAGAAGTTATGTTGTACTTATATACAAATCAGTTGGTTTTAATAAGAAATTCATCAATGGAGTAGAAGGAGTTGGCCACCAATAAATCCTTTGGGCTTCTCTTAAACTGAATTTCATTGGTTGTTAAGCTTTTTATGGCTGCTGGCAAGTTATTGAAAATGTGTTGAATAATGCACACCTTTTTGTACAAGACTAAGTGACTTTAAATCCTTGTGAAGATTATTCTTATTTCTAGTATTGATTCCATGAATTGAGCTGTTGGTTTGAAAAAGTGATATATTTTTAATGACAAATTTCACTAAGGAATAAATATATTGGGAAGCAGTAGTTAGTATCCCTAGTTCCCTAAACAGGCTTCTGCAGGATGTTCTTGAGTTCACACCACATATAACTCTCACTGCACGTTTTTGTGCCCGGAAAACTTTAGCTTGGCTTGATGAATTACCCCAAAAAATAATCCCATATGACATTATGGAATGAAAGTAAGCATAGTATGCCAGCTTTTTCATTTTTATATCCCCTATGTCTGACAAAATTCGCATTGCAAACAGAGATTTGTTAAGACGCTTCAGCAGTTCTGTGGTGTGCTCCTCGCAGTTGAATTTATTATCAAGCTGTAATCCCAAGAATTTAACACTGTCCACTTCTTCTATCTTCTTGTCATCGTATGTTAGACATATACTCTTGGGACACCCCTTACAACTTCTGAACTGCATGTAGTGTGTTTTTTCAAAGTTTAGTGACAAAGAATTGGCTAGGAACCAGTGATTAATGTCCACAAATATTTTATTGGCTGATCTTTCTAAGACTACACTTGATTTGCTATTTATTGCAATGTTTGTATCATCGGCAAACAAAACAAACTTGGCATCTGGTAATGTTACTGATGAAAGGTCATTGATATACACAAGAAAAAGTAAGGGCCCCAAAATGGAACCTTGTGGGACCCCACATGTAATTAGTTCCCAGTTGGATGATGCCTGATAGCTTGATACATGTCTCTTTCCTAATAACACCCTTTGTTTCCTGCCAGAGATATAAGATTTGAACCATTTTGCAGCATTTTCTGTTATACTATAATGTTCTACTTTACTTAAAAGGATATTGTGATTTACACAGTCAAGTGCCTTTGACAGATCACAAAATATACCAGTTGCCTGCCATTTTTTGTCTAATGAATTAAGCACATTTTCACTGTAAGTGTAGATAGCCTTCTCAATATCAGAACCTTTTAGAAATCCAAACTGCGACTTTGACAGTATGTTATTTGAGATAAGATGGTTATAAAGACGACTGTACATTGCTTTTTCGAAAAGTTTTGAGAATGCTGGCAACAGTGAAATTGGACAGAAATTTGATGCTGTTTCTTTATCTCCCTTCTTAAACAGTGGCTTAACTTCAGCATATTTCAGCCATTCAGGAAATATTCCACTAATAAACGACTGGTTACACAGATAGCTTAATATGTTACTTAGCTCAGAATCACATTCTTTAATTAACTTTGTTAATATTTCATCATACCCACTATATGTTTTTGATTTTAAAGATTTTATGATGGACATTATTTCTGTTGGGGTAGTGAGGGTCAAATTCATATTATGGAAGTTACTTGAAATGTCTGGTTTAAGGTAATCCATAGCAGCATCTACCGAACCTGACAACCCCATCTTTTCAGCAACAGTTCTAAAATGTTTGTTAAAAAGTTCTGCAACACTATACACATCTGTCACCAATGTATCATTTACTCTTAATGCTATTTGTTCCTCTTCATGTCTGGTTCTAGCGGTCTCCTCCTTCACTATATCCCATATTGTCTTTATTTTGTTATCTAATATGACTATCTTTTCCTTGTAATATATTTGCTTTGAGATCCGTATTACAGTCTTTAATATTTTGCAGTATTTCTTATAATGTGCTATAGCATCAACATTGGAAATGTTTCGGATTGACAGATACAGATTTCTTTTTGTTTTACAAGATACCCCTATTCCTCGAGTAATCCATGGCTTCTTTGTAGACTTTGCTCTAACCTTGGTAAGTTTTGGGGGAAAGCAGTGTTCGAATAAGGTAAGCACTTTATTAGCAAAAATGTTATATTTTTCATTCATGCCATGAGCACTGTAAACATCAGTCCAGTGAATGTCTCTGAGGAGTGTCCTAAAATAATCAATTTTTGGCTTACTGATTACCCTCTTGAGCTCAGATTTAACAGATTTTATATCCTGTTCAGTATTAACATTTAACAGAAGGAACTGCATGTCATGGTCTGAGAGGCCATTGACTATTGGTTTTGTAATATAATTTTGTTCATTGGACTTTTCTATAAATATATTATCAATGGCTGTTTGTGAGTAAGTGGCTATCCTAGTGGGGAACTTTACAGTGGGAATTAAGTTGAATGATAGTGTTACTAACTCAAATAAGTTCTTATTGGGAGAGTCTTTAAGGAAATCTACATTGAAATCACAGCAACCACTATTTCTTTGTTTTTGGATGTTAAATGGGCCAGTACAGCTTCAAGGTGGTTGACAAACATATTAAAGTTACCTGCAGGTGCTCGATATACACTTAATATTATGAAGGATTTTTTGTGAAATTCTAATTCTGTTGCACATGCTTCCATATGCTGTTCTAGGCAAAATTTATGAATGTCTATGTTCTTAAATTTATGACAGTTCCTGATGAATGTGGCAACTCCTCCTTTCTCCATTTCTGATCTACAAAAGTGAGATGCTAACCTAAACCCTGTAACACTTAAAAGTTCTATACCAGTGGTCACATGATGTTCAGAGGGGCAGATTATGTCAGCTGGGTTTGAAGACTCTAATTCATCTATGCAGATAGTTAATTCATTAATTTTATTCCTCAGTCCTCGAATATTTTGATGCAATAAAGATAGCTGACATTTCTCATTGACTGAGTTAAAATTGGGTAGAGTTAAAATATCTGCTGACAGTTGAAAATTCTTAACCAACGGCTGTTTATGCTGATGTAATAAGCTGGAATTATGTTTTTTGATTTCTTTCTCAAGCTGAAGGTTTGTCTCAGTTCTAACCTCTCTTAAAATTTGCTTTCTTTCTGTCCTCCCTACCCTAAAAAAGGGTCTTTTCTGAATCCTATAACCACTGGTATTTTACCACTCATGACAGTGCCTCCCCCCTTTAACTTTCCTGCTATTTCCCCAGCCAATTTACCCTTCCCCTTCTGTAGGTACTACTCATACGCGACTCAACTGCGCATGCGCATGAGCCCGCTCGCAACTGCTCAAACGAATCTAATGTAAACAATGGTGACGTCATGTTCATTCGAGGCAATTTGTTGGTCTGAAGCGTTGTACAGTGTTCCTAAGGCCTTTGACACATTTAGCTGTTGTCAGACAGCTTGTATGAGCACTGTGTTTTGTTGTTGTATATGGTGCATTTCCTTTGTGACTCAAGTTTTATTTTCGTTTTTTTTTTTCTCTCGTTCATGTTTTATTGCTGCAGTATTATTCTTCTGTAGCAGGATGCAGTAATACCCTTTGTTAAAGTATTGGTGTTTACCAGTCAAAATTACAAAAATTTAACAGAAAACTAAAACAATGAAAAGTTCCCAGAATTCTAAAAAATTCCCGGGTTTTTCACGGTTTTCTTCCGGATGAAAAAATTCCCGGGTTTTTCTCAGATCTCCCGGTTGTCCCAGGTTGTATACATCCTGATCATGCATAAAAATCACCCATTTCTTGTTCTTCTTACCCGTCTTCTATCTGTTACTATACACCGATAAGGAGTGCTAACCTTCTCGACATGAGTGCACCTGGAAAAATCTTGTGAATTTGGATGGACGAGGACTCGGCAGGCTCCATTCATTCACGAGACACGGAATGTAGTGGTCTACTTGTGGTCGGCTGCTGATTAAATCGGTAACGGTGCTACAGGGCGGGTTGGTCAAGATGGCGCAAAGGGGTCTTTCAGTCTCTTAACTTTATCCTAAGACTGCAAGGATGCTGTGTGACTCTCATCTGCATAGAGATAGATCATAAATTAAGCACTATGCTCGAGGTGCTAGAAATATGTAGGGCACTGTATGGTATACTTTGATGATGTATATGTTCAAGAATTAACAATGAATGGACGTACTGCACAGTCATCTATCTACATTAGCAATGATACTCGCAAAGTAGAGAAGGGGCAGTTTAGCAATGATACTGAAATTGGGAAACATGCTGTCGCATCATTTGTCGATATTGAAACTGCTCTAAAATTGCTGAAATTGTTCGCACCGTCAACTGTGATGCTTATTATTACAGTACATCGACGGTGTCTTTCCCAAACCAATCCATCCACTGGTACGCTGTTGGTTACCACACAATGATTGACTGGCATCGTTTGTTTGAGATGGGGAAAGAGTTTTGATGTAGGGGCAACACCTTCTGGCAATGACTAGCGCCAAAACAGTGATCGTGTACATGACTGGAACATGAGGAACCAGTCGAAATGGAACGTAGAGGCATCAGCTATTCCGTCACTTTGACAGATGAGTTTACGTGTAGAGGTCATCAGTCACATTTGGACTGCAGTTTGGAAACTCTCCACAACGCCTTCAAACTCTACCAGTTCCCTTATGTTGTAACTGACTTTTATTTAAAATCATCCAGTTTGAGTGGTGTGTAATGGTAGGCAGACTAACAAGATGATTTACACTGTGCGATGTCTAGTTTTCTGTGAGAAGCAATGGACCAGAACGTGTTAATGTTAGTTTAGAACCTGACACAGACCTCGAAGTCATGGTGGAGAAAACAAAATGTATGGCAGTGTACAAAGCATGTTACAGCATTAAAAAAAATTAAAAAAATGTTTCAAGCCATAACACAGCGTCACAGGGAGCATCTCTTGCTTATTACGGTATAGTTTGTGGGCTACTGTTATCCTCCTACAGTATATGCGATGTAACTTTACACTGGTCTGTGCAATGGATCATTACCTGTATATTTAATAGGATCATCACTAGTGCTCAGTGCCTACAAGCAGACAGTATTTCTTTTCGATATATGGGAGGAGAGAGATGCAGTAAAAATCTTACGGAGTTCTCTATCAGATGAAGTTAGTGGAGCTTTTGTAGTTTGTAATTTTTCTGTGTTGGATGGTACAGAATAATGATGATAGCATGTTGGGGTGATAAACGTGAATGGGCCCTGAGTGACGCAGATCTGCTTTGGACTGCAGTATCTGTATGTAGTAGCAAAATCCTCATCCTTCTCCCAGTTTCCATACTGTCTCTTATACTATCTAGTGCTCCAGGATCAGGCTTCGTTCGGCGCTGACCTTACATGTTGTACACTGTTGGTGGAGCTATGACAACTTGTTCACATTTCCACTGAATGGTCAAAACATGGTCCTGTCGCACTTACTCAGGTCACTCTGTTTCTACACAGGTTGCAGAAGGTGGTGAATATAGCTATCTCTGACTTCTGCTCAGTTCCAAGTTCAATTGGAATGATCACATGCGCAAAGCTGCAGAAATGGTAGCAGTTGCAAGAGGCATAGGCACTATCCGAAATTTTACTGTAGCAGGTAGGTTCAGAGAGCCAGAAATATGATTCACTAGTGGCTGTAATCATTAAAGGACTTCTCCATGAATACAACGCAGGTATGTGGTTGAATGGAAAGACTTGATTCCAAATCATAGACATCATTTCTACCGGACAGCGTACCACTAGAGATCTGAGAAGCTAGTGTACATTTCTTACGACCTCAATCAGCACTCCATCTACTGTTTGTGATCCTTCTCAATCAACCATCATCTACAACCCAGTTGATACATCACCGATCCTCTGACGTGTCATCAAGACAGAATGCGTTACGAATACTGGAGAAATATCTAGCGGCTCCATATCACGTTCCTTAGTCGAATCAGTTTCTAAATTCGGTAATTTTATCACGAGCTTGCACCGTCAGGGACATCTAACTGCACTGTTGGTCTGATAATATACACTCCAGGGATCACCGTCTATATTCAGTGTCGCGGTATTTGTCTGGAAAAATCACTTCATTTGGAGGTAATGCCACACCTCGATTTATAAGGAAGGTATAGTTTTTAACATGGATACTTGGGTGCACCTGTAGAACCAAGACCAATTATGATATTAATATGGTCGTTGTGACCGTGTTTTTCTTAACATCTGGCGGTTTGTAAGATGATTACACCTCTCTTTCCAAGACACGGTGGTACTAATCGCAAGGAAAACGTATGAGACATGTCCTCCCATCGCTGATTTTCTCTAAGTTTTATTTGGTATCACCAGCAATCAGTTATTGGCGAAGTATTATACTCAGTAGTAGGGGGTATATGATAGGTTCGCCTATAACATCAGGCTTATAAAGGGTGTGTGTGTGTGTGTGTGTGTGTGTGTGTGTGTTCTGACATGTCCAGTAGTAAGGAATGTATGGATTTGACGTGTAATACTGTGACAGCAAAGGAAAGAGTATGTCAAGTCTTAAAAATGGTACAGATATTTCTATTTCCAGAGCCACAGCCATCAGCAGGATGCATTTCCGACATTTAGCTCATTGTCAAATGTCGTCTAATTGAGACCACGATCGTAATATTTAACTGTAAGTACAGTGATAAAATACACTACTGGCCATTAAAATTGCTACACCACGAAGATGACGTGCTACAGACGTGAAATTTAACCGACAGGAAGAAGATGCCGTAATAAGCAAATGATTAGCTTTTCAGAGCATTTACACAAGGTTGGCGCCGGTGGCGACACCTACAACATGGTGACACGAGGAAAGTTTCCAACCGATTTCTCAGCAGTTGACCGGCGTTGCCTGGTGAAACGTTGTTGCGATGCCTCGTGTAAGGAGGAGAAATGTGTACCATAACATTTCCGACTTTGATAAAGGTCGGATTGTAGCCTATCGCGATTGCAGTTTATCGTATCGCGACATTGCTGCTCGCGTTGGTCGAGATCCAATGACTGTTAGCAGAATACGGAATCGTTGGGTTTAGGAGGGTAATAGGGAACGCTGTGCTTGATCCCAACAGCTTCGTATCACTAGCAGTCGAGATGACAGGCATCTTATCCGCATGGCTGTAACGGATCGTGCAGCCACGTCTCGATCCCTGAGTCAACAGATGGGGACGTTTGCAAGACAACCATCTGCACGAACAGTTCGACGACATTTGCAGCAGCATGGACGGAGACCATGGCTGCGGGTACCCTTGGCGCTGCAACACACACAGGAGCACCTGCGATGGTGTACTCAACGACGAACATGGCTGCACGAATGGCAAAACGTCATTTTTTTGGATGAATCCAGGTTCTGTTTACAGTATCATGATGGTCGCAGCCTTGTTTGGCGACATCGCAGTAAACGCACATTGGAAGCATGTATTCGTCATCGCCATACTGGCGTATCACCCGGCGTGATGGTATGAGGTGCCATTGGTTACACGTCTCGGTCACCTCTTGTTCACTTTGACGGCACTTTGAACGTTACATTTCTGATGTGTTACGACCAGTGGCTCCGCCCTTCATTCGATTCATGCGAAACCCTACATTTCAGCAGGATAATGCACGACTGCATGTTGCAGGTCCTATACGGGCCTTTCTAGATACAGAA
Source organism: Schistocerca nitens (assembly GCF_023898315.1). NCBI lineage: Eukaryota > Metazoa > Arthropoda > Insecta > Orthoptera > Acrididae > Schistocerca > Schistocerca nitens. Next base: position 274,174,104 of record NC_064614.1, on the reverse strand, counting down.
AATGTTCGACTGCTGCCCTGGCCAGCACATTCTCCAGATCTCTCACCAATTGAAAACGTCTGGTCAATGGTGGCCGAGCAACTGGCTCGTCACAATACGCCAGTCACTACTCTTGATGAACTGTGGTATCGTGTTGAAGCTGCATGGGCAGCTGTACCTGTACATGCCATCCAATGCCTGTTTGACTCAATGCCCAGGTGTATCAAGGCCGTTATTATGGCCAGAGGTGGTTGTTCTGGGTACTGATTTCTCAGGACCTATGCACTCAATTTTCGTGTAAATGTAATCACATGTAAGTTCTAGTATACTATATTTGTCCAATGAATACCCGTTTATCATCTGCATTTCTTCTTGGTGTAGCAATTTTAATGGCCAGTAGTGTATATATGTGACTGGTTCCCCAGGATAATTCTGTGTGTGCTTAGCATGCAGCGCCGCTGACCTGTGGCGGGAATGATTCATGTCTCCCGGTAATGGTAGGAGCTGCCGAATGGAGGCGTGTTGGGATGCAGGAATGTAGCTGACTTAACCGTGTTGTCCTCTAGACAGCCGAATAGCAAACTAATACTTAGTATGTGTTGGACAGCTTTCATGATCAAGTAGAAATTTGAGAAAATTCAATATGGGCATGTGTTTGCGCTGGACCATTATTTCCCCCCTTATAAATTGTCCGATTGACTGCTTATTCACATCTCCCGATTTTATTTAGTTGAGAGAACATAAATTGTGGTGTGCACATCTAGCAGGTGGAAGACACGTTTGCTTATTCTCTAGACATGAGAAACACCTTAATTGACTTTGTAAATTATAAGAATGATTTGGAATATCACTGATATCAGTATTCGCGACTGGAAATATCAGTTTCCTCTTTTTTCGAGTTCTCACGTAAAGATCTTTGCAGGCAGGGTACGTTTCTAGTTACTGAGTGGTTTACAGCACGTTCCACCTCGCTATTCACAGGCAGGGTAAGCTTCTAGTTAGTCAGTGGTTTACAGCACGTTCCACCTTGCTAAAGTTTCAGGTTTCTAGAGAAATCATTTCGTCTGTATCTTCGGAATTATACCGTGCGAGCGATACTACTGCTATGCAAGCGATGTTGCTGTGTGCTTGATATCGATAAGTATTGCGTAAATGGTATAATATTCTGACAAACCATGTATTCTTGTAATCCCAGAGTCTGGAGATTGGTGTAGAAAGCAAGCAAGCAAGGAGGTCAGTGCCAGAAACGGTGACGCCTTTGTGCCGAGGGGAACCGACCCAGCCTTTGTACAACAAACAGTCTTTGCAGTATATTTATGAGTGTCAAGCGAAAATGGCATGATATTCTGGCACACCATGTGACATTACGTATGTAATCCCAGAATCTGGAGATCGGTATGGAAAGCAAGCAAGCAAGCAGCTCGGGGCCAAAACAGTAATGCCTTTATACTGAGGGGAGTCGTCTCCAACTTTGAACAACAGTTCTGAGAGTGACTTTGGTCTGCTGAGGGCGCTCTGGTCACATGTCGTGAGTGTAAGACTGCACAACCTTGCGAGTGCAGCGAGGAGTATACCTTGATATATGGAGGTATATGATATATGTAGGTATGTGCTTATGCTGTCTATCTTCGCGGTGTATGTACAAGTGTCTGGAAGTCGATAGCTATATGCATGGTGCAAAAGTGGCGATTTTGTATGGTGCAGGATACGATTTATATGTTGACATCGAACGGTACGTGGTGATATATGTCGGGTTGGAGATCAGTTTCCCACTCTAATATTCAAGATTCAATACACAGTGACAGAGCAGTGTAACTGAGTGAGGGTCTTTCCGTATTTGACGATCTGTAGGCAAGTTTGCAGGGTTTAACTGTCAGTACAATATGGTGATCTCTACAAAATAGTTTTGCCGCTGAAAGTCTCTTCGCATTCATTCACAAGACGTCCTTTGTGCCGGATCATAGGAGCCTCTACATAGTGGTGAGAATGTTTGTGGTTCGGAAATGTTTCTTGAAAGCAGGACTTAACGATTAGCAGGATGGATAACATGTGATGGACGGGGTGCTACATTAAGAACATCAGGAGGAATGCATTTGGCATTATCCTGGGCTACTTTTGTAAACAGGTTCTGTTAGGACAAGAATTTCCATGTGGACAAGCTGAGACATCATGAAAGCACCTACAAAAGCACCCGTTAACTATTTCGGCAACTTTACAATTTCCGAGAGGTCAACTTGGCTCTTATTTACATAGCCAAGTGACATCCATATAACACTGAGAACCTTTTAGATGCGCCTCCAATGATGAGTCTCTACACTGACATTTCGCTGGGCAGCTAAACATCTGCGCATGGCTAGACACAGCTTGCATCTCCTGTTAGGATCGATAGCAACAACGAAACCTGTGCTATTCTGGGAAGCATTAGAACAGATTTCTGTAGTGCGACCTGTGACATCAGTATCGACAGATAGAGAGGTATCGCGCCAGCAACAGTAAACGCGCGTGCAGCCCAGAAGTGTCTCACATATGGGACGAGCGTGAGCACAATGCCCGGCATGCGTGCCTTGGAGGTCTGTAGGGGGCAGTTCGCTGATATGTCACGGTTGACGATAGTTCGAGAGCGTTTTTTACGTGCAATGAGGTTTAAGTGTTGTGAGCGTGTTTGCATAGCATTACACATGCATTATCATTTGACAATTTATGAGTTGTTTTCGTGTCTGTTGCATTATTTAGTGAACAGGTGTGCAATACATGATTTCGACAATTGACAATTAGCAAGCGTGTTTGCAGAGCCTTTTACATGCATTATTTTGACTATTTATGAGATGACTGCATCTCTGCACATCAGTGTACTGCATTGTTTCGGTGATTTACGAGTAGTTTGCAGGTCTGTAGACTATTTACTGCGACCTCAAGCATGATAGGGTGAGTGTTTAGTATCAGTGTAATAAATAAACTTCATGAAATCTGTCCCTAAATAAATTGCATGCATTATTTTGAAAGTTTTTAATTAGTAAGCGTGCCTGCACATCAGTGAACTGCATTATTTTGGTGATTTACGAGTATGCTGTGTACTTCATTATTTTGGTAACTTACAATTAGCAAGCATACTTGCAGAGCATTATATATGCATTATTTTCACCATTTACGAGTTCTTTTGCATGTCTGTACATCAGTGTACTGCATTATTTCGGTGATTTACGAGGAGTTTGCACATCTGTAAGCTGTGTATTGTGACCCCAAGACGTCAGAGCGAATGTTTTGTAATAGTGTAATAAATAAACTACGTGAAACCCGTCATTAAATAAATGGTTACAAAATAAATAAAGTACACTCCCTCCTCTCTCCAGTAGCCCAGTAGAGGCTGAGTCCTTTTCCGCCATTCGCCTCTCCCCAACTGCAATGGGACGATAGCACCCTCTGGTGGCAGTACTGAGTAACAAGTCATTGGATTGATCTACTGTCTCAAACTGTATAAATAAACACTGCAATTCCTAGGAAGAGGTGGCGGTCGGATGACTTAGGTTTGTGGAGGTAGCCCAAGGACCTATTTTCCCACCATTTTCTTAGGTTAGTGGAGGTGTGTTGCATTGTCCTGCTGGAATTTAATCTTCCGACCATTATCTGGAGGAGGGCAGAGAAAGGGGGGGGGGGGGTTTAGGTTAGTGGAGGTAGCCCAATTGAACTATCTTCCACCAAAATTTGAACTTCCCTCCTGATGTCATTGCGACATTGTCATATGTATCGCCGCCATCTTGGATCCGCCATCTTGAAATTTGGACATCTTTGTTGCCCTACTACTTGTCATACCCCCTTCTGCACATGCGCGAGTTATCACTACCTAGTGTGCATTCACAGATTGACAGCAGTTTGGAACTGCTCTCTATTCTGGCGCGCAGATAATGTGTCTGCTAATATTCTAGTTTCACCCATTCTACTGCTGGATGGCTGTCGCATTACACCAGTACCGTTTGCGGCAGATCGTCATCTAATACCAGCTTAAGAGTCGCAAAACTCACTGCTGTAAAAGTTGTTACCTTTAACATCTGGAGCTACACTAGCGCTTCAAGAGACGAGAAAGGAGAATGTCGGATGCATCGTAGGTATGTTTGTTTTGTATCCCTTTCCTATGTGATTAACGAAATATTTGAATTATTTATTTGACTCCGACAGTCAGTGTAATATCAGAAGACAGAACTACAACACATTCGTGAAGAAACAATTGTGAAACTGGATAGAACTGTTGTCCCTGAGCACTATGCGGCTTAACTTCTGAGGTCATCAGTCGCCTAGAACTTAGAACTAATTAAACCTAACTAACCTAAGGACATCACGCACATCCATGCCCGAGGCAGGATTCGTACCTGCGACCGTAGCGGTAGCTCGGCTCCAGACTGTATCGCCCAGAACCGCACGGCCACTTCGGCCGGCTGATAAAACTGTTGCTTACCACATTGATAACAGAAGAATATAAACACACAGATCCACACGTAAGAAGCACAGACATATACCTCTATGTGCAAAAGGGATCAATGCCCCATTTGTCATTCCATACGATTATTCTGTTTTAGTCATTGTCACCTGTTACCACAAGTACGACTTTCATCTTTACATTATTCTAAGTGGGGCAACCAACTGCCATATAGTGGGCATTTGTTAAATTTGCCATTAGAGATATTTCATCCAATGACATATTCACTAGTTTATCAGTAATGGAGAAATACTGCACCTTCTGCTTTAAATCATGGAATATATTGTCACTTATCCCACATTTTATTTGTATGCCTTCCACAAACCTCTGTCATGTACGCACTGATGAAAGGATAAAACATCCTGACAAAACCTGTATTCCTGAGTGCTGTGATATAATGAATTTAGAGCAAACAGCTTATTTTCGTCTTTTCATCTTGCACCACGTTTCTCTTTCAGGCCGGCCGTTGGTGGCCGAGCGGTTCTAGGCGCTTCAGTCTGGAACTGCGCAACCGCCACGATTGCAGATTCGAATCCAGCCTCGGGCATGGATGTGTGTGATGTCCTTGGGTTAGTTAGGTTTAAGTAGTTCTAGGGGACTGACGACCTGATAAGTTAAGTCCCATAGTGCTCAGAGCCATTTTTTCTCCTTCAATGGCATGCTAATTGGCTTAAAAACAAGTCAAGGGCATCTTTTTTTGAATATGGGGATCCTATAGTCTCCAAAATCTGTTTGTCCTTTTTCACTTAATGCTTCTGATGCAGTTTCTGTTGCTGTCTGTACTTAAAATGACAGCCATTTTTGTTGTCCTGTAATAGCTTTGCACGGAGTCTAGCGATCTGCACATACTGACACTTCACACGCTTTTACAAGAAACGAATAACTGCACTTAATCTAACCAATCTGTCGTCGAAGCTGGTCCGTGTTGGCGAATCAGATTACTCTGTCACTGATATACACTCCTGGAAATGGAAAAAAGAACACATTGACACCGGTGTGTCAGACCCACCATACTTGCTCCGGACACTGCGAGAGGGCTGTACAAGCAATGATCACACGCACGGCACAGCGGACACACCAGGAACCGCGGTGTTGGCCGTCGAATGGCGCTAGCTGCGCAGCATTTGTGCACCGCCGCCGTCAGTGTCAGCCAGTTTGCCGTGGCATACGGAGCTCCATCGCAGTCTTTAACACTGGTAGCATGACGTGACAGCGTGGACGTGAACCGTATGTGCAGTTGACGGACTTTGAGCGAGGGCGTATAGTGGGCATGCGGGAGGCCGGGTGGACGTACCGCCGAATTGCTCAACACGTGGGGCGTGAGGTCTCCACAGTACATCGATGTTGTCGCCAGTGGTCGGCGGAAGGTGCACGTGCCCGTCGACCTGGGACCGGACCGCAGCGACGCACGGATGCACGCCAAGACCATAGGATCCTACGCAGTGCCGTAGGGGACCGCACCGCCACTTCCCAGCAAATTAGGGACACTGTTGCTCCTGGGGTATCCGCGAGGACCATTCGCAACCGTCTCCATGAAGCTGGGCTACGGTCCCGCACACCGTTAGGCCATCTTCCGCTCACGCCCCAACATCGTGCAGCCCGCCTTCAGTGGTGTCGCAACAGGCGTGAATGGAGGGACGAATGGAGACGTGTCGTCTTCAGCGATGAGAGTCGCTTCTGCCTTGGTGCCAATGATGGTCATATGCGTGTTTGGCGCCGTGCAGGTGAGCGCCACAATCAGGACTGCATACGACCGAGGCACACAGGGCCAACACCCGGCATCATGGTGTGGGGAGCGATCTCCTACACTGGCCGTACACCACTGGTGATCGTCGAGGGGACACTGAATAGTGCACGGTACATCCAAACCGTCATCGAACCCATCGTTCTACCATTCCTAGACCGGCAAGGGAACTTGCTGTTCCAACAGGGCAATGCACGTCCGCATGTATCCCGTGCCACCCAACGTGCTCTAGAAGGTGTAAGTCAACTACCCTGGCCAGCAAGATCTCCAGATCTGTCCCCCATTGAGCATGTTTGGGACTGGATGAAGCGTCGTCTCACGCGGTCTGCACGTCCAGCACGAACGCTGGTCCAACTGAGGCGCCAGGTGGAAATGGCATGGCAAGCCGTTCCACAGGACTACATCCAGCATCTCTACGATCGTCTCCATGGGAGAATAGCAGCCTGCATTGCTGCGAAAGGTGGATATACACTGTACTAGTGCCGACATTGTGCATGCTCTGTTGCCTGTGTCTATGTGCCTGCGGTTCTGTCAGTGTGATCATGTGATGTATCTGACCCCAGGAATGTGTCGATAAAGTTTCCCCTTCCTGGGACAATGAATTCACGGTGTTCTTATTTCAATTTCCAGGAGTGTAGTTTTAGCGGATTTACGTATAGGTCCCCAAGGCCTAGGGGTGGCGCCTTAAGGGGGGCGGCATTTTTTGCTCTGTATTCAATTTCAAGCTTTTACGTTTTAAAATAACTGCGTTTACAAATGCCAAAAAATTTTAATATTATTAAACAAATTGCTAGTTTAAACAAGCCTTAAGAACGAAATTCGGCAATACAAGCTTGGAAATATACATAGTTTACTTGGTGACTGAATGGATATTTAACATTGAGTTTCTGTCTGGTATTATCTCCATGATTGTTCAAAATATTTTGAAGTAAGCTGTCAGGACGACGATCTACAAGACAGTGTTTGAAACTACTATTGCGAGAATGTTGTCTGCTTCTACTTAACCCTACAATATTTCCCCCGTGAAAATACCGGGGCACCTGAAAAGCTATGACAAACTAATCGGCAGTTTCTTAAATACTGTAACATGTGTGGGCCTCAGTATGTAAAACCTAAATTTCTTGTAGAAATTACGGGGAGTATCATGTCAACCCTCCATTACTGTAATTAATGTGGAAGCTCTATGGTCTTCAATATCTGAGCTTTGGTTTAATGACACCCGTTTAACAAAACACGTTGATACTGGGAATGTTTTACTTTTTTAAACACGCTTATAAGAAAAGAAAATAAGCAGACTATCTAATAATGTGTGAAATACACTTCACAATAGTTTAAAAATGTTATTATTTATTTACTCATTTCCTTTTTTGGCGAAAAAAGAAGAAGAAACCAACTTTTCTTCGTCTTACTTATTGTGCTGCAGTCTGCATGATATCAAAGGTCCCACTCTTGTGCAAATACTACGTGGCATTGCAAATTTTATATTAAACTTCTTGTTGTTGTTGTTGTGGTCTTCAGTCCTGAGACTGGTTTGATGCAGCTCTCCATGCTACTCTATCCTGGGCAAGCTTCTTCATCTCCCAGTACCTACTGCAACCTACATCCTTCTGAATCTGCTTAGTGTATTCATCTCTTGGTCTCCCTCTACGATTTTTACCCTCCACGCTGCCCTCCAATGCTAAATTTGTGATCCCTTGATGCCTCAAAACATGTCCTACCAACCGATCCCTTCTTCTAGTCAAGTTGTGCCACAAACTTCTTTTCTCCCCAATCCTATTCAATACCTCCTCATTAGTTACGTGATCTACCCACCTTATCTTCAGCATTCTTCTGTAGCACCACATTTCGAAAGCTTCTATTCTCTTCTTGTCCATACTGGTTATCGTCCATGTTTCACTTCCATACATGGCTACACTCCATACAAATACTTTCAGAAACGACTTCCTGACACTTAAATCTATACTCGATGTTAACAAATTTCTCTTCTTCAGAAACGATTTCCTTGCCATTGCCAATTTACATTTTATATCCTCTCTACTTCGACTACTCATCAAGTAAAGCTGCATGTCCTCGGGAAAATTTACGGCTGTAGTTTCCCCTTGCTTTCAGCCGTTCGCAGTACCAGCACAGCAAGGCCGTTTTGGTTAATGTTACAAGGCCAGATCAGTCAATCATCCAGACTGTTGCCCCTGCAACTACTGAAAAGGCTGCTGCCCCTCTTCAGGAACCACATGTTTGTCTGGCCTCTCAACAGATACCCCTCCGTTGTGGTTGCACCTAAGCCTAAGGTACGGCCATCTGTATCGCTGAGGCACGCAAGCCTCCCCACCAACGGCAAGGTCCATGGTTTTTTCTTCGAGGAAAGGTTATTTTTATTTTATTTTGGAACAAAAGGTGCATTTGCATGTAGACATAATAGCAGTGTTCACACAGATGACAACACACCACGTCAACTGACGACAAGACTTCTAAGTTCGGTAAGATTTCGGGATTGCAGCCGGATCATGTTGACTTCTTGCCACGATATTTCGGCTGGCAACCATCCAGCCATCTTCAGGTGAGTGTCCGTCACTGTGACGGACATTCACCTGAAGATGGCTGGATGGTTGCCAGCCGAAATATCGTGGCAAGAAGTCAACATGATCCGTCTGTAATCCCGAAATCTCGTCGAACATTCAATACGCGGCGAAAACTTAAAGAATCACAAGACTACTTAAACTCTGTAATCTGTCTTCTCTACGCACAGAATCCGCTTAAATGTTATAAGAATAAGTGGAGTAAGAGTCGATCCAGCACACCTCACTGCAAGAAATTGCAAAAATTATTTACTTCATAAATTAGAGAGACAGTGTCAAGAATATTCAGAACATATTTGCGTCCCAGCCAAAATTCCGGCGACGCGGGAAACAGAAGCCAAAAAAGGGACTGTTCCATTTTCTTTACGAGACGAATACCAGCCGCCAGGTGTGCTTCTACTGTTCACTGACAACAGAGAAACAGGTGACAATGAAATTAAATTATTCTGCATTGTCACTGTTTCATCACACAGTTACGTCGAGTAATCCGAGTTAGTCAGTTCATTGCTCCGTGTTTAAATTAAAAAGCTTTGTGCTCATGTGCGGTGTAGTACGATTGGAATTCGATACAGCCTTTCTTTCTTTCCTTTTACAATTTTCTTTCTTTCTCTTGACTGTTGGTTGACAATTTTGTAAGTGCCTTAACATGAATAACAGTGAAAAAAGCAATGTGCGTAATTAAGTGGGGAGGCATTTCGGATATTATCGACGGAAAGGCGAGAACGAGACGCCAATGTTCTAAAAACGCTTCGCAGAGTGGATAAATTTTTCGCAAAAAATGTTGCTGCTTCGACTTCGAGTTAAAGTAGTACGGATGATATTTCTGACAATGCAGCTGTCGTAAAAGGCGTAAATACAGTGGAAACAGAAGTTAAAAACGAAGAAAAGCAAATTGTTCCTGATTTCGAGTTTCACGAAAAACTGTCAAGTCAGACACTACAAAATGAAATAACCTAGTTAGTGATGATCCTGCAGAATGGTGTGTCAATGAATCAACAATCGACGTTCTCTTACAATGTGGCATTAATCAAAATTGTAACGGTGATTTTTCCAATTCAAAAAAATCAGTAGGCGATAAAACCAGTTATTTGAACAAAAATGTAGTACCATAAACTTTAAATGGTGAATCAACTTTGCGTTATTATCTAGTATACTTCTGTAACACCGGAGCTGTTTTTTGTGCACCATTTAAATTGTTCGGAGGTAAGGCCGCGATTGCTACTAATGGTATTGCAGATTGGAAAATTATATCTAAAATTTTGTCTCATCATGAGAATTCAATTGAACACAAAAATTCTGAGTTATCACTCTTGGCAAGAAAAAAGTCACTTCGAACAATAAATAACCATTTCGAGTCATACTGTATGTTGAGACGGAAAAAATGTACTGGCGCAGTGTGTTGAAAAGGTTGTTTGCAGTAGTGAAGAAGCTAACAAGTCGTGGATTTACCCTACGTGGACATGTTGAAAGATTCCTTTCATTACATAATGGTCAGTTTATGATGTCTCTTGAACTTATAGTTCGAGTTAGATCCTTTTCTCGCAGAGCACACTGAATTGTGCAAGCTTCATCATCTCCCAGTACCTACTGCAACCTACATCCTTCTGAATCTGCTTAGTGTATTCATCTCTTGGTCTCCCTCTATGATTTTTACCCTCCACGCTGTCCTCCAATACTAAATTGATAATCCCTTGATGCCTCAGAACATGTCCTACCAACCGATCCCTTCTTCTAGTCAAGTTGTGCCACAAACTCCTCTTCTCCCCAGTTCTATTCAATACCTCCTCATTAGTTATGTGATCTACCCATCTAATCTTCGACATTATTCTGTAGCACCACATTTCAAAAGCTTCTATTCTCTTCTTGTCCAAACTATTTATCGTCCATGTTTCACTTCCATACATGGCTACACTCCATACAAATACTTTCAGAAATGACTTCCTGACACTTAAATCACTACTCGATTTTAACAAATTTCTCTTCTTCAGAAACGCTTTCCTTGCCATTGCCAGTCTACATTTTATATCCTCTCTACTTTAACCATCATTAGTTATTTTGCTCCCCAAATAGCAAAACTCCTTTACTACTTTAAGTGTCTCATTTCATAATCTAATTCTCTCAGCATCACCCGACTTAATTCGACTACGTTCCATTATCCTCGTTTTGCGTTTGTTGATGTTCATCTTATACCCTCCTTTCATGCCACTGTCCATTCCGTTCAACTGCTCTTCCAAGTCCTTTGCTGTCTCTGACAGAATTACAATGTCATCGGTGAACCTCAAAGTTATTATTTCTTCTCCGTGGATTTTAATACCTACTCCGAATTATCGTAAGTGAAATAAAATAGGCCAAATATTTCTCTATAACAGTAGATTCTACTGTGGGCATTTCACATATTGATCAATTATCTTTCATATTAAAATATGTGAACGAGAATTGTGAACCTATTGGACGTTTCCTTCTGTTTTTACGAAACCCGGGACACAGGTCCGAAAACTTAGCTGAGGCCGTGCTAAAAGTCCTGTCTACAAATTCCAATGATATTGCTGACTGTAGAGGCCAGTCATATGACAACGCAAGCAATATGTCAGGAACGTACACTGGTTTGCAGGCACGCATTAAAGAACGAAATCCGAAAGCGCGTTATGTGCCTTGTGCAGCACATTCTTGGAATTTAGTCGGCACTAGTGTTCAAGCTGTTGTCGGGTAGCGCGTTCATTTCTCAATATAGTGCAAAAGCATTATAATTTTTTCTCTGCTTCTACACAGCGCTGGGATAAACTTCTTTCTTTCATGAAACCAGGAAGCAAATCGGTAAAAAGTTTATCAAAAACACGTTGATCAGCAAGAGATGAAGCGTGTGAAAGTCTATATGAAATACCCTCACACATATTGCCAATAATACGTTGGAGTCCGAAATGAGGCTTCAGCTTTATTGAATCAACTCAGCAGACTAGTAACAGTATACATGATAACAGTTTGGAAGGACATACTCCAGAGATTTAAAAGTGTAAATTTGAGATTGCCACATGTAAATATTCATACTAAATGGCTCTGACCACTATGGGATTTAACTGCTGTGGTCATCAGTCCCCTAGAACTTAGAACTACTTAAACCTAACTAACCTAAGGACATCACACACATCCATGCCCGAGGCAGGATTCGAACCTGCGGCCGTAGCGGTCACGCGGTTCCAGACTGTAGCGCCTATAACCGACGGCCACTCCAGCCGGCATTTATACTAAAATAGTGCATGAATTATATGAATCACTTGTAGGATTTACTGCATCTATTCGTGGCATGTTCGACTATTATGAAGGTAAATCCATGGAGATTGTGACTGATATCGACTATGAATGCACATATAAAAGATCACGAAAACGCAAAATTTATGATGACGAAGAAGCGGACTCTGAAGAAGTTTTTCTCCCTGGAAGGGAAAAACTTAGTGTCGAAACATTTCTCCCAGTACTCGACAACTTGTACGCCAAAGCAGTGAGGAGGAAGGAAATCTATAGAACACGGTTGGACTCCTTCGCAGTTTTCTGTAATCTTAAGAGCAGTTCACCTCACGACATTGTTGAACGTGCAGCAAAACTCCAAGCGTCAAGTGAAAGATTTAGAGCCTTCCCAGTGAATGAGTATATTTCCCGGAACTTTTGAAATCTTCTGAGATTAGTGATATATCAGTCGAAATGGGCAAACTTTTATGAAAAGTGAGGTTACAGTCCGTGTTTCCGAATGTTGATATCGCTCTTAGAATATTTCTATGTATGGCACTTAGAAATTGTTCAGCACAGCGCTCGTTTTCGGCTCTTAGAAGACCGAACTCGTACCTACGTTCTACATTATCTGAGGAGAGATTGAACGTCTTGTCCATTCTTCACATCGAAGCCGACCTCAACTGATAACCATCTGAACTATGAAGATATGATCAACGAGTTTTCTGCCATCAAAGCCAGACGCAAACTTCGCTGGCTGATGAGTTTGTTTATTTATTCATATTAGTTTTAAAACTTAAGATTATAAGGTGATTTTTATTACAACTTGACCACATTCATTGGATTTACAAACTAAATGGCGGAACGCGGAACTAACCTCGTTTACGTGCAGACATGACCGAAGGCGCCCGACAATACTAAACAATATCCGAATGACCTGGGCTGCTCGGCGCTGTACAGTCAAGTCATACTAATACTGTAGTATATTACAACTGATGCGTATTCTTGGCGTCTGCTGAAATATATAGTTATCCCGGAAATATACGTTATTGGAGAGTACGCTCACATGAAAAAGTGTTAATAAATAATGTAGTTCGGTTCTATCAAGAAATACGTAATAGCTTTGCTAATACCGTTTGAAAGAGCTATCGTGAGAGCAGTGGCTGCAGTACAAAACTGTTCATGCCTTGCGTTGAGTAAAGGTGTTGTGAACACTTATTATGCAGCATCTAACGTAGGTTTGCCTTTCCTTAATCTTTCTTCTAAGATAAGTCGTAAGGTCAGTATTGCCTCACGTGTTCCAGTATTTCTACGGAAGCCAAACTGATCTTCCCCGAGGTCGGCTTCTACCAGTTTTTCCATTCGTCTGTAAAGAATTCGCATTAGTATTTTGCAGTGGTGACTTATTAAACTGATAGTTCGGTAATTTTCACATCTGTCAACACCTGCTTTCTTTGGGATTGGAATTATTATATTCTTCTTGAAGTCTGAGGGTATTTCGCCTCTCTCATACATCTTGCTCACCAGATGGTAGAGTTTTGTCAGGACTGGCTCTCCCAAGGCCGTCAGTAGTTCTAATGGAATGTTATCTACTACCGAGGCCTTGTTTCGACTTAGGTCTTTCAGTGCTCTGTCGAGCTCTTCACGCAGTATCGTATCTCCCATTTCATCTTCATCTACATCCTCTTCCATTTCCATAATATTGTCCTCAAGTTCATCGCCCTTGTATAGACCCTCTATATACTCCTTCCACCTTTCTGCTTTCCCTTCTTTGCTTAGAACTGGGTTTGCGTTTGAGCTCTTAATATTCATGCCAGTGGTTCTCTTTTCTCCAAAGGTCTCTTTAATTTTCCTATAGGCAGTATCTATCTTGCCCCTCATGAGATAAGCCTATACATCCTAACATTTGTCCTCTAGCCGTCCCTGCTTAGCCATTTTGCACTTCCTGTCAATTTCATTTTTGAGACGTTTGTATTCCTTTTTGCCTGCTTCATTTACTGCGTTTTTATATTTTCTCCTTTCATCAATTAAATTCAATATTTCTTCTGTTACCCAAGGATTTAAACTAGCCCTCGTCTTTTTACCGACTTGATCCTCTGCTGCCTTCACTACTTCATCCCTCAGAGCTGCCCATTCTTCTTCTACTGTATTTCTTTCCCCCATTCCTGTCAATTGTTCCCTTATGCTCTCCCTGAAACTCTGTACAACCTCTGGTTTAGTCAGTTTATCCAGGTCCCAACTCCTTAAATTCCCATCTTTTTGCACAAGGACGCTAATAAATTGAATTGAATTGATGGTATATACGTGTCAGGGTCTTTAGGAAACAAATAGACAGATGAAATGTCTACTGCTTGTTGTTGCTGCAATTTATCGCGCTACACACGCTCCCGTTTGTAAAAACCATCATACAAACCAAAATAAACAACTACTATTCGTTTTTGCATTCGCTTTCACGATCGCGCGGACTCGAAATGTTTTACTTCCTGGCCGCTTGGCGCGCTGCTGGCGCAGTTGGCAACCAAATCGTGGGAAGTGTCGTGCGTGACTGTTATATTAGACTGGGCTACGAAGGAAATGAATAATTGAAGCTCACAGAGGGGCCTTTCATTGCCGCTCGCAAAAGGTCGATAACCGAAAGCCCAATACTGACGTCACCAAGAAAAAAGTAACATGAAGCAGCGTCCACACCGCCACTGGAAATATGTTTCTATTGGAAACATTAGGTTGGTTTAAGCAGCTGCCAAACTGCTACTTTCAAGCACTAAGTGGCTAGTGCGTATGCCTGTTTTCCGCGTTTGGTCTTTGCTCTGTTTAAACGCTTCTCGTCCCGTTTCTGGTTAGATTCCCGCGCATAGTGGTGGAGTGAGAAGTGTTGCCTCCGCCTCTAACTCAGATAGTTATGCTCATGCGCGAATTTTGCAGCGCCAGAAAAAATTTTGCGGGTAGATCTCACTGCTTGCTCCACTGCTTATATATATACATCAAACAGCCACACTCCAAGCAGTCAAAGGCGAGAAGAAGCGCTCCTTATATGCGATTTCAGCTCCCGACATGTGCCTCAAGCTGTCTGGCGGCTGCTTAAACGAACCTATGTTTCACATTGTTTCCGATTTTTCTGCCCACACTGGCATCAAATATTTCGTCTACAATGCTATTTGTTGTATTCTTTTAGTATTGTCTGCCACTTCATGTCTAGAGACGAGGAAACTGTAATAGGTGCCGCTGAATTATTAATTCTCGAAGGTTCACACAAACAAAATACGTCATTGTTGTACGTTCTTTTTTTTATTTATTTACCGTGACTTGTGAGGTCATAAGCATCTCTGTGTGTTTCGTAGTTTTACGTAATTGGTTGCGTTTATCAACGGGATTCGACATTATTTTGATGGAGAGTTTGTATGGTAGTTGGTAATGGTTGATAAAATCCGATTAGCTGTTTGAAATCAATTTGTTAGTTTGCGTACAGTTGTTGTTTGTGGTGAGCTGCAACATACTATAGAAAAACTGGTTGGAAATACTTGCTACATATGGGAACTGAATATGGAAGACAGCTCTAGATTCCGTAATTTCACTTGGATATAATCTATTAATTTTTAATTTCTGGCAAATATATCACTGTCCCTTAATAAAACGATAGAAATTTCAGGAAAGCAATTACTACCAAATGTAGCAGCAGTTCTCTGCAGTGTGTCTTGCGTTTTACTGCTGTTCTTGCACTGCTTCCTTCGTATACTTACAACGATAACAACAAAATCTGTAGCCTCGACCTCTGCATTTTTAAAATTTTTTGAGAAAACAGAACATCTAACAACTCTATACAACAGACGAGTTAGCGACGTACGAATATACACTTGCGCCTTGCAGCGGTGACACGCGATAGCTAGCCTGAAACATTTGTTTCCTTCACCCGTGCTGACACCGCTACTGTATGTTTCCATGTTTCGAAACAAGTTTCCGAATGGTGTCCACATCATGTAGCTGGAAAACTGTTTCGACCTTACTGTGCACGCGGCTTTAAGTCTACTTTGCTTTCTTTCAAAGCATTATATCTTATGGGCTTTTAATATGGGGCAATAGCTCACACCTTCGGGACATTTCGGTACTTCAGAAGAAAGTAATTCGAATTATAACAAACAGTGATAAACTGGCCCACTGCAAACCACTGTTTATCAACTTGAAAATATTAACTGTTATAAACATGTATATTTACACTGCCCTACTGCATATAAAGAGCAACGTACCAGAATACCAGCGTAGAAGAGATGTATACTCTCATAGAACCAGAAATAGTAGCCATCTTGACATACCTTACTACAGATTATGCAAGTCACTGAACAGCTACGAAGTGGTGGGTATGAAGATGTTTAACAAACTAGAATGGTAGAAGCTCCATTTGATTTATTTAAAGACAAATTATTCAGTTGGTTAGCTCAAATCCTTGCTACTCACTTCAGGAATTTTATGACTGTAAAATTTCATATTGGTACCGGTTTGGAGAGTTCAGCATAATTTCTTTAACTGAGTAATTTATGATGCAATGCTTTTCATATAATTTGATTTTAAATATTGTATTATATGGAAAACCAATACCAGTAGTGACATATTGATCTTCAACCCATGTATATATACTGTATAACTTGTACGGTCGCAGGTTCGAATCCTGCCTCGGGCATGGATGTTTGTGATGTCCTTAGGTTAGTTAGGTTTAACTAGTTCTAAGTTCTAGGGGACTAATGACCTCAGCAGTTGAGTCCCGTAGTGCTCAGAGCCATTTGTATAACTTGTATTTATGTAACTTGACTTTGTCAATTGCTGTAATAGCTAAACGACAATAAAATTTCATTCATCCAATCAATTCATTCAATTAAAATGCCATTGGCTACAGAAGGGACACACACACCCCCACTTCTTACAAGATTCGGACACCTTTCACCATACTTCGCACGGTTTTCCGTTTAATTCATCCTGATTATTAAATTTTGCTTTTTTCTGGGTGAACGCAAAGGAAAGATGTGTTTTGACGTGTAATTTGTGGTCGTAGCATGTCGAAAAATATCTCTATTACCTAGTACACAGATGAAAATTTCAATTTATGAAGAGTTTTTATTTGCTGTTTTTTAAGAAATGATGAAATTCATTACTATAAATCATTGTAAGACATTGTATTGTACATTTAATTTCCTTCACTTATACAGATTTTATACAATGTATCGGCGAGGTTGCGATTTTTAATCATAGCCTCGTGATGCCAATTGAGGAGCTACTCGACTGAATAGTAGCGGCTCCGGTCAAAGAAAACCGTCATAACGACCGGGAGAGCGGTGTGCTGACCCCATGCCCCTCCTATCCGCATCCTCACCTGAGGATGATACGGCGGTCGGATGGTCCCGATGGGTCGCTTGCGGCCTGTAGACGGAGTTAGTT
Organism: Schistocerca nitens; assembly: GCF_023898315.1. NCBI lineage: Eukaryota > Metazoa > Arthropoda > Insecta > Orthoptera > Acrididae > Schistocerca > Schistocerca nitens. The sequence continues at coordinate 274,156,688 of NC_064614.1, read as the reverse complement.
AGTTTAGTTATATGCCAATTAGATATGTTATTGCTCGTATTTTGGTGGTTTTAATGTTTTCATCGACCTTGCATTCTCCTCAATTTTATTGTTTGTAAGTCTGGATCCCATGAAAATGTAAAAGAGGGGTTTCGCTATATGAACTTACATTATAAAACAATTTATGTATTACAAAATGAATCATCAGTAAACTCCATTATTCTGGCACCAGATCCTTAAAATCACAGAGTTACTGTGAAGCAGCGAAATTTCTACACAGTAAATAAAATTTCTGCAGTGCCAGAACTCGGAGCAGACACATGTTACATTACTTCTCCCTTAATGACTGATCTTTTTTCAAAGTACTAAAGAAATCTGTAAATGTGTTGTAAGAAATATTGAACAGATAAAAAATATACTCACCGAGCAGTGGCAAGAGAACACACACATAAAAAAGTGTTTAACTTAGGCAAGCTTTCAGAGCCAGTGGCTCGTTCCACCATTTGATGAGTAGATATTTTATCTACCCATTACATTATACTGTCGAAAGTTGTTTATTTTCACTGTTGTAAGAAATATAAAAGTAAACTAATTTGACAAGTAGGGTCCTGTAATATATACTATACTTTTTACTGTACTGATTATGTACAGATCTTCATTACCAAAAAATTTTGTTTTCTGCTGCTTCTGATCTGATTTTTGTTGAATTGCTTCTGCCTCTTTTAGGGTATTTCTCTCAAAATGTTTTTCATCGATTAGTATCCTTTCCTTTTTCCATGCGTTTTGTGTTGTAATCATCTGCTTTTGATGACCACAGTCCATATCCTGAATGTGCAAGGAGTATGCAGTATCCATTTCTAACACTGAGTCAACGAGATTCTGTTAGGGCTGCATTCTCCGTTTCATGCTATTGCATTACAGCATCACAAACTTGTTGATATAAGACAATCGATTCTTTTTTCATGCTCTCAAATAGGCAGTCTGCATTCACAGAGAAGCCCTCCTGTACATGTGCATTCATATGTGAGAGAGAGGCTATCATTTTTAATCATTTACCGGTACATAACTTTTTTGTCGAGAAGCTATCCAAAACCAAACTTTCTCATTCTGAAAGATTTTTTACACTCTGTTGAAGACTTGGGGGGGGGGGGGGGGGGGAAATCTACTATACAGGGTTCCTCGGAATGAGTAGTAGGGTATGAAAAGGACAAACTGACAAATTTACTTAAATACACACTGAAAACAATGAAACACATATGCCATTAAATATTACATACCCCTTTTACCTGGTTTTGAATATAACACCACACATATGGTCGCCGTAACTTTCTGCGCGTTACTCCAGGTGGTGAATGAAAGCTTACATCAACTTATTCAGCACGTTCAGTGAGGTCTCTTCCACAGGTTTCCTTTCCTATCCTTGAGTTCGCCACAGTATGAGGATGTGTAGCAAACACTTCACTCTACAAGTATCCCCACAAGAAGAAATATGGAAGAAGCCCGGAAGTGCAAGAATAAGTTTAACAGGGCAACTTTTTCCCGTTTGTTTAGTTTCCATGCGATCTGCAGTTTGTATGGGTAGACCATGAGGTTACCATAGATGATTCAGAAAAGTGCTTGACGCTTGTCCTCCGTTCACTCGTAGGTCTGCTGCACCCTTCTTTGCCCTGGACTTTTCTCCTATGCTCAAGACGCACTAGGTATGTCTGCCAAGGCACCTCATCCAAGATGAGGAGATGGCCTTGCCTGCAGCTATCAAGCGTAATGGCTGTAGTCGTTAGAAAGTTGTGGCTCGCATTGGCACCTATGACGCCTGTCGCATGGTTTCTGAGGCCATCCTCAGTTCTTACAGGCAGCTGGTAGAGGTGGTGGAAACTGCTGGCCTCGCACACAGGTTGCAAGCAGAGCTTCCAAACTGCAGAATCTTTCCCAGAGTTGACCAGGGGTCCTTTTGTTTGGAGCCAAGTTGAGGGTCTCACCAAAGGCTTTATCATCTCAGTGATGGTCTTGGCTGCAGATTACTGGACCTGTGTTATCATGTGGGGATTTTTAGCACTCCCCTTGATAGATCAGGGGTGCACTACACAAAGGAAGCAACTGATTGGGTAGCAGGTTACTTGTGGAGTGCATATGGTTTTTTTTTTTTTTTTTTTTTTTTTTTTTTTTTTTTTTTTTTACGCCAGGCCGTAGTTTGAGGCACTCTCATGAACACTTGCCAGTCGATGCACATTGAGGGAAACCAGACCACGTTCAGAGTAAACAGTACGACTGTAAAAATTTTATCAGTAAACTGTCAAAGTATTCACAACAAAGTTCCCCAATTTACTGCTTACCAGAAAAGTTCTCAACCTCAAATTATTATTGTGACTGAGAGCTGGCTAAAGCCCAAAGTAAAAAGCTCTGAGATATTTAGTGAGTCTAGGAATGTTTATCAGAAAGACAGAGTTGACGCCATAGGAGGGGAAGTGTTCATTGCAATCAACAAAAATATTGTCTGTATTGAGGTTGTAACTGAGTGTGATAGTGACTTTATTTGGTCATGATAACACGTATAGGAGAAACCAAGTTAATTGTTGGATGTTTTTACCAGTGACCCGACTCAGCTGTGACAGTTCTAGAGTCATTCAGAGAAAGTTTATGGTCAGTTGTTCATAAATACCCAGATCATTGCAGTACTAGCTGGTGGTGACTTTATCCTACCGAGTATAGACTGGGACGTGTATGGATTCATTGCAGGGTGTTCAGACAGTCTTGTGAAGTACTTTCGAAAATGTTTTCCAAAAACTGGCTTGAGCACCCCACACGCATACAAACAGGCCAGACCTTTTTGATGGTATCAGCATGGAGATGGGAGTTAGTGATCATGATGTCATCACAGCGACTATGGTTATGAAAGTTAATAAATCAGTCAAAAGGGCTAGGGGAGTGTTTCTGCTAGAAAGAGCAGATAAGCAGTTGTTAGCATCTCACTTAGGCAATGAATTGCAATCATTTAGTCCTAGAGTGATGGACATAGTGGAATTACGGACAAAGTTTAAACAGACTGTAAATCATGATATGGACAAGTAGGTGCCTAGTACATGGATTAAGGATGGAAAAGACCCATCATGGCTTAACAATGAAATCTGAAAAATGCTGAGGAAGCAAAGGCTGTTGCACTTTTGGTTCAAAAGAGGACGTGCAGATGATGACAAATGAAGATTAAGAGACAGATGTGCATCTGTGAAAAGATTTATGTGCAAAGCATACAGCAGCTACCACTGTCATACCTTTCCTAAAGATCTGGCGGAGACCCCAAAAAATTTCTGGTCCTACGTAAAATCACTTAGTGGGTCTAAGGCTTCCATCCAATCACTCATTGATCAATCTCGTTTCGCAGAAGAAGATAGCAAAAGGAAGGATGAAGTTTTAAATTACACTTTTAAAAAACCATTCATGCAGGAGAATCGCACAAACAAACCATCATTTGACCATCGCACAGAGCCCTGTATGGATGACATAGTAATAAGCATCCCTGACGTAGAGTAACAACTGAAAGAGTTGAAAATAAATAAGTCACCAGGCCCGGATGGAACCCAAATTCAGTTTTACAGAGTACACTACACCACCCCACTGCAGACTGTTAACAAAGATACGAGCATACAGAGTAGGGTCCCCGAAATGTGACTGGCTCGAAGACTTCTTAAGTAAAAGAACCCAGTATGTTTTTCTCAATAGCAAATGTTCATCAGAGACAAGGCAACATCAGGGGTGTCCCGGGGAAGTGTGACAGGACCATTGCTAGCTATTTTCTACAAACATAAATGATCTGGCAGATAGGGTGGACAGCATTCCGCAGTTGTTCGCTGATGATGCTGTGGTGTACAGGAAGGTGTCAAAGATCAGTGACTGCTCTAGACAAAATTTCTACTTAGATTGATGAATGGCAGCCAGCTCTAAATGTAGAAAAATGTAAGTTAATGCAGAGGAGTAGGAAAAACAAACCTGTTATGTTTGGATACAGCATTAGTAATGTCCTGCTTGACACAGTAACATAGTTTAAATATATGCGCATAACTTTGCGAAGCGATATGAAATGGAACGAGCATATGAGGTTTGTGGTAGGGAATGCGAACTGTAGACTTTGGTTTATTGTGAGAATTTTAGGAATGTTTGGTTCATCTATAAAGGAGACAGCATACAGGACACTAGTGTGATCTATTCTTGAATACTACTTGTGCGTGTGGGATCTGCACCAGGTAAGATTGAAAAAAAGATAACGAAGCAATTCAGGGGTGAGCTGCTAGATTTGTTACAGGTAGGTTCGATCAGCATGCAAATGTTACGCTTCGGGAGCTCATGTGGGAATCCCTGGAGGGAAGAAGACGTTCATTTCGAAGAACAATACTGAGGAATTTTAGAGACCCGGCATTTGAAGCTGACTGCAGAACAATCCTACTGCCACCAACATACATTATGCACAGAGATCATAAAGATAAGATGAGACAAATTAGGGCTCATATGGGAGTATATAAACAATCATTTTTTCCTCGTTGTTATCTGTGAGTGGAACAGGAAAGGAAACGACTAGTAGTGGCACAGCATACCCTCCGCCATGCACTTTGCAGTGGCTTGCAGAGTATGTATGCAGCTGTAGATGTCCTGAATTGCTACATCCTCTGTACAGTCATCCAGTTACCCAGGAATTGATTATGTTATTCCAACTAAAATGGCAATGAAAGAGTCACTGAACTGTGATGGAAGAATTTATTTTTAAAATACACCTCAACAGTGAATGCTGAACGCTCTGAACTTCACAAGGCCATGTTTACATACGGCACTCATTCCTCAATGCACTCATTCCTCAATGCAGCACATGTGTACTTATTTTGTGCATTTTACTACATGACTCACATCATGCTACTCATTCTGCTGCACCTTGTATATTATTGCTGCTTTCTTGTTCGTAGAGTACTTTCTTTCTCAAAAGTGAGAGAATGTTGCACATATTTACAACACAGTAAGCTGTTGTTAATGCTGTTCTCCAATGTAGGATCAGTATCCTGGATTCTCAAATGCCCCACTATTTCAGCATCTCAATCACTAAATAAAATCTATAGTTCTAATCTCAGATTTAGTTCTAGAATGCTCAACAAATTAAACAAAATTCATACAATTATTTTGAATGCTAATTTCCTTACCTTATCAAAGCCTCTGTCATTCTATCTTCTATGTAAGTTCTTATCTTCACTTCTTCTGGTTTCTCAACTTCTTCGCAGCGCAGAGGTATATGATTAAGTTCTTTACATTTTCTGTAAATGAGAAACATGACAGATTAGTATTGTTTATATCAGCAATGAACTGTATCCATGAATAATTATATCAAGCATGATGACGACAACCCAGTTAAGATTAGAACCTCTATTTACTCTTTGGGAAATGTTCAGCAAAATCAAGAAGCCACATGAGTGTATGTTTTGGTGTTTGCGGTGGTGTGTGTGAGTGGTGTACTTTAGGTAGAATATGAGCTAGGGTTTGATTCTGTGCTCTACTCATCCATCCACTACAGGAGAGTGGTTGCCGTTTCCTAATTCTACGTATTGCTCCATTCAGGAATTTCCATTACTGTTATATGTTACATGATTCCATAAAGTATCAAAACTATTAATAAAAGCTGACACTAAGTGGGACATACCTTTTGGTAACTTCAAATTATCATCTTTATCTCAAAACAATGAATTTAATGATTTTAACAAAAGGAAGACTGCATACAGTAGACTTCATGTTACTGCAGTATGAGTGTATCTTTAATTACATTCCAGATCTCTCACAACGTTACATCATTCAATAAAATTGGAAGCTAGCCTTCAAAATCTTACGTACCTAAAACCAATCTCAAAAAAGTTATCTTCTCTTTTACACAGTTCTTTTTATGTGCCGTGAAATTTGTGGCATATTTACTTCTCATTACTGATGGTGTCTTATTTGGAGGAGGTGTTTACTGCCACCATTATATGACTTGCAGCTGCAGAGAGCACTGCCAACAGATCTGACACTACTACACTACTGAATCACTGGATGATGATGATTATTATTATTTTGTGGTGCTCAGCAGCATTGTTATTAATGCCCTTGCTGGATACTGGCATAGCTTCTCATGCTTTGAACAATGTCAGTTCTCGCAAGGAAAATTACTATGACAGTTCCCCAGGGACACATGGTAGCGATTTCCTTAAGAGTGTCTGGCTATGTCAACACAAATCACTGTAATTCATCTCCTTGAAGTGGTGAAAATAGACTACACCACATAAATTGATGCCACATTTGGTTACACTGGTGATAACATAAATTCATTTACGCAAATGTCTCCTTCATAGTACTCTTTAACATGTGATTAAAAGATTTGGTAAATCCATTATCCAAGATAGATAATGGGAGTAATTTATGTTGCAAATTTATAACTCAAGTGTAAGGAAAGTGGGCAGAAGTAAACAGCACAGAGGGTCACAAATAATAACAGTATATAAATTTGTTGTTAATAAATAGTTTTTGCCTCTACAATAATGTTAGTTGAGGCAAGGGACTTTACATGTGCATATGCACACTGCAAGTAAGCATATGCTGTCTCACAGAGAGTACAAAGTTACCAATATCATTAATTTTCATATTTACTCCATGTATGACTACTGCAGGTGAATAACTATATGCATACTTCAGCATTAGGCAAGATTCTGCTAGTTTTACAATTCTTACCATTACCCAATAGATATTTGGAAGAAGTAATCAATTATTTCCATCCTTTTTGGAGGCAGGTTCTCTGAACCGTAAGAATAAGTCTCATTATGTTGCCTGAGGTCTGTATCTTGAAGGCCCTGCCACATTAGGTTAAAGCATTTCTTGCGGAAAGTGAGGTCCTGGTTCAAGTCCCAGTTCATACACAGTTTTAATCTAGCAAAAGTTTCAAACCCACGCACACATTGCTGCTTAAGAGAAAGACTTCTTCACACAGCATGTTGATGCTTTGAGTCCATTCATAAAGCATGCTTGCCTACAAAATGGAATATTCAGCTGCGAACACCAATACAATTCACAGATTTAATTTGCCATGAAAGGATTATTTCAGTGCAAACTCCACTGAAATGTGAAAGTTTAATGTTTACTCTAGAGCATATGCTTGTTGCATCAATTCCGTTCTGTTCTGACAATCACCCTGCACCTTCACTGACAGGTGAACTGAAGAGTGGTCCTGCTAGAAACAGATTACTCCTTGAGCTTGTAGTTATCACTCTAATGGAATCATGACATTATTCACTATATGAATATGACTGGTAGTACAAATTCAAACACCTGTCACATCTGAAGCATTCCAAACTCATGAGATGATGTGCAACATGATACTGTATTCATGGCAAATGATGATCCATAGTAGCTTTTCTCAACAATCACAATGGAGTTAATGCAAAACCTGGTGATTCCACTTTAAAAGTGCTCTTGATGCACACTTGTAAATATTTAATGGTTGTGAGTGTCTTTAGCGTTTGATCAGCAATAGTGTAATCAAATAATAATGGGTATTTCTACCTATTTAGTTGCAATAAGTTATTACAACAGTCTGTTTATAAACTGCATTTTACTTGAGAACAGGTTTTGGTGTGACACTCACCAGTTGGTTATTCTGACCTGATGTCTATGTTCAGTTTCCTGCATACCGAATGTATTGTCTTGTTTCTTGACATCTGCTGTTCCACAATGCACTTACATCCTACCAAGCTACAGCCTCTAAGGTCATACATCATCAAGCTCCTTTCTTCCAGAAATACAATGCTGAGGCCATGGATAGTCAGCTGACGATGAGTCATGGCTCATGAATAAGTGTCTACACAATATAAACAATTGTATTTCACACGCCACCTTACAGTGTGTGGTCGAAGGTACAGTACATACCTACATCATCTCTCCTCCCTCTACATTTTCAATTTTCAAATGGTACAGGGGAGCAGCAACAGCCGAGCTGAGAGGACGCCCAGCAGCAGCGCTTATCTGATAAACTGTAAATTAATTTAGTCTTTGTTTTATTTTTTCATATGCTTCTGCAAAGAAGTGAACTGTACGTGTGTATTTTATTGTGTAGACTAGTGGTTAGAAAATTAATCATAGTTTTTGTTTTAACGTAAGTCTTGTGAACATCCTTGTGTATGGCGGCTTCCTAGTGTAAATTTTCCCGTCGCCAGAAACTCCGTTATGCCACTAAGTTTTAATTTTGTCCTAGTAGACAGCACACAATTTAGATCAGTGCTCTAGTTTGAATATTTATCTTGTGCAGTAACTTTTTGGCAAACAGGATTTCCAGCAACAGGTATCTGTAAATACATCAACTTTAGTAGAGAAATTTATTTCTGTTTAATAGCTTGCTGTCTCAGAGTACAATGAGACATCTGGACAGCAATTTTGAGTGTTACTTTATTCTCCTTTGGTATATTTTGTATATACTTCAAATTCAGTAGCACCATTTGAGAGCTTATATCTATTTTATAGACAGTACAATATGGCTCCGAACTGTGCTTGTTATGAGTGGATACAAGGAGAGTTGGCTGCTGTCCATAAACAGCTGGAAGCCGTGTTGGCTACCATCAACAAGCTTCTAGCCAATGCTCAAAGCTGCAGTGACATTGGAGTGCCAGTGAAGAGACCTGCGACATCTTTCGTGCCACTGGAATCCCCTGGTGACCCGGACGTCTGCGGCTTCTGATACGCAACATCTGACCGGTCCGTCCTCACTCCAGAGTGGGTGGCAGACAGTGGTGGCTTCACGTGTCACTGGGCGGAAGGTGAAATAAGGAGCAGGCCATGCAGCTGGCTCCCTACGTCTTAGCAACAGGTACGAGATGCTACCCAGTGTTGATGATAACTCTGAGCCAGCACGGGATGCCTCACCTGCTGGGCCAGCAGTTGATTTTCCTGCCCTGTCCGGACAAATACAGAGAGTGGGTATGCTAGTCATTGAGAGCTCCAATGTTAGGTGGGTGGTGGAGCCCCTCAGGGAGATAGAAGGCAAGACGGGAAAGAATTCCAGTGTGCATCTGGTATGTTTGCCCGTGAGGTCTCATCCATTATATAGAGAAGGTCCTGTCTGTGGCTATCGAGCACACTGGGTGCGACCCACTACATATAGGGGCACACGCTGGCACAAATGACACCTGCGCTTGGGTTCCGAGGCCAGCCTCAGCTCCTTTTGGTAACTGGCTGATCTGGTGAAGGCAACTAGCAACGCACGCAGGGTGCAGGCTAAGCTGTCTATTTGTAGCATCGTACCCAGGGTTGATCATGGTCGTCTGGTTTGGAGCAGAGTTGAAGGTCTGAACCAGAGGCTCAGATGACTCTGTGACAGTATCGGATGTGAATTTCTTGACCTCCACTATTGGGTGCAGAATTTTAGGGTTCCCCTACTACATGAAGGAAGCACTACTAGGGTAGCAGAGTATGAGTGGCGTGCACACGGGGCTTTTTTAGGTTAGAGAACACCTCCATTGGGATCAATGACGATTTGCCTGATAAATCAGCCACAGCGACCTCAGAAAATCTTGGTCCTCCCAGATCAGAGATGTTGTTGTTGTTGTTGTTGTTGTGGTCTTCAGTCCTGAGACTGGTTTAATGCAGCTATCCGTGCTACTCTATCCTGTGCAAGCTTCTTCATCTCCCAGTACTTACTGCAACCTACATCCTTCTGAATCTGCTGCGTGTATTCATCTCTTGGTCTCCCTCTATGATTTTTACCCTCCACACTGCCCTCCAATGCTAAATTTGTGATCCCTTGATGCCTCAAAACATGTCGTATCAACCGGTCCCTTCTTCTTGTCAAGTTGTGCCACAAACTCCTCTTCACCCCAATTCTATTTAATACCTCCTCATCCCCCCCCCCCCCTAAATGAACCATGGACCTTGCTGTTGGTGGGGAGGCTTGCGTGCCTCAGCGATACAGATAGCCGTACCGTAGGTGCAACCACAACAGAGGGGTATCTGTTTAGAGGCCAGACAAGCGCAAGGTTCCTGAAGAGGGGCAGCAGCCTTTTCAGTAGTTGCAGGGGCAACAGTCTGGATGATTGACTGATCTGGCCTTGTAACACTAACCAAAACGGCCATGCTGTGCTGGTACTGCGAACGGTTGAAAGCAAGGGGAAACTACAGCCGTAATTTTTCCCGAGGGCATGCAGCTTTACTGTATGGTTAATGATGATGGCGTCCTCTTGGGTAAAATAATCTAGAGGTAAAATAGTCCCCCATTCGGATCTCCGGGTGGGGACTACTCAAGAGGACGTCGTTATCAGGAGAAAGAAAACTGGTGTTCTACAGATCGGAGCGTGGAATGTCAGATCCCTTAATCGGGCAGGTAGGTTAGAAAATTTAAAAAGGGAAATGGATAGGTTAAAGTTAGATATAGTGGGAATTAGTGACGTTTGGTGGCAGGAGGAACAAGATTTTTGGTCAGGCGAATATAGGGTTATAAATACAAAGTCAAATAGGGGTAATGCAGGAGTAGGTTTAATAATGAATGAAAAAATAGGAATGCAGGTAAGCTACTACAAACAGCATAGTGAACGGAGAAATGTATGATGAAATAAAAGAAATTATTCAGATAGTGAAGGGAGACGAAAATTTAATAGTCATGGGTGACTGGAATACTGTAGTAGGAAAAGGGAGAGAAGGAAACGTAGTAGGTGAATATGGATTGGGGGTAAGAAATGAAAGAGGAAGCCGCCTGGTAGAATTTTGCACAGAGCACAACTTAATCATTGCTAACACTTGGTACAAGAATCATAAAAGAAGGTTGTATACACGGAAGAAGCCTGGAGATACTGGCAGATTTCAGATAGATTATATAATGGTAAGACAGAGATTTAGGAACCAGGTTTTAAATTGTAAGACATTTCCAGGGGCAGATGTGGACTCTGACCACAATCTATTGGTTATAAACTGCAGATTGAATCTGAAGAAACTGCAAAAAGGTGGGAATTTAAGGAGATGGGACCTGGATAAACTGAAAGAACCAGAGGTTGTAGAGTGTTTCAGGGAGTGCATAAGGGAACAAATGGCAGGAATGGGGGAAAGAAATACAGTAGACAAAGAATGGGTGGCTTTGAGGGATGAAGTAGTGAAGGCAGCCGGGGATCAAGTAGGTAAAAAGACGAGGGCTGGTAAACGTATAATGTAAGTAAGTATGAGCTTGTAGTTATCACTCTGATGGAATCATGACATTATTCACTATATGAATATGACTGGTAGTACAAATTCAAACACCTGTCACATCTGAAGCATTCCAAACTCATGAGAGTTGTTGTTGTTGTTGTGGTCTTCAGTCCTGAGACTGGTTTGATGCAGCTATCCGTGCTACTCTATCCTGTGCAAGCTTCTTCATCTCCCAGTACTTACTGCAACCTACATCCTTCTGAATCTGCTGCGTGTATTCATCTCTTGGTCTCCCTCTATGATTTTTACCCTCCACACTGCCCTCCAATGCTAAATTTGTGATCCCTTGATGCCTCAAAACATGTCGTATCAACCGGTCCCTTCTTCTTGTCAAGTTGTGCCACAAACTCCTCTTCACCCCAATTCTATTCAATACCTCCTCATCCCCCCCCCCCCCCCCCCCCCCCCCCGCACCAAATGAACCATGGACCTTGCCGTTGGTGGGGAGGCTTGCGTGCCTCAGCGATACAGATAGCCGTTAATTGATGAAAGGAGAAAATATAAAAATGCAGTAAATGAAGCAGGCAAAAAGGAATACAAACGTCTCAAAAATGAGATCGACAGGAAATGCAAAATGGCTAAGCAGGGATGGCTAGAGGACAAATGTAAGGATGTAGAGGCTTATCTCATGAGGGGCAAGATAGATACTGCCTATAGGAAAATTAAAGAGACCTTTGGAGAAAAGAGAACCACTGGCATGAATATTGAGAGCTCAAACGCAAACCCAGTTCTAAGCAAAGAAGTGAAAGCAGAAAGGTGGAAGGAGTATATAGAGGGTCTACACAAGGGCGATGTACTTGAGGACAATATTATGGAAATGGAAGAGGATGTAGATGAAGATGAAATGGGAGATATGATACTGCGTGAAGAGTTTGATAGAGCACTGAAAGACCTAAGTCGAAACAAGGCCCCAGGAGTAGACAACACTCCATTAGAACTACTGACGACCTTGGGAGAGCCAGTCCTGACAAAACTCTACCATCTGGTGAGCAAGATGTATGAGACAGGCGAAATACCCTCAGACGTCAAGAAGAATATAATTATTCCAATCCCAAAGAAAGCAGGTGTTGACAGATGTGAAAATTACCGAACTATCAGTTTAATAAGTCACCACTGCAAAATACTAACACGAATTCTTTACAGACGTATGGAAAAACTGATAGAAGCCAACCTCAGGGAAGATCAGTTTGGATTCCGTAGAAATATTGGAACACGTGAGGCAATACTGACCCTACGGCTTATCTTAGAATCTAGATTAAGGAAAGGCAAACCTACGTTTCTAGCATTTGTAGACTTACAGAAAGCTTTTGACAATGTTGACTGGAATACTCTCTTTCAAATTCTGAAGGTGGCAGGGGTAAAATATAGGGAGCGAAAGGCTATTTACAATTTGTATAGAAACCAAATGGCAGTTATAAGAGTCGAGGGGCATGAAAGGGAAGCAGTGGTTGGGAAGGGAGTGAGACAGGGTGTAGCCTCTCCCCGATGTTATTCAATCTGTATATTGAGCAAGCAGTGAAGGAAACAAAAGAAAAGTTCGGAGTAGGTATTAAAATCCATGGAGAAGAAATAAAAACTTTGAGGTTCGCCGATGACATTGTAATTCTGTCAGAGACAGCAAAGGACTTGGAAGAGCAGTTGAACGGAATGGACAGTGTCTTGAAAGGAGGATATAAGATGAACATCAACAAAAGCAAAACGAGGATAATGGAATATAGTCGAATAAAGTCGGGTGATGTTGAGGCTATTAGATTAGGAAATGAGACACTTAAAGTAGTAAAGGAGTTTTGCTATTTGGGGAGCAAAATAACTGATGATGGTGGAAGCAGAGAGGATATTAAATGTAAACTGGCAATGGCAAGGAAAGCGTTTCTGAAGAAGAGAAATTTGTTAACATAGAGTATAGATTTAAGTGTCCGGAAGTCGTTTCTGAAAGTATTTGTATGGAGTGTAGCCATGTATGGAAGTGAAAGATGGACGATAAATAGTTTAGACAAGAAGAGAATAGAAGCTTTCGAAATGTGGTGCTACAGAAGAATGCTGAAGATTAGATGGGTAGTTCACATAACTAAAGAGGAGGTGTTGAATAGGATTGGGGAGAAGATGAGTTTGTGGCACAACTTGACTAGAAGAAGGGATCGGTCGGTAGGACATGTTCTGAGGCACCAAGGGATTACCAATTTAGTATTGGACGGCAGTGTGGAGGGTAAAAATCGTAGAGGGAGACCAAGAGATGAATACACCAAGCAGATTCAGAAGGATGTAGGTTGCAGTAGGTACTAGGAGATGAAGAAGATTGCACAGGATACAGTAGAATGGAGAGCTGCATCAAACCAGTCTTAGGACTGAAGACCACTACAACAACAACCTCCTCATTAGTTATGTGATCTACCCATCTAATCTTCAGCATTCTTCTGTAGCACCACATTTCGAAAGCTTCTATTCTCTTCTTGTCCAAACTATTTATCGTCCATGTTTCACTTCCATACATGGCTACACTCCATACAAATACCTTCAGAAATGACTTCCTGAGACTTAAATCTATACTCGATGTTAACAAATTTCTCTTCTTTAGAAACGCTTTCCTTGCCATTGCCAGTCTACATTTTATATCCTCTCTACTTCGACGATCATCAGTTATTTTGCTTCCCAAATAGAAAAACTCCTTTACTACTTTAAGTGTCTCATTTCTTAATCTAATTCCCTCAGCATCACCCGACTTAATTCGACTACATTCCATGATCCTCGTTTTGCTTTTGTTGATGTTCATCTTATATCCTCCTTTGAAGACACTGTCCATTCCATTCAACTGCTCTTCCAAGTTCTTTGCTGTCTCTGACAGAATTACAATGTCATCGGCGAACCTCAAAGTTTTTATTTCTTCTTCATGGATTTTAATACCTACTCCGAATTTTTCTTTTGTTTCCTTTACTGCTTGCTCAATATACAGATTGAATAAAATCGGGGAGAGGCTACAACCCTGTCTCACTCCCTTCCCAACCACTGCTTCCCTTTCATGCCCCTCGACTCTTATAACTGCGAGCGAGGTGGCGCAGTGGTTAGACACTGGACTCGCATTCGGGAGGACGACGGTTCAATCCCGCGTCCGGCCATCCTGATTTAGGTTTTCCGTGATTTCCCTAAATCACTCCAGGCAAATGCCGGGATGGTTCCTCTGAAAGGGCACGGCCGACTTCCTTCCCCATCCTTCCCTAATTCGATGAGACCGATGACCACGCTGTCTGGTCTCCTTCCCCAAACAACCAACCAACCAATCTTATAACTGCCATCTGGTTTCTGTACAAATTGTAAGTAGCCTTTTGCTCCCTGTATTTTACCCCTGCCACCTTCAGAATTTAAAAGAGAGTATTCCATTCAACATTGTCAAAAGCTTTCTCTAAGTCTACAAATGCTAGAAATGTAGGTTTGCCTTTCCTTAATCTTTCTTCTAAGGTAAGTCGTAGGGTCAGTATTGCCTCACGTGTTCCAATATTTCTACAGAATCCAAACTGATCTTCCCCAAGGTTGGCTTCTACTAGTTTTTCCATTCGTCTGTACAGAATTCGTGTTAGTATTTTGCAGCTGTGGCTTATTAAGCTGATTGTTCGGTAATTTTCACATATGTCAACACCTGCTTTCTTTGGTATTGGAATTATATTCTTCTTGAAGTCTGAGTGTATTTCGCCTGTCTCATACATCTTGCTCACCAGATGGTAGAGTTTTGTCAGGACTGGCTCTCCCAAGGCCATCAGTAGTTCAAATGGAATGTTGTCTACTCCCGGGGCCTTGTTTCGACTCAGGTCTTTCAGAGATATAAAAGATTAATATGATTCCAGGAGCGTCCAAGGAAAGGTCCCAGAATCGCTTACTGAAGTTTATAATGCACAGATAATAGTAGGAGAAGAAAGCTGGTTGAAACCAGATGTCAATGACAACAAAATCCTAAGTTCAGGTTGGAACGTTTATCGTAAGGATATTCTGCACACAAATTAATCTGGGTGGAATTGAGTACCAAAGAACGGTCAAAAATGGTGATTGGATGCTTTTATAGACCACCTGTGCCAGGATCTGTAGTTGTAGAGCACTTCAGACAGAACTTGCAGAATATGATTAGTAATTTTCCTGACCATGCCGTTGTAATATGCGGGTGACTTCAACTTGCCAGGAATAGATTGGGATTGTTATGCCATCAAAACTGGTGCTAGAGACAGGGAATCGTGTGGCACTGTTCTGGATGTCTTGTCTGAAACTTATCTTAAGCAGATAGTCAAGCCAACCAACTCATGAGGGTAATGTCTTAGACCTCCAGACAACAAACAGACCTGAACCCGGATTATTTAACGTAGAGGTAGGTATCAGTGATCATGAGGCTGTGACAGCATCTGTGATGACAGGTCCTACAAGGAATGTTAAGAAATGTAGGAAGATATATTTGCTCAGGAAGGGTGACAGGATACAAATTTCAGAATACCTCAGCAATCAGCATCAAATATTCGGTAATGAGGATGAACAAGTGCAGAACAAATGAAAAAAATGCAAAGGTATCGTTCAATATGCCCTAGACAAGTATGTACCGAGTAAGGTTTTGAGGGATGGGAAAGATCCACCATGGTTTAATAGCCATGTTAGAGAAGTGCTACATAAACAAAGAGCACTTCATCTCAGATTCAAAAGTAAAAACCTAGCTGACAAACAAAAGCTGAATGAAGCGAAAATGAGCGTAAGGAGAGCAATGACAGAAGTGCTCAATGATTCTGAAAGTAAGACATTGTCAACTGACTTGGAAGAAATTTTGGTTGTATGTAAAATCAGTAAATGGGTAAAAATCATCTATTCATTCTCTCAGAGACCACGATTCAAGACTTTCTTGAAGGTAGAACTCAACATGTCGGTCTTAACGGAACTAAATCAACAGATGTAAAGGTAATATCCAGAGTACCACAGGGAAGTGTGGTACGACCATAGCTGTTTACAATACATATAAATAATCTAGTAGAAAGCGTCGGATGCTCTTTAAGGCTACTCGCAGATGATGCAGTTGTCTGTACCCAAGTAGCAACGCCAGAAGATAGTAAGAATTTGCAGAACAACCTGCAGAGATCTGATGAATGGTGCACTCTCTGGCAGTTGGTCCTGAACATAAATAAATGTAACATATTGTGCATACATAGGAAAAGAAATCCACTTCTGTACTGTTGCACTATTGATGACAAACAGCTGGAGACAGCATCTGCAATAAAATATCTTGGCGTAACTATCCAGAGCGACCTTAAATGGAGTGACCATATAAAACAGATACTGGGAAAAGCGACACCAGACTCAGATTCATCGGAAGATTCTTAAGGAAATGTAACTAATCCACGAAAGAATTACTTAAAAGGCACTTGTTCGCCAGATTCTGAGTATTGTTCATCTATCTGGGATCCCTATCAGATAGGACTGGTAGAGGAGATAGAGTAGATCTAACGAAGAGTGGCGCATATCATAAAGGGATTTTTTACCTGGCAAAAGAGTGTTACAGAGATGCTAAACAAACTCCACTGGCAGACGTTATAAGAGAGACATTGTGTATCATGGAGAGATTTACAATTGAAATTTCGGGACAACACTTTTTATGAGGAGTCAGACAACATATTACTTCCCCCCACACACATCTCATGTTTTGACCACGGGGAGAAAATTCAAGAAATTAAGAGCCAATACAGAGGCTTACCGACAATCATTCTTCCCATGCACTATTCGTGAGCGGAACTGGGTTGGTGGGCTCAGACAGTGGTACCGAAAGTGCGCTCCACCACACACCATCAGGTGTCTTGCGAAGTATGATGTGAAAGGCTTATCGTAATAGTGGTACAAGTCCATTTTTGTTCATTTTGAGATTCATAATCCTAAAGTTAAATGAGCACTGATAAATCTGCAGTTGAGATACCAGAAATATTCAAGTATATGGCTTGCTGCTAGAGATGAACCTTTCTTTATATTTGTTTCGATCATTAATTTCAGCAGCATTATAGGCAGAAAAGTGGAGATATTGGAGCTGTACCGCTATTGAAATAAAATAAACTGCATATTGTGTATAAACCTGTTAATTCTTTTATTGCAGATAATTTATATTACAGTTTTAATGTACACCTCCTTATTTAATTCTCAGGTATAATTGAACTACACAGTCAGATATGGTTCAGGTCAATTGACTTCAGTAAAACTAAGGATTACAGTCTTCTTCTTCTTCTTCTTCTTCATCTTCATGTTCCAGACCTCTGTCTTCTGTTTGTAGAGCAAGGAAGTAACTATGTTTGATAGCTGGAATATAAGGGACCAAATCAGGCATATCCTGCTTTTTCTTTTTCAGCACTTTTCTCACGTGTGGGTAAAGTTGTGAAACTGCAATAGTACCATATGCATGTGGTCTCTCTCTCTCTCTCTCTCTCTCTCTCTCTCTCTCTCTCTCTCTCTCTCCAATGTTTGGGAGCAAAGTTTAGGACATGTAAGTCAATGTCATCATTCATTGTTCCATTGTAGAGCATTTTGTATGGCTTCTGCCTCTAAAAAGCATGCATTTTAATTTCAGCCAATTACATTGAACATACTCGTCATTTTGCTTCCTTTTTACCACTGCATTTTGTAACTGTTTCAGTGCTAAAAAGTCAAAATGCTTCATTTCTGTGCGTACAAATTAATTTTTTCTGCCATTTTTACTAATTATTTCAAAAATATCATCTGGGGAAAACAGAAACTCTTTCTTATTTAATTGTTTTTCTTTCTGGGCAAAAACCCTGTCATTTTACAGGTATGAGTGACCTGTGAGCACGAACTTTAAATCAATGATGTTGACTTGAAATTGAGGAGATTGTGTCACTTTCATAGTGTTAGGGCAATGTTTATGTTCCCGTTTTGCACACCACACGTCACTGTACCCAACTACCTGTTTTTGAGAAGTGACATACTTTAATATGTTTCAATGAACAGGTACCAATTTCCTCTGAAGCCCCTCATCTAGATGTTTCATCCCAAAAATACATATGGATTTTGCCATCAGTTAAATTACACGTACATGTTTCTTTTGTAGTACAATATTGATGTTGTCAGTTTACGAAATGCAAGTGCTTTTAGCAAGTCAAAGGCAAAAACAAACATCAGGGAATCTGCCTCTTTACTACATGCTGTGTCTGTAGCCATTGCTGTTCTTGCAGCTTCAGCCCTCCTAAGGTGAAGAGGTGAAGCTCCTTTTCAGTTTGAAGCTTTCTTTTTTCTTCTGCATAGGTAGCAGCATCCATTTCAAAGCTCAATTTGCCACAAAAAGACCAAGTGTCTTTATGTGGTGGTTGAATGACAGGTTGGTCCTTGTTAAAGATTTTTTGATAGATGTGCACCCCCACAATTTCTTTATTCTGGGATATGAATTTATCTTTGTACAAATCGTACATTTTAGCCACACACAGCTCAGGATTTAAAAACCTTTTGTGGGGATTGTCCTTCCTTGCATAATGGCTCTCTGAAACTGGAAAGCTTCTGATGTGTTGCTTTACATCACTGATCAGACCTTCCAGTACAGAGAATGTGTTTTGTTTGCCACTTCGATCAAGGTGAGTTGTACGATCAAGGTGAGGTGTACCTTCTTCCTAGCTTTTTGTCAAAAGCATAGAGAGTCATGAGAGTCATCCATTAGAAATGTCAGACATATTCAAGAAAAACTTCTTGCATACTATTGCATAGTTTCCATTCACATGTAATCGATATTGATAAAATACAGCTATTCTGAGAACCATCAATTATATCACAGTCACTTGATGTGTTGTTGTGGTCTTCAGTCCAGAGGCTGGTTTGATGCAGCTCTCCATGCTATTCTATCCTGTGAAAGCTACTTCATCTCCTAGTACCTGCTGCAATCTACATTCCTCCGAATCAGTTTAGTGTATTCGTCTCTTGGTCTCCCTCTACGATTTTTACCCTCCATGCTGCCCTCCCATATTAAATTGGTGATCCCTTGATGCCTCAGAATATGTAATACCAACCGATCCCTTCTTCTACTCAAGTTGTGCCATAAATTTCTCTTCTCCCCAATTCTATTCAATACCCCCTCATTAGTTATGTAATCTACCCATCTAATCTTCAGCAATCTTCTGTAGCACCACATTTCGAAAACTTCTATTCTCTTCTTATCTAAACTATTTATCGTCAACGTTTCACTTCCGTACGTGGCTACACTCCATGCAAATACTTTCAGAAACGACTTCCTGACACTTTAACAAATTTCTCTTCTTCAGAAATGCTTTCCTTGCCATTGCCAGTCTACATTTTATATCTCTCTATTTCGATTATCATCAGTTATTTTGCTCCCCAAATAGCAAAACTCCTTCACTACTTTAAGCGTCTAATTTCCTAATCTAATTCCTGCAGAATAACCCAATTTAATTTGACTACATTCCATTATCCTTGTTCTGCTTTTGTTTATGTTCATCTTACATCCTCTTTTCAAGCCATCGCCCATTCCGTTCAACTGCTCTTCCAAGTTCTTAGCTGTCTCTGACAGAATTACAATGTCACTCGATGAACCTCAAAGTTTTTATTTCTTCTCCATGGATTTTAATTCCTACTTAAAATTTTTCGTTCGTTTCCTTTACTGCTTGCTCAATATACAGATTGAACAGGGATAGGCTACAACCCTGTCTCACTCCCTTCCCGACTACTGCTTCCCATTCATGCCCCTCGACTCTTATAACTGCCATTTGGTTTCTGTACAAATTGTAACTAGCCTTTTGCTCCCTGTATTTTACCCCTGCCACCTTCATAATTTGAAAGAGAGTATTCCAATCAACATTGTCAAAAGCTTTCTCTAACTCTACAAATGCTAGAAATGTAGGTTTGCCTTTCCTTAATCTATTTTCTAAGATAAGTCGTAAGGTTAGTATTGCCTCAAGTGTTCCAACATTTCTACAGAATCCAAACTGATCTTCCCCGAGGTCGGCTTCTAGCAGTTTTTCCATTCATCTGTAAAGAATTCGTGTTCATATTTTGCTTATTAAGCTGATAGTTTGGTAATTTTCACATCTGCCAACACCTGCTTTCTTTGGGATTGCAATTATTATATTCTTCTTGAAGTCTGAGGGTATTTCTCCTGTCTTATTCATCTTGCTCACCAGATGGTAGAGTTTTGTCAGGACTGGCTCTCCCAAGGTCGTCAGTAGTTCTAATGGAATGTTGTCTACTCCCGGGGCCTTGTTTCGACTTAGGTCTTTCAGTGCTCTCTCAAAGTCTTTATACAGTATCATATCTCCCATTTTATCTTCATCTACATTCTCTTCCATTTCCATAATATTGTCCTCAAGAACATCGCCCTTGTGTAGACCCTCTATATGCTCCTTCCACCTTTCTGCTTTCCCTTCTTTGCCTAGAACTGATTTTCCATCTGAGCTCTTGATAATCATGCAAGTGGTTCTCTTTTCTCCAAAGGTCTCTTTTATTTTCCTGTCAGCAGTATCTATCTTACCCAGAGTGATATATGCCTCTACAACCTTACATTTGTCCTCTAGCCATCCCTACTTAACCATTTTGCACTTCCTGTCGATCTCATTTTTGAGACATTTGTATTCCTTTTTGCCTGCTTCATTGACAGCATTTTTGTATTGCCTCCTTTCATCAATTAAATTCAATATCATACCTACTTGATCCTCTGCTGCCTTCACTATTTCATCTCTCAAAGCTACCCATTCTTCTTCTACTGTATTTCTTTCACCCATTCTTGTCAATGGTTCCCTAATGCTCTCCCTGACACTCTCTACAAACTCTGGATCTTGGCAGTTTATCCAGCTCCCATCTTCTTAAATTCCCACATTTTTGCAGTTTCTTCAGTTTTAATTCACAGTTCATAACCAATAGATTGTGGTCAGAGTCCACATCTGCCCCTTGAAATGTCTTACAATTTAAAACCTGGTTCCTAAATCTCTGTCTTACCATTATATAATCTATCTGAAACCTTCCAGTATCTCCAGGCTTCTTCCATGTATACAACCTTCTTTCATGATTCTTGAACCAAGTGTTAGCAATGATTAAGTTATGCTCTGTGCAAAATTCTACCTGGCGGCTTCCTCTTTCATTCCTTACCCCCATTCCATATTCACCTACTATGTTTCCTTCTCTTCGTTTTCCTACTATCGAATTCCAGTCACCCATGACTATTAAATTTTTGTCTCCCTTCACTATCTGAATAATTTCTTTCATATCATCATACCTTTCATAAATCTCTTCGTCATCTGTGGAGCTAGTTAGCATATAAACTACTTCTACTGTGGTAGACGTGGGCTTCGTATCTATCTTGGCCACAATAATGCAGTCACTATGCTGCTTGTAGTAGCTTACCTGCATTCTGATTTTTTTAAATTCATTATTAAACCTACTCCTGTGTTACGCCTATTTGATTTTGTATCTATAACCCTGTATTCACCTGACCAAAAGTCTTGTTCCTCCCGCCACCAAACGTCACTAATTCCCAATATATCTAACTTTAACCTATCTGTTTCCCTTTTTAAATTTTTTAACCTATCTGCCTGATTAAGGGATCTGATATTCCATGCTCTGGTCCGAAGAATGCCTGTTTCCTTTCTCCTGATAACAACGTCCTCCTGAGTAGTCCCTGTCCAGAGATCTGAATGGGGGACTATTTTACCTCCGGAATATTTTACCCAAGAGGTCGCCATTCATCATTTAACCATGCAGTAAAGCTGCATGCCCTCAGGAAAAGTTACGGCTGTAGTTTCCGCTTGCTTTCAGCCGTTCATAGTACCAGCACAGCAAGGCCATTTTGGTTAGTGTTACAAGGCCAGATCAGTCAATCACCCAGATTGTTGCCCCTGCAACTACTGAAAAGGCCGCTGCCCCTCTTCAGGAACCACACATTTGTCTGGCCTCTCAACAGATACCACTCACTTGATACTTTTCCTGAATCCACCATCTTCACAAGAAATAGCAACACGGTGCAATGCACAAAAGCACACAGACTTGTACCACTACTGAAATAAATTCCTGCTTGCTTTCTCTAGTGCGTCAGCATTGAGGTGCACTCTGTTGGCAGCAGGATGAAGCTGGTGCTGTCTCACTATTTAAATAAATTACAAATGGCTTGTGTGAGTATGTACATGAGGCTAACCACTATTTAAATAAGCCCTTCATGTAAATGTAAATGTGGATGATAACTGTCAATAAGAATTTCTATAATTTTACAGCCAAAATCTCTTTGCGAGTTATTGGTAATCAATGAATCATTCCCACCAAGGATCCGGCACCAAAACGTTAAAAGTAAACTAAACTGGCTTATCCCATGCTTAAAATTTCTAGGGCTAAAAAACAAGAGCTACATAAAGAAATGAAACACAATCAAAATCCTGAATTTGTTAACTATGTGAGACACTATAAAGTTATATTTAAAAGTGCTGTTACATCTGCCAAAAGAATGTCAAATGATAAGTTCATTTTAGAACATAAGAATAAGTCTAAAGCAGCATGACCAGTCATTAAATCAGAATTAGGTACAACAATTAACCACCATGAAATTTTAAAAATCAAGCAAAACAATGGCACTATTTCAAACCCTGCTTTTATAGCTCAATGTTTTAATAAGTTTCTCTTAAATGTAACAAAATCCGATGTAAATGTGACTATTTACCAAAACAGTGTGATTTTCTTTGGCTTGGACCAGAATAGTAACCCCCTTGTGTCATTTAGTAAAGTCTCAGCCAAAGATGTAAAAAATCCTATTTTGTTCTTAAAAAGCAACTGCAGGGTGGGATCAAATACCCACCAAAGTAATTAAATTTTATTATGATATAATAGAACACACTTTGTCCTTAATAATCAATCAGTCGTTTGAGCAAGCCAACTTTCCTGATGCGCTTAAGTATGCCAAGGTGTATACGTGGACGAAGAAAAAAAAATCCCGGATTTTTCCCGGAATTTCCGGTTAAAAGTACACTTCCACCCAGGTGAAAATACACTATTTCCTTATTAATTGAGAGTATACTTTTCCTCGGAACTGTAAAAGTTATCAGTCTTTTGAATGATTATGGTTTTATACACCGGCGTAGAATTTCCAAGCACTTTAGCAAAAGAAACTCAGGTAACAAAACATGTTTTGGGAAGATGTCTGACGGGCAGCAACATGCACACAGTATTTTCGTATTACGAAAGTATAATTTCGAATTCCACTAAACACCACATGTTACTTTCCGAAGCATTGAAATCAAGATTGCGATGTGCTTTTTTAAGCTAGTCATAGCTCACGTCATGTGATCTGGCCAGCCGATAACAGCGGATATTCAGAACAAAGGACACGTGTTGTAGTCAGCCAATAGCAACATCACTGTTAAGTAGCGCGAACACACAAACAGGAAAAGTTAATAGTTTAAATTAATATACGTAGTGTTGCCACAAGTAAAGAAAAACTTTCACATATAATGTTGCCCCTTTTTGCATGTGTTACACTTTACGATACATCACAAAAAAGTGCCAGTAAAATTTTTAAGAACAACATAAATGTCAAATCATCTGGGCTCGAAATTATTCTAAATCATTGTACTCAAAGATCTGATTTTCAAATGAGAGTCAAATGCTCTGTGATTTAAGAAATTCATTGTACATTCTCATACATAGTTCATGTTGCGTAAAAGGAAATTTACTTTGAAAGTAAGGATTTTCAGCCCACCATTCGCAATATTGTCCCGCGACCTGTTAGAAACAGATTCGTTTCAGCAGTTGCCAGAGAGCGCCAGATAATAAGCGTCACCGCACTTGTGCAGCTATGCAGGAAGCCCATATGTTCGTATGTGTAAAACATTAAAAGATCTTACATAATGCCATAAAAGAAACAAAACATTAGAGGATACTCCAAGAGCACGGGAATTTCATGCACCATACTGAAATGCATAATTCGGCTGAAAGTGCACATTCGTATGTCCAGATTCGGATGTAAATGTTCTCGGAGTACCGGTACTGTATTATCTTATGTTTGGTTCTTTATTATGGCATAATGCCATACGTGCTAGAAGATGAAAATGTGCACTTGAAATGCAGTGAACAGTTGAAACTGGCCAATAGTGTGGAATTAAATGCTCCATTTCAAATAAATTGGCTGGCTCAGCGGAAAAGATTAATTAAAGCCAAATTTCTTTAGCAAATCGACAAAAATAACTTCATTGCTCTGCAAGGCGATTAATACTTGACTGTCAGAAAGGGGACATAAAATAAATCTGAAACTAATAACGTAGTTTTAGCCTTACAGAATTATGTAAATGTATTTTAATTGACTTGATAGTTCTCGGCCACAGAAATCTGTTTTGTTTTCATTTGATGTGAGAGCAATAAACAAAAAGGAAACAGAAAACTCACTAAATGTAAACAAGGTTCATGTGAGACTACCCACCTCCCCATTACTGCTCTGTGGATCAGCCCCGGATGTACGGTATTTCCGAACCGGGGAAATACTAGATAAGTGGCACTCAAGAATGAAAATCGGGAACTACGGTCGAAGAACAAATCAAGCGAAGTGGCACCTGACAAAAGGCACAACTCGTCCGAGTGGACAGAAGTGAGACACAAAGGTAGGACTTTAGCTGGAAAAATAAAAACGAACTTTGCAACAGCAGATACATTTACGGATAAAAACAAATATGGTGTTCTGCAGTCCAGTGATGGTGTTAAAGACAGTGTAAATGATCCAGACCATTCAAAAGAAAATGCGCTGAAAACAAATAATCACTCTGGGAAAAATGTTGATAAATGGGGAACAACAGGTAAAAAGAACAGTGTGCTTTTTCTAACAGACAGCCATGGCAGGAATTTATCAAGTATGTTTCGAGAAATAAATCGAGACTTAGCAGTGACCAGTGTGGTTAAACCGGGAATGGGAACTAAACACGTTTTAGACCCTTGCATTCAAACCAAATCCACGCAAGAAAATGACTTTGTTGTATGCATAACGGGATCAAATGATGTTGCGAAAAATGAAGCAGATGTCTGTGTAAAAGTGCTTCAGAACTTTATCGAAAAAAATAAATCAATGAATACAGTTGTTGCTACAGTGCCTCATAGGCACGATCTAATCTATAATTCGTGCGTTAATAAAGAAATACGAAGAACGAATATTAAAATAAAGAAACTGTGCTCTGAATACGCAAATTGTGCTGTGGTCAATATAAGTAAACTGCAGCGTAATCTTCACACCAGACATGGGCACCACCTAAACTATGAAGGGAAAATGTTTGTGTATGAATGTGTCAATGAAATAATTAAAGAAAGACTCACATGGAATAAAACAATCTATGAAAGTAGCGGTTTGAGTAATACCTGGAATGTACGTCATTTTTTAGTATAAATGTCTGTGAATCGGCGGGTAATAAACCTCCTGTACTTGAACTAGGTGCTAAAAGTGACATTCGAATGAGAGAGTGTTCACAGACAATAAACAATAAAAATAAATCTGTTACTGTGATGCAAACGAACATTCGCTGCATTAGGAACAAAGTATTACAATTAGAACATTTTTGCAGTATTGAAAACGTTGATGTTGTTTGTATCTCAGAACATTGGCTGACAGAAGATCAAGTACAATATTTTGTTCCTCAAGGGTATGCTGTTGGAGACATTATGTGTAGAAGTGAAAGAAAGAATGGAGGTGTCCTAATATTTGTTAAAGATAGTATAATGTTTACTAAAATAGATGTTAGCGCTTACTGTGCAGAACTAGATGGAGAATTTAGCTGTATAAGACTAAACGTAGAGAATACTATAATTGTTAGCTTATATAGATCACCAGGAGAAGATGTAAATACATTTTTTGAAAGATTTGAGCTGCTTATGAGGAAAATACTAAAATCTAACATAAAACTAATTATCTGTTGCGATTTCAGCATTGAAATGGCCAACACTGATGAACATGTTACTAGAACGTTTTTTAATATCTTAAGATCACTAAATTTACAATGTACAAATTACACACCAACACAGGATAAGGCGTGCTTAGATATTATAGTAAATTTTTCTAGAGATATGTATGACGTCAGACTTCCCAGTGGAGCCCTAGCTGATCATGAACCATTGATTTTAACATTCTCTTATGATCAGTTGCCTAAATCAGACAAATCAGTCAGAATCAAGTCTAATGCCACATGGGTAAGAGGGCAGAAAGATGAATATATTAATTTATTTATTGACAGAATATCTGATGTTAACTGAGACTTTGTATACAACACACAACCTGAGAAGGGTGCTGGTGAAATGGTGTTTAACAACTTCCTGGAAATACTCATAGAGTTATGGTACTCCTGCTCACCATTAATCAAAAGCAGCCCTAAGCATAAACAGAAAAACAAACAGCTAAAATGGTATACAGATGAGCTAGCTCTCACTAGGGAGGAGATGCTCAGACTGTACAGAATATATAAAAATTCTTGTAAACAAGGACCTGAGCTAGATAATACTTCTTATAGAGCTTATCTAAAATGTAAAAAAAATCTACAAAGACAAACTGTCCTTGGTCAAAAAACAAGCATGTGAACATTACATTGAAAGTGCTCCCAACAAATGTAAAGCAGCATGGGATATCATCAACCAATATAATTCATGAACCTATACACAAGATGCAATGCTGGTCCCAGAAGAAGTAAATAATTACTTCCTAACCTCAGTGAGTGAGCTAAAAAACAAATTCAAGCAAAATGGCACTTGTGCACTAGATCATCTTGGTGTATGTATACTTTCCACTGGAATGTTGTCACCCCAGAGGATATTGTAAAAGCTGTGGTAAGGTTCACCAACTCCAAAAGTATGGACTGTTATTGGTTTTCTATGTAATGAAAAAAATAATACACCTTATCTGTCAACCTCTTTCTTTCATTTTTAATATGTGTTTGGAATCTGGAGTTTTCCCAGATGCACTCAAAACCGCTAAAGTGATACCAGTCTTTAAAAAGGGAGATAAGCATCTGCCCCAAAACTATCGACCAGTTTCTATTGTCCCAATTTTCTCTAAAGTTTTTGAATACGTAATGTACAGTCAACTAAATAAATGTTTTGATAAGCATGATCTCCCCTCCAACAGACAGTTTGCATATCAACATGGTAAAAATACCACTACTGCTGTCACTGAAGTTGTTAACCAGGTGTTAACTGCATTCGAAAATAAGGATCTATTATCAGTCGTACTTTGTGATCTTAGCAAAGCCTTCGACTGCATACCATCTAACACCCTACTTGCAAAACTGGAATTTTATGGCATACACAAACCATCTTTGGATGTAATCCAATCATACTTAAGTAACAGGAGACAGTCTGTACCAATTAAAAATAGATGCTCCTCACTGAAGGAAGTTCGGACTGGAGTGCCTCAGGGCTCGGTCCTAGGTCCTTTCCTGTTCATCATTGCAATTAATGACTTACCTTACCATATAGGAGCAAATTCAATTGTGTGTTATGCAGATGATACAACATTGCTCAATACACACCATGACACAACAGAACTGAATCAGGCAACACAGGAAAAAATAGAACTAGTAATGGATTGGTTTTCTTCTAATGAACTCCTGTATAATCATAACAAAACACAAGAACTAATTCTGGGTTTAACTACAGCTGTTGAAAGCAAATCAATAAAATTGTTAGGATTCCACATTGATTCAAAATTAAACTGGGAGGAACACATTAGCCATATCTGCAAGAGAATAGCAAGAGTGTGTTATCTCATCTGGAGAATGACAGATGTAGTCACTGATGAGTATCTAGAGGTGGTATATTTTGGCCTCTTTCAGTCACACATTTCCTACGGCATATTGTTATGGGGACATTCTTGCTTTGTCAGTGAAATTCTGAAAATTCAAAAAAAAAGTAATAAGAATAATGAGCAAAGTTAAGCCCAAGGAACACTGCCGCCCCCCCCCCCCCCTTTATCAAGC
This sequence comes from Schistocerca nitens, assembly GCF_023898315.1. Lineage (NCBI taxonomy): Eukaryota > Metazoa > Arthropoda > Insecta > Orthoptera > Acrididae > Schistocerca > Schistocerca nitens. The sequence goes on along the minus strand of NC_064614.1, from coordinate 274,128,546 downwards.
ACATGATATTAACTGTTGTGAATCTATACATCTACACAGCACTGCTTTATGTCAAAAGCAATTTAAATGAGTTCGAGACCAGAGAGAACATACATCCCTACAACACTAGAGGCAAACTGAACTTCGACATACCAAGACACAGACTCACAAAGACTGCAATCTCACACAAAATAATGAGTTTAAAACTCTTCAATAAACTTCCAGCATCTGCTCGGTCACTGACCAGCAATACTTTCAAACGTAAGGTTTATGACTGGTTACTCAAACACCCATTTTATAAGATAACAGAATATTTTGAAATAATCATTGACATTAGTATATAAGAATATTCCTAAAAGAAAAGGAATTAAATTGTAAAAACTTTACTGTGAAGTTATTGTTAATTGTATATTTAATGTTCAGACCTATTCCGCTGTAAGTGGTCAATGGTGAATAAACTGAATACTGAATCGCATGTCACTGTATTTCACTCTGTGGAACTCAAGCGTGTAATATTTTCTAATGGGTGCCATCAAACTGTATTCAGGACAGTGGAAATTAAAATGTCCTGTGGTGCTTCTCGTGCTCCCAGTCGGCGGGTTTGACAACATGCCCCTGTTTAAAAAAACTCACAATAAATACTGGATGGGTTTATTTGTAACCGGGAGAACAGGAACTCTTCACAAAATTTGCACTCTTTATTGCCTATTAGCTAATAACTTAATGTTTTGTGTGACATAAAATTAATTGCAGAATACATAAAACCAGTAAAGACAATAGACAAGCAAGTCAGTACATATTTCTTCAATCTTTAAGTTCTAGCATTGCCTTTATCACTAACCTTAGTACAGTTTTACATGGAGTGCTTTCCTTTTGGGAAAGAATCCGTTAGCTCATCAAAGTTCATTAAAGGTTTTGCTACATGAAAAAACCAAATGTCGTTGAAAACCAAATGTCGTTGGCTAATACTGAAAACGCTATTAATACCTATGAATAGTACCCAAGACTGGTGTGCTTTCTCGATCTGATTACGTGTATTTTGTCACTATCTGCTGCCTAATACTGCAGCAACTGTAACACACACAGCCACTGTTGTGGCACAAATGGTCATTTTTATAACACGACAGAATAAAATTACGAAGTACCAATATCAAATGCCTATTAGGACTACTACAAGCAAAAAGTTTCATGTTATAAAATAGTTTCACATTTCATTATACACTCTAGCTTCTGAAGCACGAGATCAAAAAGTAGTAGTAGTACAAATTTTTTATATAAATTTGGAATCATCATATTCTTCCATAATTTGTGTGATGTCCCCGTTTTTTCTCCTTCCTCATGCTAACAAACAATCTTGTCATCACTAATTCTCTAACTATTCCTGCCAGGGTTAAAACTTATTCTCCAGTTAACTTGACTAACCCTGCCACAATCACCGGTTTAGTTATCCCACATTTATTCCCCAGTTAGGCGTTATTACGTGTTCGTACAATGTGTTTTCCATGCTACTCCAAGAATAGAACTTTTAGCACTGCTAGCAGGAGACTGTACAACTGGCCCTTACCAGTATAGCGTTCTGGCAAAAAATTTTCTGCCAAAATTTCATTTTCTTGGTTACACCAAGAAGATAATACTTAATCTTTCTCACCTGTTATTCAAAAGGGATGAGTTTCAAAATCATATGAATAATCGATAGACCAACATGCACTGGGTGCTAGGCGCTTTGTGAAACAAGGTTTTTCTTCCCCTCCCCCAACAGAAATTTCCACCTGGGTCACAAATTCCGGTTTGTCCCCCGGCCCCTATATCCAGACCTGTTGCATATGTGTGAATCTGACAGCTTAGGCGCGCATAACTTTTTTCTGGGTAGCATCTGGCTGCTTGCCGCTATTGCTTATATAGCTAACTGCCACACTTCTGTAGCTAGAAGTGGGAGAAGGTACTACTCATACGCGACTCAACCGCGCATGTGCTCGCTCGCAACTGCTCAAACGAATCTAATGTAACAGTTGTTGTTATGAAGCATTGCATAGTCTTCCTGAAGCTGGGTTTTTCTCAGTTTTCTCCTGGATGAAAAAATTCCCAAGTTTTTCCTGGATCTCCCAGTTGTCCCGGGTCGTATACACCCTGGTATGCAGAGGTAAAACCACTACACAAAGAAGGATCAAGAGAAGATATGGGAAATTACCACCCCATCTCTATCTTCCCAGTGCTATCCAAAGTATTTGAAAAAATCGCTGCAGTCCAGATAACAAATTTTATTGAGAAATTGTGTTATTCTTAAAAACCAATATGGGTTCCAAAAATGGAAAAGCACCATGAGTGCTATTAATTAATTCATTGAAAAAATCTGCTCATCACTTGACAAAGCAGCAGGTATCTGCTGTGACCTTACAAATGCATTTGATTCTGTGAATCACTCCATGCTGCTTCATAAACTAGACAGATATGGCATAAAAAAAAAAGTTTTGCAATGGCTCAGATCTTATCTGACAAACAAGAAGCAAAGAGTAATCATAACATCTAACACCATAAATTATGCATCTCAGTGGGATACAATATCACGAGGAGTCTCTCGAGGCTCAATCTTAGGGCCAATATTGTTTCTCTTTAACATAAATGATTTACCTCTTAATATCAATGCCCGGCCAGTCATGTTTGCTGATGATACTTCAGTACTCCTTGAAAAATAAAATGTGGGAGGAATTCTGGATTGTGTCATAAACACACTAAACGACCTAGGTACATGGTTTCAACAAAATGACCTTAAACTTCATTTTAAAAGACCTTGTTTACACAATTTAGAACCAACCAATCAAAAATCAGTGACATCACTATTGCACATAAAAATCAAGTTACAAAGTTCAGTCCATTAAATTCTTGGGACTAAACACGCACAAAAATCTAACCTGGCAAGCAAATTTAGATTATTTAACTACAAAATTAAACAGCCTTGCTTTAGCAATGGATATACTATCTGATAAACAGATATTATCATCTTTTTACATAGTAATCCTGAGCTAACGGAAGAAAACCATTTCAAACATATGTACTACACTAGACACAAAGAAAATTTCATGCCTCTACCACATCACTTAAAACTCTACCATCAGACACCGCAGTATATGGGGAAAGAAAATTTACAATAAACTCAAGGATAGAGATGTACTGAACATGGAGATAGGTTCACCGAAGAGAAAACTTGGTGGAAAAATGCTAATATTCAATTGAGGAATTTATGAACGATGAATCATCATTTGAATAGTGTGACTGTTTAATATTATAGTTCTGTGTATAATATTGTATACATATATAAAGATAATGTACTGTTGCATCATAAGATAAACAGTTTAATAATATTACTGTGGCCATCATTTGAATAGTGTGACTGTTTAATGTTATAGCATTGTGTATAATATTGTATACATATATAAAGATAATGTACTGTTACATAATAAGAAAAACAACTTAATAATATTACTATGTCCAATATTAACCTGTACTGGTAAAAAGTAGTGTTAGGGAATTATGTAATCATGTATATCATAAAGCTAAAATTGACGTTGTAGTGCCTCAAGAACTTCAGAGTAAATTCTAGAGACACTCGTATTTTCACCGTCTCGAACACACATTACTTTAGAGATAAGTGTGGTAAAGTAGAACTACATCTACTGCCCCACAATTATGTGTGTACAGGACAGATGTGTATTGGATGGACGATTGCGAGTAGATAGTTGCCGACCCGCCTACGAAGTTACACGTCCCGCCCACGGACATAAAATATTGTTGGTGTAAACATTTGAAGGTTGTTGAAAGAAAAGAAAGGACTTTATTCATTCATTCTCTCATCTACTGCCGTAAAGTCTTGACAGTTGTCTTGTTAAACTTGGAGAGATTTATAGACTGTATGTGTAGAAAGATGAGTGTAATAGCTTCTGTCAGACCGGAAGGTGTCGAGCTTACGGGAAATGTTTGGTGTATGAAAACTGTTATGTGTTATGAAATATAGTGAGATTGAATTCAAAGTACTCTCGAGTGTAATGAGTTCTTTAAAAAGTACAGAAAATTCCTCCAGAGTAGCATCTATTCTTCAGAGAAGAAGCTGGGCATAATATCGCAGCTGACTATGCTGAAAGAAGATCGGCAAAGCAACTCCAAGTAAGTTCAACAGCCAAGGGGGAGTGTGAGTCCTGCACACCAGTACCACACTGCCACCCTTATTCACCGGACACTGCCAGAACATGTCTTCTGTATAGCATGATTGGATGATCTCTAAATGCATGTTTTGAGATGAATAAAATACAAATACAAAGAAGTTACAGACAGGAAGTAGTAATTGATTTTTCTTGAAATAAACACTCAGAAACAGTAACCCACACTGTGATACATAATGCCTGTTCTGTAACACCTGCCACTGGAACTTTATGAGCATACCTGTGACACACTTTTTCCTAATAAACACACCTCAGGCAAAATGCATTGCTCTCATTTGATTCTTGTCTATATCTTCAGTTAATCTTACCTGGTAAGTTATGCAAACCAACGTGCACTACTCGAGAAGTGTTTGAAGAAGGATACCTTAAGTTACCTCCTTCATTATCTTGCTATTATTCCAGTCAACGTCAATCAGGCAAAAACTTTTTCTCTAACAAATTTTCTGCAGTGATTCTACTTTAAACTGCTTTGGTTCCATACACCTAGATATTTAATGGTTGTATCTTTTGTGTTTCATCACCAACAGTGCAATCAAATAATAATGGCTATTGTAAGAATGCAGAGTCTTGCAGCAGTAACATTGAATAAAAAGTTCTGCACACCAAGTAGGCTAATTTACTGAGTTCACTAGCCTTCCTACTGTGTTGCTGTGATGAAATGATGAGAAAACTATTCCATAATTTGCTATGGTATCCCATCACATCACCGTCTCCAGGACGATATTTTGTTATGCCAGCTTTGCACTATTGTGAGAAAGCATACACGACAACACTCAGTGTCTGGATTTGAAAGGACATCTTCTTATGGCCTTGCATCTACAGCCATCAAGGACACTCACAGCCTTGTTCTGGGAATGGGTTGATGCAGCTTGTTTCCCAACAAATGTCTTTTGTCTTTATAGAAATGAACTACAGAGAGGCAGAAACAACACAGTGCAGACCACAGATTCTCAGAATGCACTGTCATCAGCTTGGTGGTGAGGGAGGTGGACTGTCATCAACTTGACGGTGAGGGAGGTAGACGCAGGTACAATGTCAGCACTTAAGAAATTACTAATTTTTGCCCCTTCGCCGCTGGACATTCCTATCTGTGGTTTAATGAGTGGTGTCTAACAGGCAGTCCACAACCTCCCAAATGAAACAGCGGATGAAATATGGAATGGAACAAGTCATATTCATATGAAAGCAAAGTTACCAGCATCCAACATGATGCTAAGCACAATGGCCTGCAAGCACTATGCAATGATGAGAGCATTGTGGTCCCTCCTGCTGACAAGAGGAATGCAGCTATAATTATGGAATATGCGGACTGTGATATGAAGATCTGCACACTACTGGATGAAGATACTTATTGGAAACTCCCACACAACCCAACATTGAGAATAATATGCAAGACATCCGAACTTCTCAAGCGCTCTTGGATGGAAACACTGTGGCCAACCATCTTCTCCCATAGGCACCTAAACCACCTGCTGCTTTTGCTCTGCTGAAGATCCACAAGGACGGGATGCCATTCCGCCTCGTCGTAGTAACCATTGGTTCACCAACTAAAAGCTGATGAAAAACTTGGTCGATCTCCTCACTCCACATGTGGAACTCTGTGAGTATCATATTAGAAATTCAGCAGATTTTATCAACTGAATTAATCGTCTTTGACTTAGTGAGGGTGACATTATGGTCAGGTTTGATGTGGTGGCAATGTTTACGAATGTGCCTGTCGAAGACTGTTTGGACCTAGTATCCCAGTTCTTTCTAAGTGAAGTGATTGAGCTATTTAGGCACACAATTATGTCTTCGTAGTTCCTGTACAATGGCCAGTATTATGATCAGGTGGCTGGTGTCGCAATGGGTAGCCTGCTGGCACCAGCTGTTGCAAACCTCTTCATGGAGAATTTTGAGGGTATTGCCTTATAGGTAAAGTGTCATCCAAGACCAGTTGTTTCTTTTGATACATTGATGACACGTTTGTCGTTTGGCCCCACATGCATGAGAAACTTGAGTTCTTGGAACACCTCAATGGTATTAACGATAACATCCAGCCAGTTTACCGTGGAGGTAGAAAAAGATAACACATTGCCATCCTCGATGTTCTCGTCTGCTGCAAACAAAATGGATGCCTGGGCCACAACGTCTAGAGAAAACCCACCCACACCGATCTGTACTTGCAAGCCATCAGCCATCATCACCCGGCACAGAAGCGCACTGTTTTACAAACATTGATGCATTATGTAAGAATGATATCAGATGCTGATAACCTTCCCCATGAGCTGAGCCACCTATGCAAGGTTACGACTGTAACTTCCACCCAATAAATGAAGTGAATTCACACAAGATTCACAACAAAATTACCAACAAGGAGCAGGAAAAGAAATGCTTTCTTGCCATTCTGTGGCTCTATGCCTGGCAAGTTAAGTTGCCTTCTGAAACAACAAAAGATCAAATTGATCTTTAGGCCTTCAATGAAATTCCGTCAGTTACTGAGACCGGTTGAAGATGTAGCAGGTCTCAGAACACCTGGGGTCCACAAGATACCTTGTGAGCTTATGTTGGATAACAGTACGAGCCGTGGAACACTACTAGAAGGAACTTGAGGGATTTTTTTGCCTACACTACCCCAAGAAATCTGCTTTAGATGAGCATGCTTTAGAAAACGGACACCAGATAAAACTTGACGAAACATCTGTCATGGCTTGCACAAGCAGCTTCTGGGATTGTGTCATTAAAGAAGTGATAGAAGTAAAAATTACCAATAACAGCCTAAATAGAGACGGTGGCCCACAGCTGAACACGGCATGGGATCCAACAATCACGCAGTTAAAGCAGGCACATCGAATGTCACATCAACATATACCAGTGTTTTGCAATGGTGCAGGCACTAGTGATGTCACACACAGCAGTTAGTGTATATAAAGGGGTGTGACCTTTTTATTCAATAATGGCTATTTCTGCCTAGTTATGTGCAGCAAGTTATCTTTGTTTATGTTGAGTCTTAACCCTTCATGAAGCACAGATTCTCTGTAGGTGTTCACACATTGCTACAATTTTATGGCATTACAACTTCACTACATAAATTACCATACAAGAACAGTCACAGAGAGCTACAAGCATTATTCAGTGTCATTTTATCATTTCTGTGTAACTAATAATGGTATATTATAATTCTGCTGTGCTTTGGAAACAGACATTCCACAGCTACATACTGTTTTTATGTATATTTAAATTTTGTTCTTTGTGACTAGTTTTGAGATCAAAGTGCCATTCTCAAGCAACCATTCCTGCCATCAGTAGTCAGGTTTACATTTTGTGTTAATACACAAGAAGAAATACTCCATACCTATGTAAACAGCACAAATACGTTTTGTTATAACTGTGAATACTTAACTCAGAAACGCAAAAACAGAAATTGAATCCTCTTGTGAAGAAATGCTGTGAGCTTTTTTCGCTTATAAGGTTGGTGAACAGCGGAAGAATTGCCTGTGTGATGAGAAATGAATGGACTAAAAGCAGAAGTTTCTGTGACTGAGTTTTTAGGTTGCCCTCAGATTTATAAAACCTTTCACTGGAACTAATCGCCTTTGATTTCTAACAAAAACACAGTTGAAAGGTTATGTGAAATTAAATGTACAATGTCATAATTCAAGGTTGTGTTCCAGGTTGTAAAGTACATGTATCCACGATTGCAGCAATATATACTACTCCATACTTTATTAAATAATAATAGCAAATGCCTCAATGTTACCTGTAGCTGAAACAGGGACCCTCTGAGTATTGAACAATGACGTTTTGTGTCTTTTTGGAACACACAGGGGCTGCATCAAAAGGTCCAAGAACATTTTTTACAGATATTTATTGCTTTTTAGCATACAATATTATTCAGGTCTCCAATGTACATTCCTTCATATCTATGCATCACTGCTTCTGCTATGCAAAGCCCACATAGGCATCCTGGAAAGTATCACTGGGGAACTCCTTACAGCACATCAAAACCTCCAATGATCCTTGATTCAGGATCATACTTGAAAATCCATCTCTCATCGCCTGTCACTATTCTGTCCAAACAATTATGGTCACTTTCATGGCATTCCTACAGTTCACAGCACACTGATTCACAGCCCACTAATTTCCTTCCGCTTAACAATCCCAATTTTGGGACAATCTTTGATCTCACCATTCTGGTCTATTATTCATCCCTCAAACTGCTATAAGCATTTGATTTTGGCATACTGTGGTCATCTGCTATCATTCTTATACTCAAGTGATGATTCTCATTCAAATATATTTGCACTAGCTACATATCTTCATGTATTTGGGATGTTGACAGATGTCCCAAGCACTCAGTCGTTTTCTTGACCTTCTTGGAACATCCTGAGCCACTTGTAAATTCTTAACTGGGACATGGCTTCCCCTATTAAATCTTCCTAAGCCAGACCTGTCCTCTCAGAGCCTCATTCTTTTAGCTGAACTCAGAATTTGATTGCGTATAGCTGCATCTTAAATCTTGACACATCACCAAAACACACTATAAAAAGTCCCACTGAAAACCACATCACTCTAGCCCTTTTGCCTTGCTGTAGAATTTTATTCTTGAAACATTTGGAGCAAACTGTATCACAGTCTCTACATGTTTGTGCAAGACAAATTAAATATAAATGAAGTGCTAACTTTGACTTCATAATGCAGCAGAGTTCTGCTCGTGAAGTATCACTCACCTGCAAGATTCTTTCATGCATTCTGGATTGAGACAGCAAAATACTTTATCTTCTTCTGGAGGAATGGAAGCAAAATCACAGAATGGGCATACTTCTAAGCCACGAATGGCTGCTGATTTAATCTCTTCCATTTGCTTCCTTTGTAACATTTTTGAAAAAACTGAAGGTTTGAGAACACGCTGAAAATAAAAATAAATTAATAAATTTGTGTGTGTTTTAGGTGAATGAAGTGCACCCTTCTTTTAGATATAGAATTACCACTGTACTCACTGAATGATACAGTCAACACTGTACTCACTGAATGATACAGTCAATACTGTACACATTTTCATCTGTTGTGTTAGCCAAAACAAAATGGTGAACTGTATCCCCACTTTATCAATGAGCTGTGCCATTTTCCTTTGGCTCCTCGTAACAGTGTGCTACGGTACTGTGTCACAAGGATTTCAATGTGTGCTAGGGAAGCAGATGTGTATTCAGCATACAAACAAAAAAATTATTACATAACTTCAGTATTATGAAAAGGATGAAGTATCATTCACCAAACAGAGGAGATGTTGAGTTCACAAACAGGCACAACAAAAACGCTGCTATACATGTAACCTTCCAGCCAAAAGGCATTTTTTCTGAATTAGAAATCATACACAAATTTGCCCAAACACAACTCATACAAACATGACTACTGTCTCCAGCTGTTGGGGCCAGACTGTGGACTGCAACAGTACCTCATGGAAGAACCTCTCTGGCAGGGGTGATGGAGTTAAGAAGCTGCAGGGATATGAGCCATGAGGCAAGAGGTTGGGAGCAAGAGTTGTGAAGGAACATTTCTGTGGGACTAAGGGTTTTTGAGGAAAGCTTCATTAGTGTTTCAGCTTAGTTTAGAGTCTGGATTCTGTATGGAAGTACATCTGCAAGGCATTGTTTGTTGGCTATGAGGGGTTGTGGGGGAGCTCTGGAGGCTCTTTTAGAGGTTGTGGATAGTGACAGTCCTAGATGGGAGTAGGAGGTGATCAGGTTGGAAAGTTTTTTTGTAGTGGCACTGGGCGTGCTGCTTTGGTTTCTGGAGGGCTAGTCCTAGGTGGGAGTAGGAGGTGAACAGGCATCAGAGTTTTTTGTGGTGGCGTTGTGCATACTGCTTTAGTTCCTGGAGGGCAAGAGTTTCAAGAGCAAGAGTTTATGGCTCCATAAAATATTTACTATTTCAAAAGGCCTTGGTCACCAGAAAAGTTTGAGAACCATTGTACTATAATATACATGTGATGTTGATGCCATTCTATACATGAACACAGTTCTCTGCTCTTTAGTGTCTGCAGTACACCATTTGATAATTGCTTTACAGCAAAAAATGTTGTTGTGAAAATAAATACTCTCTACAGGCAACGACGACTATAATGTCTTTTAAAAGCTTCTTCTTTGTCTTTGTCTTTCAACGAATTACACCAAAGATGCCTGCCTAAGCGGCCTATTTCTTTTTAATAAATAGGCTGCTTGGTCTGGACACAAACACGAGCACGTGCGTGTGCTCTCTCTCTCTCTCCCTCTCTCTCTCTCTCTCTCTCTCTCTCTCACACACACACACACACACACACACACAGTAACAGACAGAAGAAGAGCTAAACAAACTGGTACACCTGCCTAATATCGTATAGGACCCCCGTGAACACGCAGAAGTGCCACAATATGACATGGCATGGACTTGACTAATGTCTAAAGCAGTGCTGTAGGAAATCAACACCATGAATTCTGCAGGGCAGTCCAAAAAACCGTAAGACTACAAGAAGGTGGAAATCTTTTCTTCTGAACAGCACATTACAAGGCATCCCAGATATCCTCAATAATGTTAATGTCTGGAGAGTTTGGTGGCCAGCGGAAGTGTTTAAACTCAGAAGAGGGTTCCTGGAGCCACTCTGTAGCAATTTTGGACATGTAGGATATTGCATTGTCCTGCTGGAATTGCCCAAGTCCGTCAGAATGCACAATGGACATGAATGGATGCAGGTGATTAGACAGGATATTACGTATGTGACACTGGTCAGAGTCATATCTAGACATATCAGGGGTCCCTTATCAGCCCAATTGCACACATCCCACATTATTACAGAGCCTCTACCAGCTTGAACAGTCCCTTGCTGACATGCAAGGTCCATGGATTCATGAGGTTGTCTCCACATCCATTCACATTCGTCTGCTCAATGCAATTTATAATGAGACCCATCTGGCCAGGCAACATGTTTCCACTCATCAACAGTCCAATGTTGGTGTTAATGGACCCTGGTGAGGTGTAAAGCTTTGTGTTGTGCAGTCATTAAGGATCACGAGTGGGCCTTTGGCTCTGAAAGCCCATATTGATGATGTTTTGTTGAATGGTTCGCACGCTGACACTTGTTGATGGCCCAGCATTGAAATCTGCAGCAATTTGTGAAAGGGTTGCACTTCTGCCATGTTGAATGATTCTCTTCAGTCATTGTTGGTCCCCTTCTTGGAGGATCTTTACCAAGATTCCTGATATTCACTGTACACTCATGAAATGGTCGTATGGGAAAATCCCCACTTCATCACTACTTTGGAGATGCTGTGTCCCATCACTCATGCTTAAATCTTGATAACCTGCCATTGTAGCAGCAGTAACCAATCTAACAACTGGGCCAGACCATTGCTGTCTTATATAGGTGTTGTGGACCGCAGCACCATATTCTGCCTGTTTACATATCTCTGTACTTGAATATGCGTACCTTATATATATATATATATATATATATATATATATATATATATATATATATATATATATATAATGGTTGTATTTGACACATACTATTACCGGAGTAGTAAAGCTGAACACTTATGAACCAGAACATTGTGACCAGCTGCTTAATAACACGTTGGTTTATCTCTAGAAGACAATACTGCAGCAATTCTGCATGGCATGGATTCAAAAAGTCCCTGATAGGTTTCTGCAAGTGTTTGGCAATAAGATGTCTACACACAGGTCATGCAGTCCCTGTAAATTACAGGTCACTTAGTTTGAGAGCATCGAGCTAGTGCCCGGTAGCGTCTAAGATGTTTTACATTGGGTTCAGATCAGGCAAATTTGATGACACAGACATTACTGTGAGCTCAATATATGCTTCTCAGATTACTGTAGCATGATTCTGGTGTGTGGCAAGGACAGTTATCCAGCTGGAAGATATCATCACTGTTGGGGAAGACATCAAGGGTAAATGGACGTAAATGGTCAACAACAATGTTCACTTAAGCCTACAGTTGTCATGGTGCATTTGATTATTACCACACATCCAAGTAAGTCCACATAAATGTCCCCAACAGTGTAATACTTGCTCACTACTGGCCTACATTCATGGTGTGGTGCATATTTTGATTGCCATACACCTGAATGACAGCATACATGGATATTGCCATCATCCTGGCGTAACAAGGTACGCGGTTCATCTTACCAGTCAACATTTCCAGTGTCCACAGGTACACACTCTATGATCCTGTGTCCACAGCAGTCATGAATGATAATGTCAATGGGTCAACAATGGAATGCAAAACAGACAGCTGCTGTAACTCCCATCTTCAACAATGTGTGCTGAGACACTTATACCTGGTTGTACCCTGCCATCAGGACTGCCACAGACTGCAGCCTATCCTGCTTTACAGAGCAGGCAAGCCTCCAATCAATGCTTTCTGCTATGAGACATGGACTTCCACACCTTGTTGCATAACTCATGGTTTTAATGTCCTATAATCATTTTCCACATACACTCATGACAGTAGCACATGAACAGCTGTGCTGTTTCTGAGATGCTCATTCCTATCTGTTTTTTGTCAACATTGCTTATGCCATTGTATTTCGCCATTTGGAGCCTGTATCGTCATCCTTTTTTAACTCATCTCTACGACTCGTCTACTTCCTTTCCAACATCACACACTGGCAATGGCACCAGGTGGCATTTAATCTCGTGCTGGGTGGTGGTCATAATGCTTTGGCTCGTTAGTGTACATTTTGATGAAATATTTCATCAAGCAAAATTCTGGACACACTACCTATAAACTGTACTGCCCTTTAGCTCAGTTACTGCAGTAACCAAATCAGAGAATAAAAATAATTTATCATCAGTGGTGTGGTTTGTATATACATTCGGTGGACAGCAAAACACTGAGCAACACAGCTTCATGAAGATTACAGAAGGTACTGACAGTTTTCCACAAACCCCTGGAATTTGTTTCACTGTTACTTGTTAGGAATTGCTACTACTCATTATCACTACATCCATTAGTTTTTGGAACATTTATCTCTACATGCTTTTAGAGCTGAGCACTTTCAGAGCGGCAAATTCTCTGCCTTTCCACATGCTCTGTACCATAACTAACAGACTCCCTGTTGGTCACCGTGGATGTAATGTCCTTATACACCAACAACCCCCATGCCCATGACTTCTCCTAATACTTAACCCATAACCTTTTTCCTAACCTCCTTGCCAACCACATCCTGACCCAGAATTGTTTCATTTTCAAGACCAAGTCTGTAGTACTGCAATGGGTACTTGTATGGCACCATCCTGTGCTAACCGATTTATGAGCCATCTGGCTAAATCCTTCCTAACCAGTCAACACATGAAACCCCTTGTCTGGTTCAGATTCACTGATGACTTTTTCATGTTAAGGTCTCACAGCAGGGGCAACCTTTGTTCTTTCCTCTATAACCTCAATGCCTACTCCCAAACTCGCTTCACCTGATCTCAACTCCACGAGCCACCTTCGTATTGTTCCAGGTCAAAAGTCTTTTTCTTACAGCATTACGACCAACACAGTGGTAAGCAAGATTTGTCAAAATCTACCAATAACCTTACCAGAGCCTATGATGACAGACAGTATCCTATCCAGCTCATCCATAACCAGATCTCCCATGTCATCTCCCCTTCCTGACATTAGTAAACCTGTTAACCATCCACAAATAAAGCACTCTTCAGATCACCCAATATCATTCTGGTCTTGAAAAGATCTACAGCATCCTTCACCAGTGCTTTGACTACCTCTCATCATACACTTAGACAATGGATACCCTATCCAAAAACTTAGCCACATCACTCAAAGTTGTGTTTTGCTGCCCACACAACCTACAGGATATCCTATTCCAAGCCTGCTCTCAATCCTGCATGCCACGCATCGTTCCCTTGTGGTCAACCCAGGTGCAAGACCTATCCCATACACCCACTCATTCCCACCACAGTCCAGTCACAGGCATTTCCTACCCTATAGAAGACAGGGCCTCATATGAAAGCAGGCATGTTATATATCAGCTATGCTTCAGTTACTATGTAGCATTCTATGTGTGCATGACAAGTAACCAACTGCCTGTTTGCACGAATGGCCACCATCGAACTATGGCAAACTGCAAACTTCACCATCTCCTCTCCCTTTCTCTCTACCCTCCCTGTCTCCCACCTCATCTCCACCCCCCCCCCCCCCCCACCTCTCTCTATCTCTCTTATGTGCTCTATCCTCCGAAATTCTTTTTGTCTTGTTGTACAGCTGCTGAGTTATCTGTTGAAAGGTGTGCTTCACACTATCCTGCTATTCCCTCCTCACCTTGTGTGTCCTTTCCTAAACCTTTCCCACCTCCTTCTGCCCCGGCAACTGCTGTGGATAATCAACAGTCAGTCTCACCCTGACTGAGGGTGTGTACATTTGGGTCTATGGTTGTGTGTTTGAATATGTGCATTTCAACTAAAGAAAGAGCTCGAAAGCTGGTGTAAATATTATTTTCTGTTGCGTGATTGCCTCTCCTTCGTTTTAGATAGCATTCCATCCAGTAATTAAAATTGTTGTTTTTTACTGAAGAAATCCAGAAATACACAAATCCAACCTAAATATCAATAAAGGGAAATGAAAAAAGAAAAAAAGGAAGCAATTCTAGTCCATTATCAACAAAATTGACGGCTGTTTCCCTTAATGAAAGACAGGAATCCTCATACTGTAAACACTCTAAAACAATCTCATCACTACCTCAAAGAATTGACGGCTGTTTCCCTTAATGAAAGACAGGAATCCTCATACTGTAAACACTCTAAAACAATCTCATCACTACCTCAAAGAATTTCAAGGAAAAAACTTAATGTGTCGCATTAATTATAAGGAAAATTATTACACCTTTACATAAGGGATAGGATTACCTCACTGTAATATTATTCAAGATGCATTTACAATTAATTACCTGCAACATCTTGAGACTGAATTCTGCTGTGCAATTACTTAAACATGTGAAGACAGTTTTTCCATCTCCAATTTGGTTTTCAGCATATCTGTAAATAAATTTAAACCATGTGAATTTCACAACAATATTTATTAGTTGTATTATTAGTTACTGACGATTGTACTGCAGTTTTCATAACATGGTAACATAGCTATTAGTTATGGGTGAGATGTGGAAAATTCAACCAGAACCTTGGGTCACGGGAGACTTACCAGAGATAATAAGAAAGAAAGATGGGATTTTTCCATAACTCTACCCATTTTTCCTAAAGTTCACCAGCCCTTTTCCTTCATCTCTCCTCCTCCTCCGTCAGTTCTGCCAGAAGAAGGAGCCATAGACTCTGAAAGCTTGCACATTTTCTTAACTTTTATGCCTATGAACTATCACTTGAGAAGTAGAGGATACAGATATAGAGAACAAAAACATGCTCAACAGAGGAAGACAGTGATGATGAGGCAATCAAGGAAACCATCATCATGCGCACTGAGGCACAGAAATTTGTTGATCTATTATTTAAGACGACAGACAACATTAATCTGATTACATCGATGTTTTGACACTCTGGAAAATAAGAATCATAATCATAAAAAAGAAGGACTACTTCCCAAAAGTGAATTGAAAACAAGTGATGGAGCAAGCTTTCAAATGTGACATGTAGCATTTTTTGTAAATATTTTCCAGTAAAAATACATGTTCTTTGGATTATCCACGTTTTTCGATCATTTGGAATCACCGGTCAACCATGGTCTGATAATAAGAAGTGCGTCATACTTCAACATTATCAGATTATTAATTTCTGCTGAAAAATTTTAAACTAATTTATCTAGTGTAGATGAAAATACTCTGATGATTTTGCATCAGCTGTTTTATTGCCAACATTCTGTAACATAGGTTGCTCTGATAAGCTTGAAAGTAACATATTTCATATTTTTATTTCTACTAATAGCACTTCTTGTTATGGTGGTGATCATAACACCACTTTTCTTCTGGCATAAGTATAATGTAGCAGAAAACGGAGTAGTGAAAATATATTTGAACATTTTGCAAACAGCTTAGTTGAAAGCCAAAATATTTCTAATGCTATTTGTATTGGTTCATTTGGTTACCAAGATATCATTTGACAAATGAATGATCAAACAGTACATAATCCATCACTAACCACATGAAAGAATTAATTCACTGCCAGTTTTTATTCTTCAACCCCATCATATTCAGAGGTTTATTTATTACATTTAACGAAGCATCAAGAAAATATAATAGAAAGCAATCACAGTCATGAATATCGATGAATACATATATGATATATACAGGGTGTTTCAAAAATGACTGGTATATTTGAAACGGCAATAAAAACTAAACGAGCAGCGATAGAAATACACCGTTTGTTGCAATATGCTTGGGACAACAGTACATTTTCAGGCGGACAAACTTTCGAAATTACAGTAGTTACAATTTTCAACAACAGATGGCGCTGCAAGTGATGTGAAAGATATAGAAGACAACGCAGTCTGTGGGTGCGCCATTCTGTACGTCGTCTTTCTGCTGTAAGCGTGTGCTGTTCACAACGTACAAGTGTGCTGTGGACAACATGGTTTATTCCTTAGAACAGAGGATTTTTCTGGTGTTGGAATTCCACCGCCTAGAACACAGTGTTGTTGCAACAAGACGAAGTTTTCAACGGAGGTTTAATGTAACCAAAGGACCGAAAAGCGATACAATAAAGGATCTGTTTGTCAAATTTCAACGGACTGGGAACGTGACGGATGAACGTGCTGGAAAGGTAGGGCGACCGCGTACGGCAACCACAGAGGGCAACGCGCAGCTAGTGCAGCAGGTGATCCAACAGCGGCCTCGAGTTTCCGTTCGCCGTGTTGCAGCTGCGGTCCAAATGACGCCAACGTCCACGTATCGTCTCATGCGCCAGAGTTTACACCTCTATCCATACAAAATTCAAACGCAGCAACCCCTCAGCGCCGCTACCATTGCTGCACGAGAGACATTCGCTAACGATATAGTGCACAGGATTGATGACGGCGATATGCATGTGGGCAGCATTTGGTTTACTGACGAAGCTTAGTTTTACCTGGACGGCTTCGTCAATAAACAGAACTGGCGCATATGGGGAACCGAAAAGCCCCATGTTGCAGTCCCATCGTCCCTGCATCCTCAAAAAGTACTGGTCTGGGCCGCCATTTCTTCCAAAGGAATCATTGGCCCATTTTTCAGATCCGAAACGATTACTGCATCACGCTATCTGGACATTCTTCGTGAATTTGTGGCGGTACAAACTGCCTTAGACGACACTGCGAACACCTCGTGGTTTATGCAAGATGGTGCCCGGCCACATCGCACGGCCGGCGTCTTTAATTTCCTGAATGAATATTTCAATGATCGTGTGATTGATTTGGGCTATCCGAAACATACAGGAGGCGGCGTGGATTGGCCTCCCTATTCGCCAGACATGAACCCCTGTGACTTCTTTCTGTGGGGACACTTGAAAGACCAGGTGTACCGCCAGAATCCAGAAACAATTGAACAGCTGAAGCAGTACATCTCATCTGCATGTGAAGCCATTCCGCCAGACATGTTGTCAAAGGTTTCGGGTAATTTCATTCAGAGACTACGCCATATTATTGCTACGCATGGTGGATATGTGGGAAATATCGTACTATAGTTTCCCAGACCGCAGCGCCATCTGTTGTTGAAAATTGTAACTACTGTAATTTCGAAAGTTTGTCTGCCTGCAAATGTACTGTTGTCCCAAGCATATTGCAACAAACGGTGTATTTCTATTGCTGCTCGTTTAGTTTTTATTGCCGTTTCAAATATACCGGTCATTTTTAAAACACACTGTACATATACATATATGAACCCCCCCCCCCCCCCCCCCCATGAACCATGGACCTTGCCGTTGGTGGGGAAGCTTGCGTGCCTCAGCGATACAGATGCAACAGGTGCAACCACAACGGAGGGGTATCTGTTGAGAGGCCAGACAAACATGTGGTTCCTGAAGAGGGGCAGCAGCCTTTTCAGTAGTTGCAGGGGCAACAGTCTGGATGATGGACTGATCTGGCCTTGTAACATTAACCAAAACGGCCTTGCTGCGCTGGTACTGCGAACAGCTGAAAGCAAGGGGAAACTACAACCGTAATTTTTCCTGAGGACATGCAGCCCTACTGTATGATTAAATGATGATGGCGTCCTCTTGGGTAAAATATTCCGGAGGTAAAATAGTCCCCCATTCAGATCTCCGGGCGGGGACTACTCAAGAGGACGTCGTTATCAGGAGAAAGAAAACTGGCGTTCTACGGATCGGAGCGTGGAATGTCAGATCCCTTAATCGGGCAGGTAGGTTAGAAAATTTAAAAAGGGAAATGGATAGGTTAAAGTTAGATATAGTGGGAATTAGTGAAGTTCGGTGGCAGGAGGAACAAGACTTTTGGTCAGGTGAATACAGGGTTATAAATACAAAATCAAATAGGGGTAATGCAGGAGTAGGTTTAATAATGAATAAAAAAATAGGAGTGCGGGTTAGCTACTACAAACAGCATAGTGAACGCATTATTGTGGCCAAGATAGACACAAAGCCCATGCCTACTACAGTAGTACAAGTTTATATGCCAACTAGCTCTGCAGATGATGAAGAAATAGATGAAATGTATGACGAGATAAAACAAATTATTCAGGTAGTGAAGGGAGACGAAAACTTAATAGTCATGGGTGACTGGAATTCGTCAGTAGGAAAAGGGAGAGAAGGAAACATAGTAGGAGAACATGGATTGGGGGGGAAGAAATGAAAGAGGAAGCCGCCTTGTAGAATTTTGCACAGAGCATGACTTAATCATAGCTAACACTTGGTTCAAGAATCATAAAAGAAGGTTGTATACCTGGAAGAATCCTGGAGATATTAAAAGGTATCAGATAGATTACATAATGGTAAGACAGAGATTTAGGAACCAGGTTTTAAATTGTAAGTCATTTCCAGGGGCAGATGTGGATTCTGACCACAATCTATTGGTTATGAACTGCAGATTGAAACTGAAGAAACTGCAAAAAGGTGGGAATTTAAGGAGTTGGGACCTGGATAAACCGAAAGAACCAGAGGTTGTAGACAGTTTCAGGGAGAGCATAAGGGAACAATTGACAGGAATGGGGGAAAGAAATACAGTAGAAGAAGAATGGGTAGCTTTGAGGGATGAAGTAGTGAAGGCAGCAGAGGATCAAGTAGGTAAAAAGACGAGGGCTAATAGAAATCCTTGGGTAACAGAAGAAATATTGAATTTAATTGATGAAAGGAGAAAATATAAAAATGCAGTAAATGAAGCAGGCAAAAAGGAATACAAACGTCTCAAAAATGAGATCGACAGGAAGTGCAAAATGGCTAAGCAGGGATGGCTAGAGGACAAATGTAAGGATGTAGAGGCTTGTCTCACTAGGGGTAAGATAGATACTGCCTACAGGAAAATTAAAGAGACCTTTAGAGAGAAGAGAACCACTTGTATGAATATCAAGAACTCAGATGGAAACTCAGTTCTAAGCAAAGAAGGGAAGGCAGAAAGGTGGAAGGAGTATATAGAGGGTTTATACAAGGGCGATGTACTTGAGGACAATATCATGGAAATGGAAGAGCATGTAGATGAAGATGAAATGGGAGATAAGTTACTGCGTGAAGAGTTTGACAGAGCACTGAAAGACCTGAGTCAAAACAAGGCCCCGGGAGTAGACAACATTCCATTAGAACTACTGACGGCCTTGGGAGAGCCAGTCATGACAAAACTCTACCATCTGGTGAGCAAGATGTATGAGACAGGCGAAATACCCTCAGACTTCAAGAAGAATATAATAATTCCAATCCCAAAGAAAGCAGGTGTTGACAGACGTGAAAATTACCGAACAATCAGTTTAATAAGTCACAGCTGCAAAATACTAACGCGAATTCTTTACAGACGAATGGAAAAACTGGTAGAAGCCGACCTCAGGGAAGATCAGTTTGGATTCCGTAGAAATGTTGGAACACGTGAGGCAATACTAACCTTACGACTTATCTTAGAAGAAAGATTAAGAAAAGGCAAACCTATATTTCTAGCATTTGTAGACTTAGAGAAAGCTTTTGACAATGTTAACTGGAATACTCTCTTTCAAATTCTGAAGGTGGTAGGGGTAAAATACAGGGAGCGAAAGGCTATTTACAATTTGTACAGAAACCAGATGGCAGTTATAAGAGTCGAGGGACATGAAAGGGAAGCAGTGGTTGGGAAGGGAGTGAGACAGGGTTGTAGCCTCTCCCCGATGTTATTCAATCTGTATATTGAGCAAGCAGTAAAGGAAACAAAAGAAAAATTCAGAGTAGGTATTAAAATTCATGGAGAAGAAATAAAAACTTTGAGGTTCACCGATGACATTGTAATTCTATCAGAGACAGCAAAGGACTTGGAAGAGCAGTTGAACGGAATGGACAGTGTCTTGAAAGGAGGATATAAGATGAACATCAACAAAAGCAAAACGAGGATAATGGAATGCAGTCAAATTAAATCGGGTGATGCTGAGGGAATTAGATTAGGAAATGATACACTTAAAGTAGTAAAGGAGTTTTGCTATTTAGGGAGTAAAATAACTGATGATGGTCAAAGTAGAGAGGATATAAAATGTAGACTGGCAATGGCAAGGAAATCGTTTCTGATGAAGAGAAATTTGTTAACGTCGAGTATAGATTTAAGTGTCAGGAAGTTGTTTCTGAAAGTATTTGTATGGAGTGTAGCCATGTATGGAAGTGAAACATGGACAATAACTAGTTTGGACAAGAAGAGAATAGAAGCTTTCGAAATGTGGTGCTACAAAAGAATGCTGAAGATTAGATGGGTAGATCACATAACTAATGAGGAGGTGTTGAATAGGATTGGGGAGAAGAGAAGTTTGTGGCACAACTTGACTAGAAGAAGGGATCGGTTGGTAGGACATGTTTTGAGGCATCAAGGGGTCACAAATTTAGCATTTGAGGGCAGTGTGGAGGGTAAAAATCGTAGAGGTAGACCAAGAGATGAATACACTAAGCAGATTCAGAAGGATGTAGGTTGCAGTAGGTACTGGGATATGAAGAAGCTTGCACAGGATAGAGTAGCATGGAGAGCTGCATCAAACCAGTCTCAGGACTGAAGACCACAACAACAACAACAACATATATGACTGCAGCAGTTTTCTCTTGATCCTTCTTGATATATCATTAAATGTAATGAAGTGGAATCTGAAGATTATTCTGTACAAAAACTAAAACTGGTAATGAATCAAAGCTTTCATGTGAGTTGTAACACATTCCTTTTTGTTTAACACAATACTCACTAGCTCCAGTCAGGCACCGCCATCCTTGAAAAATATGAGTGACCATTAGTTCTAGATTTAACAGAATGAGGTCAGTGGGATGAGCCTAATTCGAAATTTGAATATTTGCTCAAGGCAAAAACATTCACTTCTAATTAGATAAATAAAAAAGCTATTGCGATAGTGATCACTGAGGTGCATGGCAGTACACACAGTACCACACAAGGTGTTCTGTGTAACCAAAAATGCTCCAAAAAGCTCCATGTTCCAATATTGTCGATCACATAAAAAGATTAGGAATGAGATACTGATTACCTGAATGAGAAGAATATGCCCCACAGCCATCTTGAAAACAATCTTACTGATACGGTGTTAAAGGAAGTCAGCACAGCACAAAAATAATAGCTTTTCTTCATCTAACTTTCAACAGGAGCTCAATAATATGGAAGGGAGAATGAGACAACCAAAGG
The DNA here is from genome assembly GCF_023898315.1 of Schistocerca nitens. NCBI lineage: Eukaryota > Metazoa > Arthropoda > Insecta > Orthoptera > Acrididae > Schistocerca > Schistocerca nitens. The sequence goes on along the minus strand of NC_064614.1, from coordinate 274,106,600 downwards.
AAATCCACATTCCATAATAAAGTGCCTGGTGTGACCTTTCCTTAACACTTTCTAACAGAAAAGACAGAATTCTTCTCACCATAAACTGAAACTTACACATGTGTCATATGAGCTCATTTCATGATGTCTGGACCCCCTTCAGCAGTACAGGCCCTGAGATAGAGCACCAGATTCCCCCTTCACCCTTCTCTCTCACTGGGCTTGGGAGGGAGAACAACAGTCATAGGAGAGATAGATAATAAAAGGAGGGAATAGATAAAGATCAACTTCCAGAAAAGATATCATTTGACAAGGAAGAGATGACAAAGGAGAGACAAACAAATACAATAGTGAACAAAGAGAAATTATAGGGAGGGGATATGTTATGGGAGTAAGAGGAAACTGGGGAATGATAGAAAAAATGTTTTGAGAGGATATGAGTTTAGGTGCTTAAAGGAGGGAGGAAATGGTGACAAAATTGAAGAAAAGTGATTGATGAAGACAGAAAGGGCAAGAGGGAATGATGTAGAGAGGGAAGTGGAGGGGGAGAGAAAAAAGCGTAGAGCAAGAGAGGTGGAGGAGAAGAGCAATGTGGCATAGAGAGGAAGGTGGAGGGGAGAGCGCATGGTGTAGACAGTGAGAAGCTGTGATGAAAAAAAGATGGGATGCAGGAAGAAAGGGAAGGAGTGTTGGTATAGAGTAATGGGGAAAAAATAAGGCAAAAGAGGAAGAAGGGAGCTGCAGCGATATTCGGAGAGAGTTACACAAAGACATACATATTTTATAACATACTTTGTAATACAGTTCAGTCAGTACTTACTTCTGCAAGCAGGTTTTGCAAAATATATCACCTTCAGCACAGGTGACAACGTCCTCTGCTAAAACTTCATTATCGTAGCAACAACCACACTCCAGCAATTCATTATTTTCCTTAGCCTATGGAAGCCAAGACAACAACGAAAACGTGCTATTAAGATCTAAATCAAACAAATACAGAGCTCAAATTAAAAATTAAAGATTGTGAAGTCTAGTGTTTATTGGAAAAAGCAGTACCAAATTCCAATGGTACAAGCCTGTCTATTAAAATTTGTACTCTGTCTCATTCTTTAAATTCTTTTCCAATCTTTGCCTATGGTTAGATATCTTACATGATCACTCGATATCAATTAGGATATTGATGTAGTATGCATACAAGAGATAACAATAACATTTTGTCTTGCAACAAGAAGAATGATAGACTGATGAAAAAATCACAATACCAAAAAATAATGAAATTTTAGGAATACTTTTTGTCTGGTGACATATTCAAGTGATTAACATTTCAAGATCATTAGTTAATGTAAGTGCGAAATAAGCCATTTCAAATGTGAAATGCTGGTACATTAATCACTAGTGTAACTGCCAGAATGTTGAATGCAAGCATTCAAATGCACGTGCATGGTGTTGTACAGGTGCTGGATGTCAGTTTGTGGGACGGGAGTTCCATATCTGTTGCACTTGGTCAGTCAATACAGGGATGGTTAATGCTGTATGTGGATGGTGCTGGAGTTGTTGTCCGATGATGTCCCATGTGTGCTCAATTAGAGACACATCTGGTGATCGAGCAGGCCAAGGCAACATGTCTACACTCTGTACATCACTGTACACAGCAGTATGTGGATGAGCTTTATTCTGTTGGGAAACACCCCCTGGAATGCTGTTCATGTCAAATCACTAGACAGATGTACAGTTTTGCAGTCAGGGTGCATGGGATAATCACAAGAGTGGTTCTGTTGTCATAAGAAATCACACCCCAGACCATAATTCCAGGTATAGGACCAGTGTGTCTAGAACACAGATAGGTTGGTTGCAGGCCCTCAACTGGCCTCCCTCAAACCAACACACAACTATCGCTGGCAGAATCAGCTTTCATACCTACACACTGCCCTCCAATGAGCTCTCACTTGACACCACTGAAGCCACAAATGGTTGTGGTTTGGGATTAGTGGAATGCACACCACAGGGTGTCCGGTTCAGAGCTGTTCTTGAAGTAACCGATTTGTAAAAGTTCGGTGTGTCACTGTGGTGCCAAGTGCCGCTCAGATTGCTGCTGCAGATGCAGTATGATGTGCCATGATCCATACACCAAACAAAGGGTCTTCCCTCTCTGTAGTGCCATGTGGCCGTTTGGGGCTCAGTCTTCTTGTGACCGTATATTCTCATGACCACCACCACCACCTGTAATCATGTACAGTCTTTCTGCAATATTGCAGAAGGAACATCCAGCTTACATGACCTTGTTCAAACTCAGTGAGGTGTTGATAATGACGTGTTTGTCACCTTGAAGGCATTCTAGACTAATATCAACTCACCACATCCAATCTCAAAAGTAATTATCACTAACTGTTACAGCATGTATTTAAAGCAAGCCTGATTTGCATCCTCATAGTGGTGCTACTGGTCTACTCTTATGTGACTGGTGTGAAATATGAATAGACATCATCTTTCAGATACAGAAATATGCATACCAACTTTTATGTAGCACAACTCCTTCTTGGTGTTGATTTTTTTTCCATCAGTGTATATGAACCTAGTAAATTTTTTTTATTCTTTTCAAAGACATGTATACTTTTCTCTGCCATCCAGCTATTCTACCATATAACCAATTTGGAATTCACTGTTTGCTTCACTTTCTTTCTTATTCATATTATGTCTGACATACATAAATGTTCATTTTACACCAACTGCATGTACATACCCACATACCAGTTATTATCAGCACTGATTACTGAACATTTAATCACTATGAACAATAGATTTCATGGACTGAGTCAGATTTATCAATTATTGTATGGAATTTTTGAAACTAGTTTTCTTTAAAAGTTAGTGCCCCATGTTCACATTGGGAAATCTGTATACAGTTCTTTGAATGTTAATTTACTGACCGCAGGCTAAAAGCAGCATCTGTGAATCAACAGACAAAGTAGAATGTATCAAGAGTACTTTCTTACAAAGTGTGCACTGGTAAGTTACCTATGTGGCCACACAGTGTTCTTATGCATCAACTGAATACATACAGGATTCTGCAAAAATTGTAAATATTGAGAGAGAGAGAGAGAGAGAGAGAGAGAGAGAGAGAGAGAGAGAGAGAGATCTGATAGCATGTTTTTTAAGTTCCATAATTTGATGAATACCTAATATATTTATGCCACAAAAGTAATCATTAAACTTTCTGTAAAGATAACAATGAGTGAAATGTTTCTACATTTCTATCACAATAAAACCTCAATTAACTGCCCATTCTATAGGATCGGCATGAAAGGAGTGGGAGGGAGGAGAGGTCAGGGGTGGGGCAGTGTCTTCTATCCTACAATATGAGATGTCCCATTCCAGTGTACAAGATGATTCAAATGAAGTAAATGTTATAACAACCTTGTCAATACAGTGTATTGTGAAACCTTTACCTACCTTTCTAAGTGATTCAACTCTCTTCAGTTCCTTTTCATTAAGATAAGTTTCTATATCTTGTCTGTTTTCAATAAAAGCCACCTGTAAGAAACAGAAAGTTCTATTATTCTCCATTTGTAAGGGATCTGATACTAAATACTAACTATTAAAATACTACGTGCAATTGTTTTAATCATCTTTGGATGTTGGTTCTCTTCTTTTCATGTTTGCTGAGAAAAAAAAATGGAGGGACACTCTGATTTGTGCAAGACACCATTTGTTTAGTTTTTCTTTATTGCATGTTAGCACAAAAAATGTAGGATACATAAAAACTAAACAAATGGTGTCTTGCATAAGGTGGAATGTCTCTACAATTCAATTGGGTTGCCTGAATTGAAAATGACAGTTATCGTGGCAACAATACCTTGAATTTGAGCAGTATGAAAACAAACAGACAATAATATGATGTAAATTTTGCATCAATAATGATGACAGGGTGATTCAGTGAGCTGTATTATTTGCAAGCTCTAGCCATCCACATGCTAATGGATATCAATGAAAAGGATTGCACCATTGACTACTACAAAATACGTTAATAATAAATAAAAACATTACAAGCAACATCTCATAACGCAAAACATATAACACTTGTCACAATAAACAAATATTTCACAAAAATGTTGAGACTAAATAGGACTAATAGGACTAAAGGTATGAATCCTAAATTAAAGTAATAAGGTTGGCAGAATAGCAGATAAGGTATTTATTATTCAAGACAGCTCTGTTCCCAACTATATGCTTGACCCAATAAGAATTAAGCTATTCAGAAAAGGAATTTTTGTCTAATTCTGCAAAATATGGAGCTGATCATGTCTTTGTTGTGAGTGGGGGAGGGGGGGGGGGGGGGTAATCAAAGATTTGGAGGTACCTTTGCTAGCACTTACTGAATGTACCGGGAGCAGCAATTTGTAAACTGTGGTTCATGTCAGCATCAGTGAAACCTGACACGTGGCTTCTGACACCATCCTCTGTCTCATTTGGTAGCTTGCCCAAGTGGTGAAGATGACTACCCTCACTACCATGTTGAGAGCAGGGCTCATGCTTTGTAGCATTGGCCCTGGGAATAACTGTGGTCTTTTGGTTTGGAGCCCCGCAAACCAGACTATATATGGTGACCCTGTGAGCACTCTTTACATTAGAAAGTACCCCTGTTGGCATGATGGGCTGCATAAAGCACAGAGCTGCTAGAGGGTCGACAGTATTTGTTGTGGATAGTTTCTAAGAAGTCTGTGTCAAACATATGGTTTGGAACAAGGTGGTCTTGAGTGAGATGTCTTTCTGCAGCTCAAGAAAAGAAAATATACGCTTACTAGTACACTGTGGATATGATTACAGTAAGGTCCCAAATTACTCCTTTTATTAATAATAGTACAGAGCACATAGAACTTGGAACAGAAATGTTATGAAAATGAGAAATAAATAGTAACAAATTATTAAATTTCAAATGCAGTACATACCAGCAAGATAGGCTGGACACCAAGGGAAGTGGTGTGTTTGATGGCATAATAAATTGACATCAAATGTGGCCCAAAATTATTAGCCTGGTGCTTTACCAGCAACTCAAATCATTTATGTAAAAGGTGGGATGCGAGTACACATTAAATTCTACATTAAATATCTTCTCTCTTCTAGAATTTACCACAGGTCATTAGAAAAACATGTAAATTTCAGCTCATTCCCATTAAAGGAACAAACAAAGCATATTATGGTTTGAACTTCCATCAATAATGAGGTCAGAAGAGAAGGAGCACAAGCTTGGGTATTGGATAACGCAATTATGGGGAAGGAAACCAACCTATTGGCATCCACATTAAATGAATTGGGGAAATCATGAAAAATCTTAACTGTACAGATGGACAAGGACTTCAGCCCCTTTCCTTCCTAATGTTAGTCAAATCCTTTATTAAAAGTATGCTCACATAGTGAAGCAGACGTCTATAGTGTACCTAAATTGGGATACCTGAAAGACTGTAAAATATTTTTTTTCCTCTCTCTCTCTCTATCTATCTATCTATTTATCTACCTACCTACCCCTACCTCATGATTTACAGGAAGATAAATGTATGTGTTATCTCACTAATTTCAATTTTTTAATGTTCATTTGTTAACTTTTCACTTCCTTTGTTTTGGACACCTCCATAGTAGGATGTTTTATGCATATGATACATCTTTTTTGAAAAAAAGTATAAACTTCTGTCAAAAAGTATTCAGTACTGTCTTTATTACAAGTTTGGAGTAGGGTTTTATTTCCTAGGAGGAAAATCATTTGTCTATTAAGATTCCTACTACAAAAATTTTATATTACAAAGATGATTCCTTATCGATGTGACGTGTCAGAAGATATTTATTTATCTAGTAGGAGGAAGGCCACAGAAGAAGATTCCTAAACTGCTACTACTAAGAAGAGGCCAGGTAAAGCGATAACTTCTGTGGATGTTAATTTACAAGACATTAATGAGAATTAGTAGTGTTACAGCTGAATCTAATAACAGCAGCCATTTGATCTCCCATACTCCCCACATATCTTCAGAGACTTACCATTATTTATACTAATTAAAAAAGAACTAAATCATGTCGCTAGCACTTCAACTGGCTACCAGTGACAGGACACTGCTGAATGAACATTTAAGTGAGTAGATAAAAGTGTTCTATCGATACATTGTAAATGTATGAATTGTACTTTATTTCTATGTTACATGTTTGAAACTACTGTGGATGAATGAGACGAGTCGCAGAATTGAGGAAGTAAGAAAGCTACAGAGGAAAAATATCCATATAATATACTGGAGGTAAATTGCAAAAAATATGGAAACAACCATTTTTCAAAAAAGGTAGGAACCATCCAATTATTAAGCTGGCATGATTATGCTTCATAGAGTCTGTATCAGTATTAAGCCCAGACCTTAAAAACTGTGGAACTGTGTTTATTATTATTACTATTATTATTATTATTATTAGTAGTAGTAGTGAACCACAAAATGTCAGTTGTTAGCAGGAAATGATGAATTTTATTTAAACTCAACTGATATCGAGGAGGAAAATGTACTGATGGGTTATGTAACAGTATTCTCAATATATGAAGTCAACCCATAAAAAACTCCAGGGAGCAGTTTTTCCCAAGATAATTGCTGACAACACGCTAGTGTGGATTCCAATTTATTTGTTTGATATAGTAATAATAATAATATTGATAATAACAATAATAATAATAATAATATTTATTGGTCTTGGACATCGTCTTTTATGTTCATTTAGAACAATGACATCATGTCATATACATAATTAATACCTACCTCAAGTAGCAAATTATATACTCTTATACAAGCATTTACTACCAGTGATATACTGCAGTACATAAAAGTAGAACTATCTCTATTGCAGCTCAGAATTCTTTAAGTGAGTATAAACATCATTCAATTAACAACTATTTCAAGTTGCCCTTGAAAAGAATGTCATGGAGTTCCTTTATATTAATTGGCAACTTATTATAGAATTGTCTATCAGTTTCAAATGGACTGTGATCTGTAGCTCTTTTATTAGTCATGTGTCATCTGATAGTCACATCTGGTTGGTGTACTGTAGTTATGGATGTGTCTGTTCATTACACTTATTTCATCATTTCCTTTTACAAACAAAGCTCTCTTTTGAAGCCTGACAATCTGATCCATATAGACTGTGGTTGCCCCATCCCAAATCAATCCCATACTGCAAATGTGAATGGATTAAACGTAGTACACTGTTTATGGATGGGGGAAGGGGTTTTTATATTCACATGACGTTTTAATAAATAAATATTACTGGTAACCTTTTTTACAGATGCAGCTGATATGCGCTTTCCATGTGAGATATTCATCAGTCAAGCTGGCTAAAAACCTACGTTCAACTGCAGGAAGTGATTCAATACGATATTAGAATTTAACAAGAACTTTATTACCACAGTCTTGTCATTATTCAGAGTATGTTTATTCCCTAGATATTCTGTGATCATTTCAAAGTTCTCTTTATTGCTTTGGAATGCTAGCTGCTCAGTTCAGCCCTAGCTAATAAATGATGTATTATCAGCATAGTAGACTAGTTTTGAATTTTGTGGCTGTATTATGTTGTTAATATATACAAGAAATTAGAATGGAACTCCACAGATGCGAGTTCTGTAAGCTGATTTTACTGTTTGGGTATTACCTTCATTGTTACAACTTAGTTTAGTTCACTGTATTCTATCTCACAGATAAGAACTTTTCCAACTTCGATTGCATGTACTGCGTAATTCACAGAATCAAATGAGACAAATCCAGAAACGTCCCAATAACTTTGTTTCCTTTATCCAGTCTGTTCTGCAGTTCATGGAAAGAAAGTTGCTACTGCAGTTATTGTGGATTGACCTTTTTCGAATCCTTACTGCAAGTTGTTTAATATGTTGTATTTACAGAAGAAGGATTCCATTTGGTTTAGAATTATTCTTTCAAGCAGCTTGCCAAATGTTAAGGTCAATTAGATTGGCCTGTAATTATTTATGTCAGTGATTGCACACTTTTTATACAATGGTCATATCTCAGTAATTTTTAAAAGCTCAGGAGAGGTCCCCTAAGCCAACTGAACTGTTTATTAAACTTGTTATTGGTTTTATTAATTAATTTTTGCATTCTACAAGTAATATGGATGATATGTCATCCTAGCCACTAGATGTTGTTATTTTGAGTATTGATATTACTTCCATGAGCTCATATTCTGTTATGCTCCTTAGGAAAAATGAATTACTCATTTTAACTGAGTTTATTTGTAATGTTGTTTCATCAATTACTTCTCTGCCATGCCTTACTAAAATGTTTTATGAAAGCCTTACATACTTTAATCTGTTCATCATAAGAATAAACCTCATGTAAACATTACACAGTGTATTCTTCCACATTTGCTGGAACCTCAATGGATTTCCGTTTCACGTGGGACTGCAGCCAAGCTGTCTCGAATACTGTCAAGTATGATGATAAGAGCATATTTTGTGCTGTATGTTAAGCACACATCTCTTAATTATTATAATCTGTTTTTTGTTCGTAGGGTTTATCCGGAAGTTCTTCTAATTGGTAAAAGAATTCTTCTACGTCACTATTTGGTGATCTATACTGGCCACTAACTATTAAGCTGCTGTTGTCTACCTTCATCTTAACTGCTACTTCAAAGGTATCTCCATTTCATGATGATCAACGCACTTTATGTTTTCACAATGAATGTTATTTCTAACATAAATACCTATACCACCAGCCCTGTGTATCTTTTTGTAATATGCATTCACAATTTTGTAATTGTTTAGCTTAAAACTAAGAGCCTCTTAATTCTTGCATACAAGTTCGTTCACAGTTATATGTGTGGATTACTCTCCTAGAATTTCATCAACGTGTTTTATTTTGTTAGTAATATACTGGACATTCTGGAACATTATTTTACATTTTTCGTCTTTCTTGGTACTGTCAGTAAGTCTTTCACTTTCACCTTCATGTGTGCACACTGAAGGCCTACTTACACTAAAAAAGGGATTTCAGTTTCAGTCAAAAATGAGCTGTTTTCATATATTAAACTACTGAGTTTGATCTTTTCTGTAATCAATTTGCTTAATTGTTCACCCAGAAGATGCTTACCCTTGTAGTTTAGATGCAGTCCATGTTTAGTATGCATACTCGTATCTAATGTGCCTATATCCAAAATTAAACATTTTTCGTATCTTGAATATAATAATTTAATTACCGCATTTGTTTTTCTTATCTCTTTGTTAACACACGAGTTGTATATTAAATCATGTCAGTGTGGAATTGTAGCAACAGTCATGTTTTTTAGATTGTTTACTGAACAGAATCTGGTCATGACATAACAAAATCTGAAAAATAAACAAAGTGCTATTTCATCATAATTGTCAGAAAAGCAATTAATATCAGAAGCTATCAGTGACCTAAATATGAACATGCACAGTTTGTGCACAGACTTGTATAATGACTTAACTGAGAAGTTGGGCGATTTGAGCACAGGCACAAGATGAGCAGAGTGATTTGTCAAATGATTTATGCACAGACTTGTCCACTGATTTAAATACTCTAGATCAGAAGCTCTCATCCATAATTAAAGATCAAAAGGAAACAGTGGACAGGCTTAACAGCATAACTGAAATTCGGAATAAATTACAAACTGCACAGACCAAAATTAAAGAAACCATGAAGTTTGTGCAATAGCCTGGTGGTGGATGTTTTCAGAATGAAATTTTCACTCTGCAGCAGAGTGTTTGCTGACATGAATCTTCCTTGCAAGAGAACTTCTGTGATATTATCAGTGAGCTTTACAAAGGGGATCGATTTTTTGCAGGAGAGGAATGCTTTGGTCAACTTCTCCCGTGAAAATTATATATAACATGTAGGTGGGGAAGAAATAGTCTTACCACTTATAAAGAGTAAGGCAGGCCATGCTAAGTTAAATCAAGGTGTCAGGATTAGATTCACAGCTGCTAAGGTACTGCCTAAAGACAACCAGTTCCCCTTCTTTCCAGGGGACATCAATTCAAGTAAGAAAAATGGTTATACACAGTCTATATTTATAATGGAAGTCACCCTGCATAAGGTCTGACTTCCATGGAAGTATATATTCGAGTTTCACCAACCACAGCAAGTTTGTGAAATTGAGATTGCAATGCTTTTGTATGCCAGTCATAACTCATAACTCATGTCACATGATCTCGCTATCCAATAACAGCAGATCTTCAGAGCATAGGGCACGTCATTTTGTCAGCCAATGGCAACATCATTGTTAAGAAGCGTGAACACACAAATAGGAAAAGTTAATGGTTTAAATTAATGTACATAGTGAAACTACAAGAAAAGCAGCTTTCAAGTACAGTATTTGTCTTTTTTGCTTGTGTTACACTTTAAGATGCAACACGCAAATGTGCCAGTAAAATTTTAAATAATGACATAAATGTCTGGTCTTCAAAGTGTTAAGCTTTAAGCGAGAGTCAAACGTTCTGCGATTTAAGAAATTCAAAGGACATTCTAGTGCATAACATAATTCACCTTGCATAAAATTAAATTTACTTTGAAAGTAACGCTTTTCAAACCACCATTCACAATATTTTTCCGCGACCTATCAGAATTCGTTTCAGCAATTGTCAGACAACACCAGAAAACAGGTGTTAGTGCCCATGTGCAACTACGATGACGTAGGAAGCCCATATATTCATATGTATATAGCATTTACAGATCTTGCATAGCATTAAGAGATCTTACATTACATCATAAATGAAACAGGATATCACAATACTTTGAGAAATTGGAATTTAGTAAATAACAATGAAATGCATAATTCGGATTAAAGTGCACATTCACGTGTCCAGATTCACAAAGATGTATGCCTCACCTGACTTTATCAGGTGATTGGCATCACTTGTGTCACACGTCTGTGAGCAAGATTTCCACACTCCTAAAAATCCCTAGGTCCACTGTTTCCTATGTGATAGTGAAGTGAAAACGTGAAGGGACACGTACAGCACAAAAGCATACAGGCCGACCTCGTCTGTTGACTGACAGGGACTGCCGACAGTTGAAGAGGGTCATAATGTGTAATAGGCAGACATCTATCCAGACCATCACACAGGAATTCCAAACTGCATCAGGATCCACTGCAAGTACTACAACAGTTAGGCAGAAGATGGGAAAACTTGGATTTCATGGTTGAGCAGCTGCTCATAAGCCACACATCATACCGGTAAATGCCAAATGATGCCTCGCTTGGTGTAAGGAGCATAAACATTGGACAATTGAACAGTGAAAAAACATTGTATGGAGTGACAAATCACGGTACACAATGTGGCGATCCAATGGCAGTGTGTGAGTATGGTGGATGCCCGGTGAATGTCATCTGCCAACGTGTGTAGTGCCAACATTAAAATTCGGAGGTGGTGGTGTTGTGGTTTGGTCATGTTTCTGATGGAGTGGTCCTGCACCCCTTGTTGTTTTGTGTGGCACTATCACAGCACAGGCTCACATTGATGTTTTAAGCACCTCCTTGCTTCCCACTTTTGAAGAGCAATTTGGGGATGGCGATTGCATCTTTCAACATAACTGAGCACCTGTTCACAATGCATGGCCTGTGGCAGAGGGGTTACACGACAATAACAGCCCTGTAATGGACCTGACCTGAATCCTATAGAACACATATGCGATGTTTTGGAACGCCGACTTCGTGCCAGGCCTCACAGACCAACATTGACACCTCTCCTCAGTGCACCACTCCGTGAAGAATGGGCTGCCATTCACCAACAAACCTTCCAGCACCTGAATGGATGTATGCCTGCGAGAGTGGAAGCTGTCATCTAGGCTAAGGGTGGCCAAGACCTCTTTGAATTCCAGCATTACTGATGGAGGGCACCACAAATTTGTAAGATTAGTAAGTCATTTTGAACCAGGGGTACAGATACTTTTGATCACATAGCGTATGTATGTGAACTAATGAAATTATCTTTACGTCCAATATGATTTTTTTAAAATATTGCAGTACTGACACAAATGCACAAATGTTTCATGCCAGTCGTATGGTGAGCTGCTTGACCAGCTCTTTAGCATCATGTATCTTGAGACCTGCTGTGACCTGACAATATCCTGGCCTCTGCAACATGAGCCTTGTTCTCATCCAAGGGTCCTACTTTCAGACCACAGCACCACCTTTGACTCGGAGCCTGCTGATCTCACCAATGCCAGCTCCAGCACATCAGCACTCAAAACACGACAATACAAACGTTTATATCAATGTCATTGTACATGTATTCACTGATTTGAATGCAAACATTGAAATCAGTATTGACATAACATATGTGAAGTTTCACAATAACTAGAATACAATTTCATTGCCTACAGTGCACAGAGGAAAAGAAAAGGGTTCCTGTGTACTGTAACAAATGGAAACTCAGCAAACTTTTCAAAATGTATGAAAAAATATAGAGAAAATCATCAATATCATTAGTAATACCTGTACTTGTATATAGGGTGGTCCGTTGATCGAGACAGGGCCAAATATCTCACGAAACAAGCATCAAAAGAAAAAAACTACAAAGAACGAAACTTGTCTAGCTTTAAGAGGGAAACCGGATGGCGCTGTGGTTGGCCCACTAGATGGCGCTGCCATAGGTCAAATGCATATCAACTGTGTTTTTTTTAAATAGGAACCCCCATTTTTTATTACATATTTGTGTAGTATGTAAAGAAATATGAATGTTTTAGTTGGACCACTTTTTTCACTTTGTGATAGATGGTGCTGTAATAGCCACAAACATATGGCTCACACTTTTAGACGAACAGTTGGTAACAGGTAGGTTTTTTAAATTAAAATACAGAACGTAGGTACGGTTGAACATTTTATTTCGGTTGTTCCAATGTGATACATGTACCTTTGTGAACCTATCATTTCTGAGAATGCATGCTGTTACAGTGTGATTGCCTGTAAATACCACAATAATGCAATAAATACTCAAAATGATGTCTGTCAACCTCAATGTATTTGGCAATACGTGTAATGACATTCCTCTTAACAGCGAGTAGTTCGCCTTCCATAATGTTTGCACATGCATTGACAATGCACTGACGCATGTTGTCAGACATTGTCGGTGGATCACGATAGCAAATATCCTTCAATTTTCCCCACAGAAAGAAATCGGGGGACGTCAGATCCGCTGAATGTGCGGCCCATGGTATGGTGCTTTGATGACCAATCCACCTGTCATGAAATATGCTATTCAATACCGCTTCAACCGCATGCGAGCTATGTGCCAGACATCCATCATGTTGGAAGTACATCGCCATTCTGTCATGCAGTATAACATCTTGTAGTAACATCAGTAGAACATTACGTAAGAAATCAGCGTACATTGCACCATTTAAATTGCTATCCATAAAACGGGGGCCAATTATCCTTCCTTCCATAATGCCGCACCATACATTAACCTGCCAAGGTCGCTGATGTTCCACTTGTCGCAGCCATCATGGATTTTCCATTGCCCAATAGTGCATATTACGCCGGTTTATGTTACTGCTGTTGGTAAATGACGCTTCGTCGCTAAATAGAACGCGTGCAAAAAATCTGTCATTGTCTCGTAATTTCTCTTGTGCCCAGTTTCAGAACTGTACACGATGTTCAAAGTCATCGCCATGCAATTCCTGGTGCATAGAAATATGGTACGGGTGCAATCGATGTTGATGTAGCATTCTCAAGACTGACGTTTTTGAGATTCCCGATTCTTGCGCAATTTCTCTGCTACTGATGTGCAGATTAGCTGTGACAGCAGCTAAAACACCTGCTTGGGCATCATCATTTGTTGCAGGTCATGGTTGACGTTTCACATGTGGCTGAACACTTCCTGTTTCCTTAAATAATATACCTATCCGGCGAACGGTCCGGATACTTGGATGATGTCATCCAGGATATCGAGCAGCATACAATGAGACTATTACAGCGCCATCTATCACAAAGCAAAAAAAGTGGTCCAACTAAAACATTCATATTTCTTTACGTACTACATGAATATCCAATAAAAAATGGGGGTTCCTATTTAAAAAAACACAGTTGATATCCGTTTGACGTAGGGCAGTGCCATCTAGTGGGCCAACCATAGCGCTATCCGGTTTCCCCCTTCAAGCTAGACAAGTTTCATTCTTTGTGGTTTTTTCATTTGACGCTTATTTCGTGAGATATTTGGCCCGGCCATGATCAACGGACCACCCTGTATACTAGTGAATAATTGAACAGGAAAAAGGGTTAATACCTTCATTGAAACTTGAATATTTTGATGTACTGAAATGTTATATTATCAAATGTCATCAATATAGAATAAAGCTAAGGACCTGGAGCCTTTCCTGCAGTTTTGCTGATTCCTGTGGTACCACACTCAGATGGGAAAGCAACAAAGAATCTGAGTACAAGTTAAATTTCAAGCTTTAGACAAACAAACGACACTCCCACAATTATTATGTATAAAGGTACAATGAAATATCTAATAACAGGACAACTCAAAGTGTCAAACATCTGGGAGTTAAAATAAACTAATAATCCATGAGAAGCTGAAGGACTATGATCACTCTCACTGCATCGCCCTTGCATATTATCGGATGTTATTTCCTGCACCTTCCCTGTGCCACATGAACTTGTATCTCGTCATACCAATCCCTCCCCACCCCCTGCTCAATCGCCTCACTATTCCAGTTCGCACCTACTAATGTGACCTAATATAGTCACATCTGCCATCCTCTTTCTTCACACTTATCCACATCAGACTTGCAACCCATATTGCTAATATTTTTATTCTTTCTTTGGTCTCATTGTGATTTAATGCCAATTTCAAATGGTTTTCACTTTTCACTATCGGCCTACTTCCTGAGATTTCTTGTTTGCCCTTATTTCTTCCATTTCATTCCTTTTCCTGATTTTTCCCACATGATTGAGTGTATTTTTGCAAATTTTATCTGACATAATTCTACGTTATTTACATATTTTTACTTGTTTTTCCACCACCATGGATTCTTGCTCCTTCCATGCAAGTCAATACCGAAAAGCTTCCTTATTCATAGCCAGAACACAGTCCGACATACTGTTCCTGTGTTGTTGTTTGGCTCATGGAACCCCTCCAAATAGTGTTACCATCAAATTACCCCTCTCCAGATACCACCCTTCCTTCCACAATGATCTCCATCTGTTCAGATTCCACCAGTCCTCAGCCGTCGCCAACATAGTCCTGCAATACCTTATCAATTAGGCCCAAACCTCCTTGCAATACCTTCTCCCCATCTGTAAAATTCTCCTGTTGTGTAGTCCCAAGTTCCTGGATTCCATAACGCACATCGAAACTCTTGTCCTCTGGAAACTAGAGCCACATGCACAATGCCACCTCAAAAAACTCTCAACCCGTTCACCTCCTACTCCAGCCCTAGACCACCACTGTCCACCACCTCTACAACAACCTCCAAAACTCAAGCACATCCACTTATAGCTAACAAACCTTGTCTCGCAGACCTACTACATTATTTATCCCACCCTTCAAAACTCCCTCCCATCACCACACAGAATCCAGAACCTAAATAGGCCCCAAAAACAGTCATGAGCCATTCCTCCAAAAGCCTTAGCGCCACAAACATGTAAGTACTTTCCAAAGGCCCCACTTTTTGCCCCAATGCCAAAATCAATCATGCTGGACTTGTTAAGGACTTTGTCTCTTTCTCCCAGTTCCTACAGTGGAAACCCTTTTTTGCCACCAATCCTGCCAATGAGACTCAACCAGAGACTGATATTGGACCCTGCCTGACTCAGCCCACTCCTCCATCCAACTGTGATCCATCCCCACTGCCCCGAAATCACCCCCTGTTAACTTTCCAGAATTTCTTAACCTTGAACCTTGCATCACCATCATTCCCCAAATCCCTCGACATGCAAACTAATATATAAATTACAGAGTGCAGCAATCAGTCATCCTTTTTACATTTTATTATACAAATCCAGATTTCGGCTAGTAGCTAGCCATTCTCAATGCACGATTTTCAATGCACTTAAGTACCCTAGCCGAAATCTGGATTTGCGTCATAAAATCTAAAAAGGATGACTGATTGCTGCACTTTATAATTTATAAGTCACATACAGTCACTGAGTGCATCCACTGTCTGAATGGAAGGTAACCTGATGCAAACTAATCTTAAATCTGCAGAAAGATCTGTAATCCATCATTTAAAAACTGGTCCTGACCTTATAATCCTACCTACTGACAAAGCTTCCACCACTGTTATTTTGAACCATAAGGGTTACCTGGCAGAAAGACTCTGTCACATTCAACCACCTACAAACCTTGTCACAGTGACACCATTCCAGAAATCCAGTGGGCTCTCCAGTCTCTCTTCAAATCCTTAAGGACCATCTCAGAACTTCTCCCCAGTGGCCTCCCTCCTCACCCCTATCACTCCCAGCACTCCTACCTTCTACATGCTTCCTAAAGTCCATAAACCCAACCACCCAGGACACCCCATTGTGTCCAGTTACTTTGCCCCCACTGAGAACACCTTCAGCTTATTATCTGCAACTTGCCCTCCTATATAAAAGATACCAACCAATTCCTCCACCAACACTCCACAATTACTGTTCCTTTACTACATGGTGCCCTGCTCATCACTGTTGATGCCAAATGCCATCTCCCTTATACTTACATCGCTAATGCCAATGGCCTTACTGCTATTGAACACTACCTTTCCCAATGCCTGGCAGATTCTAAACCAACCATCACCTTCCTAGTCGCTATGAGCTACTATATCCACACCCACAATTACTCCTCATTTGAAGGCATTACCTACAAACAAATCTGGGGTACGGCTATGGGCACCCACAAGGCACCATCCTATGCCAACCTATTCATGGGCCATGTAAGGAATCCTCCCTAAGCACTCAGAATCCTAAACCACTCATCTGTCAGATTCATTGATGACATGTTTGTGATCTGTATCAAGGGTGCGAACACCCTATCCAAATTCATCTAGAATCTCAACACTTTTTCTCCCAATCATACCATCTGGTTCTACTCAACCCACCAAACCACCTTCCTCGATGTTGACCTCCACCTCAAAGATAGCTTTATCACCTGTGCCTTATCCTTCCAGTCACCCAACACCTCCCAAAGCCCCACCGCCCGTCCACAGAGGAGCATTCCCCTCATGACTCAGTACCACCAAGGACTGGAGTAACTGAATTACATTCTTTGCCAGGGTTTCGACTCTCTCTCGTTGTGCCATGAAATGAGAAATGTCCTACCTACTATCCTTCTCACCCCTCCCACAGTGGTATTCTGCCTCCCATCAAACCTGCACAATATCCTCATCCATCCCTACACAACTCCTGTGCCCAACCCCTCACCTCAAGGCTCATTTCCTCTTAATAGACCTAGATGGAAGACCTGTCCCATACATCCTCCCACCACCACCTACTCCAGTCTGATCACAAACATCCTCTATCCCACCAAGGGCATGGCTACCTGTGAAACCAGTTATGTGATCTACAAGCTAAGCTGCAACCACTGTGCTGCATTCTACATGGGCATGATAACCCACAAAACTGTCTGTCTGCAAGAATGGCCACCGATAAAGTGTGGCCAAGAAACAACTGGACCATGCTGTTGCTGAGCACACTGCCCAATACGACTTTCTTCATTTCAGTGACTGCTTCACAGCCTGTGTCGCCTGTATCCTTCCCACCAGCACAAGCTTTTCTGAACTGTGCAGGTGGGAACTCTCTCTGCAATATATCCTATGTTCCCATAACCCTCAGGGGCTCAACCTCCGTTAGTCATTGTCCTTACCCATCTAGCCCCTTCCAGCGCTATACAACCCTCTTTTCCACCAATGCACCAAGTCTTTTTACTTCTCTCCTTTTCCACTAACCCCCCCGCCCTGCCCTCCACCTAACATACCAAATGCACCTAGGTGCCCTGCTCTCCACCTCATCCCTGTACACTCCCAGCAGCATTTTACCATCCCCCACTCCTACCCTGCTATCCCTCCCCCTCCCAGCCATAGCCTCCTCCTTACCCCCACCCGGTTGCCTCTCCCATAATATGCTGCTGCTCGTAGTCTGGTCCCAGATGCCAGACACTGTGGTCATGTGTGTGTGCTCAGTATCTCTACTATATGGTGAGTAGCAACTATCCTTTTCATAATATTGTTACATTCCATCCTGGATTTCCAATTGTTTGACTATGTAATTTCACCTAAGTAAGGGAGCTTTAGAATAATGTTGTCACTATGGTTGAATTTTCTGAATGAGACAAGTAAGCCTTTCTATTCGCAAAATTCAAGGGGGCATTCGAGTGTCTGTTTTTGCATTGTATTTTGAAATAGAAATATCACATGACAGTAATCAATGTAATATACTTAATGAGATAATAGACAACAAATTACATGACAAATAATCATTGTTTTTGGTCATTGCAACCAATAACATCATCAGTGTTGGCTCACTCTTGCTAACTGTGAAGCTGATTACACTGTTGTAGTGTCTTGGGTGTCATCCTCGATGGAAGTGATCAATATTATTGAAACGGTAATAAAGTTGATTTCAGTGTGTGTGATGTTACTGATTTAAAGTTACCCTCCCCATCAGTATCATGATGTTTTGAATAAATGTAAATATGGCTGTCTTTCATGAACATTAACATTTTTAGTTTAAAAAAAAAATCTTTGTTGACTGCCATTTTGCTTCATTTCTATTTTCTTAGTATTTCTGAAACAGAACATGTGTTATTTTGTGAAAAAAGTCTGATTGCACTTCTGACTAAATTCCTTTCTACAGATTATAATTATGTAATTGCGTGTGCACACAATTTCAGAATGAATGAATACCAAACAGGTGATGAGCCTAGCTATGAATATGATTATTCAATAAAAGATAATTTCAAGTAAATAAACTAAAATAATTAAAAGCATTGGAGATCAGCTTGTATCAAAAGCAGAGGGGAACTTTACTTTATATTGTTGACTAACCACCTCAATGTGAATTTCACTTAGAAAAGTGTGGGAAAAGATCTTGTAGCATATGAGCCAAACAACAGGAACTTTTCAGTTAATCCATAACCCTATGTATCTGAAATCTTAGGTCCTTATTACACTGGTGTTTCCTGGTGAGGAGGATGCCCCAATCACCACAATATGACTCAAATAACAGGGGTGCCTAATTCGAAAACAAGATGTCAGAATATTCTGATAGCTTGGGTAAAAACAGTAAGATCAGAATTTCTCTGAATTGATTGTAGAGATTTTTAACATGCTGCCCATTTTCATGTCTGTTGTCACTGATGACAAATCTTCTGAGTCATTAGGCTCTGTCATATTTCTCTTCACTGCTTAACATTTTGATCTCTCTGCTGCGACCTTCCTCAGGATTTCACTTGTGTTGCTGAATGGCTGAACACTGTTGAAACACAACATCGCATTCACTTATAATTGGAAATTTTTCCGCACTTTTTTGGAGAAGTGTAGTTACTGTGTAGAAACCTTCCTGCTCTTGTTGGTGGACCATATCATTGAATAAACTCTGAAAGCAGATAGTTACACAGTGGGAGAATCAAAAATATTATTGCTGTTCTGCAGCCTCAGTTCTCTTCTGGTAGCTGCTTGTGTGCCTCGCTGGCCATAGCTGGGTATTTTATTACCTTAATAGCAAGCAGACATGCAGAAGAAACCCTGTACGCATAGTAGCTATTGAAGTCGTACTCATTCTTCGATGTTTGGAATGCTTCACTTACTTTTCTTCTCTAATTACTACTTTCTGTAGCTAGCACATGTATGTTCTTTAAATCCATAACCTGGTCCCATTCTTCTTGTGACCCACTACAGCTCATTTCATTTTTTGTCTTAAATGTGCTTGGCATTTTTGCTCTTTTAACACATGAGAAAATATCATATAAGTAAACATGACACTATCTTTCAACTGTGTTCAACCAGCCAGGGGAAGATCCCAGCAGAGGGATTGAAATGTTGAGCAGTTGTGAAGTTTGAACAGGAATGAAGCCTAACACCTCAGAAAATTTTATCACTAACAGTATATATTGTTTTGATGAACATAAAGCAATACGAGAACGAATATCCATAGGCACAGCATGTACATAGCAATATCCTGTATTACATTGTTGCACATACTATGAAATACAACAGCAGAGACTTGTGTAGTTTGATTATCTCCTTGCTGATCAGTGCTCATGACCTCCACATTGAGAACTGTCCCTTTATCAAATGCTTGGTCCTCACTATTGATCTGTTTTTAACTTACTCCAATTCTTTCATTCCACTTCTGAGCCCTGTCTTTGGACACTTGTCCCTGACAACAATTTTGCCAGATTGGCATTTCTGCCTGCCTGTAGAAAAACAGGCAGTTTTGCCCACAGAGACAGCAGGTGCGTGCCAAATGTTTCAGCAGAATTCTTTGCATAAGTGTAGAAAAATGAATAATAAAGATGTTAAGGGGATACGGAATCACCTATCCCCGCAATGTTAATATATGCCTACTATAGGGAACATTTTCTCACAAACTACTGGAGACAGAGAGGTAAAAATTTTACTGTATGTGCATTCATATGTTACAACAATACTGAAACAACAGTTTATTGTCAAAGTATTTTCTTACAGAGATATTGTACATTTATTTTTAAGTAAATTTTTTCCATCGCTTTTTACTAGACTATCACCCCTAAGTCTTTTGTAAATCAAGTAATTAAAAAATCGTTGTTTCAGTATGTAATAGGGACCTATGTCACTACGTCATAAAAATTTCAGACTTCTAGGTTGACCAGTACCTGAGATAATGTTCCTAGATGAAGTAAAAAGTAAACTTACGGGAAACGGAGAAAGAAGATTAAAACATTCCTGATCTGTAGCTAATACCCCCTTCAGTCTTCATAATCATCTTCAAGTCTTCTTTTGGCACCCCTCTGCACCTGTCTTGCTTTTTTCACTAATGTCTTGATTATATTATCAGCATGCCTTAGTCTGTGCTGATCTAAAAAGAACATAGCACGTACCGTACGGGAACCAACACACATACCCAACTTTTGAAGGACCTGGCATTTAGTTATATTTCCAAGATTGAAGGTTGCCACAGCATCATACACACCAAAATGTAGTGTATTAATTCCGACAAACACTGTTTTTGGGAGACGATGCCATATCACACTATTCAAGCACTCGTTGGGGTTCTGCGTTTTTCCGTGAAGACATTTCATCAGAAGACTTCTGTCAGCCAGATCTCTGAAAATGGGCTTTATTTCTGCCATGATGGCTGATGGTAGACTGTGGTGGTGAATGTATTTCTCTCCTGTTGTTAGTCCCCTATTGTATTTACACCAGCTGTTTTCACCTTTGGGGCACAAACCATGTTGTGGATGCTCATCCGTGGATGCGGTGTGGAAATATAAAGCCCATATAGCTCTCCTCATTTCTTCAAGATTGCCTGTATTTTGCCTGATTGCAAGGCCATAGCAGTTCTGAATGTGGTCTATTATGGAATCAGTCAATCTTCCTCTGCCATCCAAGGTTTTCCCATCATCTAGTTTTTTCCCTTTCATAACTGATTTTAACCTTCTCAGCCTGGCACCCATTCTCTTCTGCACATGTCCTATACATTCAAGTTTGCTTATATTTACACTGTTCCCATATGGTTTGCTTTCCAAAACTTCTTTGAATGCTTTAGAGTCACCATCTCCCAGATATTTGACATAGCGAACATTATACCACTGTGAAGAGCGATGAAAAATTTTCTTCACCCCAGCAACCTCCATGCCACCACTACTACCATAATAATTAGCAATACAGTCATCACTGTGTTCATTTTTCAGCCTGCCTGTGCACCTACAGTATTTAGACATTATTGCAACATCAATAACCTTGCCAGTATCAACACTAGTTGCTGTTACAACACCATTGTTGGAGGTGTGGCCCCTTTTCTGCCACGTGCCATCAAACGCCACTGTGAGGTCACGACTGCCGTCATTTTCTTCCACTGCTTCTTCCACAGCAACCTGCATTGACTTCTGTGCTACATCTTCAACTGCAGATCCTAGTACATAATTGTAAGCTTCAAACTTTGAAGGTGCACTTGGAAGATTTAGAACACCACATAGCATATCACCAGCTGCTTTGCCCTTACCAATTGCTCGCAATCCATAAACTAACCTAATATTTACACTATAAAGTTCAGTTTTCTTGTATCCATTATTTACAGTTACTGAAACCGAACTTGGAAACTTACAGCTGTATTTACAAACACTGCATATTAAATTAAACTGGGCAGCCAGGCCAACATGGGATTCTACTTTCAGAGAAACGTTTCCATGACATTTTTTGCAGCACAAACTGTTTTCAAGAGCTTCACACAATATATTCGTATCAATGAGTTCAAAAACTTCATTCCCTCTATCAAGTAAATTATATTTCTCTTCCAAATCTCTTAGTTTTTTATGAGAAGCACTGTTTTCATTTGGTGTAAGTTCGTTCGGCAAATCAGTAATAAGTGGATTCACATTTTCCAACAGTGATGATGATGAACTGCTTTGCTTTGCTAATGAATCATTATTTCTTTTCTTTTGCCAGTTCACACGCTTTTTAAATACTTTTGCTTTAGCTCTAGGCATTTTCACTGCGAAAAATGAAGCACTAAATACGAAATAACAACAACTACTTTCTTATATCACACTGTTTACAAAACAGTCCCGCCACAAAGTCAAAGAGTAACTTGAGGAAACCAGAGAGAAACATTTTCGGGCAACTAGTGTATAAATAGTCGCTGGAAACCGGGATATTGGAATTCATGTCACTTTAAAGGTACTGCCAAAAAGTTCATGGTCAGCCACGAGAGACGTGTATAACGAAAGCGCAATACCCGATCTCACAAATATATAAAAATAAAATAGTTATAATTGTAGTAGAGCTATGTATGATACGTCATTTTAAAGAGGAAACATGGCAGAATATAGTACGCCAATAAAAAAAAATTCGATTTTTTAACCCAAAATCCGATTCCGTATCCCCTTAACACTCTCACAGCACAAAGAATGGAAAGTTGCACAGGTCACGCCAGTATTCAAGAAAGGCAATAGGAGTAATCCACTGAATTACAGGCCCATATAATTAATGTCAATATGCAGTGGGAGTTTGGAAGATATATTGTGTCTAAACATTAGGAATTACCTCAATGAGCACAGTCTATTGACATTTAGTCAAGACATATTTAGAAAACATCATTGTTGTGAAACACAACTAGCTGTTTACTCACAGAAAGTGTTGAGTGCTACTGACAAGGGATTCCAAATTGATTCCACATTGCTAGATTTCCAGAAGGCTTCTGACACTGTACCTAACAAGTGGCTTATAACTAAATTCCATGCTTATGGAATATCATCTCCGTTATGCAACAGGATTTGTGATTTCCTGCCAGACAGGTCAAAATTCATAGTCATCGAGTAAAACAGAAGACATTTCTCGCATTCTCCAAGATAATGTTATAGGCCCTCTGCTGTTCTGATTTCTGGCATTCCCCAAGGTGGTGTTAAAAGGTCCTCTGCTTTTCCTTATCTACATAAATGATTTACGACACAATCTGAGCATCATCTTGATTTGTTTGCTGATGATGCTGTTGTTTATTGTACAGTAAAGTCATCCTTACTGGATGTAAGAAGTTTACGAGGTGCAAATATAGATACGGATCACTTCCTAGTTTGGGCACAGGTGAGTGCAAGAATATCTAATGCAGTGAAAGGAACTTGGTCCAGAACACCAACTATAACATCACAGATTTAGAATCAGAGGAAGCAAGGAAATGATACCAGGAGAGAATAATTCTGGACCTTGAAAACGCTGGAGAATGCAACAACATTGAAGATCAATGGGAAAATATTTAAAAAAGACAGTGTAGATGGCAACAACTGAGCTACTTAGAAACAGCATAAGGCAAACAAGAACCTCGTGGTTCAACACTGAGTGTGAAATAGTAACAAATGAAAAAAATGAAGCATACAGAAGGACATTAAAACCACATTGTACCAGGAGGATAATGGAAGAATAAAGAAGAATGGAGAATTGAAAAAAGGACCCATCAAAGGAAAATGAGGGAGTGGGTGACAGCAAATACTGAAGAAATGGAACTTTTGAGAAGTGCAAGGGAATTTTATGGAGAGATGTATAAGACACAAAAACCTTTCAGGGGCAGAACAAGTCTAATAAAATATGAGAATTACAAAATTATGAGTGGCAATATTTTCACAATTAGTAATAACATGGTCTATAGAGCTTATACTAGTTGGAGTGATTCTACTGGGTATGTCTCCCAACAGATCTTTTGCAGCATAAGAATAGATACAGTCTTTGAAGCATTTGCTTTCTTGAGAATCTTGTAACGTGTTGACATTAATATACCTTAATAATATAACATTTATATGTTCTTGCTTGGACATTAACTCACATAATACTGTATCAAGGGAATTAAGAAATAATTCAAAATTTCCATTTGGTGATCTATACAATACTAAGATAAAGTATACAACAGACTTTTAACTTAATTGCTACAATTTCACAGTGCAAATCAGTGGAATACTCTTTTATCCAAGTAATATTTTCATAAGATTATACTAAGTTATTTGTTCTCAGGTAGAAAGCCACTCCTCCACCTTTATGGTTAGAACGAAAGTAAAAATCAGTTAATTAATAATTGTGGATTTTATACAAGTGTACGTTATCTGCAGATTTTTGGTGGTCACTGACAACTAGTATGTGGGGTGTAACATCTGAAAGATGGACATTATAATGAAGGAAAGAAATATTGCTTTCTTCAGGCACATTTTGTGCATGCTCATCCCCTCTCCTGCTTTTTAGTTTTCCTTAATATTTATAATGTTGCAAATATCAGTAATCATCTCAGTGAAGGTCTTGGAGCCTAACCTGTTTAAGTGAGTACCATCTTTCCCCAGACATTTGTTGCTTAAAAAAATAATGAAGTACAGCAAGGTGATGCGCAGGCATTACTCCTAAATGCGTTGATATAAGCAGTATTGGACGTAGATTCCACAAGCAACACGGACTTCACCTGAATGGCTTTGGGAAAGAATCTGACAAGCCTGATAACCAGGGTAATAAAAAACCACCAAAATAAATTCAAAACCAAAACGATAATTGCATCGCCATCACCTGACTCCATAATGAAAACGCTTCAAAAAAATTCATTAGAAACATCATCAGCAGCAGCAAAACATGTAAAAAAAGACCAAATTTTAACAGAAAGAACAGTGGACATCGATTTCAACAACAAAAGAACTACTGTTCCTCATTAGCCAAGTATTATTTTAGACGAAAATAACAAAAACGAGAAGACTCCAAGTTCACAAGGAAACACAGTGGTAGAACCAACATTTGAAGTGTCAGAAACAGCACCACCATCAGCAACAACAAATAGAAGGCTGTTGGACAGAAGAAATGCTGAGCCGCCTCCTCATCTCAACGATTTTTTATGTGTGGGCCTGAAGAAAACAGTAGGTAGTGTCAGGTGTCTCCTCTCTCCTGTCTCAAGGCAGACTCCAATGGATTCTCAGTCAGGTAACAGCACTAACAGAATGAAAAAGCAAGAGGAAGGCATCTCTTTCTTTCATCAAAATATAGGGGCCTCTTAAACAAAACAGATCAGCTCCTTATTAACATTAGTGAAAAGGACAGTATAAATAATGCCCAGATTTTGTGCTTAACTGAGCACCATGTTACTGATAAATGTGCCTTGCCATCTATAGTAAGTTATACTTCAGTAACATACTACTGTAGGGAAAGTAAAGATAAAGGTGGAGTAGCAATTTATGTTAAGGATAGTGTAGCATACAAAGCTATAGATATTAAGAAATATTGTGTGGAACAACAATTTGAGGCATGTGCCACAGAAATAACAACTAAATTCTACCCAATAATAGTGTTGGCTGTCTACAGGGCTCCTTCAGGTGACATAAAAACTTTTCGGCATTCAATGGAACTCCTTCTGTCAGGGTTACTTTCAAAAGTGAAGGATATTGTAGTTTTAGGTGATTTCAATATAAACTTTTTGACAGAAAATAAGAATAAAATAGACTTTGAGATTGTGATTACCTTACACAATCTGACATCAGTAACAAAATTTCCCAACAAGAATTACATCCGAGTGCCAAACTATAGTAGACAACATTTTTTTAGATGTAAATAGACATCAGAATTATATTGTCAGGCAGGTTGTAAGTGGGCTTTCAGATCATGATGGACAAATTCTCAATATTTATGACGTTAATCTGTTCAAAAAAGAATTTCCTCAATGGAAATTCATAAGAGTAATTAATGAAGAGGTGAAAGGAACTTTCAACCACAGGTTGCAGCAAATGGATTGGTCTTTAGTATATAGCCATGATGATGTTGATACTAAATTTAACTGTTTTATAAAAGAATTCTGTGCTCTTTTTGAAGAAATATTTCCCAAGAAATGGGTCAGAAACAGTGCTTCCAACTCTGTAAGCAAGCCTTGGATTACAAAAGGTATAAAACAGTCATGTAAAACCAAAAGGGAAACTTATGCTGCAATAATATTCTGTAAAGATGTAGAAAAATGGGAACACTATAGAATATACTGTAAAATTTTGAAGAAACTAATACGGAAATCAAAAGCCCTTTATTATGAGAAGAAAATAGATAATTCTAATAATAAAATAAAAATAATTTGGAGCATTGTAAAAAAAGAAACAGGAAGAGATACAACAAGTAAAGAAGATATAAATAATATCAGATATGAAGGTATCTTAGTAGATAACCCCAAAATGGTGGCTGAGATTTTTAATAAACACTTCCTATCAGTAACTCAACAGATTGGTTGCAAGCCTGATGTTGATGAAGCTGTAACTCTTTGTCAAGCCATATATTCAAACACAATTTCAGAAATGCACCTTAATCCTGTCACTGTAGAAGAAATTCAAAAAATCATCATATCTCTAAAAAGTACAAATTCTGCAGGGGTTGATAATATATCTAGTAATTTATTGAAATATTCTTGTGTGTGGATAAGGGACATTCTCTGTCATATTTTCAATGCTTTCCTTCAGAAAGGTGTTGTTCCCAGTAGACTTAAGTATGCCATTGTGAAGCCCCTGTACAAAAAGGGTGATAAAGCTGAACTAACTATCGACCTATCTCTTTGCTGACAGCTTTCTCCAAAATTCTAGAAAAGCTAATACATGTAAGAATTACTGATCATCTCATGAAGAATGGAGTTCTCATCACGAGCCAATTTGGCTTTCAAAAGGGCCGTTCAACAGAAGACGCAGTCTACGCACTTGCAAATGAAGTCCTAGAAACCCTTAATGAAAAAATGCTAGCACTTGGTGTCTTCTGTGATTTATCCAAAGTGTTTGACTGTGTTCATCACCAGAAGAAAAGAAAATATTGTATGCTGATGACATGACAATACTAAATAGTGACCAAAATATGGAACAGCTTGAGAGAAGAGCATACATATCTGCAAATGTCACAGCTCAATGGCTGTTGGAAAATGAACTGGTTATAAATCTAAAAAAGACTATGTATGCAGTGTTTAAAAACAAGGAAAAGGCTGTAGACATGGATTTAGAGGTTGATGGAACAAGGCTGGAAGAATTAGAATCTGCTAGATTCTTAGGTATTCTTGTGGATAATGAACTGAAATGGAAAAAACATATTAATATTGTCTGTAAGAAACTGAGCTCTGTCATATTCTTAATGATGCAGCTATCACAGTATTCAGACAAGAACCTTCTGTGTACAGTGTATCATGGACTTTTCGAACCATACTTACTGTATGGAGTGACTGTGTGGGGAAACTCAAACAAAAAAGAGACAAAACGGGTGTTCACATTACAAAAAAAAAAAAGCAATTAGGACCATTTTAAGAAGAAAGACCTCTGAAACATGCAGAAACTGTTTCAAGAATTTAGGTATCTTAACTTTTTCATCGTTGTATATATACAAAACAATAATGTACATCACAAAAGGTAGTGAGGACTGGATTACAAATGCTAGTGTACACACCCACAATACAAGAAAGAAGAATGAAATACGGAGCATACCCCACCAACTGGCAATGCTAGAAAAAGGACCCCAGTACTCTGGTTTTTTTTTTTTTTTTTTTTTTTTTTTTTTTTTTTTTTTTTATTTATATATATATTTTGATCCAACATCAACTGATTACAAAAAAACTTTTTTTTGTTCCAGTCTTCTGGATAAGTCAGAGCCTTACTTACTAGGGTTACATATTATTGGCTGGCACTTTTATCTACACAACTTTTTCTAAATTTAGTTGAGAGAACAGAGTTACATACTTGGACTATACAGAAAAAAAAAGTTGTTATTGCCATACTTAGATTAAGGAGTCTACAGTTTGTAACAGTATTCATATCTCACATTCAAATATTTACAGTTTGTGACACAGTGTAAGACCTGAGATTACATATATTTTTAGATAGATGGTCTTCCATCATACAAGTGTACTAAATCTAGGAACTCATCTATTGAGTATAGAGGATTGTTTAGGAGCCATAATTTTAATTTCATTTTTAGTTTTGTAATGGGCAATTTGGAGATATTAGGATGGAAGCAATTCAGTAGTTTTATGCCTGCATAGTGAGGGCTTTTCTCATAAAGTGTTGTTCTATGAGAGATGATGTGGGGTCTCTCTCTACCTCTAGTGTTGTGATCGTGTATTTCTTTATTGAGTGTTTTGTTACTGTTTACTGCCATAATGATTATCTTCAGCACATACAGGTTATGAACAGTTAGTATTTTAAATTCTTTAAACAAATTTCTGCAGGACTCCCTGGCACATTTCTTTCCCATAATTCTAAGTGCCTTCTTTTGTAAGGTAAGTACACTTTTCATATTACCTTTACTGCTGGATCCCCATACCTCTATCCCATAACTTAGATGGGATTCAAATAGTGCAAAATATATTTGCCTCAGAGTGGTGATGTTGCAAAAAGGTGTCAGTTTTCTTAGGACATATATGGTAGTACATAGCTTTTTACAAATATCATTCACATGATCAGACCAGTTTAACTCTGCATCTAGTGTCAGGCCAAGAAATTTGGTCGAGTATTGTTTTTTAATGTATTCGTCACCCATTAAGATTTGGTTTTCATGAGTTTTTTGCCTCCCAAGATCAAATTCAATATAGACAGATTTATTTGTGTTTAATTTTAGTTTGTTTTCATTAAAATACTGCAGAATTAAGCCTGCTGCAGTATTGGATTCCACTTCGAGTTGTGAATAGCTTGGATTGCTGCATATTAACGTGGTATCATCTGCATATAAGATAGCTGTTGCATGGTTTGTTATGGACTGAATATCATTTACATAGATAATAAAAAGAAGTGGTCCTAATATTGACCCCTGTGGGATACCAAAATTTATGTCAGTGGTGTTTGATTTGTATGTTCCCTCTGTAGTGCTAATAGACACAAACTGCTTCCTATTTGTCAAGTACGACCTCATCAGATTATGGGCTGTGCCTCGAATGCCATAGTTCCACAGTTTGTCCAGCAATATGGTCGTATCAACACAGTCAAATGCTTTTTGTAAGTCTAGAAAGATGCCACATACATGTTCTTTATTATCTATTGCTTGAGTGACACCTTCGATTAAGTTTGATGCTGCTGTAATGGTGGATGACCCCTTGACAAACCCATACTGCCCCTTAGAAATCACTTTTTTGCATACCAGGAAGTTCCAGATTCTTATGTATATTACTTTCTCAAAGATTTTGGATATTATTGGAAGAACAGAAATGGGTCGAAAGTTTTCTACTAAATTCCTGTTTCCTTTTTTGAAAATAGGCACAACTCGGGCAATTTTCAACTCATCTGGAAATAGACCATCTTCCATATGAGAATTGATAACTGTTGATAAAGGTGATGCAATTTTATGTATACATTTCTTAAGAGTGTCCAGACTAAGACCATCATACCCTGCTGCATGGGAATTCTTTAAGCTACTCACTATTTTAATTATTTCTTCTTTACTTGTTGGCATCAAAAATATACATCCTGACACTGGTGTTCCTCTGAATTTGTATTTATGATTTTTAAGTTGATTGTTTATGCTGGAGCCAACAGAAGCAAAGTAATTGTTAAATTGATCTGCTATCTTATTCTGATCAGTTTCTATTGTGCCGTTTATCAGCAAGTGATGTTCAGTTGTATGGTTCCCAGATTTACCTATTTCTCTATTTACTAATGACCATGATGTTTTGGAGATATTATTTGAGTTCTGAATGACACTTTCAAAATGTTTCTGTTTTTCTGAAATTAGGAGGTCTACATAGTATTTCTGATACTTTTTGAATTCTTCTTTTAATTTTTTATTGCTCAAGTCATTTAACATAGCATACTCATACCATCTTAGTTTTTCTCTAGCCTCAGTGACTGAACTTGATATCCAGTTTCGGGTTACAGCATGTGACTGAATTCTCTTTTTTATTAATGGGCAGGCTTGGTTAAGAATGTAGAATAGTTCACTTGAGAATTTGCCATAACTATGAAGTGTCGTTAGAACACTGTTCCAATCCACATTCCTTAGCATATTATTCAGCTGAGTTATATTTTGGTCTGTATTCACCCTAATATATCTATAGCAACTGTGTGTAGGAACCTTTTTTATGTGCACACTTAGTTCTACTGCATGGTGGTCTGACAAAGCACTTATAATAACAGAAGATGTAAGATCGTAAAGATGAATACCAGTGATTATGTTATCTATTGCAGACTGGCATGTCTCAGTCTCCCTGGTTGCAGTGTTTATCAGGTATCTTACATTATATTCAAGCAGAGTATTCTTGAATAGTCTAGTGTGTAACTTATCTGCTAATACATTTATGTTGAAATCTCCTATAATTACTAACTTGTTCAGGTGTGATATAAAAACATTCTCTATCATGTCACAAAACATTGTTAAGAAAACTTCGAAGTCTCCACCTGGTGGTCTATATAAACATATAACATAAATTTTGTCATTTGGTATCTTTATACATGCTGCACATAATTCAATTGTCCCTTCTAATGAATATTTACTTACATTTACAGAATTAAAATCAAATGTGCTCTTAACATACATTGATACACCCCACCTCTGATAGTAGATCTGCAAAACTTATTAGCTAGTACCATGTTTAGAGGTTTAAAAAGTTCTAATTTGGCATCCGATAGCCAGTGTTCACTAATACCAAGCACATCAGGCATAGTTTCATTTACAAACACGTCTAATTGTTCATATTTCTTGCTCAAGCCCTGTACATTCTGGTGGATTATTTTAAAGTTGTAAATACCTTGTTGTAGATTTCTCTGCTTTACTGACTTAAATAAGGTATTTTGTGGTGTCATACTCCATTCCTTGCCCTGGCGAGGTACCAAAAATCCTCCAGAAGGACAGGTTTTCTGCGCCTTGTAGGTCGTTCACTGGGATATGGTAAGTTGCTTGCTGCTGCTGCTGGTGTAGCTCCCGGTGTCATTGATGCTGTCGTTTCTGTTGTTGTTGTTGCTGTTGGTGATGATGGTGGTGTGTCTGTTTCTGATACTTCAGGTGTTGGTTCTGTTGTTTTTGATATGCTTCCTTGTGAACTACTAGCACTTGGTGTGTTTTCTTGCAATGTCAGAACATCACACTTCTCTTGTAGTGGTGATGCTTCATTTTCAGATTCACCAAGTAGTCTGTGGGTCTTGTCCTTGAGGGGAATTACGTTTGAAGTGTCACAACTTAGTTTCGTGTTGGCATTTACTATTTCTATTATTTTTGCAATTACGAAATTTTTTCCTAATCTATTTAAGTGGAAACCATGTCTAGTATGGAATCTCCTTCCTAGTTTGCTTATATCAATGAAAGTCACATTTTCGAATCGTTTGCATATCTGTTTCATCTCACTATTTGCACTTTCCACTTCTTTGTTAACGCAGGACCATTCCGCTAGATCATGACGATGTGGTACTGAAAATACAATGACGTTAGTACATCTTAGTTCATACAGTCGCCTTTTTAGTGAAAGCAACAGATCTTGTTTTTCGTTTCTTGCGACGTCGTTTGTTCCTGCCAGGAAAACGGCAAAATCTTTGTTGCTTAATGTGGGAATTTTTTCGTGGCTTATTGCAGTTGCTGTGCAGAATTTCGCACCTGGTTTCACCATGGAAGTTAAGTTCACATTGCTTTTATTACGGAAGTCAGTAGCTATGTTTCGCCCTTGGCTGTCTGAAGTCTGTCTACTAAGAAGTCTGCCCAAAACCCTGCAAGATAGTGTACTTCACAATGACTTTTCAAAGAAAATTAAAGACTATCTCATTGAAAAAGAGTTTTACAGTGTTGCAGAATACTTATGCCATTAAAATTGTACATATTGTTACTCATTATCAGTGATGTAAAAATGTAAGCTAAAGGTGTAGAAAAATAAGTGATAAAGAATTTTAATACTTTGACATGTCCTATATTACACGTACATTTACTGTACACAATGTAATCTTACAGGATCAAATAAAATTCAATTCAATTCAATTCAAAGATTCTCTTGTAAAAAGCAAAATTAGTAGGAATAAGTGGTGTTGCAGGCAATTGGCTAGTCGTACCTCCAAGACAGAAAACAAAAAGTTGTGTTGAATAGTTCGGGTGGAGTATGTGACACTTCCTCAGATTCTGAATGGAGTTCCATTACATGTGGAGTGCCCCAGGGATCAATTCTTGGGCCACTATTATTCCTGATTTTTATAAATGATCTACCATCATGTACAAGCCTGCCGTGTAAATTTACATTCTTTGCTGATGATACCACAATTTTTATGAGCATTAGAACAGACAACAATCTTGAGGAACTCATTAATCACATACTCTCAGATATGGTTAATTGGTTCACAGTGAATGGTCTCTCATTAAATTCCAGTAAGACTAGCTTTATTCAATTCTGTACCAAAACAGAAAAGGAGAGAGAGATAAGTGTGACATGTGGTAATCAACCAATAGTTAGAATGGAAACAACAAAATTTCTTGGAGGGCACATTGACAAGAAAATGAACTGGTCTTCACATATTATTGATCTCTGTAAGAGGCTTAGCTCTGCTACCTATGCTTTACGGGTTGTCACTACATGTGTTGAACCTAACACTGCAAAAGTGGCATACTATGGCTATTTTCATTCACTCATTGAGTACGGAATTATTTTTTGGGGCAACCAGCCATTAGCAAGGAAAGTGTTCATTGCACAGAAGCGAGCTTTAAGAATTATATGTGGATTGCGCCCAAGAGACTCTTGTAGAAATAGTTTTCGTAATCTTAAAATATACACAACTACATGCCAATATATTTTTTCTCTCATGTGTTTTGTTTGTAAAAATATAGATATATTTCAACCAAACAGTAATTATCATGAGCATAACACACGGAGGAAGAATGACATACACAGTGAACTCAGAAATTTGGGCTTGGCACAAAAGGGTGTCCACTACACTGGAGCAAAACTCTTCAATGCTCTTCCTCCCAAAATAAAGACAAAGATTCATAACAAGAGTGAGTTTAAGAAAGCACTAAAAATATTTCTGCTAGAAAAAGCTTTTTACAGTCTAGATGAATTTTTAACTAAATAAATTGTAATATTTTAATATTATATAATACAAGTTGACATAATGCCACTAAGAATTTTATTTAACCTGAGCTCTGTATCTGTGTGTGCTCCGTATCTGTTTTCTGTAGTGTTATAATGATTCTAAGAAAATATATATTTTCTTTTTCTGTATTGCTGCCCAAAGAGTTTACCGTATAAATTTTTATATAATTATGTACCCAAATTTCTGTAAATGCTATAAGATTATCAGATTGTATTTGTAAAAAACTGACTCGTTCCACGTCCTTGTGTATCCAACACAGTTGGACCTATGGAACACAAAATAAATCAAATCAAATCAACGCCATCTTGGAGAAGGTGATGACAGGAGAAAATACATATCTGGAATAGGGGAACAATTTTTCATAAATCTGTGCAGATAATAGATTATGCTGATGACATCAACATAGTAGCGAGGACTCTGATGGCAATGGAAGAGATATTCATTACACTTCAAAAGGCCAGCAAGAGTGTAGGACTAAATATCAATGAGCAGAAAACAAAACACCTAGCTGCTTGGAAAGCACACAGGGAGAACATGCTGGCCAAAATAATGATGAGTAGTTATACCTTTGTAAGAGCTGATCATTTCAAGTAACTGGGTTCAATTGTAACCAACCTTAATGATACCAACTATGAAATAAAGCAGAGACTAATTGCAGCCAATAAAGCTTATTTTGTCTTAACAAAACTTCTTCTATCTTCAAGGCTCCTGGCTAGAACCACAAAACTTACTATGAGACTATCTGATCCGACCGGTGCTTACATATGCCTCTGAAACTTCGGCCCTGACAGCGAAGGATGCTGAATCACTGGATGCATTCGAGAGGATACTCAGGAGAATCATTGGCCCAATTTGCAAAGGATAAGATGGAGAAGGAGATACAACCATGAGTTGTATGCCATCTACAAATATCAGCCTGTTAGAAGAATTGTGAAGTCACCTACACTGAGGTGGGCTGGACAAGTGGCATGGATGAATGATGCAGAAATACCAAAAAAAAGATTTTACAGGGAAAGCCAAGTGGACGGAGAGGACATGGTTGACTGAAAATTAGATTGGAGGGCAGAGTCATATAAGACCTTTGGAGGATGGGCTACAGGGACCGGGGTAAATGGAAGGAGATAGCTGAAGAGGCCAAGACTCATCACGCATTGTAAAGCCACAGAAGAAGAAAGTCATCAGATTATCAAAACCAATTGCAAAATGATTTAGAACAGATATTTGTTTGGTGCAAAAACTGGCAATCGCCCTAAAAATAAAAAGTGTGAGGTTGCTCAGATGAGTGCTAAAAGGAACACACGAAACTTTGTATACACAATAAATCAATCAAATCTAAAGGCCATAAATTCAACTAAATAAATAAGAATTACAATTACAAACAACTTAAAGTAAAAACAATACCTAGAAAATGTTGTGGGGAAAATGAGCCAAAGACTCATTTTACTGGCAGAACACTCAGAAGATGCAATGGATCTACTAAAGAAACTGCCTGTATTACACCTGTCTGTCGTGGGATCCTACTCCTAATGAAGTACATCGAGAAAGTTCAATGAAGGGCAACACAATTTGTGTTATCAAGAAATAGGGGAGAGAATGTCAGGGACATGATACAGGACTTGGGGTGGACATCGTTAAAACAAAGACATTTTGTCATTGCGGCAGAATCTTCTCATGAAATTTCAATCACCAACTTTCTCCTCCAAATGCAAAAATATTTTGTTGATGCTGACCTACATAGGGAGAAATGATCATAATAATAATATAAGGGAAAATAGAGCTTGCATGGAAAGATATGGTTGTTTGTTTTTTCTGTGTGCTGTTCAAGAGTGGAATAAAAGAGAATTAGTGTGAAGGTGGCTTGATGAACCCTCTGCCAGGCACTTAAGTGTGAGTTGCAGAGTAGCTACAAAAATGTAGATACAGCCACTTGAGAACAGATGAGGCATGTGGTGTGGGACTGCAAACTGTGCAGCACATATCCAGTGAAGTGAACGATTCTATCAACGAAAGTGGGTCGGCATCTTTTAAATCGACAGAAGTGGCAAAATTGTAAAAAGGGCATACACAATATGGACGATTTCTCAAAGAACTTTTTACATCAGACAATATTTGATATGTATTCGAGATGTGAATACCTGACTGCAGACAATTTAGTTGCTCGAATGAAAGAGAAACTGGATTTTAATAGCAGTTGATAGACAAGGAAATGGCCTCTTGATATAGTAAGATGAATGATGTGAGAAAATTCTTTATAAAGAAAAGTGACATTGTAGCTGCTGGACTGTATTTTTGAGAAGAATGCAGCAGATTCAAGACATTGGGACATCTCACATTTATTATATTGACAAAAAGTATCTGAACCAAAACCACGCGAGGTCAATGTGTCGAAAAATGAGTGATGGACTTGGTGGTCTTAAAGTTCCAGGAGCTAAATGTAGTTGACTTATTATTGTACATGCAGGGTCAGCAGACACAGTGTTTCTTCCTGAAAGTAAACTAATATTTAAGGGTTAAAAGTCAAAGAGTTCTGAAGATTACTAGAGCAAGATGACATGGTTTACAAAACAATTATTGTCATATGTCCACCCAAATCCAGTTATTGTGATAGGCAACAACAGTGTCCGCTAATTGCAACTCAATAAAGTCGCTACTACACATGCCAGACGGTCAGATATTTGTTGCTGGGTTATCGAGTATCTCCCACAATCCATCATGAACCAGAGTGGAACTGATGCTGCTTGCCAATGCAAATAAGCCAGCTTACCATGCCCATGAGATACACGAGATCACTAAACAACACATGCGCCAAGTAATTAGATTACCACCAATCACTGCCATTACAGTCCCACTGAAATGATATGCATGTTGTTGAAAGCTTGCATTGCAGAAAATAATAATACCTTTAAAATTGCAGGTTTTGAGGGTCTTATGCATTCAGTGATTGAGAACATCACGATTTCTTCATGGGCACGTTGTGTAAGTCATGTAGAAAAATTGCAGGCTGATGACTATCAGCAAGAAGTTAGTAGGGACGATATTAGGGAGCCTTTCATAATAAAACTCTTGAGTCAAATTCATCACAGTCTGACAGTGAAGAAGATGGTGTTCATTTATTGGCTTGAAGTTGGTAAGTGCTAAATTCATCATCACCTTCTCTGTGTGGCAATTGGATCTGTGGTTGCATTACATGTTATTAGTAGCTATGAGCCTGTCTTTGAAACTATGATTATGCAGTTTTATATTTTACTTGTGTAGAGGCAAAGAGTGATCTCCAGTTGCTACTGGAAGTGTATGTGAAAATAATGTCTCACATTTCACATACCTGCTCATTTTTTTATCTTGTTATGATTTGACAAACTGAGCAAGTACAATAGATCATTAGGTTGACCCAAAGATACAGGGTGTTTCAGAAGTGATGGTCAATAATTCACACATGGAAAGTACAGGCCAAAAGTAGCTAAAGAGCTCCAATAAACATGGGTCCACAAATCAACCATTGCCAAGATACAACACATTTTCTGTTGTGAATCATCGGTCTCTAGAAACACATGCCATCTATAAATGTTGAAGTAGATGTTTGAAATGTTGTCCATCCATCTGAATGCAACACTGAGCTTATCTCTGAAATAAGTTGCAAATCATCTCAGGCAATCCTGGGGAATTCTGTAAACACAGGAAAGCTGCTTCAGTCCGCAAGCGTAATTCCTCAAGAGAGTTGACCTCAGTAGCATAGGCCAGGATTCTGACATGACCCCGTACACAGAAATCCATGGGATTTAAATCCCACCTATCGCAAAAGAAAATGTGCTGGAGCACCGTATGCATGAACCACATGTTCAGGCATTGGTTCAGTGGGACATCTGGAAATGTACTACTGTGCAGTTAGTCCCTGTGGTAGGAAGTGTGGTATAACTGTGCAGTCCCCAAGCTGTCCTGCTCAAACGTTCAATGATTAACACTGCTAATGCCATGATACATGTGTTGCATTAGGACTGACATTGGCCCAAATGTGACAGTGATGGTAGTTAAAAATACCATCATGGGTAAATCCAGCCTCATCCATTTACAGAAAACTGCTTACAAACAGGGGATTTAGGGTACACTGTTGTTGCACCCATTGGCAGAAATTCCCTCTAGGAGGGAAGTCTGCATTATTGAGGGCTTCCACTTACTGGAAATGATATTGATGAGGGCTTCCACTCACTGGAAATGATATTGATAAGAGTACTTGCCGATGTAAAATCTGCCACACACTGCTATGACTCAGGACATGCTCTTGGGTAGCAATCCTCCTTGTTGAAGTATTTGGTCGTTTGTGTACAATGTGTAACACCCTTTCATCAATATCGGGTGTTATGGATCTGGGTCGATCTTCTTGTACATGGTGTGCAAAACTCCTTGTTTCTCTACAGCACTTAAATAACTGGCTAAATGTACACCAGTCAGGCTGCCTGTGGAGAGGAAAAGCTTCTTCAAATAATCATGCAGCCTCAAGGCCACTGCCATTTGCTTTGCCATACGTGGCGTGCATTTCAGCATACTCTTAATTGATGTAACCTCCGTCCATGGTGCCTTCACGTTTGTAACTGATTGTGAGGCTGGTAAGGCACAGTGCCCGGAGGGGGAAAGGGAAGTAGTTGCGCATATGTATACCGACAGATAGTTGATCCCAAACCTTGAGATACCAATGTAAATACCACACCATCCAGGGGCATTTACAGTTGGTTCCAACTCAAATTAATGTGATTCCCTGGCAATGGTTGATTTGTGGACCCATGTTTGTTGGAGCTTTTTAGCTACTTTTGGCCTATACTTTCCATGTGTGAATTATTGACAATCGCTTCTGAAATACCCTGTATAAAGCACAAGTTTATGATCAAAAGTTAGCATTATTACAAAATATGTTACGTTAATGTCACTGTTGAGTAGCACACAGTGCAGCCACTATTTTAAGTAAAATTGTTTGTTTTCTGTAACTCAGCTGGCTGGACAAACCTCTGGACCATGCTCCTGATCCTCTGAGAAATTATTTTGCATTATAAAATTGTCTTTCTCTTTGGAACATAGTGCTGCTGTTAGTTGCACAGGACACTGCTCCTCGGGTTGTAGGCCCGTTCACACTTTGGCATGAGGTTAGGCGTTCACTAGATGTGGACCACTGGGGTGTATCAAGTACAAAAGTGTTAGCATGCAGACATGTTTTTGGCCAGGCATTAATGGGAAAATAGTGCAAGTTGTTGCAGCCTACCTACAGTGTACCACAGATCAGGTGGCTCCACATGCTGAATCTTTGTCCCCATGGCCAGACCCATAGCAACCTTGGGAACTACATGTAGATTTTGTGGGCCCTTTTCTGAATTTCTACTGGCTTGTTGTAATTGATGCTTATTCTAAGTTTCCATATGTAGTGCATTGTCTGTCACCTTCTGCAGCAGCAACAATTTCCCCTTTGTCAAAAATATTTGCAATGTAAGGTCTTCTGTGTGCGTTAGTTACTGGCAATTGTCCACACTTCATATCTCAGGAATTTGAAGATTTTTGTAAAAAAATGTGGTGCTCACCACCCTCAATCTAATGGGAAAGCAGAATAATTAGTACAAATGTTTGAGACTCAGATGAAAAATACATTTTGTATTTCACAAGAAGTAGCTCTTGACTGGTTCCTCAGTTCTTACAGGTTCGTCTTGTTGGCGATAAGAGTCTGGCAGAGCTGTTGCATGGTCACTGGCCCTGCACTCTGCTACGTCTGCTCCGGCTAATGCCAGGCTATCTGCCAGCGCTGGTGCCACAACGCTTGTGGCCTGACACAGTTGTTTGGGCTTGTAGGTTTGGCCGCTGGCCAAAATGAGTGCTGGCGGCAATCAAGAGTACCTGTAGCCTACGCCTCTGCATCATCAGCATGGCTGAGGGAGAGTGCTGTGACACATTTACCAGCTCATGTGGGTGGCTGCACAATGGTTGTCCCCCCCCCCCCCCCCATCATCCACCTGACTGGCTGTCTCCTACATCATGATCAGTGCCCTCACCTTCTACGCTGCCACTACCAACATTTCCACAACCATCTCCTCTGCTGTGGGTGCCCCCTTCAGCTGTTGGCGGCCAAGGCAGGATTCTGGCTCCTGTGGTGTCACAGACGATGCCTCTACAGCCGCCATCTCCATTGCAGCCTTTCCACCTGTTCTGCCGACTTTGTCGCAACCTCCTTTATGTCCTACTATATAGTCTCTCATGGAGGGGGGGGGGGGGCAGGTCCAGCACCTGTCCTCACTTACTTCACTTCCAACCTTACGCATGAGTGGCAATGCATTGCATGACTTGACAACCTATGCTGAACACAGAAGAAATGAACATGAGCATAATGTTCACTTCATCACAAAGGAAGAGGACTGCCGTAAATACAAATTTTGTGTGAGTGCTGCTTCATACTTCGGGCATTAAGACTGTGCTTGATTCAGCCACTAGAGGCCACCTGGCCTGCTAATACAACGGAGGTTGTTAGTGCAGCCTGCCAGCTGTGCCTCCTGTTGGAACCAATGAATATACACTCCTGGAAATGGAAAAAAGAACACATTGACACCGGTGTGTCAGACCCACCATACTTGCTCCGGACACTGCGAGAGGGCTGTACAAGCAATGATCACACGCACGGCACAGCGGACACACCAGGAACCGCGGTGTTGGCCGTCGAATGGCGCTAGCTGCGCAGCATTTGTGCACCGCCGCCGTCAGTGTCAGCCAGTTTGCCGTGGCATACGGAGCTTCATCGCAGTCTTTAACACTGGTAGCATGCCGCGACAGCGTGGACGTGAACCGTATGTGCAGTTG
Organism: Schistocerca nitens; assembly: GCF_023898315.1. Taxonomy (NCBI): domain Eukaryota; kingdom Metazoa; phylum Arthropoda; class Insecta; order Orthoptera; family Acrididae; genus Schistocerca; species Schistocerca nitens. The sequence goes on along the minus strand of NC_064614.1, from coordinate 274,066,111 downwards.
ACGGACTTTGAGCGAGGGCGTATAGTGGGCATGCGGGAGGCCGGGTGGACGTACCGCCGAATTGCTCAACACGTGGGGCGTGAGGTCTCCACAGTACATCGATGTTGTCGCCAGTGGTCGGCGGAAGGTGCACGTGCCCGTCGACCTGGGACCGGACCGCAGCGACGTACGGATGCACGCCAAGACCGTAGGATCCTACGCAGTGCCGTAGGGGACTGCACCGCCACTTCCCAGCAAATTAGGGACACTGTTGCTCCTGGGGTATCGGCGAGGACCATTCGCAACCGTCTCCATGAAGCTGGGCTACGGTCCCGCACACCGTTAGGCCGTCTTCCGCTCACGCCCCAACATCGTGCAGCCCGCCTCCAGTGGTGTCGCGACAGGCGTGAATGGAGGGACGAATGGAGACGTGTCGTCTTCAGCGATGAGAGTCGCTTCTGCCTTGGTGCCAATGATGGTCGTATGCGTGTTTGGCGCCTTGCAGGTGAGCGCCACAATCAGGACTGCATACGACCGAGGCACACAGGGCCAACACCCGGCATCATGGTGTGGGGAGCGATCTCCTACACTGGCCGTACACCACTGGTGATCGTCGAGGGGACACTGAATAGTGCACGGTACATCCAAACCATCATCGAACCCATCTTCTACCATTCCTAGACCGGCAAGGGAACTTGCTGTTCCAACAGGACAATGCACATCCGCATGTATCCCGTGCCACCCAACGTGCTCTAGAAGGTGTAAGTCAACTACCCTGGCCAGCAAGATCTCCGGATCTGTCCCCCATTGAGCATGTTTGGGACTGAATGAAGCGTCGTCTCACGCGGTCTGCACGTCCAGCACGAACGCTGGTCCAACTGAGGCGCCAGGTGGAAATGGCATGGCAAGCCGTTCCACAGGACTACATCTAGTATCTCTACGATCGTCTCCATGGGAGAATAGCAGCCTGCATTGCTGCGAAAGGTGGATATACACTGTACTAGTGCCGACATTGTGCATGCTCTGTTGCCTGTGTCTATGTGCCTGTGGTTCTGTCAGTGTGATCATGTGATGTATCTGACCCCAGGAATGTGTCAATAAAGTTTCCCCTTCCTGGGACAATGAATTCACGGTGTTCTTATTTCAATTTCCAGGAGTGTATATGCTAGAGCACAAGGCTCTGCTGGCCACTTGTGTATCACTACTTTTGTTAGACATTGTCTTCCATGTGTGCATGTAATCTTTGAGCAATAATTACAGTGTTCTTGAGTTAGAACAGCTATAATCTGTTTATTATAACAATAAACCTGATGTAAACATTGCACTAAGTATTCTTCTGCATTTGCTGGAACCTCATTGGATTTCCATTTCATGTGGGACTGCAGCCAAGCTGCCACGAGTACTGTCAAGTATGATAATAAGGGTTCCATTTTGTGTTGTGCATTACACACACATTGACTTAGTCATAATACAGGACAAAAGCTTTATCGACGCATTTAACATGGACAGCACTGGCCTGTTAGCTGGTACAGCTAGCCTGCAGTGACGTGGCCAGCTGCAGTTCACACGTAAAAAGAGACGAGCATAGGAGCATTACAGGTTCGAACGTCATTTAATTTTTAGGCAGAATCAAATAATACATTGCAAATCTCCCACGATACGCTCCTTAGACGACTAGACAAAAACCACAACCCGTTATCATTTTTAGCTAACTTACTACTGTAATTAACCAGAGGGTAATCTTTCTACATAAGCTGTGTGTAACATAAGATATTATTGAAGAATTTCACTGTATAGTTAAATACTGAAGCCACTGAAAGTATTACTTACAGTCAGTCATCTCATAATCTCTTAGCTCCTTCCTTATCCAAATCCGAGAAATACATTTCATTTCTGGAAGTGTCACCTGTTACATTGATAATGAGCCAAGCACACGCAGCATTTTCTCTTCTTCTTTTGTGATGAGCCGTTCTATATTCTGCCAGCGTTCAGCAGTGACGTGTGAAAAAGCTGCATACGTTAGTTCCAGTACATCTGGAAGCTTAATAGTCTTGTTACTTCTCGGGCCAAATCTCACAGCCTGGCTCCGGATCAATTCTGTTGGGTTCATATTGTAATGGTACGGTATGAAATGTAAAAATGCAGCATTTGTATGATGTGCTTGATGCTGTGAAAATGATTGTCTTTCATATAGTTATCTACCTCTGTGGTATAAAACGATGGACATAGTCTAAATAAAGAGGATTTGATTTTTCATTTTTGCCTTAAAAAATTAAATTGTTATGATTTAAAAAACTTTTATGAACAGTCTTTCATAAAACATCGATAATTAAGAATTTGTATTTGAAATGAAACAGGAATTTTGCATCCAATATGTAATTAGAAACAAGAAGATGTGCATTATTAAAGAAAATGATGATGAGTTTATAATCATGAGGTGTATGATTTCAAATTGAACAAGGGGAAAAAAAATGATATTGGTATGACTTGAACCAACGCACGAACAATCGCAATTCGTTCCCATTCCATCACACTACCTTTTCTTAATTTTTTTATCACATTTTGTTCCATATTGTTCGTTGAGTGTGTTCTTGGCGGACGTTCAATGACACTTGTTCAGGTTGTTCATTGATCCATTCACTGAGGTTTTTTTTTATTACAGAGGGTAGCTAAACCCTCTGACCAAACATGCTGAGCTACCGTGCCAGCAACAGCCTATTTCTGGGCACTTTTTAACTGTGTTCCATGCGCATGTCTGACTATGGAACAGAAAGCATGTCTCACTACTAAACAGAAAGCAGCCTCAGCCATTTTCATACTGTGCATTAACAACGCGACAATCAGGGCACAACAATGCAGAGGCTGTGACTGTACACGATTTTTGAAATAGAAACTACGTAGCTAAAGCGTGATTAAAAAAAAATAATATATATATATATATATATATATATATATATATATATATATATATATATATATATATATATATATATATATATATATATATATATATATATATATATAAACGGTGTGGCTGTTAATACATTTGAATATCTTAAAGTTTCATTTAACGTAACTGAGTAATAAGATATCTAATATATAAGTAGGACCTACTTCCAAGAGCGTAACAACACCAGTGCATGTGTGCTACAGCTTCTGACCAATCATCACGTTTGTATTTTTTACATCAGGTTTATTCTTATGATGAACAGATTATATCAACAAAAACCCCTACACCACATTAAACTTTCTACAACAGATGTCAGTAACATTCAATTTCCTCATAAGGGTGGAGGGCAAAAATTACAAATAATGCCTTCTGAACCTACAGCCAAACAACCCTTCCTACCTGTCTATCTATCATTGGTGCTATACTTTTGGTGTACTATGCTTAAAAGAGGTTATTTTTAAAGGGTTGATGGGAAAGCACGTTTGATGAAAACATTAACAAATTATATTTACAACATACATGGTCCCGTCTCATCAATGTGACTAATGCATATGTTTGACACCCCACATGCAAGAACCACTCACAGGTGGCAGATTGCAGTACTAGTGGCAGTAAATGAAGTGTGTTGGGAGAAGCTTAAAACTGCAGTCATTGTTGTAATGTGGAAATAAATTTATTTGATGTCCAAAAGAGCATGATCATCACCTTATGGGCCAAGGATGGAAGCATTTCTGAAACAGGTAAGTTTGTAAACTGTTTGCCTGCCACCATGGTTAAACTATACTGTGCATGGCAAAATGGCACTATCAAAAATCAGCACTAATTGTGGGGCACCACAGGACGAAGATGACAGAGGTGAACGACAACTGTGGAGTTGCCTACAGGTGAAGAGATGTGCAACTATTGAGCAACTGACAACCCAGATGAACCAAGGGGCTACCAACAGTGTCTCCTCAACTACCATTCAGCAAACATTGCCATTTATGGGCCTCCACAGAAGGTTCACACACCCATGCTGACTGCTGTTCATCAGTGGCGAAGGCTGGAATTTGCATACTTTGTAATACCACAACTGGACATCCACTGCATGGCGACAGGGGGTCTTTTCGGATGAAACATGTTTTGCTCTCCATCAGACAGATGTCTGTTGGATTGAAACGTCTGAAAGCAAACACCCTGCAACAATTGTCCGAAGAGTCCACGCCAGAGGAGGATACAATATGGTTTGGGGAATGTTTTCGTGCCATTCCCTGGCTGATCTTGACCTTCTGGAAGGTACAATGGAACAGCACAACTGTGCATCTTATCATTGTGGACCATATTCAGGAGTCTGACAGGTGATCATATTAATGGCACTGGGCAGTCTGTTAAATACATGACAACAAATAGGAAGACGAAAATGAAACGTGTTTGTCGTAATGTACATAAGTCATGAAGTGGGTGAATGTTGAGCCCAGGATTGGATCATCACTTCAAGTAGACCCTCCATCTGAAAAAGAAAGAAGGTGCTTAATGATTAAATATGGACACAAAAGACAGAGAAGTTGTATAATGAACTAACGAAGTATGAAGAAATAATTGTACTGATGTCAGGTGCACAGCTTTTTTTACTCATCTCCATTTACCTCTTGATAGAGGCACAGGAAACGTTTTTTGGGTACTAGAATGTCTACCTGAAGGATACTGGGCAATGGATAGTCCAGCCAAAGTATCACAAGCTTAGAAGGTCCAGGCTGAACAGTGAGATGTTGCTGTTCTTCGACTGAAAAAATTACAGTTGAATGATTAACATTATGATCAAGAAAAATTGATTCTTAAAGAAGCATAAGGCTACAAAAAGTACATGAATTAATATTTTCTGTTGCCTCAGCTGCTTCAGAGAGTTTTGCTGCAAGGGGCTTGTCCAGGTCATCTTCATCTTCTGTATCAAAATTGTCATCAATGTTGGAACACAACCTTCACACTGCTTGGCACAGTTTTGTGCTTAACAGTTCCACTTGCCTACACCCATACTGACCTTACAAATCTATCTTGCATCTGCAAGATATAAGCTGAAGAAGCCCACAGCTCTAGATCCAGGTAGTACAGAATATGTGACTGGTGGGAGCTTTTTCTTGCACAGATTCATACAAGTGTGCATACGTTTGAACAAATTTGTGACACACAGATCCATTATATATGAAGTAAGTACACTATTGCTCTAAAGTTTTCAAATGTTAGTGATTTTGAAGAAAAATATAAATCTGAACCAGAAATTTTAGAAATACTCAAAGTGAGAAGTGTAATAATCTTTTCTTGAAACTATAAATACATGCAGTAAATTTTACTCTCTTCAAAGTAGCCTCCTTTGGCTTTTATCAATGCTCTACATACGTGAGGCATTCTTGCTGTCAGCTTCATCAGGGAGTCCAAGGCGATATGCTGCCATTCCTCTTGTAGCCTGGTCCAGAGTTGATGAATGTTTGTAATAGACCTTGATTTAAATGCCCTATCCAAGTGACCCAAAGCAGTTCAAATAGATTAAAGATAGGTTTAAAGTCAGGAGATTGGGATGGCCAGATCATATTTTTCAGTTCCTTCTTTGTTTCTAAATGTCCTAAATATGCTTTACACAGTTTTGAAGGGTGTTTAGGGTTGGTATCTTGCTGTAGGATGAATCCTTTGCCAATCAAACATCTTCCATATGGGTTTGCATGATACTGTAGAATGTGATGAAAATCTTTTTTCTTCAAAAAATGGTTAAAATGGCTCTGAGCACTATGGGACTTAACATCTATGGTCATCAGTCCCCTAGAACTTAGAACTACTTAAACCTAACTAACCTAAGGACATCACACAACACCCAGTCATCACGAGGCAGAGAAAATCCCTGACCCCGCCAGGAATCGAACCCGGGAACCCGGACATGGGAAGCGAGAACGCTACCGCACGACCACGAGCTGCGGACTCGTTTTTCTTCATTGTTCCATTTATTTCTATGAGATCACCAGTCTTACCACCACCAAAACATCCCCAGACCATGGGGGAACTCCTTCATGCTTTAACGTTGGAGATTCGCATTGGTGTAACATTCGTTCATCTGGCAACCGTCGATAAAACTTGAGTTACTTTGTACCAAAGACCTCAAATTTGGATTTGTCAGTGTAAATTACATTTTTCCACTGCTTTACTTCCCAACTTTTATGTTGTCTTTCCCAGTGAAGCCTCTTCTGCTATTAATAGCTGTCAGTAATGGTTTCTTAGCCGCCACACACTCGTTAAGGTTCACTGACTGAAAACATCTTTTCACAGTATTTTCACTCACTGGCTTTTCCATATTATGGTTGAGTTATGCTGCTAAAACTGGTGCTGTTTTGGAGTGATCAGTTTACTTGTGACTACTATATACTTGTTATCACTTTTTGATGCGGCTTTTGGCCTACCCTTCTGAGGTTGGCTCATATTCTGGCCAGTATTCACATGCTTCTGCAAGCTATAATGGACATATCCTAAGGAAATATGTTCTTGACATGCTATTTGTTGCATAGTAAGACCAGCTGCACACAAAGATACAACTGCAGAACATTTTTCTGTCAAAAGCTTCTTTCTTCGCCCCACTATTGATGTTTACACTGAGCACGCACTGAAATTCACTCTATGATATCTTGTGCATAACCGCCTCTCTTATCTGTCACCATTTTTACAGAATTGTTGATGTCCCATCAACATCATCTAGTGAGAAAAGATTATATTACGCCACCACAATGCAAAATTAGCAGCATGCGATGCTTGAAAACAGAAAGTTAGATTTGAACGATTTCATTTTTAAAAACATGGAACACTACTCTTACATGTTATATTGAGCATGGCACTGGCAAAACAATATTGCTAATTCATATTTGAATCTGATAACTAGCTTTTTTATCTTACTTTCAGGGTGTTCGAAAACGTTTTGAGCGATAGTGTACAATCAAAGTGCAACAGTTTGTTCAATGAGTACTCGGACAGGCAGAAGAGGACCTAGCCCACGGAGCACTTGATCAGGTCAACCAAAAAGCAGTTCATAGAGATACAATTTAGCAGCACTGTGACAACAACAGTTTCCCAAATAAATTCTTTATCAAATTCTAAAAAACAAGGATAGACTAGTATCCACACTGATGACAAAATGCACTAAAAGTGGAATTGCCTACAAGCAAGCAGCTTATGATGCAGACACACTTACAGACTGGAGAGCAGAACCCCCGTCTTTGGCTCACAATAGTGTTACAATTATTGGGAAGAAGCTGACCTTCTGGTCATAATGATGGGTCTCCAAGCTCCACCCAATGTGCATTTCCTCAAGCCAGGGAGAGATACAGCCTCCCAGTTCCTCTACAGTCTGGGACGTGTAGTGAAGAAGAGTGTTGCCACCCACATGCTCTTCCTCCACACAATGAGTGCTTTGCAACTATGTCTGCATTATTCAACCAAGGCAAGGTTAAATTTCTCAAGACTCTCTCCAAAAATCCAGCCCTTGAATCTTATGTTACTAAATTCACTGAGCCTTCAACCTATCCAAAGGAAATAACAGTTGCTGATGAGAAATTTCTCACTGCCATTTCTGGTGCTACGCACCCAGTCAAAACACTCAACAAGCTGAGGTATAAGCGATATTTGACATTACCCACCAAAGCATCAGCAGATATGGGTCCACACATCCCACTGAATCTGCAACTCAACAACACACATCCAGAGTTTTCCTCAAGGTGCAGCAATGGATCAGAAACTACTTGGATCTGAAGCAATGAGGGTGGAAGTTGACATTGCAAAATATATTGCCAAGGTTGGCGTCTGTGTAGGCAAATAGCACTGCTCTGCATGAAATTGTGCCAGCGATGTGAATGATCTTGCTCCAACATCGACAACAGTTTTGACAGAGAAGACAAAGACCATCTGGGTGAGCCCCTTGCAGTACTACCATCTGAAGCAGCTAAAGTATTAATTCATGTAATATTTTGCAGTATTATGCATCTTTACTAATTAATTTTTTCTATCATAACATTAATCTTTTATTTACAGTTTTGTCAGCTGAAGAACAGTAACAGCTCACTGTTCTTGCTAGACCTTCCACAGCCCCTGACACTTTAGCTGAACCATCCATTGCTCAATATCCTTCAATCCTTCAACTGGACATTACAGTGCCCAAGAAATGTTGCCTGTGACACCAAGAGCTGAATGGAGACGAGTAAAAAAAACTGTACACATGACATCAATACAAGTATTCTTTCATACTTTCGTAGTTCACTGCAGAGCATATCTGTCTTTTGTATCCATATTATTTCTTTTCCATATGCAGAAGCTACTCAAAGTGATGACCCAATCCTGGGTTTGACGTTCACTCATGGACACATACAGATTTAATATTCATCTTACTATTCAGTGTTACATACTTAATATGTTGTATAGTTTGTTATTGTTTTCGTCAAACATGCTTTCTCATTAATCCATTCAAAATAATCTTTTTAAGCATAATCTACCAAAAATATAGTGCCAATGAAAGGTAGACTTGTGGGAGGGGTCATTCGGCATTATGATGCAGAAGGCATTTTTTGTGATTTTCACTTTTCTTCCCCATATTTATGAGAAAACTGAATGTTACTGACATCTCTTGTATGAAATTTAATGTACTTTAACATGGTGTATGGTTTTTTGTTGACAACATGTAAATTTTTTTAGTTATGAGGAGGTGGTGAGGTGCACCTTTTTGACATTCTCACAGAAGGGCCAAAGATATTGCTACTTTTCAGTGCACTCTAGTTCTGATACTACTTGTCAGAAAATCAAATTGAGGTCAGAGCTCACCCAAAAACATACAACTAATATGCCCAACAGATCAACTTCTACTGCAACTGGCAGCAAACTTGCCAGTTCTTGGACAAATAGTAGTATAAGAGTATGGTGTACCATCAAACTACAAGCTCTCTAGTGGGAATCTGGAGTTGTAACCAGCAGATTAACCAATAGTTCATCGTCACATCTGATGGACAAGTCCTCATTTGAAACAACATATGACTTGACCCAATAAATCTACTGGGCATCCAGATGGAGAAAATTATTGTCATGGACAAGCACCTGTTATGTTCACTGTAAATTTTTAATTCTTTGAGTCAATTGATTCACTTTTACTTAGCCAATTTCTTCTGTCTTCATCTTTAACTATTAATCCTTTCTGATTTCTTTTCATCATTTATTTATTTTTTATTTTCCTTTTACCTTTCCCCCTAGTCTGTTCAAATTTTTCCCCTCCAAACTGTAATTCAATGATGACCTTTTCCTTTCAGTTAATGGACTATGACTCAACTGTTACTATTGACTGTTCATTGTTTATTTTTCCATCTTAATCTTTTGACTAAGTTCTTGGCATGGTAACTTTCCGTACAGTAGTTTTACACCTTTCATTTAGATGTTTCTTCTGCTTGTGTAGATGTCCCCTGAATGACAACCGTCTGGAGATACCACTAGTTTTTGCTTTATAGTACATAGGTACGCACTCCATATTTAAGTATGAGGGATTTCATGGTCACAGTCAATGTTGTAAGGAAAAAAATATAGCTGATAACATCATTACATTCTCCCATTCTACTTCAACTTCTGAAAGTTTTGACCGTTCTGCTGGTGTCCATGGGTGGATGAAAACTCGGTTCTTCTTCTATAACATACCTTTTCAATTTTACATCAGCATTTATATTGGACTATAATGCACAACTGAAAAAGAAATGAAGAGAAAGAAGAGTGGATAGTACAAATGATACTTTGAAGTGTGACACACTAATTAGTGAAAATTAATTCTTGCTTAATGTTGTTTTACTTGGAACTGAAAGTCATATATCTAAATTAAAAAAAAAAAAATCCATTCTCAGACTTCAGTACATCATTTAAATAGAAAAATAGTTTCTTTTTAGTTCATGACAGAGAAAAATAGTTTCTTTTTAGTTTACGCCAGATTAGTCATGAAATTAGAAAGTTTTACTTGACAAATTAATCAGAAATTGATGGGTATTAATAGCACAGAGATTATTGTGATGTGTACATATCTGACATAAAAACTGTTTGTAGGATCTGGATGCACCTCAACACACTGAACTTTCACAGCTGATGATCTTACTTACAGAGCATCCAAACATAATTCAAGCCTCAACTCAAACCTGCCATTACTTCCCCATCCTTTCCACAGAGTCTCTCCTACGTACCCTTGTGAACTAGCAAGAGACAGATTAACATGTCATCACCATTATATAAGCAATGCCTAAGTTATCTATAGTGTGACAGATTAACATGTCATCACCATTATAAAAGCAATGCCTAAGTAATGCTTAGGAGCACAAACAGTTAGCACCCTAAAGTGGAATGGCCACATGAAATCAGTTGTAAAAAAGCAGAGACAAGACTGAGATCAACTGGAACAATCCAAAGAAAATGTAATTATCTATCAAAGAAAGAAATAACTTACAAAACACTCACATAATTGCTTCTCAAGCACTGCTCTTCAGTCTGAGGCTCTTGGAACTGTTATCAAACAGGATTAATAGAGATTATACAAAGAATAATGCCACTTCTCTTCGAGTGTTCATTTAGAAAATTAGGGCAAGGTGTTCTACCCACACATCATTTGTCAATGAAACAAGAAAGGAGGGGGCTGGTATTATTGATAGTAATACCCTAAACACACAAAAGTCGGCATATGGCTTGCAGAGTATAGATGCAGATGTTACAGAAATATTTTCCTGAATGACATTGTGAAAAATTAATTCACTGGAATGCAGTGCTTTGACCATTCTGCTGGAGTTCATGGGTGGCTGAACACAAGCCGACATATGTAAAGGCAAAGAGTTTGGGCAGAGATGTCAGTCGATATGGAAGTACAGAGGCAAAGATGTTGTTGAATGACAAGTGAGGTATGAGTGGTGGCAACGCCTGGAATCCTTACCCAATCTTTTACCCCCAGAAACCACCCTTGTAACCATTGATGCCACTTCCTTATACACAAATATTCTGCACGTCCAGGGCCTCGCTGCGATGGAGCACTTCCTTTCACACCGATCACCTGCCGCCTTACCTAAAACCTCTTTCCTCATTATCTTAGCCAGCTTCATCCTGACTAACAACTTCTTCACTTTCGAAGGCCAGACATACCAACAATTAAAGGGAACAGCCATGGGTACCAGGATGGGCCCCTCATACGCCAACCTATTTATGGGTCGCTTAGAGGAAGCCTTCTTGGTTACCCAGGCCTGCCAACCCAAAGTTTGGTACAGATTTATTGATGATATCTTCATGATCTGGACTCACAGTGAAGAAGAACTCCAGAATTTCCTCTCCAACCTCAACTCCTTTGGTTCCATCAGATTCACCTGGTCCTATTCCAAATCCCATGCCATTTTCCTTGACATTGACCTCCATCTGTCCAATGGCCAGCTTCACACATCTGTCCACATCAAACCCACCAACAAGCAACAGTACCTCCATTATGACAGCTGCCACCCATTCCATATCAAACGGTCCCTTCCCTGCAGCTTAGGTCTTCGTGGCAAACGAATCTGCTCCAATCCTGAATCCCTGAACCATTGCACCAACAACCTGAAAACAGCTTCTGCATCCCGCAACTACCCTCCCAACCTGGTACAGAAGCAAATAACCAGAGCCACTTCCTCATCGCCTCAAACCCAGAACCTCCCACAGAAGAACCACAAAAGTGCCCCACTTGTGACAGGATACTTTCCGGGACTGGATCAGACTCTGAATGTGACTCTCCAGCAGGGATACAACTTCCTCAAATCCTGCCCTGAAATGAGATCCATCCTTCATGAAATCCTCCCCATTCCACCAAGAGTGTCTTTCCGCCGTCCACCTAACCTTTGTAACCTCTTGGTTCATCCCTATGAAATCCCCAAACCACCTTCCCTACCCTCTGACTCCTACTCTTGTAACCGCCCCCGGTGTAAAACCTGTCCCATGCACCCTCCCACCACCACCTACTCCAGTCCTGTAACCTGGAGGGTGTACACGATCAAAGGCAGAGCCACGTGTGAAAGCACCCATGTGATTTACCAACTGACCTGCCTACACTGTGAAGCTTTTTATGTGGGAATGACCAGCAACAAACTGTCCATTCGCATGTTTGTTGGTAATGAGGATCACCCTGTGGCTAACATGCCTTGGTGCACGGCCAGCACATCTTGGCACAGTGTTACACCGTCCGGGTTATCTGGATACTTCCCACTAACACCAACCTATCAGAACTCCGGAGATGGGAACTTGCCCTTCAATATATCCTCTCTTCCTGTAACCCACCAGGCCTCAACCTCCGCTAATTTCAAGTTGCCGCCACTCATACCTCACCTGTCATTCAACAACATCTTTGCCTCTGTACTTCCACCTCGACTGACATCTCTGCCCAAACTCTTTGCCTTTACATATGTCTGTATATGTGTGGATGGATATGTGAGTGTGTGCCAGTGTATACCTGTCCTTTTTCCCCTAAGGTAAGTCTTTCCGTTCCCAGGAGTGGAATGACTCCTTACCCTCTCCCTTAAAACCCACTTCCTTTTGTCTTTCCCTCTCCTTCCCTCTTTCCTGATGAAGCAACCGTGGGTTGTGAAAGCTTGAATTTTGTGTGTGTGTTTGTGTCTCTATCAACATACCAACACTTTCGTTTGGTAAGTTACATCATCTTTGTTTTTAAATTATGTATTAAAAAAGATATTCTGCACATACCCTCACAAACCAAACACTGCTGGAATGTATGTGACAATTTGTGAGGAATTTCTGTTGCTGATCAATTTTAAGAGCCCTGACACAGAATAACAATTACATATTACAAACTAGAAACTTGAAACCTCTATATTAAATTCATTAAAAAGTCATAAGCAAAGTTCCACATTAATGCATTCTCAGTATGATGAATAAAATGAAATAAAATCCAAGCTGAAGTTTTTTGCAAAGTCATCTCTCAATTAAGCAGGGAGAAAATTACAATAAAATGCACCTAATGATCTAGATTCATGGCAAGGGTAGCTTCAACTCTACGCTAATGAATCTCAACATCAGCATCCAAATCCAATTGTCTGGTTCTTCTCAACTCAAGGAGCTATATCTTTAGTTGTTGATTTCTACCTCTCAGATGACTATGTGCATATCAAACATATTACACCAACAACACTATTATTTTGACAGGTGTCACTCATTCTGCATTACAGATATCTCCTGATAGAACTCTTGTAGCCCTGGGTGGGAACTGAAGTTATCCAAAAATGATAATAACCTTGCCAAAGCCTTTACAGTCTGACAAAATTATATAAAATAGTCCAGTAACAGATTCTTCTGTGCCATTTGTACCACCAAACTCATCACTGTTGTAACTAGTCAGTGACCAGTATCTTTCTTATCACCTGCACCTTAAGAAAGTTTATACCACCTATCACCATACCTTCAGTTACTTCTTGTTGTGCCTTGAGACAAGTGGTACCCTTTCCAAAATCATGCCCTACCATCCTAAGCAGTATTCTGTCACCCAACCAAACCTAGGCAACATTCTAGTCCATCTTCATACCACTCATTGTCTCAATTATAACTGTATACTTCATTCCCACGTGGAAAACTCAATACAACATGTGCACATAGTAATGTCGAAGTCACCAGCATTACATAAAAGGTAGTGCAAAATGTGAAGGCAGCCATGTTGCATAGTAGCTGTGCTGCAACTACTATCCAGCATTCAAAGAAGGGATGAAACCTAACCAGCCAACCACCTGCACGAATGGCCACTACCAAACTGTGGCAAACCATAAAGAGCACACAGTAAACCACAGCCCCAATGATTTCAGCAGTTTCTCCAGTAACTGAGACATTTGCATCGCACCCACGAGCATATAATTTATTCTCCAACTCCCTCAAGCCAAAATTTCACTAGTCCACTTTCCATTCCTTATCTTTACTCTTTCTTATCCTGTCATTTGCCACACTATTCCTTCCGTGTCCAAATCTTCTACTCTCTTTTCCAATATCCCCCCCCCCCTTCTCTTTCTCTCTCTGTTGTTATGATTGTCACCTCTTGCAGCCATTTTACAACTGTCACTGTGAGCCATCTCTCTTACCCTCTTCTGCCTCCTACTTACTTCATCTCCCTTGTCAAACAAATCTAACCCCTTTCCAGTCGCCAAGCACTAGTACCATTTCCTCTCACTCCTGTCAGCATGATGAACAGCCCACAAACAGTAAGTGTTACTGTGGCCACACGTGAGTGGATTTTTTTTTTTTATCTCTGTGTACTCATGTGTTATTTAAACCAGAAAAGGAGCAGTAACTCTAATGCAAGCAAAGCTTGAAGTGTTACATGTGTCTATATGCTATGCATCAATTAGTAATGGGTGAGTGGTTGCCTTTCCTCATTTTTTTATATATTTTTTCCAACCTGGAATATCCATCACCATAATATAAGAGTGGCACAAGGTAAGGGAATAATTCAATCATACAAAATAATTCACACACACCAGAACACCCAAACTAAGATTATGCAAACACAAATTTCAAAACCAAATGGAATTGTTAATACTAATATAGATCACTTACCTCCTGCATAAATGAAATATCCTTCACATCATTTTCACTGTACTGTATTTCATGTTCACCATGCGATGATTTTGTAAAATTTTGGCACTTATCTAACTCTGCACACGATTTAGTGAGACTGTATTCATTTTTCATCAAACATTCTTGCAAAACTGCTGTACATGTTTCCTTATAATGGGATTTCAGATAATTTAAACTTAACTCAGAATTGGTTTTGTCATTCTTTTTTTCTTCAAAAAAGTACTTAAAAGGATCAGGAAAAATTTCCAGAAACTCTTCAATTTTGAAATTTTTTAGGTATTTCTCTCTAATTTCCACTACTTTCATTTGTTCCTCATACTCTGCTAGTGTTGGGTACTTGCCACTTTCTAAAGTGTCATTAACAAATTTTTTCATTGCATCTTCGTCATCTGCAATCTGTTCACAGGTCTCTCTTATATAAGTTGGATCAGCATTTGGAAATATAGCAAGCAGATTACAATAATTTTCTTCTGTTCTTCCAGAGAGTTTCTGGTTTGCTGCTAGCTCCACTTCCTGTTCACTGTTATCTGCAGTTATAGTAAGCAGATTACAATCATTTTTGTCTATTCTTCCAGAAAGTTCCTGGTTTGCTACTAGCTCCACTTCCTGTTCACTGTTATCTGCAGCTCTTGGGTAACCATTTTCCAATAAATTTGATGTAGCATTACTTAACCAGTTGGCATCTTGTGAACATTTATCACATATGCCTTTCACAAAATCCTTTTGAGCATCAGGAAAAATTTTCATGAGAGTATTGTAATATGCTTGTTTACTTTCACCATCCACCCCATTAACATCAGGCAGTGTTAAGTCAGCTTGAAGGACCCTGTCAAACATGTTATTATGATTTCCATTTCCAGCACGTCCTGGAACTGTAGGATCTGAAAAAGAAGTTGATGCTTCATCTGCTATGACACATTTGTCACTTTCAGCAGGAAGAGAATCACTATGTGCTGACACATCAACATCCACAGTTATATCTCTAGTTGTCAGAGGCTTAGTCCCATTGTCTCCATTTGCATCACTCGTAACAGGAATTTCAGATGGTATCCCTGATGTAGATGGTTGATTATGCTCATCATCATAGTTTCTTTCCTTAGGTCTCTTAGATAACTCTTCAATGGCATCATCAGCAGTGGCACTGTCTTCCTTTACATGACCCAAAAACTTGAGCACAACTTTCTTTACCCTCTTTGGATCATCACAGAAAGTTTCAAGTGATGAGTATATCTCATCAATACTTCTCTGTGGAATGATTCTATGAATATGCAAGGCTTCTTCCATCAATTTTTCACTTGTATGCTCTTGCTGGAGCAAAATTGCCTCTGCCATTTTGTCAATTTCTGTAACAAAGCAAACAGAACAAAATATTTAGTTGCATAAAAATCATGTTCTTATTGCATAAATTCTTGCCTCATCCCCTCTTTATCTTTCATAGCTAATGAAGTTTGTCCCTTGAAGCTTATGAAATACAGAACATAGAACAAATGCTCTTTGGAAATTTAATTATTAATGATAGCCATTTCAGCTGTATTACGACACATATTGTACTACAACCAGTTTTGTTGTTAGGATATCTTCAGGCTACCAAGTCATGGTGACATCATGATGTAAATCGCCTGGTTGTTGTATGCAATGTTAAAGACCAAGTTGAGAAACATTTATCACAAACATTTTGTTGATTGTCTCAAGGAGGTTTGGTGAGCAGGTGTGGCATGCTACTTAATAGTATAATGTATACAGTTTACTGTGCATGCCTGAATGCCGTACTTCCACCAGGCTGTTGGCAGAATGTTTGTGGTCATTGTTTCACGGTTTGGTCTGTAACAGTACATATGACAATCAGACAATTTATATAATGGCTTGAGCACAATTCAGCATCCTGAATATGTTCTAAGAATTAAACTGTTGTAGCACAGTAATAGGGTATAATACATTTTAGGTGGTTTTCGTTATTGTTAAAATTAGTGTTAGCTGTGGGGATCAACATGATCAATATTATATGCTACTTGAAAACTTATGAAATTTTGTTTCCTACAGCAGCAGAGTGGTTTAGTTTTTCTCATACAACACTAAACTCAGTAAATGTGAAAATTCAGTACCTAGTCTAGGAAAACATACTACATAACTCATTCAAGAAGATCTAACCTGGTCTCTGTTGACTGTTAAGCTACTGCACATTTGATCCAGAATTCAGGTCCAGGTTCACTATTTAAATGAGGAAATCATTTTGAATATTAACTATATTACATTTTCATACCAAAAATTCAAAAATAACACCACCAAGACTGTACTCTACAACAAGTACACTTTTCTAACATACAGTTCTTCATACCAGAGTTAATGTTTATCAGTCACTTTTAGTCTTCAGTTCACTCAAAATAATCTCTCTAACAGTTACCATCTATATCAAATCAACTGTCTATGAAAACTGCATCCTGTTTCCTCTGTCACATCACATATACAGTCTTCAGAACACAGGACAGCAATGTTCTTCAGTTTTTCTGTCTGCTTTAGCTAATCAGACTTCATTCATTGCAAAATATTATCAGCTGTTCATTTAGATCATGTAATCTGCTGTGGATGGCATTGTGAGTTAACTGGTGAATATTATGAACAGTATTGATTAAATAATCTATTTTTGTTCATAAGTTAATTTCATTTTTTATGATTCCATAACTTTGCACAAGCCATCAGCACACTTGTTTCTAGCTGGGCCAGCCCTCCATCACCTGGCTGAGATTTATGGGCTGTACCTGCTTTCACTGTTCCAGGCTAATTCCTACCTTCATGCATATACTGGTCTCTGTCATATTCTTTTCCTCACAAGCTGGGCCCTCTGCACTATCTGTTGGCATGGCCCACACTCTAGGCATTTGACTACTGAAAGTTAATAATCTCCTGTACCTAGAGACTAGTACTGTCACCATGCTCCCCCAATGACGTATGTTCACCTATAGAGTAACAATGCTGGAAGATCAACTCCCAAACTTGGGAAGTTTGGATTCATGTACATGCATTTATAATATTACTACACTGTTAAAGTGAACTATAAAGTGCCCTAGTGGTCAAGAGATTAAGAAAATAGCAGTTATAGCTGAGGGTATCATTTCAAATAGAATTTAATTACTGTTTTTGAGATTCCAATCCATTAAAGTTTATGATTCATTCTTAATGATCTGATGTACTATATTCAGTGCAAATCAAAGCTATTTCATCATTTGCCTTGGTAACACATTTTTTTTAAAATTGTAAACATACTTTGTAGGCATCATGGAGAGTAGGGGGTAGGGTGGGGGGAGAATTATTGTACATCATACAAAGGCAGATGGAGGCTCCTGAAACCATAAGATGGGAGGCAGACCTTTCACCTCCAACAAGTGCCCCTACATCCCCAGTAACTGGCAAATGCCAATAAGATGATCAGACCAATCAAATGATGGAAGAAGTAAAATGACACCCTTGTATTAAAATAATACTGCGAAGCATATAACAATGAGAAATCAGTGGGTCCAGGTGGAATAAAAAAAGTTATTAAGGCAGCTTCTATTGTTGGAGATGACATCTTGAGCCAATTGTACAAGAACTGTCTGGAAGAGGACCAGGTACCCAATAAATGGAAAAAGTCTATAATACTTCAATCTATAAGAAGGGTTACAGGCAAGACTGTGGAAATTACTGGGGCATAAATGTGATGCCATCAACTGCATGATTATATAGGAGAATCTTAAAAAAAAAAGGAATAGAGATGGAAGTTAAAATATCTGAAAGAACAGAATGGTTCTAGACCAGTGAACTCATTTATAGATAGCATATTCATATTAAAAAATTTAATAAAGAAGAGAGGGACAGCAAACTATGTAGTCTTCGTGGATTTGCAGAAGGTGTGACTGGACCTAATGGTTACTGCTAGTGTAATTGCCATTCTAAACAGCATCTCAAAAAAGCCAACCAGTTGCGCCTTTACCTGTGCTTATTCATACCCTAGGCACTTTGGATGTGCATGGCTCTGTTTAAAAAGAATAGCTTGATGTAGTCAAACGGTCAAGCTGTACATGTTGCTTTCACACCCCACAGCTAATTTACTGCCAATAATAACCCGCAGCTGTGATCCTGCAGTCAAATAGTCTTAAGCACTGGCTAGAATTTCAAATTAATAAAGTACACAGAAATACAAAATAAAGTTAAATGAATAATTTAATAACAAGGCTTCTAATTTAACATCTGGAATTGGTTAGCCGACAGAGAACTATGTTGAATAATGTTTATTCAAGAAAGATGCAGTAAAGTTATGTTGAGAGCATTACAGCAATGGTAGCAAAATTTCCACATGGAATAGTCAGTGAAGATAGGGGAAAACTAAGTCCATTTCATAATTACAATACATGAAATATTCACCGCACAAAAACAGGGTGGACTCCATCATGATGATTTGCAAATTATTAGATGGGATACAAAGGATAGTAACTCATACTCTGCCTATCCTCAGTGTCATATCACAAGTGGAAAACGTTAGAAGAGTTCTACTCTGGAACATATTTATATCTCTTGGAATATGAAGTCCCTCCAGAGAATAAAGTATGGTACAGCCATTCACTGCCCAGAATCAAACATTCACCCCACCAAAAACTGCATAATACCACAGGCATTTCTTCCTTCTTCCAGAGCAAACATCTGAGAGTCCAGAATTGCTCCCTTGAGCTTTCACTCAAAAATGTGACCCTCTCCACTTGACTTCCACAGTGTTCCACTACTGTCTGCTTTTCCATTGGCTCAAGGCAATCCCTACCAAAATTACATAGTTCTTAAGTTCTAAAAACACGATTTGATTCATCTTGACCACTTCCTGGACTAAACTAATATATTACAACAATATACAGGGTGTCTCACCTAATTCTGCCACCTCAAATCCCTCTGGAAAGACAACAGGTATTCAAAAAGGGTTTTCACCATCCAGCATGAACGTACAACAGGGGTTTAGGGAACCAAATACTATGTGAAATTTTAGAACGTAAACAAATACTATTTTCAACACAAACTTGTGTACTTTTAAATGGACACCCCCTATTATTTCATACGCAATCAATAGCGTGAAAAATCACAAAAATAATAGCGTTGGTTGCATCACAATACATCAACTACTTCCCGAGAAATTGCGAAGCGAAGTTGACACTTGAAATAAATGAAGCGCACAGATAGCGCACGTCCTGAGACTTCAGAGTGCACCTCACACTGCCTGTGTCAGGGGTTCACACAATGGGAAGGTATGCATAATCCACAAAAATAAACAAGTAACACATTCTACGCAAAGTCACATTTTTCAAATTGTAACTGTATGTCTATTCTAACGAAATGACAACTAGACCTACAGTTAGAGATAACACACTTGAATACACTTTGCTAAACACATTTACTAATGCCCTGTTGCTGACAGAAACTGTGTTGTTGTGCATTACATCCAACATATAAAATACACCCACATCTTGACCAATTAAACTGTGTCACGTCAACGTATGTTCAAAGTGCCCTCCGTTTGCATCAATACACATTTGCAGATGGGTAACAAGAGAGTGTTGCACAGATTGTAGAGTTTCTACAGATATTGCTGCACATGCTGCAGTAATATGATGTTGCATATCCTCTACTGTCATTGGGGGTTCTTGATACACTCTGTCACTCACTGCGTCCCAGAAAAAGAAGTCTAATGGGGTCAAGTCAGGGAACCGTGCTGGCCATCGCACAGTACCTCCCTGCCCCATCCACCTATTTGGAAATGTTGCATCTAGAATGTCTCTGCCGACTTTTGCACTGTGTGTGGGACATACATCATGTTGGAACAACATTGATAGATGAGTTTCCAATCCTGGATCCTCAATGAGTACTGCTAGTGTGTGTTGAGGAAATGATGCATATTACTGTCCATTCAATGTTCCACGGTAAAAATAGGGACCTACAGTACAGTAAGCAATGATATCTCCCCAAACATTGACACTCCACTGTCATTGATGAGCAGCTTGGAGAGTCCAGTGGGGATTTTGAATGGACCAGTAATGCTTGTTCCGCAGATTCACATTACCACAATTTGTAAATGAAGCCTTGTCCGTAAACAACATATTGCTTAGAAATACTGTAACCTTGCAACTTCTGAAGTTCAAAATGACAGAACACAATGCGGGATTCAAAGTCATTCCCATACAGTTCTTGGTGCAGTGAGATATGGAACGGATGAGAAATCGATGCTGATGCAAGATTCTGCACACACTGCTGTGGCTTATTCCTACACCTTGTGCAATTTCTCATACACCCACCTGAGGATTGTGTGCTACAGCAGCCAGAACAGCAATTTCGTTTCCATTACCAGACACTGGCATTGTACATTTACGTTTTGTGGGAGCCCAGCTTCCTGTTTCCGTGAATGTCTTGCAGATGTCACCAATGGTTCGACGTGATGGACACTGCCAATCTGGGTAGCATTCAGCATACAGTGTCACAGCTGCGGTTGCATTTCTGTGACATTCATCATAAATTAAAACAATATTTAGTTTTCCTTCAGTACTGAAGGCCGGCATATCGACTAGATGACGGCAAATGTAACAAGCCACAAGAAAACAGATTTTAATGTGGCAGTGTATGTGAGTTACGTTACAGTATGAGAGCAGTTCAGCAGATCAGGTTAGGAGACACTTGTACACTGAAGGCAGAGCGTGCCGTGGTGATATTTGTATGTTTACGGCAGGATACAGGCACCAGTGCAGGCAACCCATGCTCTGAGCACAGAACTACATGCAAATCATGACATCAGAAACTGTGATGCCATTGCTATCCTTTACATGCCACATATTACAGAAGTTATGAGGTTCAGAAACGTGAAACCAAGTGTGTTACCAGTAACTGTACCTCTAGTTGTCATTTTGCAACAATAAACATTATGCGCAAGACATCCATTATTCTGATACCACATTATTTGACATATTATAAGAGATGGACCAATTCAAGTAAGGTACAGCTCAAGAAGGGGCTAAGCTACCCCCTTTAGTAGTGCCATCAATGAAATATGGGCCAATGATGTGTTGTCATAGAATAAAAAAATGGTTCAAATGGCTCTGAGCACTATGGGACTTAACATCTATGGACATCAGTCCCCTAGAACTTAGAACTACTTAAACCTAACTAACCTAAGGACATCACACAACACCCAGTCATCACATGTCATAGAATACCACACCATACATTTACACTCCACTGATGTAGTACATCAATCACACACTTGAGTCTCAGGTTATGTGCTAGCTGTGCACTTCATTTATTTCAAGTGTCAACTTCCCTTCGAAATTTCTTTGTATGTAATTGACATATTGCAGTGCAACCAACACCACCATTTTGTGATTTTTCATGCTACTGATTGCATATGAAATAACAGGGGGTGTCCATTTAAAAATACACAAGTTTGTGTTGAAAATAGTATTTGTTTACATTTTAAAATTTTGCATAGTATTTGGTTTCCTAAGCCCCTGCTGTACGTTCATGCTGGTGAAAACTGTTTTTGAATATATATATTGTTGTTCCAAAGATATCTGAGGTGGCAGAGGTAGGTGAGACACTCTGTATATTACAATAATATTTAAATAAATAAATGTTATAACCATCTGGTCACATTCAGATCATTCACAATAAATATAAATAAAGGTTTGTCCATAAATAAATTAGCCAGCATTCTTGCATAAGTGCACTGACGATAAATGACAAAAGATTGTTGTTAAATACTGTTTAGATAGTTATTTTGCCTGCTTGTCAGAAGCATCTTTTGGCACTCTTTTACAAGGTGGTGTTAGCTAACACATGTGGATGACCAATTCCTGAATCACCATGATTTTGTATTATTAATTGTAATTAATATTTAAATCAAGTTACCGGCCAAACAGTAAACTGTTCATTAAATAAATATATGGGTATTACCAAATTTGAGGTATTCATGCTGTATTCCTTTGCTGTGTAGCTGTGGAGGATACAACATTCTAACAAACATTTGCATCATGAAAAGATATTTTTAAAAATGTAATAAATCAAGAAATAAAATACATACAGATACGTAGCTTTCAAAAATGGTACTTGTAGTGCAATGCCATCATCTGAGATAGTGTTTGCTGAAATCACATGAAGCATTTAAAAGTCGTTAATTCAGAGGTACATTGTGAAAGTGTTTATTCAGTGTGAAATAGTAACTTCTCCAGCATTAAAGGTATTGAACATATTGTTGTGTCATTGGATGCATCTCATTTTTCTGAGACTGCAAATATAATCAGATTTTCTTTAATATTTCACCGTAAACTACTATAGATTCTCGTAAAGTTACAAGAAGCCATCTTTCAGCTTGTCTGACACTCTGCCATTTTTGGTGCATCTCATGCACAAAGGCCTTGCAAATTACAGCCATCCAAATTCCCAACTTTGGGATTTACCCATTTCCAGTGACACTGCTTGCCTTTGCACCTGGATTCGCTTGCCTAGCCATACCCGCTGTTGCATATCTTGAGTGCTGAGCCTGCTAGTACAGCTATTTCACCTGCTCTCACACTACTTCCATGCAGCCATATCGCTCACCTAAGCTAGCTACCTTGATACATTAAGTCGTACTAAATTTGATGTAACATAGAATAGCTATTTGTGTGTTAGAACAATACTGTAAGTATCTTTCTGGTGGTGTATAAAACAGCATGCACTCCATGGATATGTCATAACATCTATTGTAAGCATAAATTTACTAAATCTAGTGCAAACTGTTAAAATTACAGGATATTAATTAAGTGCCGTAATAAATATATTTAAAGTATCTTTTGAGTCAACCCTATTTTTTCAAAAGTCTTTAGTGCTTTTGCATTCATTTGATAGCCCTTTTATGCTTTGACCACACCATAGCACTTCACCTAACGTCATCATCAGTGCTGAAGGACAATAGCTATCAAAATACGACTGTGGCATAGTTACAGATAATCATATGACTTCACAAATCCCTGTAGATCAGGCACTGAACACCCTCCCAGTGGAATTGACACATTCACAAACAGGATATTAAGCAAAAACTGATTTATAGTATAGGCCAATTCAGCACAACATTTCAAACACTCTGTTCATGTTCCTCATCAAAAACACATCTTTCGTGCTATGAAATTTGTTCGACACCATAAATCGAGTAACGTTTTATCATTTCTCTATAATTTTACCCAATAATAAGAAAATTTAAAACTAATACTACCCTGTGCAGAAATTATCCATTTAACTTTCATTTTTAACCCAGCTGATAGCTGGATCATAAATTCAGCAAATGTTCACTCTTATCTGCACTAAAATACCATTTATCCCCAGAATTATACATACATAATTATATTAAAAGACGGCCATGCACCATATTTTGTGTGAACAAAAATCACAAATAAACTACATATATCACAGGAAAAACCATCCAAAATACTATAAGTAACACATTTAAATAGGCCCTTGCAATCTCCCCCCCCCCCCCCCCCCCGATCTTATGTACAGTATGATTGATACTTCTCACTTATGTAAATAATGAGATTAATTGTGTTCTGCCAACCTCTGTGCACCAAGGCTCATGTGGCCAAAGTTGACATTCTTGTTGTATTAAGTTGTGCCTCCACACATCTTACATAGTCTTAAATTCACCGAGTTCACCCTTTGCACCAAATAGCCCCCAAAATTATTATCAACTAAACATGAAAATTACACATATTTATACACACTCCGTTCTTCATTCACTGGATGAAACGTTGCCACTGTTGCCTATAATAGCATTTTTCTCGTCTGTGTGATTATTTTTTGAGTCTCACTTTCTCACATTTTCCGAACAGTTCAAATTTGAGGCCTCTTTCCCCATTCATCCATGTAGTCTTACGTTTACAGACGATTGTGACTACTGCCGGACACATAATTGTGACTACCGCTGGAACACCATTTTTAGATTTGAGAAATGCACACTTTCTTTCTTCATTAACATCAATCATTTCACTTACTAGCTGCAGATTTTTAATTTCACCCCTCTCTTAACATTACTTCCTCAAAAGATCATTCACGATATCCCTTCCTCTTTCCTCCGTATTTATGGTTCACAACACATCATCAGACCAACACCCAATCTCTATCTCCATCAAACAATTCATTAAACACTTCCTTTGCATCAGTTTCATTTTTCCTCCCCTTAAGACCTCTAACCACTATCCACTTTTCCTGTGCCCACCAGTGAGGTGGCAATGACTTCAAAATTTTCCCGTAACATTTCCAATCATTTATAGGTAATTTTCTTCCTTGACATACCATTCAGTGCTAAAATCTTCTCCTAAACAAGTGCTTTGCCCATTATCCACTTCTATATTCTCCTGATCCACCTCTAAATCCTCTGTAGGCTTTAAAGCACCCTCAAAATCCTTCATCTTATCATCCTCTTAAGTGTCAAATATACTGCTCCCTTCCTCTGAAGTAACAATATCAGTAGCTGCAACTTACAATTAACCACACAACTTAAAACTTTATTTCCCTTACACAAAACCTCATTTATTTCCACTGATCACTAAAAACTTTATCACAATTAACTCCCTTAACACCCACCATAGCTTCATTACTTAAAACATTCATTACATCCATCAATACATAATAGAAATCATGTTAAACAACTCCATCAACCTTCACTAAGACTTATTTCATTGCCACTATTGCATTGCTCCACATTAGGTCTAACAGTAAACTTGAATCCTGCCAAACCTAGATCTAAACCTTTCTCCTTTAAATTTTCTCTAATCTCAGACTTCTCCGACACTTTGGATTCTGTCTAACACGTTAATTTCACATTCATTGTTCCACATTCACTGATAATTCATGGTTTCCTCAAGAGCCATTGGTTCACTTCCATCAATAGAAATAAGCACACAAATTCCCTCCTCTGAGGTATCTGGCCTTTTACTTTCCTTTAATAATAAATCACCCACTTCTAACTATATACAAAAAAACTCATTGCCAGCTCACAAGACTGGAGCTTTGCTGCCTTCACAGATATCCTCACATATTTCTGTTAACACAAAATCATCTATATTACTTTCACCTACCTTACTATAATTGTTGACATTGACTAGTGCCTCACAAGAATTCGTCGCATCTTCCACCTCCACCAAATTCATATACACTTCTATCTCTCTTTTGATCACTGAATCTTTCAACAAACATACTTTCATTCCCTGAGTCACTTTCTTTTCACATAATTTTTCAGCCCCATATCCTCATTATCAAATCTCTCAACACATTTTGCCATATTTATTGTGCCCTCTTTATGATTGCGCTGCTTAAAATTATTCCCCATCTCCAACATTTATACTTATTTTCCAAATTTTTTATATTCACAGAATTTTTATAATAATATGTCTTTTCATAGCTGGTTTATTTCGCCACCTCCAGCCTGAGGTGCGGCAATTCCTGACCTTGTACTCTGGCGTTTCATTTCGCAGAGCTCCTGGCCCTCATATCTTTGTTCGGGTTTTTATTTTCACTGTGAGAATTCCCCATTTCCATTTCCTCTAGAAGGTTATTGTTACTATCGAGATGATAATTACTTTGGTGATTATTATAATTTCCATTCTGTTACCCATTTCCCTGTCTACTGTTCTCTTTAATTTTCAATGCCTGTTCAAGTTTCTCAATAAAATCTGAAAACTCATAAATGGAATGTAGACAAGATCTCATTGTAAAAATTCCAGTAATTGTCTCTTGAGTGTTGTGATCTCCATCAACACTACCAGTGGATGATTATAGTGTGTCATCTCAGCTAGTTCACACACACAAAAATAACGTATTCACTCACTTCCATGTCTGAAACTTGGTCCATTTAGGAATTCATTCTGAAGTCACATTTTCTCACTTCTTTCCATAATTAGTTTAGGAAACAACTCTCAAACATTTCACAGGCAGTAAATGAAGAACTCACTAAATTTGCCCATAACAGTGAATTGACCTCAAGTTCTCCTTTAGTGAACTTAATTTTTAACTCTTCTGACATTCCTCCCATCCTCTACATCCAGCAATAAAATCAACTGTATGGTATTTTCCATCATATGGTATTTTCCATCATTTGCAAAACACTTTACTAAATTACTGTCGGGTTTCCAGCCGGATCAAACTATCATCTGAGTACAATATTTCAGCGGTCCAACTGGCCACCATCATCAGGTGAGAAAAGCTACGCTGCTCTCGCCGATAACTGATTCCACTCGCAAATGACTGCACCTTTATACACATCAGAAGTATAACAGCACGTGCGCTAAATACAGTGTGCACGCGCTCAATCATTCCTGCCGCCCCCTGGCGCAAAAAGAGTTGCAGCACCTCCGGTGAAAGCATTCACTACCAGAGGCCTGGGAGCTCCAAGGCAAACTGCTTATCATGCAATAGGTTTGGGAGGAACTGTAGCACAGCATATGGTAAGTATTGTAATTACAGTTGTAATTTTAAAAGGATTAATTAAATTCATATCCCAAATACGCAAGTCCAATTGCAACAGGATCTAATGGTTATTGCTAGTGTAGTTGCCCTTCTAAACAGCATCCCATATGAACAAACCAGTTGCATTTTTACCTGTCATTACTCATACTTTAGACATCTAGGCTATGCACGGCTCTATTTACAAAGAATTAGCTCAATGTAGTAACAGGGTCAAGCCATGCAAACCTACTTTACTTTCATCCCCCCCCCTCCCCCCCACCAGGTAATTCACTGCCAACAGTAACCTGTAGCTGTGTTCCAGCAAATAGTCTAAGCACTGGCTAGAATTGTAAGTTAATAAAATACACAGAAATACAACATAAAAGTTAAATGAATAATTTAATAACAGGGGTTCTATTCTAACATATGTAATTGATGTAGAAGAAATAGAATTATGTTGGACAACGTTTATTCAAGAAATGAGAAGTGCTCTTATGACATTAAATTAAAATACAGACAAAAAATATCTTTTTCAGGTGCATTATCGAATTTTTACTCGAAATTGGAAGCAGATAAAGGTCCTCTTATTTTGTTGTGAACTTCATGGAACTGAATTCAGTTGGAGATGTCAACAGCTAGCATTTTTTCACGTTTTTGTCAATCCTAAATGTCTTATAACATTCTGATCACCCACATGACTAGTTACATATTTGATTTTGCAGGCACCATCCCCAGTCTTGGTTACTTCAAAGCTGGGAGGACAGAGAACTTGTACTTTGTTACTTGTCGTGTGGCACCATCTGATGCATAACAGGCATATGATCCATGCTTTTTACATTAAGTGATGCGTTTCATTCACTCTGCTGGTTAACTTCTAAGGTGACAGGCTGACAATGATTCATTGCCAAGTAATGAAAACAGAATTCTTAAAATGACTAAAAGATCGCAGAAGGGACTTTTTTTTTTTTATAAACTATACTACTGGCCATTAAAATTGCTACACCAAGAAGAAATGCAGATGATAAACGGGTATTCATTGGACAAATTAATTATACTAAAACTGGCATGTGATTACATTTTCACACAATTTGGGTGCATAGATCCTGTGAAATCAGCACCCAGAACAACCACCTCTGGCCATAATAACGGCCTTGATATGCCTGAGCATTGAGACAAACAGAGCTTGGATGGCGTGTACAGGTACAGCTGCCCATGCAGCTTCAACACGATACCACAGTTCATCAAGAGTAGTGACTGGCGTATTGTGACGAGCCAGTTCCTCGGCCACCATTGACCAGACGTTTTCAATTGGTGAGAGATCTGGAGAATGTGCTGACCAGGGCAGCAGTCGAACATTTTCTGTATCCAGAAAGGCCCGTACAGGACCTGCAACATGCGGTCGTGCATTATGCTGCTTAAATGTAGGGTTTCGCAGGGATCGAATAAAGGCTAGAGCCAAGGGTCGTAACACATCTGAAAAGTAATGTCCACTGTTCAAAGTGCCATCAATGCGAACAAGAGGTGACTGAGACGTGTAACCAATGGCACCCCATACCATCATGCCGGGTGATATGCCAGCATTGCAATGCCGAATACACACTTCCAATGTGCGTTCACCGCGATGTCGTCAAACACGGATGCGACCCTCATGATGCTGTAAACAAAACCTGGATTCATCCGAAAACATGACATTTTGCCATTCGTGCACCCACGTTCATCGCTGAGTACACCATCGCAGGAGCTCCTGTCTGTGATGCAGCGTCAAGGGTAACCGCAGCCATGGTCTCCGAGCTGATAGTCCGTGCTGCTGCAAACATCGTCAAACTGTTCATGCAGATGGTTGTTGTCTTGCAAACGTCCCCATCTGTTGACTCAGGGATCGAGACGTGGCTGCATGATCCGTTACAGCCATGCGGATACAATGCCTGTCATCTCAACTGCTAGTGATACGAGGCCATTGGGATCCTGCACGGCATTTCGTATTACCCTCCTGAACGCACCAATTCCATATTCTACTAACAAGTCATTGGATCTCGACCAATGCGAGCAGCAATGTTGCAATACGATAAACCACAATCGCGATAGGCTACAATGCAACCTTTATCAAAGTCGGAAATGTGATGGTATGCATATCTCCTCCTTACACGAGGCATCACAACATTTCACCAGGCAACACCAGTCAACTGCTGTTTGTGTATGAGAAATCGGTTGGAAACTTTCATCATGTCAGCACGTTGTAGGTGTCACCACCGGCGCCAAGCTTGTGTGAATGCTCTGAAAAGTTAATCATTTGCATATCACAGCATTTTCTTCCTGTCGGTTAAATTTCGCCTCTGTAGCATGTCATCTTCATGGTGTAGCAATTTTAATGGCCAGTAGTGTAATACCATTCTCTGACGCACATGTGTTTCTTTGGCGGCACATCAAATTACGATCCCGATTAAACCGTTCGTGACAAACTATGCAAATATTTCTAAAATATTAGCAGTTTTAATTGTGTAGCCATACACTCTACTTCCCTAGACGTGCCTGTTAATGGGGACACTGTAAGATGTTTTGCTGCCCTAGGCAAGAATTTTTTATTACCATCGGTTTCCCTTACATTCTTCTCCCCCCACCCTTTCAACCACCACCAAAATCCAATGGCACAACAATGCAAATCTCCTATTATACTTATAATCATTAGACTAAGGTGACCAGATGTCCTCATTTTCTGAGGACATTCCTCAGTTTTCATGCTTTGTCCTCAGTTCCTTTAAACCTGATTGAGGACAACAAATGTCCTCAATATCTTATTTTTTGTCCTCAGTTTTTAGAAATTTCCCAAAATAACTGAAAAAGGAAGAATATGCTGAACCTTTAAATAGAACTCAACTGAATATACCAGTGCAACCAAATTTGGCAGAAATTACTTATTTTATTTTATTGCAAGAAAACAGACTAATAAAGGCATGGAACTATATTCTTGTGTGAACCAGTGTTTGTCTAAAAGCACTGGCTTTTTCCCTTCCCTGGAGTTAGTGGCCCTAAGTTAAGGACACACAGCTGTTTATAGCCCACTGAGTTGCTCACGGTGGACGTTCAGCTCTGTCAGCAACGGGGGCTGTGAAGCCATAATTGGACTAGGTACTAGAGAAAAGTCCCGAGTTCAAAGTTCATAATGACGGCCATTCATCTCTCTACAACTCACCGAATTATGGTTCCCACATAAAAAGTCTGTTCAACAAACAGAAATTTTTAGAGGCGTGGAGCTTGATTCCTCTGCCCACCGGTTCATGGCACATGTGCTGCCGAGTGGTAAGGGGGCAGTGTCGGGGGAGGGGGGGGGGACTATATGGGGGGTACTATAATGCATTCATCACAAAAATAAATTACACTATGTCTTCTTCCATGTTTGCTGGAATCCTATTGGATTTTGTTTCACATGAAACGGAAGCGTAACTGTCTCGAGAACAGTCATGTATGGATAATAAGATATATTTTATGCTGTGCCATACTAGTACACTGAAACAGCTATAGTGTGGGACAACAGCTTTACTGGCGCATTTAACTTGGACAGCTTTGGCTAGCCGGTGTTAAGACGAAAAAGGGATGACTAGATAAACTTCAAAATGTCATTTAATTGGTAAACAGAATGAAATATTATATGACAGAACTCCAGTAACTGCAGCATTGTCCTCAGAACTGATCGTGGCCCTGAGTCTAGTGGAAGGACTGAACCAGAGACTTCGAAGGTTCTGTGACAAGCTGATAGCTGTAGGAAACCCACAAGTATCAGCGTAAGGTCAAAAGAAATGCCTCTCACAAGTGAGTGTACTAAAATCCTAATGATAAACTGGCAAAGCATTCGCAATGAAGAGGTAGGGTTTGAAGCACTCATGAAAAGCAGTGAAGCTCACATAATAATGGGTACAGAAAACTGGTTGAAACCTGAAATTAATAGCAGTGAGATTTTTGGAGAAAATTTAAGTGTATATCGAAAGGATAGGTATATGGGAAATGGAGGTGTTGTATTTGTCACAGTAGACAAGAAGCTCAAATCCAGCGAGACTGTTTGGGTAAGACTCGGCATCAGTGGTGGATGGAAAATGATAATTGGATCCTTTTATTGCCCATCAGATTCATCTCCTGATGTAACCAAAAACTTTAGAGAAAACGTCAGTTCATTTGTACATAAGTTCCCTAATCACACTGTAATCATTGGTGGAGACTTTAATAATCCAACAATTAATTGTAAAAGCTACAGTTTTGTTAGTGGTGGGCATGATAAGATATCCTCTGAAACTTTACTAAATGCCCTCTCAGAAAACTGCCTAGAATAGATAGTTAGGAACCCCAATCATGATGGTAATATACTGGATCCAAAAGCAAAATACAGACCTGACATCTTTGAGAATGCCCACATCGAAGCTGGTATCAGTGAACATAACGCGATTGTGGCAAGAATGATTACTAAGTACGAAGGACAACTAAACCAAGCAGAAAGTAAACTAGATCAAAAATCAGTAGTGTCATATCAATGACGAATATGAGAAACTTTCAGCACAAGGCAGGAGCATGTAGAGGACCTCTGGCTCAAGTTTAAAAGATTAGTTGACCATGCACTGGATAGATATGTACCCAGTGCAACAATTTATGATGGGATTGAACCTCCAAGGTATACAGCCACTGTAAGGAAACTTCTACAGGAACAGAGACTACTGCATAATGGGTTAAAACAAAGCTTAGGGCTATAGATGGAGGGACACTGAATGAAACGCATTTGGCAATTAAAGGAGCAATGTGTGATGCCTTCAATGATTGTCATAGCAGAATATTGTCGAGTGATCTTTCACATAACTCAATTAAATTCTGGTCATATGTAACGGCTGTTAGTGGCACCAAAGAAAGTGTCCAGTCCCTAGCGAACGAGACAGGAATTGAAATTGGGGATAGCAGAGCAAAAGCTGAAATGCGTAACTCCATTTTCAAATGTTCCTTTACATAGGAAAACCCAGGATAACTCCCTCAATGTAATCCTCATAATCACTGAAATATGAATGAAATAAGTTTTAGTGTCAGTGGTGTTGAGACAGCTGAAATCGTTAAAATTGAACAAAGCTCCAGGCCCCGATAGAATCCCTGTCAGATTCTATACTGAATTTGCAGCTGAATTAGCCCCTCTTCTAACTACAATCTATTTTAGATCCCTTGAACATAAAACCACACCCAGTTCTTGGAAAAAGTCATAGGTCACACCTGTCTACAGGGAGTGTAGAAGAATTGCTCCACAAAACTAGTCCTTGACATCAATTTGTTGTAGATTCTTAGAACTTATTCTGAGCTCGAATATAACGAGGTATTTTGAACAGAATGTTGTCCTCAGTGTCAACCAGAATGGATTTCAAAAACATCGATCATGTGAAACCCTACTTGCACTTTACTCATGACATACTGAAAGCTTTGGATCAAGGCATCCAGGTAGATGCAGCATTTCTTGATTTCCAAAAAGCATTTGACTCAGTACCACACCAAAGCTTATTGTCAAAAGTACAAACACATGGCATATCAAGTGAAATTTGTGACTGCATTGAGGACTTTTTGGTAGGGAGGACAAGGTATGTTATCTTGGATGGAGAGTGATCATCAGATTTTGTAGTAACTTGGGGGTGCCCCAGGGAAGTGTGTTGGGACTCTTGCTGTTCATGTTGTAAACTAATGACACATCAGACAATATTAACACTAAAATCAGGCTTTTTACAGACAATGCAGTTATCTATAATGTAGTACTATCTGAAAGAAGCTGCATAAATATTTAGTCAGATCTTGATAAATCAATGTGGTGCAGAGATTGGCAACTTCCTCTAAACGTTCTGAAATGTATAATTTTCCACTTCACAAAACAAATACCATAGTATCATACGACTATAATATCAATGAGTCACTGTTGGAATCAGCCAACTCATTCGAACACCTGAGTGTAACACTTTGTAGGGATGTGAAACGGAATGATCACAGGGGTTCAGTCATGGGTAAGGCAGATGGTAGACTTCGGTTTATTGGTAGAATACTGGGGCAGTGCAAGCAATCTACAAAGGAAATTGCTTACAACTCACTCGTGCAACTGGTTCTATAACACTGCTCAAGTGTGTGGGGGCCATACCAGATAGGACTGACAGGGGATATTGAACACATACAGAGAAGAGCCGCACTAATGGTCATATGTTCGTTTACTCTGTCGGTGAGTGTCACAGAGATACTGAACGAAGTGAACTTGAAGACTCTTGAAGATAGAGGTAAACTATCCTGAGAAAATCTACTAAGATTACTCTAGGAACGCACTACAACCCCCTACATGTCAAGTACACATGGATCGTGAGGATAAGATTAGAATAATTACCGCATGCACAGAGGCATTCAAACAATCATTCTTCCCGCGCTCCATACGTGAATGGAATGGGAAGAAACCCTTGTAACTGGTACAGTGGGACATACTCTCTGCCATGCACCTCACAGCGGTGGTTTGCAGAGTAGATGACCAGACAGAAAACAGAACACCCTTAGCTCACAATAGGCTTACCATATCTTTTTCGACCCAACCCAAGGCATATTACCTTATTTTTTGGTCAAAACCAGGAGATATTCTTGAAATTACTTAAAAGTCTTAACAGTCTACTGAAACTAACTTTATTTATTCAGTTGTATTTTTCATTAGACATAACAATAAATGCAACAATTTTGGACTCAGCAGATGAAAATTTTGGGCCATATAGCTTCCTAACCAGTTTAGATGTGCATCCTGATGTTTTTGAAACTAAGTCCATATTTAGCAGTGTGATATGAAAATCCAGTCTCTTCAACAGCACGCTGCAGATCACGAATACTTGTCTTTTGCTTTAAACAGTTCTCATGTGTTCAGTGAAGCAGCAGCAATAACTGCACTTCTATGTTTAGCTCATTTCACTAGGTCACTCTTTCCTTTATGTGCAACTGAAAATTCTCCAGTAGATAGTGAGGAATAAACACGTTCACTGTTTCTGTCATTACTCAACTTTAAAAATTTGTATTCCTTTTGCAGGTTAATATTAAACACATACTTCCTTTTGTCCATTGCTGAACGATAAGACAAAAAATGAAAAGTGAAATAAAATGATCGAAATTGTGCAGACATGTTACGGCACACAAGAAGACATAAATGCATTGCCCCTGCAGTGGTTGTTGCCAAAGACAAAGTAAAAAGTTGTTGCGGAACCCGCAGCCACGCCTCTGCACTGATGTCAGTGCTTGCTCTCTGATCGGCTGAGACAGGCACTGCCTTAAGAGAATGTTTAAAAGTGTGATGTCGAACATATAGGTCTAAAATTTAAAAAAAAATTTAGTCGTTCATAAAATTAACAAACTCCAGACAGCACTAAAAGTCGAGGACCGTCCAAGCTAATCCCGGACATATGGTGAGCCTAGCTAACAAAGTATTTTAATTAAAAACAAGAGGAATGATAAATTGTAACATAAGAACAGAGAAATTTATATGTGTGAGCTACGTGTGCTGTAAAAGCATATTGCGGGCATTTCGCTGTCGAGTTAAATACTGAAGCCACTGAAGGTACACTGGACTTTATGACCACTATCAATATAAACCCATCCAGGCAGTAGCAGCGTCACCTAGTGAGCAATGACTGCATCAGACACACCTAAGGTGCATGTAGTATCTGTGAGCATGCTGTCCATATGTAGAATGGGAAAGGCGCGCAATCTGTCTGGGTCTGATCGAGGTCAGATTGTGAGCATCCGGAGGCTTGGCGCGAGCATTTCGGAAACTGCAAGGCTTGTCAGGTCTTAGGAGTGCTGTGGTGAATGTCTTCAACACGTGGTGAAACCAAGGTGAAAACATGTCCAGACATTGTGGGTTTGGCCTGCCACTCCTCGTTACAAACGTCAAACATCGTATGCTGGGCAGATTGGTAAAACAGGACAGGCAACAAATTGTGGTGGAACTAACATCAGACTTTAATGCTGGGCAGAGTAAAAGTTTGTCTGAATGCACAGTGCACTGAACACTCCCAACGATGGGTCTCTGCACCCGACGCCCACGCATGAGCCGTTAACACCACGATATCGGCAACTATGACTGAAATGTGCATGTGACCATCGGCAGTGGACATTGGCACAGTGTCACAGCATTGCGTGGTCTGAGGAATCCCGATACCTTCTTCATCATGCCAATGGCAGGGCACGAATCTGTCATATTCCAGGGGAACAGCTCCTTCATACCTGTACTGAATGGCAGGGTATGAATCTGTCATATTCCAGGGGAAGAGCTCCTTCATACCTGTACTGCTGGATGGTGACAATCTGGCAGCGGCTCCATTATGCTCTATGGAACATTCCCGTAGGCATTGGTCCAGTGGAGCTCGTGCAAGGCACCATGATGCCCAAGGAGTATCATACACTGGCTGTGAACCATGTACACCCCCTCATGATGATCATGTTTTCCAACAGCAGTGGCATTTATCAGCAAGATAATGCGCCATCTCACAAGGCCAAACGTGTGCTGGAGTGGTTCGCAGAACAGTGGCGAGTTCCAATTGAGATGCTGGCCCCCCAACTCACCAGATCTGAACCCGATCAAACACATCCAGGATGCGATTGAGCGTGATGTCAGGGCTCATCGCCCTTCTCCTACCCTGAATTTTAGGGAATTGGGCGACTTGTTTGTGCAGATGTGGTGCCAACTCCCTCCAACAATCTACCAAGTCTTCATTGCTTCCATGTCATGATGTGCTAACGCTGTTCTCTGTGCCGAAGTTGGACATACCGGCTATTAGGAAGGTGGTTGCCGGCCGAAGTGGCCGTGCGGTTGTGGTCACAATGTTCTGGCTGATCATTGTATTAATCAGTCAGCTAGCAATCTCTGAACGTCTTCTTCATCCGAATCCAAGGAATTCATTTCAGTATTGGAACTGTCATTCACTACGTTGATAACGAGGCGACTAACAATAGAATCCTTGAATCCAGCCAAGTGCCACATTTTCTCCATTTCTTTTATAGCGTGTTCTTCTGCATCCCGCCAGTGTTTGGCAGCGAAGTGTAACAGGGCTTCGTACATTAGTCCAGTACGCCTGGCAGCTTAAATGTCTTGTTATTTATCGTGACAGATCCCTTGACGTGGATACAGATCAGTTCTATTGGATTCAGATTGCAGTGGTACTGTAGCAACTGTAAAATGCAGCATTAGTATGGTGTGCTCCATGTGAAAATTACTGCATTCCATGTGCCTACGACAATACCACTTTGACTTGTATGAGACCACATCTGCGGCATGCATCAATGGACACAATCCAGATAAAGAGTATTTGATTTTTCCAGAATGAGATTTTCACTCTGCAGCGGAGTGAAGTTTCATATTTGATTTTTATTTTTGCCCCCAAAATTTAAATTGTTATATTTCCTTAATTTAAACTATCTTTATTAACAATACATTATAAAACATCGATAACTAAGAATTTAAATCTGCACTGAAAACTAATTTTTCTTGTGATATACATACATCAAACAAGGTTTTGCATCACCCCAGTTCCCAGAACTCCTGAAGACAGACGTTGACTATGTATTTTGTATCACAGACACAGTCCCTTTGACTGTTCAGAGACGTCACTAAACCTGCTCAAAGAAGTAAACAACCATGCATGAGCAGCGCCTATTAGACGGAGGGGGTCCAACAGCCGATCAGTTCCAGTCATTCCACCAGGAAGGAGGTACACGGCTCGTGTTGTCTGTAGTTCAACCATGCCTAGATGGTCAATACCGCGGTTTGATTGTGCCCGCATTCTTACTTTGTGCCAGGAAGGGCTCTTAACAAGGGAAGTGTCCAGGCATCTCAGAGTGAACCAAAGTGATGTTGTTAGGACATGGAGGAGCTACAGAGAGACAGGAACTGTTGATGACATGCCTCGCTCAGACCGCCAAAGGGCTACTACTGCAGTGGATGACCGCTACCTACGGATTATGGCTTGGAGGAACCCTGACAGCAACGCCATCACGTTGAATAATGCTTTTTGTGCAGCTGCAGGACGTCGTGTTATGACTCAAACTATGCGCAACAGGCTGCATGATGCACAACTTCACTCCCAATGTCCATGGCGAGATCCACGAGACCATGCAGTGCGTTAGGATGGGCCCAAGAACTTGTCGAATGGACTGCTCAGGATTGGCATCACGTTCTCTTCACCAATGAGTGTCGCAATTGCATTCAACCATACAATAATCGGAGACACCATAGGAGGCAATCTGGTCAGGCTGAACGCCTTAAACACACTGTCCAGCGAGTGCAGCAAGGTGGAGGTTCCCTGCTGTTTCGGGGTGACATTATGTGGGGTCGATGTACGCCGCTGGTGGTCATGGAAGGTGCTGTAAGAGGTGTATGATATGTGAGTGCCATCCTCCGACCGATAGTGCAACCATGTCGGCAACACACTGGCGAGGCATTCGTCTTCATGGATGACAATTCGCGCCCCCATCGTGCACATCTTGTGAATGACTTTCTTCACAATAACGACATCGCTCAACTAGAGTGGCCAGCATGTTCTCCAGACATGAACCCCATCGAACATGCCTGGGATGGATTGAAAAAGGCTTTTTATGAACGATGTGCGATGTGACCGATTAAAAGCACTTACTTTAGTTCAAAAAGGGGTCCACTACTCAGGAACACTCATCTTCAATAATTTGCCAGTAAACATAAAAAATTTAGTTACAAATAAAGATCAGTTTAAAAGGAGCCTGAAAGACTTACTAGTGGCCAACTCCTTCTACTCCATTGACGAATTTTTTAATAGAAACAAATGATGTATATATTCATACTATTAGTATTGTTATTTCAGCTTAAAAAATAAAATAAAATTGACATGTTCCACATCCACGAGGATCTCCTCAGCACGGATCTATGGAAAGAAAACTAATCTAATCAGGACTGAGGACCACAACAACAACAACATGTCTGTTTATACATTAGAAGAGTTTTATGATGCAAAAAGGGAAATAGCATTTAGATAGAATTATCCATCTTGTTAACAAAGAAATGTGCTTGCAATTTTTCTCCAAATTAAAACATGAAACTTTGTATTAACACTCAACGAAATCTGCTGTTATATGTACAATATCTGTTTTTCCTCTAAACTTTGTATTAACTATATGCAGTTATGTAGAACATTTTTCATATATTTAATGAAGACTGTTTTGTATCTTTTTGTATGTTTGTTGTTTTGTATGTTTGACTCGTTCCACATCTCATGTGACGTGCTCACAATACGAGATCTACGGAACATGAAATAAATAAATAAATAAAAAATAAAAACCACTCTGATGGATCTACACCGAATCGTCTTTGAGGAGTGGGACAATCTGGACCAACAATGCCTTGATGAACTTGTGGATAGTATGCCACGACGAATACAGGCATGCATCAATGCAAGAGGATGTGCTACTGTGTATTAGAGGTACTGGTGTCATGGTGTGCACAACAATCTGGACCGCCACTTCTGAAGGTCTCACTGTATGGTGGTACAACACACAACGTGTGGTTTTCATGAGCAATAAAAAGGGAGAAAATGGTGTTTATGTTGATCTCTATTCCAGTTTTCTATACAGGTTCCGGAACTCTCGGAACTGAGGTGATGCAAAGCTTTTTTTGATGTGTGTACAATTAGAAACAAAAAGATGTGCATT
Source organism: Schistocerca nitens (assembly GCF_023898315.1). Classification (NCBI taxonomy): domain Eukaryota; kingdom Metazoa; phylum Arthropoda; class Insecta; order Orthoptera; family Acrididae; genus Schistocerca; species Schistocerca nitens. The sequence goes on along the minus strand of NC_064614.1, from coordinate 274,027,389 downwards.
TTCATGTAGGATGATTTGATATGTAGTAATTACCATATATTTAACGAATTTTTATATTTAAATCATGTAGGCATTCGAACTCAACGAAAAAAGAAAAGTCGACGGTGAGATTCGAACCAGTTATACACTGAAAAACGGTTACAATCCTCTAAGTTTTTCCCTTCATTTTATTCGCCATTATTTACATCATTTGCTGTAAAAGTTGTTACCGTTCGACAGCTGGAGAGACAGTAGCGCTCCCAGCGGCGAGAAAGGAGAACATCAGATGCGGCATAAGCTTATGTTTGTTTCGCATCCCTTTCCTACCTGATTTAGGAAATATCTGAATTTTCTTTCGCCTCCAAGGGTGTGTGTAATATCAGAAGATACATGTGTTCCTAAAAACGATTCTAAAATAAGCGCAAGTAGGGATAAAATCATGAATCCTGTGGCAAGCCACAACACTTTAGTGAAGAAGCCCTTTTGACGTTGGATAGAACTGCAGCTTACTACATTGATATCTAAAGAATATAAACACACAGATTCACACATAAGAAGCACAGACATATATCTCTACTTGCAAAAGGGATCAACACTTCATTTGTCCTTTTCCCTAGGCCTACTGTGTTTTAGTCATTGTCGCCTGTAACCACAAGTACGACCTTCAACTTATTTCGTGCTTGGAGCATAGTGATACGGCGTGATGTTATCCTAAACTCCTTTTTCAAATTAGTAATAAATCCTTGTGAAGCTGTAAAGTTTGTACAACCGAGATTTCTGGCTACGTCCAATGCCCAATGTTGTAAATGCCAATAATGAACGGTGGAACCGCATTCTCGCGCTTCATCGAATTTCGCCATTACACGCTCCTTGATGGTCTTGAACAGCAGTGTACGATTTCCTTTGAAAACCGTATTTCCTCCTCTTTTCTTTGCCACGTAATCCAGTATGTTTTTAACATTGCTTTTAGACTTCAGTTTAGGGTATCTTTTCAGAAACTTGTAGAATGTGTCGAAACCTCTTACGTAATAATCATCGTACATGTTCTCCAGTGTGTTGTCATCAAACGCCGTGATGATACCAGCAACTTTAACCTTCTTCTTGGGAGACGGTTGGTATTCACTGTCACTGCTTCCATCGCCTCTTCCCGCACTTGCCGTAGCACTACCGTTTGCAATGAGTTGTTCGTCATTATCATCCCTATCATCGTCGTTATGTGTTAGTGTTACAACAGTATCTGTTTCTAACTTATGCTCATATTTCTGCACTATAATAGATACCAGAAAACATACGAATGATTCGTCTTCTACACCAATTCCATCTTCAAGAAGAAGGGTTCTTCGTAACTTCATCTCAACCAGTCGCAATACATTAGCAGGATTGATTACCAATAGCCAAGCCATCTGACGCTTCAATACACAACTAATGTCACGAAACGCAACTTCAGAGGCACACTGCACCGTCCCTACTGGTCCCGACTAGCGTACCGGCAGGTCTGTGTGCAATGCGGCATGGCATACGGAGACGCCTCTAACGGACAAGTGCAGAGTTTTGCAGATGCGGTAGTATCACTAGTGCAATAAGAGACCTTTACATTATTTCTCACACGATTTAGGTGTATTTGTGTTTGTTCTAGCCCAAGTAATTTCCTGGTAAGTGGGACAACCAGCTTCTGAATAGTGGGAGAAATGTGGTGCGTATGTAAACCCCAATCCTCAAAGCCAGTAATACTGTTACGAGTGCTGTCATATGTTAAATTTTCCGTCCGAGACATTTCATCCAATGACATATTCACTAGTTTATCAGTATCGTAGAAATGCTGTACCTTCTGCTATAAAAGGTGGAATATATATTCACTTACCCTACATTTTATTTGTATGCCTTCCACGTACCTCTGTACTGTACTCACGGATGGAAACATAAAACATTCCGACAAAACCTATAATATAATACGTTTAGAGCAAACAGCTTATTTTCGTCTTTGCAGCACGTTTCTCCTTCAATGGCGTGCTAATCTGGATTAAATACAAGTCGAGAGCTTCTTTTTTTAAATATCGGGATCCTATAGTCTTCAAAATTTGTTTGTCCTTCTGCACTTCATCCTTCTGAAACAGCACTTTTCTTATCCTGTAACAGCCGGCCGAAGTGGCCGTGCGGTTAAAGGCGCTGCAGTCTGGAACCGCAAGACCGCTACGGTCGCAGGTTCGAATCCTGCCTCGGGCATGGATGTTTGTGATGTCCTTAGGTTAGTTAGGTTTAACTAGTTCTAAGTTCTAGGGGACTAATGACCTCAGCAGTTGAGTCCCATAGTGCTCAGAGCCATTTGAACCATTTCTTATCCTGTAATAGTTTTGCACGAAGTCTGGCGATCGGCAAATTTTGACACTTCACAAGATTTTGCAAGACACGAATAACTGCACTTAATCTAACCACTTCATCGTCAAAGCAGGTCTTTATTGACGATTCAGATGAATGGTTCAAATGGCTCTGAGCACCATGGGACTTAACATCTGAGGTCGTCAGTCCCCTAGAACTTGAACTACTTAAACATAACTAACCTAAGGACACCACACACATCCATGCCCGAGGCAGGATTCGAACCTGCGACCCTAGCGGTCGCGCGGTTCCAGAGTGAAGCGCCTAGAACCGCTCGGCCACTCCGGCCGGCTCAGATGAATCTGGCACTGATGTATGGATAGTTGAGCTGACTGCTTCTGTGGCATAGGAGTGTTTTACAGCTTTGGCCGATTTGTCGAACCCTTGCGACAGTTTCTTCTTCATCGTCAGTTGAGGTGGCTTATTTGGTATGCCATCCAGTGTGGGTACTGCATTCCGCACCGGATTATTATTGTCTGCATTCATGAACTGGTTTCGTTCGAAGTGAGGATAAACAGGGTCTTTACACATGTAGTTTGCAAGCGAATCCTGACGATAAAGTTTAGTAACATGATGAGAGATACCTCTCTGGTTTTAAGAAACCTAAAAAAAGGCAGATGTGGTATCTTATACTTGTTACAGCAATTTATTGTCCTACAGACGCTTCCGTTTGTAAAAAAAATTGCACAAAGCAAAATAAAACAACTACTATTCGCTTTCGCGATCGCGCCGAACTCAAAGAGTTTTACTTGCTGACCGCTCAGCGCGCTCCACGCCCAGTAGGCAAGAACATCGAGACGAAATGGCGCGATTGGTATATTAGACTGTGGTTATAGTAAGATCAAGAAAAACGTTGTTGCCTGTTAATACATTAAAATAACTTAAGTTCCATTTAGAGTAACATAGTAATAAGATATCTAAGACATAAGGTTTTCTTCTAAAAGCGCGACAACACCCACTGTACATGTGCCACTGCTGCTGGCAAATCATCGTGTTTGTGTATACATCGTGTTTATACTTAACGTGAATATAGTCGCACCAGGGTCAAGCAGTGCTGGCACGGGCATGTGTCAATTTATACCCAAGCGGCGTTGACAGTGCCATCTACTGACCGCCGTGCCAGCTATCAACTGTTACATATTGCATGTCTGTAAAAAATAAATAAAAAAGAGGGATAGGGGCGTAACAAAAGCTTACAGGATTCCTGAAATGAAACTGATATTTTCACGTTGAACGCTGACGCTTGTTGCTACTAATCCCGTATCAGTTCTCATCAGGCCCAAAGTAGTGAAGGGGGGGGGGGGGGGGTGAAGGGGGCAAAACCACCGGGGCCCATGCCCCATCGAGGGCCCACGTCTCTCAAGGGTTTCGATCCCCCAGGCTGCTAAGGTGGCAAATATCGGACTGTTATTGTAAAATAAATATTATATCATATAATAAATTAAAGATTATCACATCGACATGAACATAACCAACTAGCTCTTCGCTTAAACTTCAGTTCTTCTGTTTTAGGAGTCATACAGGCCGATTGCATACAATTCTGTTTCGTGTTTAATCCTAAATGCACAGTATTTTCCTTCGGCATCATGCACTAAAACTACATTGTGATGTCAAATATGCACTTTCTTTAAATGTTGTTGAAGGTCCTACCAAAACATTTCCCCAACAAATGTACACGGCAACGGCTGTGAAACGTTATAATTTGGTATATTTGCCAACAACATTCAAAGAACTTCTGATTCCATCATAAGACGATTTTACACGAAAAACGAGTACACAGAAAATATTTTACATTCAAGAGTAAACACAAAATAAAATATTTACATTTGTGTATAGCTGTCCTGACAGAATCGTAAAGTGAAGAAATGAAATGACACGAAATAAGTATATGATGATGCTCGGAAGTAAAGAGGTAATGTTCGTCTTTTGTTCATCTGTAGAATAGACAACTTAGATAGGAAAAGGAAACTTACATAGGAACTTTCATGTGTCAAGAGGACTTTTTTCCTTGATCAAAGGGGCTTGGCCTTCAGAGTTTCAGCTCAGAAAATTTTAGATGTAAATGACGAAAATCTCCTCGGATTACTATGATCCAGTTCTTGCAAAACACATTAGCAAGATCAGAGACCGACAAAAAGCTGGAAAGCGTTTAGAAGTGCATGATCTGCCAAGTGATACTCAAAATGATTTACTTCCAACTGTGCCCAATCATGTCAGGAAAGCCATCCTGGAACAGAGAGAAAATGAGAAGGATTATTTAGTTATTGTTGATGCAACTCTTGATTCATATTATATTAGACAAACAACATTCATCCTGAGTTATATTTACTTAAAGAAGGCAAATGATGACTACAAATAAAATGAGCTGTTTTAAAATTCGTAGATTAAAATCAGGAAACGAGAGTTGGTTCAATCAACAATTATGTAACACTCTGTTCCTATCAGTGAATGCCGCGGACAAGGGTATGATAACGGAATTAATATTAGTCTTATAAAGGAGCTCAGGCACATTTTCTACAGTGTAAATCCTCTTGCAAAATTTTCTCTGTGTGTATGTCATAGCCTTCTGTGGAGTACATGCAACTGAGAGTTGTGATTAGCAGATACGTTTTCGGAGTGATTCGCCTCCCTTATAAAGATGGGAAATTCTAAAACAATGTTTCGGAAGTTCTTTATATTCCATGTCGGATACTTGTTGGAGTGCTCGGCTTGACTCTGTAATACCAATTACACCTCACTTGGACGAGACTGCCAATGCTGTAGAAACTCTCAACAAGTTACATTTGTCAGCTGGAACACGTTCTGTGGTATGGGTTGTTCTGAATTATGAGATCATTCAAGTACTCAATCGTGGCATCAGTTAAGCTTAAGTTGTTGGTACCAACTGAATGGCTCTGAGCACTATGGGTCTTAACATCTGTGGTCATCAGTCCCCTAGAACTTAGAACTACTTAAACCTAACTAACCTGAGGACATCACACACATCCATGCCCGAGGCAGGATTCGAACCTGCGACCGTAGCGGTGGTACCAACTGATTACAGAAGCAAATTACTAGAAGCTCGAAATAATACTGCAGATATCTTACGCGGAAATTGGGACGCAGTTGTCCCTGAAGCAAAATTGTTGCCACTGCAATTAATGCCGATCCTGAATTTACGGAGGTGCGCACTAAGAAGAGAAAATGATTCTACGATGAAACCAGGAATGAAGTGACGGACGTGTATCTGGGAATCCTATTCACGATAAATGTATTTTATGTCATTATTGACAATCTGGTCCTAACTTTAAAATCAGATATGAAACACTGAATATTTTAGATGAGACATTTGGCTTTTATGGGAATAATCAAAGATGACTGACGATCAGGTAGCTGAGTCATACAAATTATTTTTCAATGAATACCATAATGATGTCACAACAGATTTAGAAGAAGAAATTAAATATTTGAAATCAATCCATACGTCAAACATTGAATATATTACCTTGGAATCATTAGAACTCTTGAATAAGATGCACGAGCTTAAAATTTTAACTTGTTTCTGACGTAAGCGTAGTATCTTTTACATTTTTCCAGTGACTGTGGCTGAAGCAGAAAGGTCATTCAGCACTCTGTCTCGTGTTAAAAGTTGTCTCAGATCAACTACGCATCAACAACGTTTCACAGATTTGGGAACCTCGGCAAATGAATATAACTTGGCGAGGCAGCTCGACTTTGATGCTGTGATTCAAACATTTCCTGAACGAAAGGCTTGCAAAGCGCCATTGTTATATGCAAGTAGCTTATAATATAATAGCCATGCACGACTCATGGCGGTGTACATGCGAGTGCGCTGTGTCTATTTTCTGAAGTATGTGGGCACGCCAGGGAACATGTGCGGGCAGAACCCCATATTGCAGCGTTACTGGCATCACACAAATTAGAATAACATTTAGCCTTCTGTTTTAAAGTGAAATGAAAGTAAATTAAACGTATTTAGAAACTAAAATTAAATGTAACATAGACACGTTTTACAACTCATTATTTGTAACATCTGAAGCCAATCTTGTATTTTTGTCTGTCATATTAGTTTTGTCCCTTACCGTTATCCAACTGCCACTGTCTTCTTTTGTCTTTCTTTGCACTGCCACTGTCTCCACCACACTTCGACAGCTAAAATCAGGGAGAAGGGAGAGTGGCCGGGTGTTCAACTTACTTTTTTGCCTACACCTACATGTTTAAAATTTCGGTCCAAAATGCACCCTCCCCTATACCTAAGTGTTAAAGTTCGCCAGTCTGACAGGCTCCAGATCCCCCAAGCCTGTATTTGGTCTCCACTCAAAAAATGGTTCAAATGGCTCTAAGCACTATGGAACTTAACATCTGAGGTCATCAGTCCCCTAGAACTTAGAACTACTTAAACCTAACTAACCTAAGGACATCACACTCATCCATGCCCGAGGCAGGATTCGAACCTGCGACCGTAGCGGTCGCGCGGTTCCGGACTGTAGCGCCTAGAACCGCTCGGCCACAGCGGCCGGCGTCTCCACTCACATCCCTTTTTCGTTTCCACTGTCTCCTCTCTCACTCCTTCTATCCCCAGGCATCTCCCTCTCTCTTTTATTGCCACTATCTCTCACTCAACATCAATACCTCCTCTATCTTTGGCTGCCATCCCTTTCTCTTGCATTGACGTATTCTCACTCCCACCATTACTGTCTCCTCTCTCTTTATCTTCCACTAGCACTGTCTCTCTTCCATCATCACAGTCTCTCTACTATTCTCTTTCAGCATAAAAAAGCGTTAATGTGTTCTCATGCCAAAATTTTTGGTAAGCAAGGTGGAATGACAATTTAGGCAGCTGATTCTCCACCTTTTGGTCAGTATCTTTTCGAGAGGAACATATTTGCCTTTTCGTGCTCTGATACGATCATTTTTCCTCAGGTTCCCTTCTTTTCCCTCCTAAGCTACGTATGCAGCTTATATAAAATATATCCTAGAGGCCAGTAAAGTTTTGACAGTTTATTTTTATATTTCGGTACATTTATACACTCTGACACATGTAAACGAGAAATAAGTACATATAACATACGGTTAACACAAAATAGTTTGCATTATGTTTCCTCTCAATAGCTCATCGATCGCAATTCATAGAAAATGCCATCCTTACGGTTTGTATCATAAAAGAGTAAAAATGTTATGAGAAATATTTTGCTGTATTGGCGGTCTTTTCAGTTTTACGTAATTTTTGGCAGTCATTTTAAGTTCTCTTCAGGCACGGTAAGATCCTTTCTAGCCCATTTTTTGTTACTGCAATACCACTCGTAAGTTGCTCAAACCAGTTTTTATCCCTTCTTATTTTTTCCTGATTGAGCCCACTTTCGACAAGAAAATATAAATGAAGAATTATTTACTTATTTATTACGTAAAGGATGTGACAACAAGTGGTAATAGTGGAACATGTAATACACATAAACTACGTCGTGCAGTACAAAACCACAATGGACTGCGTCTCTCTTTGTGGTATTTTGGGCATCCAGAATTGAATTTTCAGTCTGCAGCTATGTGTACTCTGATATGAAACTTCCCGGAGCATCTGTGTGTCAGGAATTTTGCTTTTCACAGGCAAGTGCTCCACCGAATGAGCTACCTAAACATGACTCAAGACCCGTCCTCTCAGCTTTACTTCCGCCAGTACCCCGTCTCCTCCCTTCGAAACTTCACAGAAAATCTCTTGTGAAACGTACATGACTAGCATTCCTGGAAGAAAGGATATCGCGAAGACATGGCTTAACCACAGTAATTCGAGAATGAAATTTTCACCCTCCACTGGAGCGTGCGCTGATATGAAACTTCCTGACTGATTAAATCTGTGTGCTGGACTGAGACCCGAACTCGGGACCTTTGCCTTTTGCAGGCAAGTGCTCTACCGACTGAACTACTTAAGCCAGACTCGTGACCCGTCCTACCCATGTCTCCGAGGTATCCTTTCTTCCAGGAGTGCTAGTCTTGTAAGTTTCATGAGAGAGCTTCTGTGCAATTTGGAAGGTAGGAGACAAGGTACTGGTGGAACTAAAGCTGTGAGGACAGACCGTGAATAATGCTTGGGTAGCTCCATCAGTAGAACATTTGCCCACAAAAGACAAAAGTCTCAAGTTGGAGTCTCGGTCTGGCAAATAGATTTAATCTGCCAGTAAGATTCATAGCACCACACACTCCGCTGCACAATGAAAATTTCATTCTGTAAACGTCCCCCATGCTCTGGCTAAGCCATGTCTGTGCAATATCCTTTCTTTCAGAGTGCTTGTATTGCAAGTTTTCGCAGGAGGGCTTCTGTGAAGTTTGGAAGGTAGGAGAAGGGGTAGAGTCCATGCATAATACTGTGGCCGTTAGGTGGGCAAACAGCAGAGCATGCGTGGAGTCGTTTCATTGGCTGAGAAGAATGGTGGGCAACTCTTTCTGTTCTCCTGTTCGCAACATTCACTGTCATTATTATTGTCCTGTCCACCCCCGGTAGCTGAGCGGTCAGCGAGACAGAATGTCGATTCCCGGCTGGGTCGGAGATTTTCTCCGCTCAGTGACTGGGCGTTATGTTGTCCTAATCGTCATCATTTCATCCCCATCGACGCGCAAGTCGACGAAGTGGCGTCAAATCGAAAGACTTGCACCCGGCGAACTGTCTACCCGACGGGAGACCCTAGTCACACGACATTTAAGTTTTTTTTTATTATTGTCCTTGCTCCAATCCATAAAGTACTATCGGTTGCCCTACTCCAACGAGTGGAAAGTGCATCTGATTCTACACGTGACTGGCCAGGAACTGTTTCATCACTCATTAGTAAATGTGCGACACAATACTACTCGGCGCAATAACCGCTTCTCAATGGCGACGTACGCTAGACAAGATGGCCGCCGGGTCGGTTATATCTTGATGTCGGCTCCGTGTTTAAACGGTGTTTTGGGTGGCAAGTGTCGCTTTTGGCAAGTGATTCCTGCACTCGCAAGTAGTGAAAGTGGCAATTATCCAAGTGCGCATTTTCTCGAAGAGACATTAAGTGTAAACATGGCAGGGCGAGTGACTTAAACACTCGAAAACATCCGAAAATCGAAAACAATTTGAATAATCATATTTTAAATGTTGTAGAGAAAATAGGATCTAAATGTTCATTAGAAGAAGCAAGGCAGTTAATGGAAGAGGCCTTACCCACACCATTTGATACAACTGAAATTCCACCCACCTCTCCTTCTGAAATTAGGAAGATAGTAAACTCTCTGAAAAATAAAAGCTCACATGGAATTGATGGCATTTCCAGCAGGATAATAAAAGCTTGTTCCCAAGAAATAAGTGGGATTCTTAGCCACATATGTAACAGCTCTCTGAAGCAGGGTATTTTCCCAGATAGACTGACGTATGCCATTGTTAAACCACTGCATAAAAAAGGGGATACGTCTGATGTCAACAACTACCGCCCACTCTCTCTTCTGACTGCCTTATCCAAAATTCTTGAAAAAGTGATGTATTGTAGAGTAGCTTCACACCTTTGTAAAAATAAAGTTTTAAGAAAATGACAGTTTGGTTTCCAGAAGGATTTTTCAACGGAAAATGCTATATATACTTTCACTAATGAAATATTAAATGCTCTGAGTAACTGGGAGTCACCTGTTGGTTTTTTTTGTGATCTATGGAAGGCTTTTGATTGTGTAAATCATAAGCTCAAGTACTGTGGTTTGAATGGGACAGTGCTCAAATGGTTTAAATCTTACCTAACTGGAAGAGTGCAGAAAGTTGAAATAAGCAGTTCACATAATTTGCAAAAAACTGGTGATTTCTCAAACTGGAGAACAATCAAGAATGGGGTGACGCAAGGTTCGGTCTTGGGTCCTCTGCTGTTCTTAATATATATTAATGACTTGCCATTCTATATTGACGAAGATGCAAAGCTGGTACTTTTTGCCGATGATACAAGTATAGCTATCACACGCAACAGACAAGAATTAACTGGTGAAATTGTAAACGATGTTTTTCAGAAATCATTAAGTGGTTCTCTGCAAATGGGCTCTCATTAAACTTTGACAAAGCACAGTATATATAGTTCCACACAGTAAATGGAATGACACCATTAATAAAAATTGACTTCGATCAGAAATCGGTAGCTAAGGTAGAATATTCAAAATTTCTAGGTGTATGCACTCATGGGTTGAACTGGAAAAAACACACTGAAGATCTGCTGAAACGTTTGAGTTCAGCTACTTATGCTATTAGGGTCATTGCAAATTGTGGCGATATACATCTGAGTAAATTAGCTTACCACGCCTATTTTCATTCTCTGCTTTCGTATGGCATATTCTGGGGTAACTCATCATTGAGTAAAAGAGTGTTGATTGCACAAAAGCGTGTAATCAGAATAATTGCTGGAGCTCATCCGAGATCATCCTGCAGACACATATTTAAAGAGCTAGAGATCTTCACTGTAGCCTCACAATATAAATATTCACTTATGAAATTTTTTATCAACAATCCGAACGAATTCAAAAGTAATAGCAATGTACATGGCTACAACACTAGGAGAAAGAATGATCTTCACTACTCAAGGTTAAATCTAACTTTGGCTCAGAAGGGGGTAAATTATGCTGCCACAAAAGTCTTTGCTCACTTACCTAATAGCATCAAAAGTCTGACAGATAGCCATATAGCATTTAAAAGGAAATTAAAAGAATTTCTTAATGGCAACTCCTTCTACTCATTAGATGAATTTTTGGATGTAGTAAGTGGGTAATTTCCCCAACCCCCACAAAAAAATTAAAAATATTGACATGTAATGTTTTGTGTAATGTAACATCTTGTATAGACACCTTTTATTAACCTGACACGTTCCACATCATTACGAAGTGTCGTATTCATGATCTATGGAACAAGTACTAATCTAATCTAATTTAATCTCAAAGCTTTATGTGGGATCGGTCACCGCCAGCGTGAAGGGATCGACGCTCTGGTTGGCGCACAGTGTTTGCGCTGCGTAGTTGAGGTAAGGCACGCGGACCATAGCGCTGCGTCAGGCGCCCACTGTCGCTGCCGCGGCTGCCAACTGCTCTGCCGCCGCGACCGGTGCGAGGCGAGCCACGACGAACACTTATTACGGCGCTGCCTCTGGCGACTCGGCGGAAAGCGACGAAGTTAGCGGGGCAGCTTAACCTTCACGCGCTCGCGCGGGCGGTGAAGTGACCTCCTTTTTGCAATTTCGCGCCATACTTAGGCCTACTCCACAAAGGTAACGAGGCGGCGGGAGGGACATGTATTTTCTAGCTGCATCTTTTTCCGACAGATGCTGCTCTAAGTTCGTCCAAGTTGCACCTCTCTGCCCCTCAGGACAAGCTCAAATAGTTCCGAACACGTTAGGCGGTCAGTTTACCGCCTTGCAAGCGCTTACGGCACTTACAAAAACGGTCAGTTACCGCCTTGCGAGCGCTACTTCGGAATGTGTTTTTTTTTTTTTAATTCCCCTATAATTCCTCAATTTTATAGACTCTTCCAATTCTCTAGTGAATGTGCATTACTTTCTATAAATTTTGCCATTCGCAAATTCTGTTTTTCTTTCTACTTTAGCACTTCGTCATTCTAAGAAATTTCTGTTGGCAAAAGTAACAATTATTTTTATTTTTTAAAGAGAACGCCGAAACCTTATGTCTGATGACATACATAGAATCTTGGCTGAATTGGAGAGAGAGGAAGCAAAGGGGAAGGCCATGAGGAATACTTAGAAGATGACGTTTCCGATGACCCAGATTATGAACAAGAAGGGATTGAAGATGATATACATCAAAACGAGTCGGAAATTGATTTGGAAAACGGCGGAGAAAATGATCTAGTAGTGCCAATATTACCAGCACAAAATCAAAGTCAAAAAATATAATCAAAACTCTACCAGGTACTAGAGGACAAGGCAGACAATGTGAAAACTCGACTGGAAAGTTTTCAGTGTATAATAACTCCCGAAATGGTAGAAGGGATCGTAAGGTACACGAATATTTATACTGAAAGGAAAAAAATGGCACGTCAAGCACTGGCAGAAGGAAGCAGTAACACTGAAGTACGTGAAAAGGATTATAAGCCGACAACAACGGCTGAAATGCTAGCATTGTTTGGTGCTCTGTTTTTGATTGCGGTCAAAAGAGGAAATCGTGCAAATTTCTCTGAATGTTTCAATAGCAATGGAACAGGTCTGACAATTTTGCGAGCCAATTTCAGCCTAAATAGATTTAGATTTTTGCTACGAGCTACAAGATTTGATGACTTAAACACGAGATTGGAACGTCAAGCAACTTGCTCCTATACGAGAAATTTTGTCTTCTTTCATTGCTAACAGCCAAAAATCATTCAGTTTAGGGGAATCCGTCACTGTTGATGAAATGTTGGTTGCGTTTAGAGGACGATGTTCATTCATCCAGTACATGTTTCAAAAACCAGCCAAATACGGGTTAAAAATGTATGCATTGTGTGATGCACGCACTTTTTATACATATAATTTAGAACTGTACTGGGGAAAACAAGTGCCAGGCCCTAACGTACTCTCCAACAAACCATACGACTTTGTCGCTAGATTGGTTGAATGCATAGAAGGAACAAATAGAAATGTAACAACTGATAATTATTTTCAAGTTACCCGTTGGCTGAATACCTCCTTAGCAAAGGTCTCACTTTTTTAGGTACAATGAGAAAAAATAGAAAAGAAATTCCCCCAGAATTTGTGACAGTAAATGGAAATTCAGTGGCAGGAGATTACATGTTCGGTTGTCAAGATGACAAAACTTTGATATCTACGATTACAAGAAAAAGGAAAGCTGTAGTAGTGCTCTCCACAATGCATGATACCGACATCATTGATGAAGATACCAAAAAACCTGTACAAATCACAGACTATAATTCAATCAAAGGGGGAGTTGATACTGTAGACCTCATGTACTCCAGAATTTCAACATCAAGAAGAACACAAAGGTGGCCTGCATGTATATTTTTCCGCTTACTTGACTTGGCAGGAATAAATTCATTACGCATTTTTCAATTCAACACAGGTAATATGAAAGAAAAAACGAGAAGACAATTCTTACATGCGTTATCTTTGGAACTGATGGGCGAAAACCAGAAAGAAAGAGCTAAATTGAAGTATTTACCAAAAGATTTGTTAGTATTTTTGGAAAATTACAGAGACAGTGACGTAGTTTATCCAGCTGTATCAACCCCTACAAGGAGAGGAATATGTTATTTGTGTGGCTCAAAAAAAGAATATTAAAACAAAGCGAGAATGGGGTGAATGTGGAAGAAACGTCTGTCTACGACATTCAACCACGACAGTTACGTGCAGTAATTGTTGTCAGCCTCAAAACTAAAATGAAATGGATACAGACTGATCATCATTTTTCATCTGACAGAAATATTTGTGACGTTTTCAATCAAAAATTCTTTTTTCAAAGCAAAATTAGCTTTTCTTGTGACGAGTTAAGACAGTGAATAATTCTAGTCTTAAGTATTACATTATATAGTCCCAAAACATTACAATTAAAAAAATGTTCTTATATTTCATTTGGGTATTTGGCTTTCTTTTTGTATTCCATTGTATATTTTATTGTTAAATAAATAATTAAATAGATATTTTATGGAAATATGACCTTTAAAAACGGAAAACCTCAAGAGATTGATGAAAACTCTCGGGCGGTCGGCCGACCGCCCGCGCGAGCGCTCGTGTGACTGTTTCTAGCGCGAGCGCATGAAGGTTAACGTGGGGAGACCGTGCACTACAGCGTGATCGAAATCAAATGGGTAAACGTATGCAGTCAGAATGGCTACCCGGAAAGGAATGGTGGTGACTGTCATAGCTAATTTACATGATGATGCAGAAGGGGAAACTGAAACAATTAAAGAAGCACTGAATATACAACAGCGGTTTGAATACTTGACGACATTTATTGAAAATGAATTTTCTGGAAAGAAGATTACGAAGCAACAACAAGCTAATTGAAAGTGGAATTAAAGGAGAAAATATTGCAATGGGCGACAGAGCACAGGTTGGAACAAATACAAAAAGAAAACGAAAGTTATAGAGAAATTTCACAAAAACCAGCGAAAGCATATGAAGTGCGTTGCTATCGATGCCACCTAGTAGAGATGTAACCAAAACTTCCTGCAGCTAAAATCGTAGCAGAGCAAACAATGCAACAAAATACTTTTTTCATCAAGTCAAGAACAAACGAAGAGGCAAAGGTAGTGCATCCAAAGTTAACGACCTTAATAAACCCCACCAAAGAAAAAATTTGTGTAAGTAAGATTAAGCAAACGAATAATGTAGTCATCCCGAAAATGGTTACATAAGGTGACACGGAAAAGGTGCACGAGACACTGATTTGTGAACGGCCTAAGAAAAAGAGACCTTTGATGATACTGTACGACATCCCACAGAATGCAGACGCAAAGACACCGGAAGATACAACATGCATGCAGAACCTTGAAGATGAACTAACGAAAGCTTCGAAAGAGGATTTACAGCACGATTCAGGGCAGGAACAACGGGAAAAGTGGTCCGTCAAGTTACTGAAGTTAGCCCAGAGGTTAGAACAGCTCTCTTGAAGCGACAAAAAGTGTATCGAAGCGATAAAAAGTATATCTTTGGGGTTTCGTTCGGTTTCAGTGAAAGACTACCTAGTAGTGAGGCGGAGCGTTTTATTCCATGACCTTGGTCATCTGGCAAAACATTGTGGCAAGAAGGCAGTATCAGAAAAGAATGCAATAAAATCAAACAAGCGGCTGTATGTTTACCATGTAAATATAGGGTTAAAAAGTACACAGGGAACAGAGATGAATGTCACAGTATCAAACCATCCTAACAAGGCACAATTTAAGAACGGATTATGGGTAGGCGTCCCATAACACTACAAAGCAATGAGGACTCTATAAAGACACCATCAAGTCTATGTAAGAAACATAAATCACCTTCGAGGAGAGGAGGGACGCCGAAAGAGCGAGGAATTTCTAACAAGAAGTGAGCAGTAAGTACCACAGAAAAGAGCACGTGACATAGACCGAAGTAGATCATCAAGCACCTACGAAAAAGCAGAAATGAAGTTTTCGGCGAAAATTCAGAACTGTATGGTATAACAGAGAAGCATGATGAGAGGCGGATACAGGAGTGACTTATGATACAGGCGATCAGCATTTGCTGACACAAATTGGGCAGTACATAGAAAGTGACAGCACACATCCTGAGGAATACTCTGCGCTGCCTGCAGAAATAAATGAATAAAAAAGAAGAATCGGCAATCCAGGACGTGGGAAAAAAAACAATGCGAGACTCGGAGCCAGTTCGTACAGGAAATAAACATCTACTACAAAGAAGTAAACAATAAAACACACACCGGAAAAGATCCACGACAGATTTATGAAAGCATAGAGACAGCAGCTCAGTAGGCTGGAAGAACCGATGACGCTTACTACAGCGTTTCTAGTAAGGAATAACCATCCAGAAGGGGAGTATATTACTTGTCCTGTACTTCATTTCGTAGATAGAATCCATCTTAAAGTGAAGAATCTGTAAACGGAAGTGCAAAAACTGGTGAAGTTATTGAAGCAGGTTTCTGCTGGAAGGAGTGAATCGCTCTCATTAGATACACTACTGGCCATTAAAATTGCTACACCAAGAAGAAATGCAGATGATAAACGGTTATTCATTGGACAAATATATTATACTAGAACTGACATGTGATTACATTTTCACGCAATTTGGGTGCATAGATCCTGAGAAATCAGTACCCAGAACAACCACCTCCGGCCGTAATAACGGCCTTGATACGCCTGGGCATTGAGTCAAACAGAGCTTGGATGATGTTTACAGGTACAGCTGCCCATGCAGCTTCAACACGATACTACAGTTCATCAAGAGTAGTGACTGGCGTATTGTGACGAGCCAGTTGCTCGGCCACCATTGACCAGACGTTTTCAATTGGTGAGAGATCTGGAGAATGTGCTGACCAGGGCAGTAGTCGAACATTTTCTGTATCCAGAAAGACCCGTATAGGACCTACAACATGCGGTCGTGCATTATCCTGCTGAAATGTAGGGTTTCGCAGGGATCGAATGAAGGGTAGAGCCACGGGTCGTAACACATCTGAAATGTAACGTCCACTGTTCAAAGTGCCGTCAATGCGAACAAGAGGTGACCGAGACGTGTAACCAATGGCACCCCATATCATCACGCCGGGTGATACGCCAATATGGCGATGATGAATACACGCTTGCAACGTGCGTTCACCGCGATGTCGCCAAACACGGATGCGACCGTCATGATGCTGTAAACAGAACCTGGATTCATCCGAAAAAATGACGTTTTGCCATCCGTGCACCCAGGTTCGTCGTTGAGTACACCATCGCAGGCGCTCCTGTCTGTGCTGCAGCGTCTATGGTAACCGCAGCCATGGTTTTCCGTATTACCCTCCTGAACCCACCGATTCCATATTCTGCTAACAGCCATTGGATCTCGACCAACGCGAGCAGCAATGTCGCGATACGATAAACTGCAATCGCGATAGGCTACAATCCGACTTTTATCAATGTCGGAAACGTGATGGTACGCATTTCTCCTCCTTAGACGAGGCATCACAACAACGTTTCACCAGGCAACGCCGGTCAGCTGCTGTTTGTGTATGAGAAATCGGTTGGAAACTTTCCTCATGTCAGCACGTTGTAGGTGTCGCCACCGGGGGCAGCCTTGTGTGAATGCTCTGAAAAGCTAATCATTTGCATAACACAGCATCTTCTTCCTGTCGGTTAAATTTTGCGTCTGTAGCACGTCATCTTCGTGGTGTAGCATTTTTAATGACCAGTAGTGTATGTTGTACAAGTTCTTTGTGATAATGCATGGTCGTATATCATGGGATTAAGGGCGAGTAGGCAAGATTGTCGAATATATACTCATCATTCCTAATGAAGATTAAGATAGGATGGCTTAATGCCATGAGAAGTGTCGGTATAATGCATGAGGCTAGAAGAGTGACAGAAGAGTTGCAGTTAGATGAATTATGCCTCCAAGAACCATGTATCTCCAAGAACGATATATAAAGGCAGGAAAGACTTCCAGCATGCCAATAATAGCCTAGACAACAATACAAGGGCAGCGTCCTATAGCAGCAATAATAGTATTTAACAAGGCCACAACAGTGACAAAAATATCACAGTACTGTTCATAACATGTAATCTGCGTGGAAATGTTATCGAGAAGGGAGAGTAGCGTCTCCTTGCATTTTCAATTTAGTGATGAGTTCGACAAGTATCTGCTAAGACTAAATGATGTTAGTGACCTAGGGCGGACTAAGACTCTTGTGTACTCCATTGATGCAAATGCGAAGTCAGTATTGTGGCATACCAGCCTGACTGAGGACCATGGAAGACAACTAGAAGAAGCCATTACGGAACTCGACCCGAAGGTACTGAATGCACCTCGCAATCCGCCAGTCTATGAAGTGTGGGTCGGAGCAACGTCAAATATTGACTTTTAGCAAATCAGGTAAGCGGCGCGATATGTGAAAGGGTGGAAGGCTGAGAGTGGAATGACATCGAGTGACCACAATATCGTATACCGTACCATCACTGGAAGGGAAATTCAGGACGCCACAGAAAATGTTTACACAAGGCCCAAACACATTATCAAAGATGCTAACTGGGAAGAACTAAGAAGGGTGTTTCAGTGTCCAGGAAGCCATCGCTGGATGATGATGTAGTTGTTAAAGTGCAAGAACTGACAGTGGCCACACATAGAGCAATGGAGACATTGATACCTGTCAGCAGAGCTCATTCTAAAGAAATACCTTGCATATGAATCAAGGCGCCTTGGAAATTAAGATGTGAAACAAGAAGACCTAGGAAGCTGTATCAGAGCAGCTTGACCCAAGAAGAAAAGACCCGAAGGTTGCATAGATACAGGTGTGTTAAACAACGTTTTAAGGAAGAGCTATGGAAAACAAAAATGGAACGATGGAAGCAATGCGTGGAGGTCAACTTAGAAAGTCTTATCCACGCCCAAAAGGATTGACGGGACTGAAACAGAAAGTTGGGAACAGTCAGCTGTCCTGCTAATGGAAACCCTACTTCCTGACGATGGGGAAGACGTGACATGATCAGCGTAGGTTACGAAAAATGTTATAGGAAGACTACAAAAACAAGAAGAAATTAGGCAATTAATTTTAAGATTGAGAAAGAAAAAATCTCCAGGGCCGGACGGGATCCCTGCCAAAGAAATACAAGCCCTGTGTGAGCAATTAGATAGTTATTTGCGCGCACTGTACAACGAATGCCACTTGCATGGAAGGGTTCCTGCACCGTGGAAGAGTGCTGAAGTTCCAAAAATACCCAAATCCTACAGACCAATTTGTCTTCTGAATGTTCTCATCAAGATATTTGAAAAAAATATTATGCAAAAGATAGCAAGATCACAGACTGTTACACAGGATGAGCTCTCACCAGTACAGGTTTAGAAGAGGCAAGTCAACTGAAGAGGCAGTTAATAAGGCGATTTCACTAGCGACAGGGGTAGATGGTGACAGCCTCGACGTGGCCTACCCCCCCAGTATCGTGCCGCACAACGATCGCATTGCGAGAAGAAAATCGAAATGCTCAGAACGAGCTGCGACACGAGAAGCAAATGTCACCACCAAACGGCGGCCGGACGTAGTAATACCTCCCGGCCCTCACAGGCGAAGTTACGCAAGAGAGCGAGACAAATGCCTCAGTTTCCCCCCCGGAGCCAAGTGCGTGGACGAATACGTATATGCCAAGTTAACATAGAAGGATACACGAGGACAAAAGGAGACATCCTCACAAAGCTACTAACAGAAGAAAAAATTGATGTGCTGACCTTGCAGGAAACACATCTATCAGAAGAAAATATCTCGAGACTTCTAATACCAGGCTATGAAATTGTGGGCTATAAAGCCCATAACAAACACGGTATTGCAACACTGATCAAGAAAGAACTGGTTGATAATATTGAGGAAACTATGCACCACGAATTTGCCGTGGGAATCAAACTAAACGATATGACTGTGTATAACGTGTACAAGCCACCTTCAGAAAAATGGGAACAACCTGTTTTACCTAACCCACAACACCCTGCAGTCATAATTGGTGATTTTAACTCCCACCACCCCAG
The DNA here is from genome assembly GCF_023898315.1 of Schistocerca nitens. Taxonomy (NCBI): domain Eukaryota; kingdom Metazoa; phylum Arthropoda; class Insecta; order Orthoptera; family Acrididae; genus Schistocerca; species Schistocerca nitens. The sequence continues at coordinate 274,007,866 of NC_064614.1, read as the reverse complement.
ATGGGGCTATCAGTCTTGCGACAAAGGACTCATGCTGGCAGACTGGGCAGATATAAATAATTATACACTAATATACGATGCAAAAGATACCCCCACCTTCTGTTCAGGAGCGTGGGGCACAACATCAACGCCCGATCTTTGTTTTGTCTCATCTGGAGAAACTGGAATAGCACTTCCGTCTAAGAGAACTGTACTGAGCCGTATTCCTCGGAGCCAACACAGACCAGTTATTATAGACCTTGGGATCCAAATACCAGTAATAAAGAGCCCCCCTATAGCCCGCTGGAACCTCAGGAAGGCTAACTGGGTTAAGTTTAAAGATACCATTGAAAATAATGTAAACAGAATTCCCCCAATTCCAGAAAATTACGACAGATTTACGAAGTTAATCATTAAAGCGGCACATAACTCAATACCAAGAGGAGCGCGGAAAGAATACATCCCATGCTGGACAAAGGAGTGCGAACAACTACTCGATGAATATAACAAAACAGAGAATCCAGAACTAGGAGAACAGCTCATAAGAGCTATGGACGAGGAACGCAAACAGAGATGGCAAAAGCGGATGGAATAAATGGACTTTACGCACTCCTCACAGAAGAGCTGGAGTCTACTGAGGAAACTTGGCGGAGCACAATTCAAGGGACGGAACATCAATAATAAAATGACCCCTGACAAGATATGCTCTTCTATACTACAAACATCCAGAATCCATGCCTCCGCCTCGAAGAAAAAAGAACTGCACCAACTGATGAACGAAGAGCTAGATGCAAGCGAGGAGGAAGCAGGTTTAGCGAACCGGGTAACACAAGAAGAGATAAATATAGCACTAAAGAAAATGTCACCTGGTAAAGCAGCTGGCTGTGACGGCCTTCTTCCAGAATTCTTGAAGAACTTCGGGCCAAAGGGAAGAGCATGGCTGTCTTCTCTTTTCTCTAATATCATAGATACCAGCCGGTTACCAAAGCAATGGAAAAACGCACAAGTCATAGCCATCCAGAAACCAGGGAAAACAGGAGAGAATGCTAAAGATTATAGACCGATATCTTTATTGTGCACCACTTACAAGCTGTTTGAACGAGTCATCCTAGGCAGAACAGAAAGTAAAATAGAAGCTGCTCTTCCCCCAGAGCAAGGCGGTTTTCGAAAAGGAAGAGATTGTTGCGACCAAGTTCTCGCCCTAACCACTTTCATTGAAAGAGGTTACCAAAACAAAAAGAAAACGGGCATGGTATTATTAGATCTCACCTCAGCATACGACACCGTATGGACAAAAGGGATACTGTATAAACTGTGAAAAGTCGTGAAATGCAAGAAGATCATAGATCTAGTCAGAAATATGTTGATAAACAGGAGATTCAAGGTATCTCTGAATGGGAAAACAAGCAGCTACAGGACACTACAAAATGGTCTCCCCCAAGGGTCTGTGCTGGCTCCATGCCTTTTCAATTTATACATAGCGGACATCCCAAACCTGGAATCTCGTTCTTTTATGTATGCAGATGACATCGCTATTGCGGCTCACGCCAACACTTTCGAAGAACTGGAAGAAATTTTAAACAGGGATCTGGAACGACTACAACCTCAAAGTAAATCCGACTAAATCCGTGGCATCAATAATGCACTTGTGTAACAAAGATGCAAATCGTGAGCTAAAAGTGCAAATAAAAGGTAAATTGTTGAAAAACGATAGAACGCCAAAATATCTGGGTGTTAAGCTAGATCGCACTCTCACATATAAGAGCCACCTGTACGAAGTCGCCCAAAAAATGAAAACAAGAAACAACATCATAATGAAACTGGCAGGAACAACCTGGGGATGTTCCACTGAAACTCTACGCACATCAGCACTGGCACTTCTGTATAGTGTAGCGGAATATTGCGCACCCGTCTGGGCCCGCAGTAGGCATGTCAGATATATTGATGTGCAACTTAACGAGACAATGAGGCTCATAACAGGAACAGTAAGACCCACCCCGAAACCTTGGCTGCCCGTCCTTGCCAATATCGAACCACCCTCGATTAGACGTGAAAGAGCAATCCAGAGGTACAAAGAAAAGTTCAGGGACCTACCTCCTCCCCCTGACAGATTGATGTCAAGAAATCCCTTCTGGAAAGAACTCAAACAACAGATTGATATCGATAACCCGTGGAAACAGCAATGGCAGGAAAGCAAAGTGAATAACGGTTTCCTTATTGAGGACCCATCTCAACGAGTTCCAGGCTTCCAACTCCAACGTAGAGTGTGGGTAACTCTAAATCGTCTGCGGACAGGTGTTGGTCGGTGCGGATATTTGTTGAAAAAGTGGGGTTTCTCCCAGGACCCCAATTGTGAGTGCGGAGAGTGTCAAACCATGCAGCATATAGTTGAGTGCGACGTACACGGACTTAAGGGAGGAAATCTGATGGACATACATGTGATAAGTGACCAAGCACTTTTGTGGCTGGAAACCCTGAAAATTTTATTGTAAATCATTGTTAATGTTAATTTAAATTTTTATGTTGATGTTTGTAAGTGTATCACGCTTTGCCTGTAGCTGAACGAGAAATAAATAAAAACTAGCGACAGGTACGCATTCTACGAACGATCTAGCGATGATGATCGATATTGCTGGCGCTTTCGATAATCTATGGTAGCCGTCTTTCTTTGGTCGCCTTAGGGATTAGGAGTGTCAAGGATCGCTGTACAATTGCATGAAAGGCTACCGCAGCGGGCGACATGATTCTTTAACATGCCCAAGAAAGAAAATAACGAAGACAGTAACCAATGGCTGTCCGCAGCGATCAGTGTATGAACCACAGTTTTGGGATGTAGCACTGGAGCCCATACTACACAAGTTACATGACAGCGGTAACAAAAGAGGATTGGTAGTATATACAGATGATGTGCTGTTCGTTGTTAAGTGGTGACTCCAGAATTATTATAGAAGACAAATGTAATGCGGCGCTGCACTAACTTGATGACTGGTGTCGAAGTGTTAAATTGTCACTAGCACCATAAAAAACAACGCACCTCCTGCTGAAAGGGAGCCTAGTAAGAAACCCTAAAATAAAAATAAATAATGTAACGATTAGGAGAAACACAGTAACGAGATGTCTAGGGATATTTCTGGACAAACGTCGTAGCTTTGGATATCATGTAGAGGAAGGAGACAGAAAGGCGCAAAACGTGATGAATAAAATTAAAACAATTGCAAATAGTCAATTTCGGCTTCCATTGAGAACAATCACAGCATACCACCAATCTATATTAGCATCAGCCGTAGGATATAGTGCGAGCGTTTGGGCTCATAGATTCTACGAATATGACCACTGGAACTGGAGGGTTAGAAAAAGGGGAGCCTTTTACTGGTTAAAGCAGAGCAATCAAATTGAAGTACGAAAGGTGTTTGGAGTTTAGGCCAATTCGAAAAAGCTAATAAAAGATCGCATATTACAACTTTGGCAAAATGAATGGGACATTTCAGACACAGACAGGAGAACATACGAAATAAAAATGAGATTTCTTAACCAGTCGATTGGATTAATACAATGCCTGACTGGCCACAGCTCGTATGCTACATATCTATACAAAATAAAATGACAGATGGATGATAGCTGCGCCTGCGGCAGTGTGGGCTCACCAGAACACACATTGTGAGACTGCGCGCACTATGAAGATGCGGTGGGTAATGGACGTCAGGTATTAATGATGTTGGATCCCAAAGCAGCACTAAGCAGCGAGTCGACCTGGCGCATCTTGGACGATACTGCAGCCACAGTATCCAGGAAGGCCAAGGAAGACCTCAGGAGGCACTCAACAGTAAGTCAGCATGCTGTCATCCAGTGTAGACAACATGCCCAGCAAATGGAGAGACGAAGACAGGTTGTCGACAACCGAATGAAATAGCTACCAAGAATCTACGTTGCGTTGATGAAAGTGATCATGGAAGTGTGGACTATAAGAAGCAACAGTGATGGGTGGAATTGCTTCCTACAGTGGAAACTGCTGACGTACAGCTCGATGCCCAAGGAATTCAGCAGACAATGGCTGTTGACCGGGGTAGTATGAAGCAGGATTCAGTAGCGGAAACAATTATGTACAAGTTGAATGCACGAAAATAAATGAACAAACAGAGAACAAATTCTGTATAGTTTATAGTAGTATTAGTGTTGGGTAACTGGCTAAGGGTTTTATTGTAGTTTTGTAAAGGTAGAAGTAGTTGTAGTATTTTAAAAATATTAAGTTTCAACACTAAATAGTTAAATACGAAGTAGAATCCAAAATTTTCGGGACTGGTGCTGCCATCTGGAAAGTAGGAGTAGTAGATCTTTGCACCGCTAGGTGGCAAGAGCTGCATATCTGATGAGTCAGTGTGCGGGGTGGCATTAAGCTGGGAGGAAGAGTTGCGTGTCCACAGTGATTTCCATAATACTCTGTGTTTGGTGGGTGGTGATTTTACGATGGGTACGCGATCAGCATAGACTGCATCTGATGTTCCAACCTTCTTGTCACGGGTTATCACTGGTGACGAGAGCTGGATTTACGGTTATGACCAGAGACAAAGCAACAATCATCCCAGTGCAAGAGCCCGGGCTCTCCCAGACTAAAAAAAGCGAGACAGGTGAAGAGCAAAGTGAAAAGCATGATCGTTTTCTTTGATACCAAGGGAATTGTGCACAAAGAATTCGTCCCACCCAACCAAACAGTGAATTCCGCGTACTACTGTGACGTTTTGCGATGGCCCGAACTTTGGCGTCAAGGGAATTGGCTGCTGCATCACGACAACGCGCCCTCCACACGTCCTTGCTCACCGGGACCTTACTGGCAAAAAACAACATGCGGTTGTACCCCATACACCGTACTGCTCAGATTTGGCACGTCGCGACTTTGAGCTATTTCGAAAACTGAAAGTCAAGTTGAAAGGCCGTCGGTTCGACACTCTAGAGCGGATTCAAGAATATCACTGGCGGTGATAAACACCCTCAAAGAACAGTACTTCCAGAAAACGTTTGACAGGGGCGGAAGCGCTGAGACTGGTGTGCACGTGCGGATGGGAACTACTTCGAGGGTGATGGTGACCATTAGTCCATAGGTAAAAAATGGTTCAAATGGCTCTGAGCACTATGGGACTTAACATCTGAGGTCATCAGTCCCCTAGAACTTAGAACTACTTAAACCTAACTAACCTAAGGACATCACACACATCCGTGCCTGAGGTAGGATTCGAACCTACGACCGTAGCGGTCGCACGGTTCCAGACTGAAGCGGCTAGTCCAAAGGTAAGATTTTCAATAGATGGCAGCACCAGTCCCGAAAATTTTGGATAGCACCTCGTATAAATTTATTTCTATCCAAGGAAATGTGATTTGTATGGCCTGTTTTCGCTTTTCAGATAATAGGATGTGAGTATGAAGAGCAAATAATATGGAAGGTTCCGGACTAGATCACTGAGGCTGGCAGCAGACGGACACAAAACGTGACTGGGCCGAAGACGACCGTCCCTGAGGCGGAAAAGCTGCTGTTCCCAAATCAAGACGAATGTAGAAAGCAATGCTCATGCGAAACTCTGCTTACCCTTTTCTCACGTGATATCCTGCAAGCAATGGATGGAGAGCAACAGGCAGATGGCATATTCCTATATTTGCGGTGCCCCATTCCAGACGTTGACGAAGGTCCAAGTATGCGGGTTAGATTCCTAGATATTTGAGTGGCTCGAAGACTTTTCAAGTAATAGAAGCCAGTATACTGCCCCCGACAACGAGTGTTCGTCAGAGACAAGAATATAGTCAGGAGTGCCCCAGTGAAGTGTGGCAGGACCGCTCTTATTCCCTTTATACATAAATGATCTTATTGACAGAGTGATCAGCAATTTACGGCTGTTTGGTGATGACGATGTGGTACTGTAACGTCGAAATTGCAGATACAATACTTTCTGCACCATCCAAAATTTTCGCCATTTAATATCCGCTGATAACTTGTACTGCATTTCTGAATCTGTAAGCTTTATTACAAAAACTATATTTAATACGTAATCGATGTAATAGTGTATTCATTTATGACTGTGTATAATTGATTGTAATCATAATGAAAATATCGTAAATTGCTGGGTAATGGCCAAGGGAACTTCATTTAAATGTATCGATAGCAACGACGAAATCACAGCAGCTCTGATGTTTATCTTTGCGTACGGAGAGTCTCGGTTGCGTTGCGAGCAGAGAGGAAGCAGAGCAGCTTGTGTGATGAAAGAATGCGGAAGTGTTTGTTGGCCGCTCCCACATACGCGAGCCCGCATCTCGTGGTCGTGCGGTAGCGTTCTCGCTTCCCACGCCCGGGTTCCCGGGTTCGATTCCCGGCGGGGTCAGGGATTTTCTCTGCTTCGTGATGGCTGGGTGTTGTGTGCTGTCCTTAGGTTAGTTAGGTTTACGTAGTTCTAAGTTCTAGGGGACTGATGACCATAGATGTTAAGTCCCATAGTGCTCAGAGCCATTTTGAACCCACATACGCGGTGTGGAGCTATGCTTACGCCACTGTAGGCACACCTGATTCGTTAATCCGCAAGTATGAGAGCACGCCATGAGTGGACAGGCGGAGGAAGCTGCAGTTCTAACTATTGCCTGCACACAATTATCCGTGGATCTAGAGACGACTCGGGTTTCTCAAACTGCAGCAGCAGGAACAGCGCAAGAGCAGCTCACCATTGTCGTCGGCTACATTCTTCGATGCCCGCACAGCTACAACGACTTTAACTGAAAGATATAGTAAGGTAGAGGCTTTATCCAGTTCCATTTCTTTCACAAAATATGAGTAACCTGAATAATAACTTGCAATAGTTAAAACTTGTAGGGCACCTGTGTTGTCATTGTCCTCAGACATGATTATCAGGGAAGGTCCCTTTCCTTTCCATGCAATCACCGAGTGTAGTAAGAATATGAAAACTTATTAACTATTTACTGCCAGTTTTGTGTCGTTGCTAATGACCAGTTTCAGTCTAAATTCTGTGCCTCAGTAACTGTTCATTCTTGTATTTCATAATAGAGGCTTAACTAATTTGCAATTTTGAGTAATAACTTTAAAATTAACGTAAAATTTCACTGTCAAAACTAATAACTAAAGGTACTACACAAACTAAGAATGCGCAATTTCATTTATTCTGTATTTAGCTTAGCGTGTGACTTCTGCTGGCTTGGTATCTATTTTACTGTCGTTATTTTAAAAATAAAATTAGTTGCTCATTTGCTTAAAGTAAATTCAGTCCAATCTTCCCATAATCAAAAGTAAATTGCTTGCTCTTTTCTACATTTTGCATTATGTTACACTGAGGTTACTGAAAGTCACTTTTTTTACATAACAAAGTTTACATAACGCCATTTATTTAACCAGTAACTGCATTTACTTTACTTTCAAATTTTAGTATTTCAGAATAAGCTTCCTGATTCACTTTTTTTACATAACAAAGTTTACATAACGCCATTTATTTAACCAGTAACTGCATTTACTTTACTTTCAAATTTTAGTATTTCAGAATAAGCTTCCTGATTCACTTATTTTCTCGTGAACTGTTGTGTTGCGGAAAAGAGTGACAACCTTCTGTTGCCACGCCAGTGATTATTCGCTTGAATTTCTTTGCCATTACCTTTCTTAAGATTCTGGAGATTCATTGCCCTAGCGGGCTGGCGACCGTTTAATTGCCCCCTTTTTTAGCTAATCAGTGTTTTTTTGTATTTATCAGTAATTGTTTTAGTAAACATTACATTGTACCCCCCCCCCCCCCCCAATCACCTGTGTGGTTCGTGAGCGATTGCACTATATTCCACCCATTTCAAAATTATCATCAGTATTTAGCTTAAGTTTAGAATAGATTGTTCCTTCAGAAGGGTCTGTTGTACACTTTCCTCCAACTAATCGGTGTTATTTTCTTTCGGTATCGACAGCCTTACTCACTATAATATTTCATTAGGTCTATACAACACTGTGAGATATCGCAATCTAGTAGGTCGATTAGGAAGGAAGAGGTTACAGTATACAGAAAGGTGTCGTCCTTGAGTGACTGTATGGGGATAGAAGGTGACTAATAGAGAATTTCTAGTTGGTGTGATGAATTGCAGCTTGCTCTAAATGCAGAAAAATATAAGTTACCGCAAATGATTAGGAAAAAGAATTCTGCTATGTTCAAATACAGTATTAGAAGAGTCTTGCTTGATACAGACATATCTATTAAATAGCTAGGCCTAATGTTGCAAAGCGATACAAAATGGAATGTGCACGTCAGGTTCGTAAAATTCTCAACATCGTTTTATTGGGACCATATTAGGAAAAATGGTTCAAATGGCTCTGAGCACTATGGGACTTAACATCTGTGGTGATCAGTCCCCTAGAACTTAGAACTACTTAAACCTAACTAACCTAAGGACATCACACACATCCATGCCCGAGGCAGGATTCGAACCTGCGACTATAGCGCCTAGAAGCGCTCGGCCACACCGGCCGGCAGAACTTGTCACTCAACTCCCCTACACAGTAACACCACCACTACAAAGTGGTGTCAGAAGTATTTTAGTATCAGTGAACCTCATCTGGCAGCTGGTGACAGCACAGGCACCTCCACACAACACAACTCTGCGACACAGCGCCCAGTTTTGTCCTAAAGTGAGCTTGAGTGAGCAGACTACAGGTTTTTTCCCCCTGTTTTATGTGTAGAGGGCATGGAGTCGAGCCGGCCGGAGTGACCGAGCGGTTCTAGGCGCTTCAGTCTGGATCCGCGCGACCGCTACGGTCGCAGGTTCGAATCCTGCCTCGGGCATGGATGTGTGTGATGTCCTTAGGTAACTTAGATTTAAGTAGTTCTAAGTTCTAGGGGACTGATGACCTCAGCTGTTAAGTCCCATAGTGCTCAGAGCCATGGAGTCGAAGTGAGCGATGCACAGGGATTTGAGCCATTTGTTTGTGCAGGCAGAGGAACTGACTGATCTCTCACAATTCCGTGTTAATACAAAGGAGTATTATTTACAACATTTGAGTTGTGATCAGTGTAATTTGCTAGTCTTCTGAACCTTGCAAGGAGTCAGTACCAGTAGTTTGTGTTAATTGTCATCGATCTGAGCATATGGCTAGTCAGTGGGCAGAATCAAGATGGACGATGATAAGACATAAGATGTAAGTATGCGTTGTGCCATACAACCTTAAGTGAGCATATGCCGTGTTCCTTCGTGTGTATTGGAGATTAAGGTTCCACTATGTCAGAGTGTCAAACGCGGTTTGTCACTAGTCGGCGGGGGGGGGGGGGGGGGGGCGCTCAGTTCAAGCATTGCATTGATGAAGTTTTCTCGGGTTATCAGCCAAGCCAAGGCGTCGCTCTGAGGCAATATTTCGACAAGTTCCTACTCGTTTATCTTCAGGTGAAGTGTGGGATTCACGTCCATTGTGTGTCTTTACAGTCGCTGGACCACAGGCTCCTCTGTCTCGTCTGCAACGACTTTCGCAATCATGCACCTCCAGGAGATCGTCGTAGACGGTGGTGGGGAGAGCCGTGGGCGGTAATGGGAGGAAACCTGTGACACTCTGGACATCGGGTCCTGGGCGCTGCCTGTCTATTCCATCTGCTGCCTTTGTCTCCTTCACACCAGAGCGCTCTTGGCGTATTCTTGCAACCACCACATCCTATGCAGAGCTCAGCAGGAAATCGCTACCTCAGTTGACAAGATCATCATGGACCAATATCTCCAGTGGTTCTTTGATGATCGAATCCCACAACCTTTTCGCTTTGCACAGCACATTGGTCTGTTCACATTTAAATATATGACATTCACTGAGGCTGTGCTCTGCAACTACAGGTTTCTGTTGGGCCGAGGCGAACGCTTCTTACATTTTCTTATCTGCGCTATAAATACTCCAATGCATCTAGCCGATGTCCTGTTTGCCACATTCGCAAATGGTGCTATAGCCTCCAGGTGTCTGTAGTCCTAATTTGTCTTTCACTGTGCCGAGTATAATTTTGATTTTAGCCGATGAACGGAAAATGGTCCTGGTGCTATTTTTCTCCGAAATCCTGGCAGTCTTGGCCTTGGGTGGTCCACTGTACAAAAGGAAAGCCAGATGCTTTGTGTCTTTTTACAGATAGACTTCTTTATTCTTCTTGTTTGGCTTGAGATCACGTCTTATCTGTGTCTCGGAGTAGCCGATCCTGCGAAAGTTTTCCTGAAGAAGCTGCAGTTCAGTGGATAGACTCTCCTTATTGTATATGTCTCATGCTTTGCACAAAGAAGTGGTGAGCTCGGATTTCCCTTGTGGTGGATGGTGGCACCTACTGGCGTTTAGGTACAGGTCTGTGTGCATCTTTTTTCTGTAGACAGAATGTCCCAGCGTGTCATCAGCTTTCTTTTTTTATCAGGAAATCGAGGGAAAGTAGGCATCCGTTTTCTTCTACATCCATATGAACTTTATATTGGTATCTATTCTGTTAAGTTGGTCAAGAAATTCTTGCAGGTTTTCTCGCCATGCGGTCGTGTTGTCCACCAATTGCTAGAGTGCCTTTGGTTTTGGGTGCACTTTTTCACAAGCCGTTTCTTCGAAGTGCTTATTATATAGATTTGCGACGCCTGGCGCTAGGGAGGGTTCCGTGCCGACTCCACCTGTTGGCAGAACTTCCCCACACACCGGAAGTAGGTAGTAGTGGGGCGGAACAATTCCACGGTGTCTTGGTCGAAGTGGCTCCCTAGTAATCTCAATGAGTCTTCTAGTGGTACCTGCGTGAAAAGCAACATGATAGACGAAAATTCTTAAGCATATCTGAAATGTAACTGGCACCATATTTTTCCCTTTAACAGTAATCAGTCATTTTAGTATATTCGCTAATTTGTTTACAGCGTATAGATGGTTCAAATGGCTCTGAGCACTATGGGACTCAACTGCTGAGGTCATTAGTCCCCTAGAACTTAGAACTAGTTAAACCTAACTAACCTAAGGACATCACAAACATCCATGCCCGAGGCAGGATTCGAACCTGCGACCGTAGCGGTCTTGCGGTTCCAGACTGCAGCGCCTTTAACCGCACGGCCACTTCGGCCGGCCCACAGCGTATAGATAACTGAGGGATCAAAATGAGGAAAAGTATACGAACTTTAACCCTACAAATATACAACCATAATCCACTCGAGCATGGAGTTCTACGTCAACTATTCTTCTGTTATTGTAGCCAGGCATGTACAGCAGCCAGTCACGTGATACTGATTTCCGGTCTGAAACGTCAACGCAGCCAGGCACTACCAGGACACGACGCCAAGACCCTCCACTGTGTCACAGGGTCCCCACATAAAGAGTCCAGAATCGTTCCCTTGAGCTCATCACTCGAAAAGTCCCAGTCTGCACTTGACTCCCATAGTGTTCCGCTACTGTCTGGTTTTCCATTGGCTGAAGGCCAACCCCACCAAAAATACAGTGTTCTTGTGTGCTACAGGCATCAACTGACTCACCTTGACTACTTTCCCGCATTGAACTAATATATTACAACAACATTTAAGTAAAAAAAAATGTTGTAAGCATCCGCCACACTCACACCATGTACAATGATTACAAATAAAGGTTTGCTCATAAATAAATAAGCTAGTATTCTTGTGCCAATATGCTCACGTTAAATGACCGCTAACTTCCGTTAAATTTTTTTTAAAAACAATTATTTCTGCCTTATTGACAGAAGCGTCTTTTGGTTCTCTTTTCAACTGTTGTGTCCGCTTACACATGTGACTGACCACTTTTAAATTAGCACAGTTTTTCAGTAGCATTTATAATCAACATTAAGATAAAGTTACTGTTCGCTAAATAACTACCCAAATATGACAATATGTGAGGCATTCATGCTGCATTTGCCGTGTAATTGCGGGGAATACGATGTTCTAACAAACATGTGCGAAATAGAAGGATATAAAAGGTGTCATAAATCAATAAATAAAGCAGATACAGATTAAGTAGCTTTCAGGGATAATAGCTATAGTGCAATCCTATCATTTGGCACATTGCATGCTGATGTCACATGAAGCATTTAAAAGTTGTTGATTCAGAGATTCATTGTGAAAGTGCTTACTCAATATGAAATATTAACTTTTGTAGTTTTAAAGATATTGAAGTATTGTTGTGTCATTGGATATGCCTAATTTACCTGAGATCGCGGACGTATTTTGAAGATTCTCTGATACTCCGCCATCTGCTGGAGCATTTTGTGGCCTATTAAGCGACCGAACGTTGTCAAAATTCCCTGTACTGGAATTTTTCCCACATCCAGCCCTTTGCTCGACTCTGCACCTAGCTGGCCTTGAGTGGCCACTGCATTCCGCTCTGAGCCCCAAACCCACTAGCGTTCAGGCATACATCAAAGAAACCCTACTTTTTGTTGTCCTGGATGATGTGAGTAGGGACTCAGTCAGCATGCAACTGGGTAATGTGCGAATCACCAATGAAATTGCATTGCGCAGAACGTTGGAGCATCTTGAACGTACAGACAGATTGGAAATGGAGAAATTATTGTTTGAAATTGAGTATTTGTTTTTTCCTCGAGGACCATTATCAGCACCATACCTCGACAGGAACTGAGTTGGCCAGCCGGAGTGGCCGGGCGGTTCTAGGCACTACAGTCTGGAACCGAGTGACCGCTACGGTCGCAGGTTCGAATCCTGCCTCGGCCATGGATGTGTATGATGTCCTTAGGTTAGTTAGGTTTAATTAGTTCTAAGTTCTAGGCGACTGATGACCTCAGAAGTAGTCGCATAGTGCTCAGAGCCATTTGAACCATTTGAATTTGAACTGAGTTGCCGGTATATTGTAGACCTTACTGCATACCACAGTATTTGCAACTAATATTAGAAGAATTCATTGATCGACAGCTAGCGGATGGGATAATATGGGAAAGTACTAGTTCATGGAGTGCAGCCATGGTGGTTGTACCAAAGAAGTCACCAGATGGGACTAAAAGATATAGATTCTGTAGATATTACAGAACAGTGAAACTTTTACCAATGCATATACAGTCCGAATATCACTAAAACCTTTGACAATTTGGGACAGTGAAAGTACATTAGATCTGAGGAATGTGTATAATCAGATAGAAGTATCCCTGGAGGACATTCCCGAAAAAGCATTCATGGTCCACTGGGGCCACTTTCAGTATTGCAGGTATTTAGGGTCAGAGAACGCTCTGGAAATGTTTTAGCGTTCCCTGGATGTAGTGCTAAGTGGAATGAAACCTCACAAGTGTATGGTATAACTAGATGCTATAACTGTTTTCACAAAGGTTGTGGCAGAGCATATGCGATGTTTGGAAGAGGTTTTTGGAAGTTTACGAGCACCAAATTTAACATTAAGCATGGAGAAATGTCACTCTATATCTGAAGAAGTCAGGTATTTAGGGCATGTTATTAGAAATGAAGATGTTAAGATGGATCTGAGGTTGATGTAGTCAGTATGGGAATGTCCGGTTCCTAGTAATGCCAAGGAGTTACAATCTTTCCTAGGGTTAGCAAACTATTAAAGAAAATTCATAAAAGGTTTGCAGCTGTAGCAGGACCACTTATGCAACCATTAAAGAAGGATGTTAAGTTTAAATGGACAAGGTTATGCTAAGATGTGTTTGAGGAGTTAAAGAGAGGACCGTCAAAGTTCAGTACTAATTTTTTCTGGACCACAAGAAAGAGTTTGTCTTGGCAACCAACACTTCCAATCAAGCTATATGGTGTGTCCTCAATCAAGTAGCAAACAGAGAGGGGCATCTGGTAGAGTATGCCTGGAGGCAGTTGAACAGAGCAGAGAAGAACTACTCCACAACAGCAAAAAAGATGTTAGTGTGATATATGGGATCACATATTTCCGATGTTATTTGGTTCGGAAGAAGTTTAAACTGGCAATGCAGTTCTTAAGATGGTGGCTGGGCCTTAAGAACCCTTCTAGTAGGCTGATTAAATGGGCAAATTCGAGTAGGAAATCATACACAAGCTTTGTGAGGAAGTTATGAAAGTGAAGAGATCATGCCAAAAAGTAGCATGGAGACGAACACTGGGTCACAACCTTGCACAAAGGCAAGCAGCATAATGAGCTGACAAATAATGTAAAAAGTGTGCACTGCGGCTGTAATTCACTGAGTGTGACATGTTTTTTGGGGTTTGTGGGTAGTAGTGCTAGCGGAGCCCAAAGATGAAGTGCTGAAAGAAGCTCATGACCACATATTGTAAGGCATGGGGGCTATAGTACAAAGATCAGTACATGTGGGGTTGTGCACATTGCACGCAACAGACAGATATGGGACATAAGTTAATACTTTTGCAGAGGTTACTGGAAGTGACTGAACCATTTAAAATGATTGGTTTGGATGCCCTTGGGCTATTCAACACGACACCAGCTTGGAATCGTTTTGTGCTGACTGTTGTTGATCATTTTCCTAGATATGTGGAAATGGCTGCAATCCCAAACCAACAGGCAACAACGATGGCACAAGTATTGGTCAGCAGCTGGGTGCTCAAATTTGAAGTAGCAGAAATTATTATTACACATCAAGGGACAAACTTTATTTTGAGTCCACTGCACCCTCAGGATAATGGCAGGATGTAGAGGATTCACTCTCGCCGGCCGGTGTGGCCGTGCGGTTCTAGGCGCTTCAGTCTGGGTCCGCGTGACCGCTACGGTCACAGGTTCGAAACCTGCCTCGGGCATGGATGTGAGTGATGTCCTTAGGTTAGTTAGGTTTAAGCAGTTCTAAGATCTAGGGGACTGATGACCACAGATGTTAAGTCCCATAGTGCTCAGAGCCATTTGAACCATTTTTAGAGGATTCATTGCAGTCAGAAGGATACTGAATCATTATGTGAACTGTTGCCATTTGCCAAAATATGGTGAAGATTTGGAAAGGATGGGGAATCAACCAAGGATTTTGCTAAAACAGTGAGGAAAATTTGGTAACACGTTCAGGGAGCAAACACCAAAGCCCTGGAACGCCAAGAGCGACTGGGGAATCGTGTGGGCAGATTACCACAGTATAAAGTTGGTCAGTTGGTAATATCGATCCCTTACATTCCAAAAGGTGAGACCAAGAAATTTGTAACACGATATCAAAGGGCAAATCAGGTATTGAACGAACATTGCTGTAAATGAAACGCTACAATTACCGACTTGTACATCTATTGAAAGCTTCAATTACCGACTTATACAACTGTCGTTCATGTTGGGCGTCTGAAGCCATTTCATGGTGCTCCAGAAACACTGACTTAAGTGTTGTCATCCAACGAGGGTACAGCTATGGCTAGTATGAACAAGGGAAAACATGAATACCTTGCACGACCTGTACGGGAGATTCTCTTTGGATTAAGATCAAGGAAGTAGGAGAGGACAGTTTACATTTTGTGTTAGAATGTATACGGTTGAAAGTTAAATTGTCGAAAGTGTCATCTAGTTACATAAGTAATTGGCATACCAGTTGAGGGTGAGGATAGGTGGGAGGGATTTGTTCATGTTATTGCAGTCTTACATTTCTGTATTCATCTGTGTGTTAGCTAGGTTATGTTAGGATTGGGTTTTCTTTTTGTGTGTCTTTGAGATGGCAGACCTCCCAGAGAGGGGAGGGATTCGAGTTCCCTGTTCCCAGGTTGCCAATGGTCGAAATAAAGACGAGGGGAGTCAGTATCTTGGCAGTGTTGCACCCCTTCATCAGCAATGGAGTTGGAGTACTGCGGGCACTGCTACTGGAAATAGGATTTCCGATTAGCAATGAGCGAGCGAGGCTGAAATGTTACACCATTAGTGCACACTTGTTAAAGTGGGGAACAATGGGAAAGTTCGTCCAAGTAAAGACAAGAGGAGGTACTGCTGGTTACAGAATATGGTGTTAATCATGTAGTGATGCCGCTAACCGAATTAAAACATTGTCAGAGCGAGAGTTTTACCATCTGACCCACATGGGTATTGCATACAGGTACCAACATGTGTGAGATGCAGTTGTACTTAGGTAAACCAGAAGGTCAGGACTGTCCATGTGACATCCTTGAGCTACAATCCTGTTTCCAGCCAGTGGGTCCACACAGAGTTTATTGTGTAAACATCATCGAAGTTGTAGTAGTTGTAGCATATCTTTTTATTTTTCGTAAATATAACTATATAAACGAGTGTGGTGTACATCCTATACAGAAAAATGACTCTTTTTCACGTGTCGTAATCTGATAAAACCGCGTGACTTTATGTGAAGAGTTCATGAAGTGCGTACCAGAGAGAGCAATATATGTCAATGATATAAATGTTATCATCACGATAGCACACTGTTTCATATTTAATAAAAGACTGTAATGCGTTTATGCTTTATTATTATTACTACTGCTGCTACTACTTCAATTATGTTATGACTGGATTTCTGAATGAGTGAAAGCAGCTAGCTGTGAGCAAGAGATGTTCTGAAGGTCTGTAATGTTGTGTTAATTGAAAATATACGTATTAAACGTTTTCCATACTTTCATTCCAATAGTGGATAAAAAAAGTATCATTCCTTTCAAATATATATGGACTTTGACATAAAGAGGCAGCAGATACATCTGAAATACAATCGCCGAAATCTTATTGGGAATTTTTTTGAAAAAATTAACTACTTTCTCAAATGGGTTTGACATAAATGTGGGTGATAATGACGAGCCCTAGACTGAACTTTAATTAATTTGATCATAGAAACTGAACTGTCATAGTCAGACTATGTAATATTCTGTGGCAATGTTCCAACTGTTAATAAATCATAATCAGAGCTTTTATTGTCATGCTACTAAAGAAGTACGGGGAACAATAAGAGAAAGAACAGGGAGATATTCGATATTGGATTACTGTAAGTGAAGCGAAGTGCTGTTTACCAGAGTGACCTAATTTTAAGCAGCAAGAATTATAAGAGTACAACCAGTAGGTTGAGAGTTTCTTTCTGTTAGAGATGCAGAGAGACTGGCACTATGGATGACAACCCCTATGTTGATGTCCTGCCTCGCGGAACGAGGACACCAACACAAGATTACACGAATACAACAGTACCAGTTTACACGGCGATTATATTACGATAACCACGGTATAATCAATCTATACAACTCGAAGAACTGTTAGCTATATCAAACTAAGAGAACTATGTGAGAATTTTGAGCAAACGCCAAAGATAGCCATCAGCGCAGTAACACGTTGCCTAACCAAACTGCATTAGGTTAAGCTAAGCACAGGCGAGAGCGAAAACGCGCAGCTGACTATAAAATGGCACTTTGGGAAGATTACGGAAGCAAAAGAATTATTTGGGCTTTTGGACTGATATGAAAAAACATGGTCAAAGCGAGGAATATTAAACTTTATTGGCGAGGCTGGCGAGATATTGTCAGGTACACTAGACGAAGACGATGCATTCTTCTTTAAGGCGAAAATAGCTGTGTTTGAAGAGCAACAGAGAGAACTGTTTCAACTGTCTAAGGACTGTTGCGACTGTCTAAAGAGCAAGTAACTGTAGTAAGAGCTTGACAAAAAGAGAGAATAAAATGATAACGCCATGACTAATAAACATAATAGCGCAACTAGTGCAACTTATGGCCATGTTCAATGAATTAGAAAGCGAATATGACTTGTCGATTTCTGCCATAGTGAACGAGCAGAAGGGTCTATTGGAGCTACACTTGGTAAATCCTGTTCAGGTTGTTAAGTATCTTGAGTTACTTAGGGAGGCTTTGACAGATTAAAAATTCCCTATTGAACTTACGGAGGACCCAGGGTATAATTACTAGATTTAGACGTATTTTTAGCAGGTACTCCGTTATGTGTTGAATGTACCTAAGTCGGCAGTAATATAGTTGGTAATAACGAGCCTTAGACTTAACTTTAATTTGATCTTAAAAACTTAACTTTAATTTGATCTTAAAGACTGAACCTGATGTGTATATAAGGTTTGGCCCTTAACAGCTTAATTTAATAAGACTAAGCGATTATGCACTTATACTGCACCAGAAAAGGAATTTCTTATCATAGAAGAGAAGCGTCAGTACGCGCTGTCTTCTGACCAACTCCCCAGTAAAACGGTCACCCTGAGACATCAGAAACGTAAACACAATTTCTTACTGATGTCCACTTACGATCACGAACGATGTGAGGCTCGCATGCTGCGATCAATAAGCGAAAGTACAAAAGATGGCAGTCTTAAACATATAGTGTTGAACGAAAGTATCTGGATGCAGATACAAAACAACGAATGGTCGTATGTCGCTCCAAAGGACGAAGGTTTGACTACACTGTGTAACGACCAACCTACCACCAATCTCATTGTGCGAGGCACGACAAAGCTATGCTCTTTAAGTAAATGTAAGGGATATGGTGCATAGTTTATGTTGCAGTCTGGCCATATTATACGCGCCAATACAACGTAGTTCCTAATCTACATAGAGGCATACACTGTTGCCTAGTAGAAGAACACAAACGGGAAGTGTCCCAGATCCCCAAACTCTTACCGATGGAACATATAATTAAGGCATTTAGATGACTTCAAGGTCGATGGGCATACAGCAGAAGACCTACAAGATGAAATAGATTACCAACAACGTTTGACCTCCAGAGGTTAGTCGATAAGCGAGCACTCCGTGGGGGCTGTGCTGATTCGGTAATTCCGTGCTGTAATTGTGCCTGTTGTTTATATACTTATTATAAATGCTGCAGGTGATGTGGCAAACGGATTTGTGAAGTAGGAGAAAGGTGTTGTTACTAATACAGTGGTGACTAGCAGCACTCGTAAGGACATAGTAAGGTATACAATTCTCCTCCATGTGAACAGTATGGTGAGGAGTTAGTCGAGTGTACGCTAGGGCAGTTCAACTTATTCCCCTTCCCGACAGAATGTTGTGTAAAGAAAGAAGTCAGATGCCACGACCTACCAGAAAGATGGGAGCTGACACGCCCATGTTATAGTCGCCCAAGTTGAGTGCTAACAAAAGATAGGATGACAAACGGTACATAGACAATACGTCTTATGTGGTGTCACCGCCAGACACCACACTTGCTAGGTGGTAGCCTTTAAATCGGCCGCGGTCCATTAGTATACGTAGGACCCGCGTGTCGCCACTATCAGTGATTGCAGACCGAGCGCCGCCACACGGCAGGTCTAGTCTAGAGAGACTCCCTAGCACTCGCCCCAGTTGTACAGCCGACTTTGCTAGCGATGGTTCACTGTCTACATACGCTCTCATTTGCAGAGACGACAGTTTAGCATAGCCTTCAGCTACGTCATTTGCTACGACCTAGCAAGGCGCCATATTCAGTTACTATAATTACTTCAAGAATGTATTCTGAACATATAATATTGTGAATCATGTACCGTCAAGAGCGACGTTCATCATTAATGGATTTAAGCTAAGTATCAAACTAATTATGTCCGCTTTCTGAATTCTCATTCCTTGTCATGTTCCCGACCTCATGTCAGTATGTATAATTCTTTCCTCCTCACGCCAGCCTGCGTGAGCTAAAACGCGTGCATTTCGGCCTCCACTCGTAAAACGCTGTTGGCTCTTCTGCTAACACAAAATCTTATATAGCCTGTAAGCATGAAAATTGTAATTATATACCGATGGTTCCATCAATGTGAATTTTGTATTACGTGAAAATGTAACCTATATTCAAAATAATGTGTGCTAATGTGTTATGTGATGTGAAATCATTAAAATTGTAACTCTGTGGTGACACAAATGATTCCATTAATATGAGCTTTTTGCTGTGTGAAAATGTAACTATACCCAAAACAATGTGTGCTCTTATATTACATGGCTGTAATCATGAAAATTGTAGCTCTGTAAATATATCAATGATTCATTAATATGAGTTTTGTATTAAGTAAAACTGTAACTTATATTCAAAATAATGTGTCTTGCTATATTACAGGCTGTATACTCGTGAAAACTAATTCTGTACTTGTAGCAATAATCCCATTCATGGACGTCGGTATTATGCGAAAAGATTTTATTATGCTGAAACTACCTTCCAGGTAGACTGATGATCTTGTCTTGATGAACTTTATCATAAGTAAATATGTTTTGTTAGTAAATAAAGCAGAGAAAAAGTCTACTGGCACGTGTGGCTAGAAAACGAAAATTTTATAACCTCAGGGGTCCGAGCTTACAGAATTTTCCCTGGGGGAAGGGAGGTGTCGCGAGTGTTAAAAATATTCCGACCAGTTCATTAATACAGCTTAGAAAGCAAATACTGGTCAATGGCATTAGGCAGGCTGTTTCGGTGCCAGGAGCGGCGAACCGGTATTTGGACTCGGTAATGGACGCTGGTTCTGCCTCTCTTGTGACATGAAACAGCGACTTACGTGACTAAAGCTGCCAGTAGCTTTCAGGGTAGCAACGAGGGCACATTCCAGAAGAGCCAAATATGGCTGGCATCACGCACTAATCGCTTGATCAGCCATGCACAGCGTATCATCATCGAACCTTCCAGAAGGGCAGTGTGCAAAAGAAGCCGCATAAATAAGGCCCTCATACACTACTGGGGGGGGGGGGGGGGGGGAGTAGTGCAGAAATAGCAACGAGCGGATGACGCCGTCCCCGCGACATTCGTCAGCAGGAACCGGACTCAGGATATTTCACTAGCAGCGGCCAATGTGGGAAACACAACAGACTTAGAGAATGAAGAGTCAGTATACAGAGAGAACATTAATAAAGCCGACAAACGGCAGGGACGGGTTCCTGACTGGAAATTGAGGAAAAAAGTCATACGAACATGCTTCCGGAAAAGCATCGTAGCCACAGTAGATGGCAACGATGAATGAAAGTTCCTCTTGACTGTTTTCCGTGTGTTTCTTGGGTGTTGCAGGCTGCGTGATTGACGGCAACGTAAAGCAGCAGAATGGTCCAGTACTCACGTCGGAAACGAGCCGAGAGGGTGTTTGCGTATGGCCAAGCAGATGGGAACAGTTGAGAAATAGCACGGCTATAACAAAATAAGTACCCTCATAGGCACCAACCACATCACACGACATTTCAAGGCTTTATTGGGCGCTTATGTGATCATGAGTCCTTTCAGAGGAGGTGGAGTTCCTATGGGGCCAAACAGCTGAGGTCATCGGTTCCTAGACTTACACACTGCCTAATCTAACTTCCGCTAAGGACAACACACACACACATTACCACTTGACATTGAAACTACAGTGCTGAAAGGAAGTCCAAATGCGCTGACAAAATTTAAGTAGCCTCTGACATGGATTTTGTGTAACGTTTCCTGTTTTTGAAACCCTGGAGAGTGCAAACCCTATTCATTGAGGAGCCCACTGCATCGGAAAGACATTCAGCACAGCAACTTTAGGAATTCACGACAGCCTTCCCTGAGGATAACGAAGCATAAACTTAACCGTTTCCCTTACAGAATTCAACTGCACCAGCCTTTGAAGGACACTAATGTGGAGCACCGATATACATAACCAACACGGATTCAGAAAATATCGTTCTTGTGCTTTATTCCTATGAAGTAATGAGTGCTGTAGACAAGGGATCTCAGATCTATTCCATATTCCTCGATTTTCAGAAGGCTTTTGATACCGTTCCTCACAAGCAAATCGCGTGCATATGGAGTATCGTCTCAGTTGTGTGACTGGATTCGTGATTTCCTCTCATAGAGGTCATTGCTCGTAATGACAGACGGTAAGACATCGAGTAGATCAGTAGTGATATCTGGCGTTCCGCAAGGTAGTGTCATAGGCCCTCTGCTGTCCCTGATTTAACTAAATCATCTAGGTGATAATCTGAGCAGCCCCCTTCGATTGTTTGCAGATGCCGCTGTAATTTACCGTCTAGTAAAATCATCAGACGATCAATTCCAATTACAAAATGATCTAGAGAGAATTTCTGTATGGTGCGAAAAGTGGCAATTGCCACTAAACAAAGAAAAGTGCGAGGTCATCCTCATGGGTACTAAAAAAAATCCGATATATTTTGGGTATACGATAAATCGCACAAATCTAAGGGCTGTCAATTCTACTGAATACCTAGGAATTACAATTACGAGCAACTTAAATTGGAAAGACCACATAGATAGCCGGCCGCGGTGGTCTCGCGGTTCTAGGCGCGCAGTCCGGAACCGTGCGACTGCTACGGTCGCAGGTTCGAATCCTGCCTCGGGCATGAATGTTTGTGATGTCCTTAGGTTAGTTAGGTTTAAGTAGTTCTAAGTTCTAGGGGACTAATGACCACAGCAGTTGAGTCCCATAGTGCTCAGAGCCATTTGAACCATTTTTGAACCACATAGATAATATCGTGGGGAAGGCGAAACAAAGACTGCGCTTTGTTGACACAACACTTAGAATATGCGACAAACCCACTAAATAGACGGCCTACATTACACTTGTCCGTCCTCTGCTGGAATATTGCTGCGCGGTATGGGATCCTTACCAGGTAGGATTGACGGAGGACATCGAAAAAGTGCAAAGAAGGGCAGCACGTTTCGTATTATCGCGCAATAGGGGTGAGAGTGTCACTGATATGATGCGCGAGTTGGGGTGGCAGTCACTGAAACAAACTTTGGCCGGCCGAAGTGGCCGTGCGGTTAAAGGCGCTGCAGTCTGGAACCGCAAGACCGCTACGGTCGCAGGTTCGAATCCTGCCTCGGGCATGGATGTTTGTGATGTCCTTAGGTTAGTTAGGTTTACCTAGTTCTAAGTTCTAGGGGACTAATGACCTCAGCAGTTGAGTCCCATAGTGCTCAGAGCCATTTGAACCATTTTTGAAACAAACTTTGCGGCGAGATCTCTTTACGAAATTTCAATCACCACCTTTCTCTTCCGAATGCGAAAATATTTTGTTGACACCCACCTACGTAGGGAGAAATGATCATAATAATAAAATAAATCAGAGCTCGAACGGAAAGATCCAGGTGTTCCTTTTTCCCACGCGCCATTCGAGAGTGGAATGGTATAGAAGTAGTATGAAAATGGTTCGATGAACCCTCTGCCAGTATCAGGCACTTAAGTGTGAGTTGCAGAGTAACCATGTAGATGTTTTTGCAAACGATATGACTGAGCCCTCTGAAAATGTAACAGTCGTTAAGGTTCAGGTTTGGTGATGTAGAACACTTCCATCTCCATGGGGACGTCAAGAAACAGAACTGGCTAGCCCAGGGCACTGTAAATCCTCACATTCAAGTTTCTGGACATGGTATGGAATGGCCCCTTTACAGTCCTGATCTGAACCTGTATGATAATTTCTTCTGGGATGATATAAAGCACAGAGCCTCCGTAGATGCAGATCCGTGCAATCGGCTATGGTGGTCTTCAATAGCTCATCACAGAATTCAGTTCAGGACCTACACATTCGGTGCTGCGGCAGGAAATTACTTTGAAAACATTGTCTATCAAATTTCAGTTGTGTGCTGTGACATAAACATGATAACAACAATCTATCACTCCATATTTTGTTGTAGGGGAGACAAACCTTTGTAATATTATTTCGCGGCACAATGTATATATTCTGCTCAGCACAAAGTTGTTGTTAGTTGATTGTTATTATATTTTACTGACACTTTTCGTGTGTGCCCATTTTGGAGACTGCAAATAAATAATTATATATATATATATATATATATATATATATATATATATATATATATACTCCTGGAAATTGAAATAAGAACACCGTGAATTCATTGTCCCAGGAAGGGGAAACTTTATTGACACATTCCTGGGGTCAGATACATCACATGATCACACTGACAGAACCACAGGCACATAGACACAGGCAACAGAGCATGCACAATGTCGGCACTAGTACAGTGTATATCCACCTTTCGCAGCAATGCAGGCTGCTATTCTCCCATGGAGACGATCGTAGAGATGCTGGATGTAGTCCTGTGGAACGGCTTGCTATGCCATTTCCACCTGGCGCCTCAGTTGGACCAGCGTTCGTGCTGGACGTGCAGACCGCGTGAGACGACGCTTCATCCAGTCCCAAACATGCTCAATGGGGGACAGATCCGGAGATCTTGCTAGCCAGGGTAGTTGACTTACACCTTCTAGAGCACGTTGGGTGGCACGGGATACATGCGGACGTGCATTGTCCTGTTGGAACAGCAAGTTCCCTTGCCGGTCTAGGAATGGTAGAACGATGGGTTCGATGAGGGTTTGGATGTACCGTGCACTATTCAGTGTCCCCTCGACGATCACCAGTGGTGTACGGCCAGTGTAGGAGATCGCTCCCCACACCATGATGCCGGGTGTTGGCCCTGTGTGCCTCGGTCGTATGCAGTCCTGATTGTGGCGCTCACCTGCACGGCGCCAAACACGCATACGACCATCATTGGCACCAAGGCAGAAGCGACTCTCATCGCTGAAGACGACACGTCTCCATTCGTCCCTCCATTCACGCCTGTCGCGACACCACTGGAGGCGGGCTGCACGATGTTGGGGCGTGAGCGGAAGACGGCCTAACGGTGTGCGGGACCGTAGCCCAGCTTCATGGAGACGGTTGCGAATGGTCCTCGCCGATACCCCAGGAGCAACAGTGTCCCTAATTTGCTGGGAAGTGGCGGTGCGGTCCCCTACGGCACTGCGTAGGATCCTACGGTCTTGGCGTGCATCGGTGCGTCGCTGCGGTCCGGTCCCAGGTCGACGGGCACGTGCACCTTCCGCCGACCACTGGCGACAACATCGATGTACTGTGGAGACCTCACGCCCCACGTGTTGAGCAATTCGGCGGTACGTCCACCCGGCCTCCCGCATGCCCACTATACGCCCTCGCTCAAAGTCCGTCAACTGCACATACGGTTCACGTCCACGCTGTCGCGGCATGCTACCAGTGTTAAAGACTGCGATGGAGCTCCGTATGCCACGGCAAACTGGCTGACACTGACGGCGGCGGTGCACAAATGCTGCGCAACTAGCGCCATTCGACGGCCAACACCGCGGTTCCTGGTGTGTCCGCTGTGCCGTGCGTGTGATCATTGCTTGTACAGCCCTCTCGCAGTGTCCGGAGCAAGTATGGTGGGTCTGACACACCGGTGTCAATGTGTTCTTTTTTCCATTTCCAGGAGTATATATATATATATATATATATATATATATATATATATATATATATATATCGGCTTTATTATTCTAACACTTGCGAGTAGTACCCTTGTCCCACGTCGGCGCAGGGTCGGCGTGGTTATGAACGGATGTGGCATGGTTAGTTTAAGGGATGTACTTCCTGTCCACACCCCTTTACCAGCCCCCGAGATGGAATACGTGTACCCCAACTGATTACATTCAGTTTTATTCATAAGCGAAAGTTTTCAAGATGTTTGCGAATGCTGTAACAGAGGCGTGAAATGCGTACCTGTCTGCTGTTCACCTAGTGGGAAACATTCTGGAAACCACATCTAGTGTGATCCCTACACCGACTCTGATCGTTAATCCGCCGGACGGATTTGATCCGAAAGCGGCGGTTTAACACGCATGGCTATTCTGGCTTGTCGCTATTGCAAAGAGACCTAATCCGTGTTATCCAGAAAGTTTGTTAAATGAGTGTAACATATATCTAATTACGTTGAAGGGAGAAAAAAAGCGCCATCAGAAATAATTATGTAGAGTAATGAAATTTCGGAAGTACCGGGTGATCAAAAAGTCAGTATAAATTTGAAAACTTAATAAACCACGGAATAATGTAGATAGAGGTTAAAAGTGACACACATGCTTGGAGTGACATGGGGTTTTATTAGGAAAAAAAAGTTCACAAAATGTCCAACAGATGGCACTGGACAACAAAACGTTAGTGACTGCGCATGACAATCGTGTATAAAATGAGCTGTAATGAGAGAGAGAATCAGGTGCGCCAGCAGTCGCAGCATGTAGACGTTACCTGAAAACGCGCTTTAAGTGAAGCTGTATTATCAGAATGGGGAATGTGCTAGTTCAGAGTTACGATCCAATCGCCATAGGAAGGGGATTCGAACGGGTAAACGTCCTTTGACAAATGCAGCTGTGGCGAGAATGATTTCGAAGTTCGAAGCCACGGATTGTTTAGACGATAGACCCCGTAGTGGCCGACCGAGCACAAGGTGTAATGCTGCTGAGACAGTTCAGGAAGAAATGGAGACTGTAGCGGGTTCGTCTATGCACGGGGAAGTCAGCGCTCGTGCAGTCGCACGTCGCACCGGCATTCCATACACTACTGTTTGGTTGGCACTGAGGCGTACCCTCCGATGCTATCCGCACAAAACCCATCGGCATCAGAACTGTTACCTGGCGGTTTAGTGAAGCGGAGGGCATTTGCGGTATGGGCGTATCAAAAGATGGCGGAAGATGACGATTGGTTGAGTAACGTGTTGTGGACCGACGAAGCACATTTCACGCTCCGAGGGTCTGTCAACGCCCACTACTGCAGAATTTGGGCTACCGAAAATCCTAGAACTGTCGTGGAAACTCCATTGCACGACGAGAAAGTCACAGTATGGGTTGAATTTACCACATTTACCGTTATCGGGCCTTTTTTCTTCGAGGAAATGCGTGATTCTGGTTTTGTAACTGCTACAGTGACGGATGAGAGGTACGCCGATATGTTACAGAATCGCATCATCCCCAGCCTGGCTGATAAACACCTGCTGGAACATACGATATTTATGCAGGATGGCGCTCCACCCCATATTGCTAGACGCGTGAAAGATCTCTTGCGCGCGTCGTTTGGTGATGATCGTATGCTCAGCTGCCACTTTCGTCATGCTTGGCCTCCCAAGTCCCCAGACCTCAGTCCGTGCGATTATTGGCTTTGGGGTTACCTGAAGTCGCAAGTGTATCGTGATCGACCGACATCTCTAGGGACGCTGAAAGGCAACATCCGACGCCAATGCCTCACCATAACTCCGGAAATGCTTTACAGTGCTGTTCACAACATTAGTCCTCGACTGCAGCTATTGTTGAGGAATGATGGTGGACATATTGAGCATTTCCTGTAAAGAACATCATCTTTGCTTTGTCTTACTTTGTTATGCTAATTATTGGTATTCTGATCAGATGAAGCGCCATCTGTCGGACATTTTTTGAACTTTTGTATTTTTTGGTTCTGATAAAACCCCATGTCATTCCAAGCATGCGTGTCAATTTGTACCTCTCTATCTATATTATTCCGTGATTTATTCAGTTTTCAAATTTATACTGACTTTTTGATCACCTGGTACATTTGTCTAGGTAACATTTTAAGTGATTAACATTGCAATATCACAGGCTGATGTAAGCGCCAGATAAGCCACTGCAAATGTGAAATACTGATACATTAATAACCGGTGTAAACGTCAGAATGTTGAATGCAAGCATCCAAACGTGCATGCATTGTGTTTTACAGGTGTTGGGAGACAGTTTGTGGGATGGAGTTTCATGTCGGTCAATGCAACGAGGATTACTGCTGTTTGTGGATGTCGCTGGAATTGTCGTCCGACCATGTCCCAATGTCTCATATGGGCTTGAATAAACACTGATCTTGTGATCGAGCAGACCAAGGCAACATGTCGACATTCTGCAGAGCATGTCGGGTTACAACAGCGGTACGTCGGCGAGCGTTATCCTGTTGGAAAACATCCCATGGAATGCTGTTCATGAATGGCAGCACAAGTCGAATCATCAGATTGGCGTACAAATTTGTAGTCAGCGTTCGGAATAATCACGGCAGGTCTAGGTCTGCACAAAGGTTGGTTGCAGCCCTCAACTGACCTCTTCCAAACCAACACACGGCCATCAGTGAAACCTAGGCACAACCAGCTCTCATAAGAAAACACAAGCCTCCACCACGCCCTCTAATGAGCTCTCGTTTGACACAAATGAAGTCTCAAATGGCGGTAATTTGGGGTCAGTGGAATGAACGCTACAGGGCATCTGACACAGAGAGCTGTCCTTGAAGTAACCGATTTGTAACAGTTCGTTGTGTCACTGTGGCGCCACCTGGTGCTCAAATTGCTGCTGCAGATGCAGTACGATGCGCCGGAGACATATCCCGAACACGACAGTTTTCGCTCTCATATTGCCACGTGGCCGTCTGGAGCCTGGTCTCCTTGCGACCATACATTGCCGTGCCAGCAATCATGTACAATGGCTACGTTACTGCCAAATCTTTCTGCAGTATCGCAAAAGTAACATTCAGCTCCTCGCAGCCCTATTACACGATGTCATTCAAACACGGTAAGCTGTTGATAATGGCGTCTTTGTCCCCTGACAGGCATTCTTGACTAGCATCAGCTCACCACGTCCAATCTCAAAGGTAACTAACGTTCACGACCGTTACAGCGTGTATTTAAAGCAAACTTGATTTGTGTCATGGTGGCGCTAAGACATCGTCTTTCAGATGTGGAAACACACCTAACAACTTTCATTCGTGTCACACACCTCCTCCTTGGTGTTGCGATTCTTTTTCCATCGGTGTATATGTCCACATAATCACGCTTTTCTCCAGGGCCGTACAGAGGCGTGGCAAGAATATGTTACTTTACCGAAGGCTTCGTATTTTTGCCAGCCGAGGGCGAGTAAGAGGCGACGGTTGAGTAAGGAACCCAAAAATTTCGAGGCTTACTAATTTAGTTGCTTCTTCAATGCTTTTGCTGCTCTCAAATTACGTAAATAAAATTATTCGTGATAAGCTTTCTTTGGCTGATTAATAATATTTCTAGGGTTGTTAGTCGTTGTGAGTCTACACCGCTGTGTACACTGTGTACAAAAACGTATACTCTGCCACTGGCCATCGGCTGCACTGCTCAAGCGTATGATGAAATAAGACCACTGAAAGAAGACCTTATATATATGGTATTTTGATGTAGCTTCGAGTTTTCTGTTTGGTGAAAAATATTACACAGCTGCGTGAAGAAGGAGTGCCAAAATACACATCCAAAGCCAGAGACGCTTAAGAATTCATACTCACATGAAGAGGTTTCGATGTTGAAATGTTGAAGATTGTTGAAGAGAATGGATGAAGAGATGTCTAAATGCTACACACACTTGGAGAAACTCTCTGAACTAGTGTTTTAAAACTAACTGATGAAATAACAAGTGACACAGAAAACAGATGTCTCGTATCTCACACTATTTCATCTTTCTTTCGTTAGGGATGGATAGGGAAGGAAGTCGGTCGTGCCCTGTCAAAGGAACCATCCCGACATTTGCCTGAAGTGATTTAGGGAAATCACGGAAAACCTAAATCAGGATGGTCGGACGTGGCATTGAATGAAAAAGTAAATTATAACGAAAATATGTTTTCTGAAAAGGGATCTTTTCTCGTCTCTGAATTATAACCCTTTTTCTTTTATTTCTAGTAAATAGGCTGTGTATTATTAATAAATTATGAGAAGAAAATAAAATCCGGTCTTTATTATACATACTACTAAAATCAAAGTACACTAGCTGCCGTAACAACAAGATACAGATTGTGTGCTGATTTACATTTTTAGAAAGTTTGTACAATTTGTAATTTATTTACTACAATCTTTCTTATCTTCGCACTAGTGTTCCACTGTGTCTAGGAAGGATGAGAGAAGAAACTTTTTTTTTTTTTTAAGACAAGCTGTATTTTTTGTAACCGGTTACTGCAAATTGTACATAATACTAGAAATTAAGAAAACATACTATTTCCGAAATCATGAACGAAAGTAGGAGATCGGGCTACATTCCATTTTTTAATTAGCTTCTTCTGTCTATATGAATCGTTGGTGGAGCGTGTTGAGCTAATCAGCCATATTAACGCTCTGTAATAAATGCTCCCCTTTATATTGTAAATACACGAGTCGGAGGCGGTGATGTTATGGTGTGGTCGTGGTTTTCATGGAGGGGGCTTGCACCACTTGTTGTTTTGGGTGGCACTATCACAGCACAGGCCTACATCGATGTTTCAAGCACCTCCTTGCTTCCTACTGTTGAAGAGCAATTCGGGGATGGCGATTGCATCTTTCAACACGATCGAGCACCTGTTCATAATGCACGGCCTGTGGCGGAGTGGTTACACGACCATAACATCCCTGTAATGGACTGGCCTGCACAGAATTCTGATCTGAATCCTATAGAACACCTTTGGGATGTTTTGGAACGCCGACTTCGTGCTAGGCCTCACCGACCGACATCGATACCTCTCCTCAGTGCAGCACTTCGTGAAGAATGGGCTACCATTCCCCAAGAAACCTTCCAGCACCTGATTGAACGTATGCCTGCTAGAGTGGAAGCTCTCATCAAGGGTGGGCCAACACCATACTGAATTCCAGCATTACCGATGGAGGATGCCACGAACTGTAAGTCATTTCAAGCCAGATGTCCCGATACTTTTGATCACATAGTGTAATAACGATGTACATTCTCTTCGTCGCACGATACAGGTTCGTCAAGGAAATGACAATAACAAAATGAAGGAGGGAAACAAAAGCCCGGAAGGAAAGGAGGAAATCAGCGGACGTAAAGGTAGGTTCAATTATTATGAATTAGCGTAATCGTTAGCACTCTTTGGCCAGGTTCAACAGCAATAGATCCTTGCTTTCTTTCCTTTAAGCAATTTTTAAAAAAATAATATTTTTTTCGTAGCACTACTTGTACGAAAACTAACATTCAAATAGGGAATGACTTCCGCGCCATTTAATTTGGGCTCAAGGGAAGCGCAGCCATCTTGTTGCAGGCAGCTAGCATACTATAATTTTCGATGAAAATGTGTACAACTATCAGTAGTATAAACAATAGTTACTCTAAGGGAAATATATATATATTAAACAAAAGGGAATCAAAAGAAAACAACGAAATGAATGAAAATATTTTTAGTAGCCAGGAACAGGAAATAATTAGAATGAGCAAACTGAAATGACTAACGCAGCGAAGCAACAATATGATATGATGGATAGCCATGATTTATATTTAACAAAAACTACAGACAGAAACACTTCCTTAGGAAATATTTCAATGCACACAATAGATGAACTGCCGATACGACTGTCATCAGTGCTTTGTCACCCAGTAATTTCATAAGAATCATTGTAGCTGACTTGAAATTTTTCGCCGTCCAGTGTCGCGAGAACTAAAAATGTTCAAGGGGAACAGAACACCACAAAAACAAGAAACACTACCTCATCTGAGCCAAGTAACATGAACGGCATGCTGCAATTTTTATGGGCAACAGAATACCATAAACACGAGAAACACTACCTCATCTGAGCCAAGTAATATGAACAGCATGCTGCAATTTTTAACAAATATCTTTAACGAGATGTCGAATAATTTCGATTGGAAACTTCATCAAAGATTTACAAATATATCGAACAATTTTGATAAAAAATGTACGAGTACATATATGTCGAATAATTTTGATCAAAAATTTACAAATATATCGAACAATTTTGATCAAAGGTCGGCAAATATGTCGATGGATTTTGATAAGAAATTTTCAGTTACTCGAAGACCAAAAAAAAGTCACGTATGTTAGACGAGCAAAGCAATTTACAAACTGCACGTGGCGAGTTAGCTCAGGCAGTATCTACAATAAAGAGAGACGCTTCACAACCACAGTTTGGAACGAACTCCCCGACGAAGTGATAAAGCTGTCGGAAGAGTCTGGGCTTATGAAA
The DNA here is from genome assembly GCF_023898315.1 of Schistocerca nitens. Lineage (NCBI taxonomy): Eukaryota > Metazoa > Arthropoda > Insecta > Orthoptera > Acrididae > Schistocerca > Schistocerca nitens. Next base: position 273,976,320 of record NC_064614.1, on the reverse strand, counting down.
CTAGAACGAAAAATGCTGAGACTGACGAAAAGAAGTTGAACGACCAGGGAGGAGGGGGGTTTTCGACAATGACTCCACACTCGCGGAAAAGTCTGTACCGCAGCATCCGACGTATACAGAGAAAATCGAAAAATTGATGTTCGAAAAGGACAGGAACATCGTTATCAAAGTGGTTGTGGACATCAAAGCTGCCGTCAACAAATTCGTTCTGAACTGTCCACTGGCAGAGTTAGTTCGAACGAAACGACTACTGTTAACGCAGGAAACATGCAGGAGTGTTTAGCGAAAGAATGAGAAAATACTTTTTCACCTCAGCAGATTTACGATGCCTGAGAATGAAGTTTCGGAACGTATAATCAACCGCCGACGCCAATGACAAACCAAATGAGTTACCCCCATTGCTGCCGGCCGGAGGGGCCGTGCGGTTCTAGGCGCTACAGTCTGGAACCGAGCGACCGCTACGGTCGCAGGTTCGAATCCTGCCTCAGGCATGGATGTGTGTGATGTCCTTAGGTTAGTTAGGTTTAATTAGTTCTCAGTTCTAGGCGACTGATGACCCCAGAAGTTAAGTCGCATAGTGTTCAGAGCCATTTGAACCATTTGAACCCCAATTGCTGCGGGGACAGTAAAAAAACAAAGTGTGTAAACTTTTAGATGGCAGACCTCTCCATAGTCCTGAATCGGTAGAAGTCGGTAAATGTCGGAAGGCTTCGGTAGGCACGCAGTTTCGACTGCTGCCAACATTACGTAGCTGACTGTCTTGTACAAGGTAGCCATTGTCGTCTGATTCGTTATTGTTTTGCGCTGTACTGTTCTGCGTGTTTTTATTGTGCAGTTGTGCTAAACATTATCAAAATGAGTGAAGAGGCAGTTGCTGGCCCATCTCGGGAGTCGCCAATAACCCCTACCGGTAGGCCTACGGTTAGAAGGAAACCAGTAATTCGTAGCTATGCTCGAAAAATTATATTGCGTGTGATTGAATGCTGCGAAAGGGAAAGGGAGCAGAAAAAATTGCTTCACCCCATTTACAAATCTTCAGTGAGAGCTGCTACATACACAGGACAAAGCATGCGTAGCACTGGAAGATTACGCCCGTGGTTTTATACACTTTTTTTAACACGTTTGCGAAACGTGTTGCGAATAGTGTTAGTAGTGAAGAAATAATAGAACAAAACGTCATGCGTGACGCGGCACTTTTTCACGCATCTCGATGTTTACCACGTCATATCTCCTGAATTATATGTCGTAAAGAGACATAAATTTGCCGGCGCATTTACTGATATATGTGGATACTGTGTGCCAGAGGCGGGCAAACGTTGCACGCGGCTCATGAGCACACAGCGCTGCACGTGTGCTGCTCGCGTGCAATCGTCGAACGGAACAGTGGCGACAGCCGGCAGGTTGCCGCAGTGTAGTTCCAGGCTAAGCTGCTGACGTTGAAGCGAAGCGACCACTACGTAGTGAATTTCAGTAACCGGAAAATGCAGAGTGAATCAAGGAAACGGAGAATTGGAGATTTGCTATCTTTTAAAAAGGAATGGGAGAATCATTTTTTCTCTGTGCAAAAACGTGAAAATTGGAAATGTATAATATGTGACAGTATTCTCGCTGGTCAGCGGAAGTTTAATATTGAACGCCTTTATAATAAATTTCAGTATGTTGCCGTTCTTAGTGCAATAAAAGAGGAATTTCTCAAGCGATTTTGAGATATATCATACTTATCCCAAGGTTTTGAATAGTTCTCGAGACAATCTGCTGTTTCTGTAGATGATATTCATCCCAGTTTGCAAATGGAATTAATAGGTCTACAGCGTAATTCTCGTCTGAGAGACAGGTTCCTTTTGGCAAGACGTGTGACAGATTTTTATCACGACTTTCCACAGCAAGTTTCCTCGTCTCCATCGTGAAGACGCGAAGATAATGTCAATGTTTGGCTCGACATACGTTTGTGAGAGACTTTTTTCTGTTATGAAAATTAATAAGTCTCGGTTAAGAGCAAACATCAGTAATGAAAATTTGCGTAACTGTTTGCGTTTGTCTGTATGTAGAAATTTTGTTACAGACATTAAACGTATTGTAAACTCCACCTGTGATAATTAAATAAAACGTATCGTAGGTAATAGGTACTCTTTCAAACGATGATTACTTTCAAGCACTCCTACTACCCTTATTCCTTCATTCAATAAAGCAGGCCAGGAAACAAAACGCATTATAGAGGAAGAAGCGGAGAGACGGTATGGTGGGGAGGGGAGAGAAGCGGGTGGCCAGCTTGCCCCTGTGTGCACGCAGAACACCTGTTAACTGCACACGTGCATGTGCACCGCACACGTGCAGAATTTCTGCCCGCCCCTGCTGTATGCGAAATATGTTGCGATTAGAGTTAATAGTAACGAAATAATACATTAAAACGTCATGCCTACTGCGGCATATTTACGGTATGCACTGAGAAAATGTAGTAAGCGACAACCTTTTTTCCTTTCATTATTTTGTGGGGGATGTCAGCGAGAAAAATTTTCGTAGAAGTTTGAAATTGTATGTAACGTTTGTTGCTAGTCGCTAAGTGCTCTCATTCTTAAATAGTGGATGCATAAATCTGGGTATTTTCCCGCGGTGGCATCTCATTGTTTATGACGTCGTATCTCCTCTTTTTTTCGGCTAGGAACCTTCGTAGGCGTACGGAGAACAAATCACCAAAATTTCATCGCAATCGGATGAATGGTTTGGGAACACACAGAGGGCAGACATACATACATTCATTTTTATATATAGAGATTGACAGTTACGTTATACTATATGACCTGTTTAAGTATATTTAAATTTTATAATTCATAGTTTAACATTGCGGGGAATGAAATAAAATTGCGAGCAGTGGGAAACGAACGCGGATGCGCTGCATGACAAGGCGTTACCTAATTGATTGCGCTACGCATGCGACACTGACGTTACTGTTAAACATTGTCCATTACTCTTCTCGGGCGTTCGGAGAACAATTCACCAAAGTTTCATTGCAATCGGATGAATGGTTTGTGAGCGCATGGTAGACAAACATACATTCATATATATCTAGATTTTAATGTATATGACGATTTCAGTTTCGTTTACGAACAACATTTAAAGCGAGTTTTACTTCCAAGCCTTTCGTTTGCTTTCGTGTAAGCATGACGCGCAATTTGTAGTGCCAGCACTGCAACTGGTAGGCGTGCATTGTCCCCCACGCCGACGGCTCCTGCCCCCTCGCCAGCCAATGCTTGCTTCCTCCTCTCCCCGCCCACCCGCACAACAATCGTTCAACATTAAACAAGGAGAGAAGCGAAAATATTTCGAGAAATATATACATAAAGCGATTTGCCTACAGATTGGCGAGAGAAGTTGGTCACTAATCCCTGAGCCAGACCTTAAGTACTTTTTTTCGGTAGTGGACTCTATAGCTCTCATGTAAGAGGATAGCCGAGGTCAAGGGTCAATTAGAATGGGCAGTGAAATTATCAAAGCAATGGAAACCTGGTAATAACAACACCGCCCATTCCTGGTACCCGTACGTGCCACCGCTGGATAATAGGCACAGAAATTTCGGATATCGCGAGAACAATGTTTATCAAAAGAGATGTGGTCGTGAGTAGGAGCCAGACCACCGGAACTCGCTATATTCGATTAACAGGGGCAGGTATAACGACTGGCAAGATGCCACAGACCACAGGGGACCGCATAACGTGAACTGCAATGAGTACAGACCAGTTCAAATGGCTCTGAGCACTATGCGACTTAACTTCTGAGGTCATCAGTCGCCTAGAACTTAGAACTAATTAAACCTAACTAACCTAAGGACATCACACACATCCATGCCCGAGGCAGGATTCGAACCTGCGACCGTAGCAGTCGCACGGTTCCGGACTGCGCGCCTAGAACCGCGAGACCACCGCGGCCGGCAGTACAGACCAGTAAATGCTGGTCCAGTACATGGTAGAGAAACTGCGCAAGGAGAACAGGGTTTACATAATAACCAGGGGACGAACTGAAGTAACATAGAGCACGCAGAGGTAGACAATAACGGTGCCATTCCAATGCCGCCACCGGAAATAACTGGCCGCATGTCATGGATTGCGCGGCCACTCCCATCGGATGTTTGAGTCCTCCCTCCGGCATGGGTGTGTGTGTTGTTCTTAGCATAAGTTAGTTTAAGTAATATGTTAAGTCTAGGGACCGATGACCTCAGCAGTTTGGTCCCTTAGGAATTCACACACATTTGAACAACTGGCCGCGTTAGGCCCCATGAAGACGTTGTTACGATAATGCTTAAAAGAACTAATTACATTTACTAAGTACAAAGTGTGACTATTTACAAATGAGCTATTATACAATTAACCAGAACTACGCTAGACTCTTATCATAACGGATTACAAAAGAACTATTCCACACGAAATCCGCACGAAATCCGAACTACCCTCAGCCCCGGATCCACAGTAAAAAAAATCGATTTTTTGAAAATATATTCGAAGAGTTTGATATATAAAACATGTATGTTCGAGGAGGTGTAAGACATGTTATTCGATCTTAAGTGTGCCTAACTGCAGCGCCATGCCTCTTTACACAGCATTCTTCTATCGCACGTTACTGTACTTCGCTCTGTGAAATTCAGACAAGTATATTATGTGATGAAAGCCAACAAACCTATGTTCAGGACAGGGGAAATTAAAATGTTCTGCTGTGCCTCTCCTGCTCCCAGTCGGCTGATCTGACATCCTACCCCCCTTAAAAAAAACTCACACTTAATATTGGCTGGAATTATTTGTAAGCGGGAGAATAAAAAGTCTTTGCTGTCAATTAGCTAATAACTTTCTCTTTTGTGTGAAATAAAATTTAATATAGGAAACATAAATCCGGAGAAGTCAAAGAAACAAGCAAGTAGTGCACAGTTCTTCAATCCTTACGTCCCAATATTTTTTTCTCTCCAACCTTGCTACAGCTTTACAAGCCATGCTGTCCTTTCTGCGAAAGGATCTATTACCTCATCAATTTTCGTCAAATGCTTTGCTACGTGAAAAATCAAAATGACGTTGTGTAATACTAAAAAACTGTTAATACGTATAGTACCTTAGAGTGGTGTCGCTTCTCGATTCGATTACGTCTATTTTGTCACTGTCTGCTAGATAAAACGAAAGAGATCTCTGTAATACTGCAGCAATTTTAACAAACGCCAAATAAGCGTGGCTGTTCTGGCACAAATGGATATTTTTATGTACCTCATTTACATAAATAGCACAACAGAATATAATTCCCTTAGTACCAGTATCAAATGCCTACAGGCTTCATACTGAATTTACAAAATAAAAATTAAGGACTTTTAAGCACCTTATCTTTCCAGACAATAGTTGCACTCATTGCTGTAGTGAGGTCAAGAATAAGATAAACATTGCATGATGTAAAGGTAATTCCAGTATTATCATGTCTTCTGTTCAGTCTGCATAATGTTATTAACTGTTTAAGTCCTGTAGCGTTCCAGTTTCGTGTTTAATCTGGTGGCGGCGCAGTTCTCCCGTTACGTGACCTATCTCCCTCACTGGGTCTTGATAGCTGCCAAGAAACTATCTAGCATATTGCAGATTGAATTTGAATGATTCGGTCCGTAATTCACACTTTTAAGCTGAGATTATCTTGCTATGAGAATTCTACGTCCTTGTGTCACTTATATAATTAAAGTGCTCGCGAAATTACAAGTTTTGCGATACAGAGGGTGTACACGAGGACAAGGAAAAAAATCCCGAATTTCTCAGATTTCCCTGTTAATTGACAGTATATTTTCTCTTGGAACTGTGTAACTTATCAGTCCTTTGAATGATTATAGTTTTATACACGGGCGTAGAATTTCCCAGAGCTTTAGAAAACTAAACACAGGGGGGAAAAAAACACGTTTTGGAAAGATCTTTGATGTGCAGCAACATGTACGCTGCATATTTTTGTATTAAGAAAGCATAAATTCGAATTCCACCAAACACCGCATGTTACTTTCCGAAGCATTGAAATCTTATTTGTGATGCGCTTTTGTAAGCCAGTCAAGAGCTCATGTCACGTGATCTCACCAGCCGATGACAGCGGGTATTCAGAGCTTAGGACACGTGATGTAGTCAACCAATAGCAACATCACTGTTAAGTAGTGCGAACACACAAACAGAAAAAGTTAATGGTTTAAATTAATATACATAGTGTTGCTACACGAAATGCACTGGTCTGTAAGATTAATACGCTACAAGAGAAGCTAAGCTTTTACATATAATGCTGGTCGCTTTTCAAACCACCATTGGGAATATTTTCCCACGACCTGTTAGAAATAGGTTCGTTTCTGCAGTTGCCAGAAAGCGCCAGGTGACAAGCGTCACCACGCTTGTCGTAGGGAGCCCGTATGTTCGTACATGTAAAACATTAAAACATCTTACATTATGTCATAAAAGAAACAAGACATCAGAGGATACTCCAAGAGCATCGGAATTTCGTGACCCATACTAAAATGTGCACATTTAAAGCGCATATTAAAAGTACACATTCGTATGTCCCGATTCCAAGTGAAGTAGGCCACGACCTGAAGCTTATCAATGTGGTTTTCGGGATATAAATTTTCTGGAGTACCAGTACTGTGTTATGTTTGGTTCTTTATTATGGCATAATGCCAAACACGCTAGAAGTTGAAAACGTGCACTTGAAATGCAGCGACCAGTGTGTAGAATTAAACACTTCGTTTCAAATACGTTGTCTGCCTCAGCGGAAAAGATAAATAAAAGAAAATTTATTTAGGAAACCGACAAAAATAACTTCATTGTTCTGCATGGCAATTAATGCCTGACTGTCAGAAAGGTGGAAATAAAATAAAATCTGCAACTAATAACACATTTCAGTCTTCCGTAATTATGTGAATGTATTTTAATTTCTTGATAGCTCCCGGCTACAGAAATAAGTTTTGTTTTCACTTGACGTGAGAGCAGTAAATGAAGAGGAAACAACAAAATCACTAAACGTAAACACGGGTCACGTGGAGACTAACCACTTCCTCAATTAAAAAAAAAAAAAAAAAAAAAAAAAAAAAAAAAAAAAAAAAAGCCTTCAGAAAATTTGTACTGTTTATTCTGAATCAGCTAACAACTGGCTACTTTGTGTGACAAAAAATTTAATATAGGATACATAAACCTAGTCAAGACACGAGACAATACACATTTCTTCAATCCTTAGCTCCTAGAATTTTTTTTCTTTCTAATCTTGCTACAGCTTTACATGGCGTGCTTTCCTTTCTGAAAAAGAATCTATTAGCTCATCGAAGTTCGTGAAACGTTTTGCTACATTAAAAATCGAAATGTCGTTGTTTAATGCTTAAAAAGCTGTTAACGCAAACAGTAACCAAGACTGGTGTGGTTTCCTGATCTGATTACGTCTATTTTGTCACTGTCTGCTAGCTAAAACAAAATAGGCCTTTCTAATAGTGCAACAATTGTAACCCACACCAAATAAACGATACTGTTTTGGCACAAACGGTCTTTTTTTGTAACGACAGAATATAATTCACAATGTACCAACATCAAATGCCTATTACAAGCAAAAAGGTTTTCGTTAGGAAATAGTTTCAACTTCATTCATACGCTCCAGTTTCTCAAGCAGAGATCGAAAAGTAGTAGTACGAAATTTTTATACAAACTTGGAATCGTCATATTGTTCCATAAACTGCGTGCATATTGTTCCATAAACTGCGTGATGTCCCCGTTTCTTCTCCTTCCTCGTTCTAACAAATTCTTGTTATCACTGCACTAACTCTGCAAGAATCACCGGTTTAGTTATCCCGCAATTATTCTCCGGTTAGGCATTGTTACATGTTCGTACAATGCGTTTTCCGCGCTTCTGCCCGAATAGACTTTAAAGCGGCTGTTAGCCGGAGACTGTACAACTGGCCCTTACTAGTATAGTGATCGGTCAAAATTTCATTTTCTTCGATACACCGAGAAGGTAATACGTAATCTTTCTTACCTGTTATTAGTTATTTCCACTCCTGTAGTCTGAATCTATGGATTTCGCTAGTAATTATAACAACACTCATCATTCGCAAACCCAATCAACCACACAATCAGGCAGCGATTGGCATTCATCCTTTCGGCCTTACTCCACTCAGCCCTTTTGTCCGTAGGACAGTTTGTTTCTACATGCAACGAGGATTCCCCTGACAGAGGCATGTACACTATGCACGCATTCACAACGATTCATTCAGAAATCAACTTAGAATGTGTTCAAAAACCGACAGGGATGCATTTCAAAGTCATACGAATAATCGATAGACTAACGTGCGCTGGATGATAGTCGCTTTGTGAAACAAGGTTTTTTCCCCTCAAGAATATGAATTTGCCCCCCAAATCTGGGCCTGCTGCGCGTGCATGAATCTGGCAGCTTGGGCGCTCCAGTAAAATTTTTCCCGGTAGCATCCGGCTGCTTGCTGCGACTGCTTACACTGCCAACAGCCACATTTCTGTAGCCAGAAGCGGGAGAAGGTACTGCTCAACTGCGCATGCGCATGATCCCGCTCGTAACTGCTAAAACGAATCTAATGTAAACAGTTGTGACGTCACGCTCATCGGCGGCAATTTGTTGTTACGACGCATTGCAGCATTCCTAAAGCCTTTAACACATTTTGCTGTTGTCAGACGCTTGCATGAGCACTGTGTTTTGTAGCTGTATATGGCGAATTTCGTTTGCAATTTAAGTTTTATTTTCGTTTTTTCTCTCATTCATGTTTTATTGCTGCAGTATTATTCTGCAGTAGCGGGATACAGTAATATCCTTTGTTAGAGTATCGGTTCTTACCAGTCAAAATTACAAAAATTTAACTGAAAAGAAAAACAATGAAAAATTCCCGGAATTCTAAAAAATTCCCAGAGTTTTCCCGGTTTTCTCCCGGATGAAAAAATTCCTGGGTTTTTCCCGGATCTCCCTGATCGTATACACTCTGGATATACACTCCTGGAAATTGAAATAAGAACACCGTGAATTCATTGTCCCAGGAAGGGGAAACTTTATTGACACATTCCTGGGGTCAGATACATCACATGATCACACTGACAGAACCACAGGCACATAGACACAGGCAACAGAGCATGCACAATGTCGGCACTAGTACAGTGTATATCCACCTTTCGCAGCAATGCAGGCTGCTATTCTCCCATGGAGACGATCGTAGAGATGCTGGATGTAGTCCTGTGGAACGGCTTGCTATGCCATTTCCACCTGGCGCCTCAGTTGGACCAGCGTTCGTGCTGGACGTGCAGACCGCGTGAGACGACGCTTCATCCAGTCCCAAACATGCTCAATGGGGGACAGATCCGGAGATCTTGCTAGCCAGGGTAGTTGACTTACACCTTCTAGAGCACGTTGGGTGGCACGGGATACATGCGGACGTGCATTGTCCTGTTGGAACAGCAAGTTCCCTTGCCGGTCTAGGAATGGTAGAACGATGGGTTCGATGAGGGTTTGGATGTACCGTGCACTATTCAGTGTCCCCTCGACGATCACCAGTGGTGTACGGCCAGTGTAGGAGATCGCTCCCCACACCATGATGCCGGGTGTTGGCCCTGTGTGCCTCGGTCGTATGCAGTCCTGATTGTGGCGCTCACCTGCACGGCGCCAAACACGCATACGACCATCATTGGCACCAAGGCAGAAGCGACTCTCATCGCTGAAGACGACACGTCTCCATTCGTCCCTCCATTCACGCCTGTCGCGACACCACTGGAGGCGGGCTGCACGATGTTGGGGCGTGAGCGGAAGACGGCCTAACGGTGTGCGGGACCGTAGCCCAGCTTCATGGAGACGGTTGCGAATGGTCCTCGCCGATACCCCAGGAGCAACAGTGTCCCTAATTTGCTGGGAAGTGGCGGTGCGGTCCCCTACGGCACTGCGTAGGATCCTACGGTCTTGGCGTGCATCCGTGCGTCGCTGCGGTCCGGTCCCAGGTCGACGGGCACGTGCACCTTCCGCCGACCACTGGCGACAACATCGATGTACTGTGGAGACCTCACGCCCCACGTGTTGAGCAATTCGCCGGTACGTCTACCCGGCCTCCCGCATGCCCACTATACGCCCTCGCTCAAAGTCCGTCAACTGCACATACGGTTCACGTCCACGCTGTCGCGGCATGCTACCAGTGTTAAAGACTGCGATGGAGCTCCGTATGCCACGGCAAACTGGCTGACACTGACGGCGGCGGTGCACAAATGCTGCGCAGCTAGCGCCATTCGACGGCCAACACCGCGGGTCCTGGTGTGTCCGCTGTGCCGTGCGTGTGATCATTGCTTGTACAGCCCTCTCGCAGTGTCCGGAGCAAGTATGGTGGGTCTGACACATCGGTGTCAATGTGTTCTTTTTTCCATTTCCAGGAGTGTAATTTGTGGGTGTAGAACGCCGTTAACTGCAGCCCCAAGTAATTTGCCTGTATCTTTGTTACTTTTATTGTTATTCTTTCGACTGGAAAGTACCTCATCTCCCTGGTAATTTTCACAATTTCGAGTGATCGTGTCTGCACACTAATCTTTCACAGTTTGTTTTATCTTTAATCGTTTATTTCATTTATAGCTCGCCTTTCCAATAAATTTTGACACTCGCTTCCTCATATACTAAACAGTTATCCGAGCGGGTAGATATGAAGAATATTAAAAACTCATTCACGATTTAGTGTGTTACTGGAGTAATTTGAGGTCATCAAGTCAAGTAATTCTAATCAAGTTACTTATAACATGAAATAACACCTTCCGTATGGGCTTTTAATGCCGCTTCTTCCATCATCGCTGTATCAATGTCCACTACGCAAATCATACACATTCCTTTGAACATTTTTCGATGACCCTAGCCGTTTTTTATATTCATCTTGTCGAGGCCACAGTTAGCTAAACGCGCACTTCCCAGGCATTTTAACCACAATTTTAAAAATACACCTGTCATGCGGTGTTTCCACCAAACGTGTGTTACAAGTAGGGATGGCTTTTAAATCACAGATTGTTACTTTGCCACAGATATTTTCTTGTCACAGGTGTTCTATCTAGTTAAAGTTTCCGCTCCCGTTGCCATTGCTGCCAACGTTTAGTATCTCCACTACCGGCACTGCAGTAATGAGTTTACATACAGCAATCTGTGTCAGTTGCCAGTATTGCGTGTAATCGTACCCCCACGCTATTCTTCATGCCCGAGGCTGGGATAGCTTTACCCCTCTCGCCCTACACGTCACGCAGCTGAGTGGCCCTCATAACTGCTTTGGCCTACGACCTATACATGTAATCTTTTTATACTTTTTGAACTTCGACAAATTCGTCGACTTTTAAGTTTGAATGCAATGGCCCAGAAAAAATAGGGGCTTATAAGGACAATAATTTAAAAAAAACGGGCAAAACAAGAGCTTCATAAGGACTTCTATTAAAACAATATAAAAAATTAATCATTTTTAAGAAACATATGAACCCTGGCCTATTAGGCCTACTTCAAGGAAAAAGTTTTATGTTAGGAAATAGTTTCACATTTCATCCAGACGCTCCAGTTTCTCATGCATGAGATCGAAAATTAGTAGTAAGAAATTTTGATATAAATTTGGAATAGTCATACTGTTCCATACATTTGTGTGATGTCCCCTTTCCTTCTCCTTCCCCGTCCTAATAAACAATCTCGTCTTCACTAATTCTGTAATTATTCCTGCCGTTGTCAAAACTTATTCTCTGGTTAACTTCACTAACCCTACTAGAATCACCGGTTCAGTTATCCCGCATTTATTCTCCAGTTAGACGTTATTACGTGTTCGAACAACGCGTTTCCCGCGCTATTCCGAGAACTGAACTTAAGCGGCTGCTAGGCTGGGACCGTACAACTGGTCCTTAGTGGTCAAAATTTCATTTTCTTTGATACACTGAGAAGATAATATCTAATCTTTCTTACCTGTTATTCCTGTTAGCCGTTTATTTCCACTCTGGTAGTCTTAATTTATAGAATTCGCTAATAATTATAACAACGCTGATCATTCGCACACCCAACAACATAAACAGCGACTGGCATCCATATAGCCCTGTCTCCTTTTGTCTACGGGGAAGTTTATTATTTCTAGGTGCGACGGAGATTCCCGTGGCAGAAGCATCACGTACATTACAACCCATTCAAAAATCATCTCATGATTCGTTCAGAAATCAACTTAGAATGTGTTCATAAAGGTTCAGAAATCAAGAGGGATACGTTTCAAAATCACACGAGTAATCGATAGACCAACGCGCGCTGGATGCCAGGCGCTTTGTAACATAAGGTTTTTTTCTTCAAGAATATGAATTTGGCGCCCTTTGGAACTGCTGCCCGGGACAGATACCCCGGTTTTTGCCCCCCACCCCAGATCCGGCCATGACTACGCTATACTTCTAGCTAACTAAACACACACTACATACAAAAATTTACAAAAGCCTTATAGAAAACGAATGTAACAAGAAGTATCATGGCAAGACACGACTAGTGTAGAGAAGGGGAGACACTGACCACTATGAACACAACACGTGTAATACCACAAATGGCAAGTGATTTAACTTGCCGAATAAAATCATCAGAAGATAAGTTTAGTAATGAAGAATATGATACGTTGGGCAATATAGTTACAACACGAACATCCATGCGTGAACTCATTAGCATAAACTGTAATGGAAAAAGTATAATTTTAGTACTGGTGGGCTCTGCGAGGCAAGATCAATATTGTACGAGTATAATAAATGTCATACGCTTCTCTACTAAAAATGTTTGAGTATGCATGTTACGCTGGCTAACTCACGGGTAGTAAAGCAATTAGTTGTTTTATTTACAAACAAAGAGTTTAAGACAATGATGCAAGTGTACGTCCTCATTAATTGAGGAAAAAATAAGTAGAGGCTCTGTGGTAGGGCCCCACTGACAAGAAAAATAGTTGTGTGTAAATGTGTGTGAAAATTTATACAAAGTGGAAAAGTGAAGTGCGTGCGTATACTCATTACCGCGTACAATGTGGTAGCAGTTGTTATCATGAGAGTGAAAAACGAGTGAAGTAAGAAGTGATACACACAGCAGGTCGTCAAAATATTGAGCTACAAGTCATTTGGCAACGTTCGTTCCTCAGGTCAGAGTAGAAAATATTTTATTATACAGAGCAATGCCAATTCTGTCTCCCCTCAGACAGATTGGCGACTAGCAAATTTATGTAGTGCACTACAAAAATCACCTATGAAAGTTGAACGAATTAAATCAGGTACATACTTGTCTTGCACTGTTTGTTACATTATGCGATTTCAAATATAGTATACTGTCAGTATATGAAAATGTCATCGTGGTGGGGTACTCAAACACACATTCTGCACGAAAATGAATTGGAGATTTGTTCTGGTGATGGCAACTTACTATAAAAGCAACGGCAATAACTCTCTAAATATTTGTAGTGATGAGAATAATTAAGGAAAAACATAACGTGTATCAGCATAAATAGTAATGATAAATATTAGAACATATACACGAGAAACAATGAAACTGAAACGATTTGAATTATATCACTTAGTAAAAAGAAAAAACGAGACTTCGACAAAACAGAAGGAAGGCACAATGCCATATCTTAGTCGAGCTTGGCCATGTAAATATGTAAACAATGCAGAGTAACTCAAAATTAAGTTACATCGTATTATTTTTTTCCTTTGTCTATTTATGATGTTTTTATTGTAGTGTAATCTCATTGTCCACTGTAATATGCACTATGATCCCTGTAACTTTGACGCAGCTTCCAAGCACGCACTGTAGAAATCTTCCTTTAGATGTAGTTAAATGTAGTTACAGACACAGGTATGATAGAATTCTGATAAAAGCCGTGATGTTCAATAGAGAATTGACCAAATAACTTTTTTTATTCGCCTGAAATTGAAAAGAACCACGAATTACCCAAATGAACTTTCAGATTTCCTTGTACCCTTAAAATGACGTAAGACTGGCATACGGGAAGCCCTCTCTTTCTTTAAAACTGTTGGTTTGAATATATTCATGTCATAAATTGTGTATGGCAGTATTTTTTATGATAAATTATGTTTTTATGTTAAATTTATGTAAGGGTGCGCGAAAAAAATGTTACGCGATTCTTACGCCTCCGCAAGAAACACTAACTAAAAAACGGGAACAATAAATCGAAACAGCGGCATGATTTGCAACGTGCATTTGTGGTTATCGTACTTTAAGTGTTAAATAATTTAAATCACGGAGCGGACTTCAGTAACACGACCAGCAAAGTAGTACGACTAAGTGCGTCTCGGGCGGTAATGAGATTCCTGTCGTTGTGAGAAGGCGAACTATCACTTCAAAAAACTACTAGTAATCACGTAGCTGACCTACCTCACTAATACTTCGGATATCTGTACCAGTTCTGGTGTCTTCGTCAGGTCGTTCGGCCACAGATGACCCGCCGTATTCCTGAAGAACTGGTTATTGGACGGAAGAACTTCAGGTTTACAACCGGGCGGACTAGCACTGCAACCACTGTTAGCCGACACGCTGACAACAATGTGGTTTAGACGGCTGGACGAAACAATTCGACTTAACTGAAAGGAAAGTCGAACAATAGCTGTGTAGTGCCAAAAACAACACTGTACCTCAGGTGCTGACAAATACGTGATAAAAAAATTTATATATTAAAGATGGACGATACATTACCTATAATAATTCCTACGTAATGCCGGGCCCACACACCAACAAATGCCACGCCACACCGTGGGGCTTTTTGTAGTCGCACCGTGAGCTACTGTGCACTAACAACAACACAAATTCTACGTAGTTGAATAGCGTTCAACATGGCTTCAACTGAAATCATATGGGCTGGTATTAATGTATGACAAAAGTTAAATGCAAGGGAGACGAAACCCAAATGTTAGATCTCAAAATAGATTTCTCGCAGGTACATAAATCAGGAACCACCAACACATTTTCAAAACCCGTAACACTCGCGGACGAAATTGCTGCCTGCTGTGCAAATTAGCCAATAGCTGGCATGTATAAATATCACCTGCAGAATCGTCCCACTAGCAAGATTTTAATTGTTATTGTGCTCGTCGATCTAGCTATCTCGAATAAACAACTTTTAGTTTAACAGCTACCACATCACACTCGGGGGCTATTTGCCGCATATAATCCACAAATGTATGCAGTGCTTTGTCTCAAAAATATGAAGTTTATAGGACTTGTCTTTTTGGTTACTTGTTAATTTTATTTATTTATTCATCCAAAAATATTTCAAGATTGGGGGGCTAGGCCTATAGCGTGGGTTTGCACACACACACACACACAAACACTGCTACAGAAAACGAAAGATTGGTTGTTTATTGTGGTTCCAGAAGCTGCGAAAGAATACCTGGCGATCACTTTTTTTACTCTTTTCAGTAATAAAAAGAAAACACGAATGGAGTGCAGCAACAACTACTTGCACTATCACTACGACAGAGTGCTCGTGATTCGAAACATAGCCACCAGGAAGAAAGTGTGCAGTGAAAGCGGCATAACAAACAAACGTACGAACAGGTTGAATTTTTTGTGGCAACACAAAAGTTGCGTCTCTTAAACTGCTCCACTGAAAATTTGGAGCTCTCACATGCAATTTCGTTACAACTGCAGTATGTCACAATCAGTGGCGACACTTTTGTTGAGTGTGTGACCTTAACAAAATAGGCGACAATCTCATGTAATTACCAATCTTGTAAATGTGATTCTAAACGCTAGTCAACTTTATATAATTATGAAATGTATAAATATGATTTGTAAAATAATAATCTTAAGATTTAACTTGTAATTATCAAAAAGAGCTAACCTGTATCCATCGAGAAAATGAACTCTAAGAACCTATTGTCATCAACTGGGCCAATAACAAAGGAATATTTTTTTTATTTATATTTAAACGTTAAGTTCCGTAGGACCAAACTGAGGAGCAAATCTCCAAGGTCATGGATCGTGTCAGTACACGAAATTACAACATAAAAGTAATAATAGATAAAAATAAATGTTCATGAACCTGAAAAAAAGTCGGTCCATAAGTTTAAGTAAACACTATCAGCAATACAATAAGAATCAGCTTAATTTTCCAGGAACTCCTCGACAGAATAGAAGGAGTAACCCAAGAGGAAACTCTTCAGTTTCGATTTGAAAGCGCGTGGATTACTGCTGAGATTTTTGAATTCGAGTGGCAGCTTATTGAAAATGGATGCAGCAGTATACTGCACACCTTTTTACTCGAGTTAAGGAAGTCCGATCCAAATGCAGGTTTGATTTCTGCCGAGTATTAACCGAGTGAAAGCTGCTTATTCTTGGCAATAAACTAATATTGGTAACAAGAAACGACAATAAGGAATATACATATTGAGAGGCCAATGTCAAAATACCCAGACTCGTGAACAGAGGACGACAAGAGGTTCGTGAAGTCACGCCACTTATTGCCCGAACCGCGCGTCTCTGAGCCAAAAATATCCTTGTAGAATGGGAAGAGTTACCCAAAATATAATACCATAAGACATAAGCGAATGAAAATAAGCAAAGTAGACTAATTTTCGTGTCGAAGTATCAATCACTTCTGATACCGTTCGAATAGTAAAAATGTCAGTATTAAGTCTTTGAACAAGATCCTGAACGTGGGCTTTCCACGACAGCTTACTATCTATCTGAATACGTAGAAATTTGAACTGTTCAGTTTCACTAATCATATGCCCGTTCTGTGAAATTAAAACGTTAGGTTTTGTTGAATTGTGTGTTAGGAACTGTAAAAACCGAGTCTTACTGTGATTTAACGTTAGTTTATTTTCTACAAGCCATGAACTCAGGTCATGTACTGCACTATTTGAATCCGAGCCAATGTTGCACACAACATCCTTTACTACCAAGCTAGTGTCATCAGCAAACAGAAATATTTTAGAGTTACCCGTAATACTAGAGGGCATATCATTTATATAAATAAGAAACAGGAGTGACCCCCAACACTGATCCCTGGGGCACCCCCCACTTCATAGTACCCCACTCAGATCCCACATCACAGCCGTTATCAACATTGTGAATAATGAATGACCTTTTGCTGCCTATTGCCAAAGTAAGAGGTGAACCAATTGTGAGCTACTCCCCATATTCCATAATGGTCCAACTTCTGGAGCAATATTTTGTGATCAACACAATCAAATGCCTTAGTTAAATCAAAAAATACGCCAAGCGTTCGAAACTTTTTGTTTAGCCCATCCAGTACCTCAATTAGAATTTTAGTTTCACTAAATTCAAGTAACGCTGCACAACATTCAAATATCTGTTCAGTGCAGTGTCGTGATACGTCTGTGGACTCAAATGGAATACTGTTTTTTATGTACAGAGCCACTCCCCCACTCCACAAGGAACTCCATGAGAAACAGCCAGATGATCTGTAGCCTGGTAAAGGAAGCCTCTGAATTGTCAAATTATTTAAGTGGTGCTCTGATATACCAATAATTTCAGAATCGACATTTATAAGTAGTTCACTAACTTTATCTCTAATACCTCTTATATTTTGATGAAATATGATAATTCCTTCTCTACTTGGAAACATTACATCTGGACCAATTTATAATTCTGATAACATATGAAAGGGTCAATGTAGAAATAATCTTGTATGACCTGAAAAATATTTTTCTTCTTCAATACGTTAAATATAAAACGTCACTTTCATATGTGAAATGTTATAATAACTCTACTGCATACTGTAACCGAAGGAACCGAAATGATCGATGTCAGTATCCAGTAGGGGAATACGTAATGTATCTAGGAAGTATGAGAGAAAATGCAACTTTTTAACGACAAATTTCATTACTTTGTAACCACTTACTGTAAACTGTACGTAGTAATGGGAACTAAGAAAACCTAACATCTCTGAAGTCATGAACGAAAGTTGGAGTTTGGGTTACATTCATTTTTTTAACCAGCTTTTTTGTCTATTTGAGTCATTGCTGGAGTATGTTGGGCGAATCAGCCATATATATTAACGCTCTGTAATAAAAACTCCACTTTAAAGGAAACTATACGAGTCATTATGAAAACAAAGTCATTCAACTGATTTCTTTATCAACATGACACCAGAAACGGATTTCTAGTGGAAGGAAGACGAAGGATGGCGAGACGAAAAAGTAAGTTACTCCGATTGCCGAATCCAGGCTACACGGGAACAACACAAGATACGTTTTGGTGAACGGCGATTAAATTACAGACCTAGATGATCACACAATGAAGAGGCAAAACTTCGATCTCAACTATTTCCAGAAAAAAATCAGCACCTATAATTACACCAGAAAGGACAACCCCTACAAATGTTAGCACTGTATAAAAATCGTTGTACAAAATTTTTCATTGTTCTTTCAGTCTGCAAGGGAAGCCTAGAACACTTAAATGACTGGTAAATAGAGCAACATTAACACTACAGCGTTTACCCCGTCAAATAGAGCGTCCGTTTTTTTCAGGATATGGTAATTTTATTCCATTGTTTTACTCTGTGGCCTGGTTGCCAAGCTGACCCGAAGGAAGGAAACTGTGTGCACCATCTGTGTGTGATAGGTATAAACTTTGTTCCTTGTGTCATCGTATTGTAGCTATTTGTGTATAGTATTCTTTGAGGTGTAATTTGGGGACAAACCCAGCATTTGCCCAAATGAGTGTGGGAAACCACCTAAAAACCATTTTCAAGCTGTCTGGCGTACCAGTTAATCTGCCATACGGATTCTATCAGGATCTGGCTTATCTCCCTTTCTCACAACCTAACACCTTGCAGGTTAGGCTGTACGAGCAAGTCAGTTTATTTATTTACTATAATACTACATTTAATAGCCGGCCGCTGTGGCCGAGCGGTTCTAGGCGCTTCAGTCCGGAACCGCGCGACTGCTACGGTCGCAGGTTCGAATCCTGCCTTGGGCGTGGATGTGTGTGATGTACTTAGGTTAGTTATGTTTAAGTAGTTCTAAGTTCTAGGGGACTGATGACCTCAAATGTTAAGTCCCATAATGCTAAGAGATATTGGAATTTGAACTACATTTAATATGTTGTGTGCAATACTTTTCATCAATATTGCTCATTTACGTAATATTTTTGAAAAGTTTTCAGTTCTACACTGCTGGAAAAAAATAGTACACCATTTTATAGGCCGAGCGGTTCTAGGCGCTACAACAGTCTGGAACCGCGCGACCACTACAGTCGCAGGTTCGAATCCTGCCACAGGCATGGACGTGTGTGATGTCCTTAGGTTAGTTAGGTTTAAGTAGTTCTAAGTTCTAGGGGACTGATGGCCTCAAAAGTTAAGTCCCATAGTGCTCAGGGCCATTTGAACCAACCACTTTATAGATTTCCAACTCAAGAATTATTGTTACAACAGTTCATATGACTACATTTACAGATCAGTAGCACAAGCAATTATGAGGTACCTTGTATCGAGCCATGCAGAAACACTCATTCTACTATGTGGTGTAGCCTCTATGGCTGGCGGTACAGTTGCTGACACCGGTATCCAGTTGATCCTACAGGTGACGAAAACTATCCTCAGATACGTCATGCCAATCTGTTCATGTAGTTCTGTAAAAGTACTGGGATGGTGAGTCGCACGAGTCACTTCTTGCCCCATCACATCCCGCATGTGCTCAGTTGGAGACAAGTTTGGAGTTCGTGCTGTCCAGGAAAGTTGCTGCTCGTCTTGCACAGGACGTTGAGTTTTCACGGGTAGCGTTTGGGCGAGAATTTTCCTGTCGGAATGACACATAACCGTTCTTTTGCAGGAATGGCAAAAGAACGGGTCTAGCAGCATTTTGCTAGAACCATGTGCTGGTTAGCGCTTCCCTCCAGAAACACCAAAGGTGAACGAGGCTTGTAACTTTTTGCATGCCAGACCATAGCGCGTGGGGTGGAGCCAGTGTGTCTCGGACGATGCACTCTACAAGACAGCACTCACCAG
Organism: Schistocerca nitens; assembly: GCF_023898315.1. Taxonomy (NCBI): domain Eukaryota; kingdom Metazoa; phylum Arthropoda; class Insecta; order Orthoptera; family Acrididae; genus Schistocerca; species Schistocerca nitens. The sequence continues at coordinate 273,956,342 of NC_064614.1, read as the reverse complement.
GTCTGGGTTGTACGCGCAAAGTGTAATCCGGCTGCTGAAAAAGGAAATTACTCGCCAGGTAAAGTGACTCTCATGATCAATTAACCTATCAATTTGATATCAATGACGAGACACTTGGCGAGTGTAAGCGAGGTCCAGGGTACCATGTACATGACTCGAGATTTGGAGCGGTAATCATGCGTTCTTTCTTTGTGACGAGATCTTTTAACGAAATTTCAATCTCCCACCTACACAGGGAGATACGATCATCCTAACAAAATTAGCTATATTATTGAATTTATAAAGTGATACTAGTATAAACCTGATTTTTACAACTTCTCTGTGTTGATACCTTGAGAGATGTCGTAAGTGACGAGACATTTGTTTACTTCACAAGAGTTTGAAAGTGATGAGGCATCCTTTGACAGAGGTAGAGCATGCCGTTAGCATTCATCATGAGCCAAAAATCAGTGAGAATTTCGAGGTGTATGGTCAACATCACTGTCTCGTATAGGGTAAAGTGGATTTTTTTTTTAACTGGGGGGATCTATGGCAGGGTGGAATTTTGTAGACCTAATGGATACATCCAATCAGCTGCTGCTTCTGTCGCAGTGTCCCGAGGCCGGCGGCAGGAGTGGTCACAAGGAGTCGGCGACTGGAAGTCGTGGATTACCTCAGCTTGTGACTGGCAGTTAGGTACAAAGAATGTGCCTACCTGTCTGCCGTAGCCCCCAGCAGAGTGCTGAGTGAGCGGCGACAGAAGCAGATGTGTGTGTTGCGTGGTGAGGTTGCGAGGTGCCAGGGGTAGCAGTGTATTTAACACTAAATTCTTCTCGAATCTTCATATGGAAATGATGCTCAAAGCCCCCCTTTTCTAACTCCTACTTTTGCTGTTGCACATGGATTAAGAAGAAACGCGAACTGACTGTAATCGACCCTGCAAGTGGAGTAGAAAAGAGTTTGGCACCTGCAATAATTTAATTGGATAGAACTTAAGGAAAGTTTCATTAACGTAGTGAGAAATGAAAGGGTTGCTCTACCGATTAACAGAATGAAAGTTCTGTCCAAAATAACAATTTATTATGATGAAACTCAAAATAATAAACAAAACACACGAAACATTTACAGTACATCAAATTGGATACTCAAATAAAGGCTGTGAAGGTGAAGTTGTCCATAAACTAGAATGTGACATTTATGACCAAGTGGTATGTGGAGCCAATTTCTTGCAACTCAAATCTTAAGAGAAACACCCAGCCAACCCAACATTAATTGCTGCTACAGTAGTGATAACTCATACAATGAACACCCAAGACAGAACAAAGTTAGAAAAGACGAACAGGCGCGCTCTGCTGAGCTCTGATTATCACCTAGCAAAATTGCCTGCTTTGCCAGAGCTGCAGACGTACATTACCAAGCTGTCTTCTTAACTGCAAGGACACGATCTGGCATACCGGAGGCGATGGCTGGTTGCTTCGACGTCCCGTCGTGGTGATGATAATGTCGTGAGTATAGCCCGAAACAAATCCTCCTGGTCTGGTTGTTCCAGACTAAAGACTTCCTAGCAACTAAAATACGCCTCTGAGGGAGACGAAGAAGGCCCGCCATACAATCACTGACGGTACAGTGATTGATTTTAACAAGCGAAGTCACACAGTAACTTCGATACAGTCAACTTTAGCCAAAACTGCCCAAGACAGGCAACATAGGCCGCTTGTACGCAGAACGCTCAATTGCCAACTGTACTCGGAAAGTTACGTTGAAGTCGAAACTTCAGCAACTTCGTCAAACAGTTACAATCAAATAAAAGTATATTAGACAGCCAATGGAAGGCAGGCTGTCCAGAGCAGCGAGAGCTCAGTCTTGTAACCTACTCCGACCGAAAGGCGAGAGCCGACTCTCTTCAAGAGCAACCGTACAAGCCGAACACAGAACATTCCCGCCCCCACGACAGCGGTCGTGGTTAAACGTTCCAATCAGCAACGCGAAAACCGGCGGAAAATTCCCCTCTATTGCCGACGCAGTGCTATTCCACCAATGGAGATACTTGGCGCCAATTTCTGCGCCGATTTTGCTACGTCACGAAGCTATTCCCTGAGCAAGCCAATCACAGTTATGATTTTGCAGAAAACGCGGGAATTTGCCCGCCAAGACTGCCTGGGAACACAAGTCATTCCCACGCCTCGCTGGTGGCCCGCCAGAAACGGTTTTCACTAAGTTTCTGTGAAGTAACGGAATCTCTAGCCCAGCTGCCCCTTCTGGCCCCTCTGGGCGTGTCGCTCCCACTCTTATGACAATGTCGGCGTCTGGAAAGCATCCACTAGACTCCCTCACACCCGTCGGCTTAACCCTTTCAAGCTCAGCAGAACTCGCCTGTCACCAGACCAACCGGGTGACGAGAGACGCTGCGTGGGAAGTCCATGTGTGTAGGAATAGCAACTTTTCACCGCATGCAATTAGAGAGGAAAATCGAACTACTCAGAGTAAGATAGAAATATGAGAGGGGGCTCATGCCACCTCTCAAGGTTCCATATGATGGGTGTTTGTGCTGGACGATTATTCCCTCCATGTAAATTGATCGGCTGACTGCTTGGTGACAGTCACTCTCTGACCTCTGAGTGTTCGGTACGGCTGGTGTGTGGTTGCGGAGGATGAGTGTGCAGTTGCCGACACGGCCGATGCATACGCAGCTCTCTCCTGACCGGCGCCCACGAGATGAAGCGATGTCCTTGCTGGCGGCGGACGGCGCGTCCGAGGCTCGTGACATTTAGCTGACTGTGCTGTTCGCACTAGTGAGGGTGTGTGATCAGTTGGTGTTTTCACCAGATATATTCAGTGGAAACGTTGTGGTGAAGGAACGTGCTTGTGTTCTCAAATGTCTATGCTTACAAGACCTCAGATATACAGAGGGGTCCAAAAAAATTTATCCACAGTTTAAAAGTCCATAACTTGCAAAGTCATTGATGGAGTTCACTCATTTTTGGTGAAAGTGTAGCTTTAAGTCCAACTTAAAGATATCACTGTAGGTGTTCGAGATCGTCACCATTAACATCTACACACAAACGATGCCGCCGAACTGCAGCACGAACTACTGACTACAACGTGTTCAGTTGGATATTTGCACATGAATGTACGATGGATTTTCGAAGTTCATCCAATGTGCGTGGCTTTTGTCGATAAACGACGTCCTTTAGTGTTCCTCACAGGTAAAAGGCCGGAGGAGTTAGGTCTGGGGAACATGGTGGATACTCCACAGCACCTCTACGGCCTATCCATCTTCCTGGCAGATTTTCGTCGAGATACGCCCTAACACGATTTTGGTAGTGGGATGGGGCACCATCTTATTGAAAGTAAACTCTACCGTCTCCATACAAGTCTCGAAAGGCAGGTAAACTGGATGTCTGAAGCTTCTGAAGGTACACCTCACCGGCAACTGTGCTGTCAAAGAAGAATGGCCCAATAAAGCTCCGGTAAGACAACCCACACCACACATTTGCTCCTGGCAAATTCACGGCTTTGTCTACATTGGACGTTCGGATTTTCGACGGCCCAGTATACGCAATTTTGACGATTTACTGTACCATTGAGTTTGAACTGTGCCTCATCAGACCACACAACTATCTCTGCAAACTCTTCATCGCTGCGCACCATGTTCGTAAACCACTCGCAGTACTCCACTCTACGATCTGGGTCGCCCTCGTTCATTGCGTGTAGCAATAGTGGGACGTAGCACTTCCTCTTTACTGTCTTCAAAATTCGCCGAACACTTGAGCCACTCACTCCAGTTTCACGGGCACACTGTCTCACAGACTTCTATGGTGAGCGAGTGAATTGTTGTAACACACGACGGGAGTTAGCTGGACTTGTTGCTGTTACAGGTCGTCCAGATCGTTGTTTGTGTACAACTTTAACACAGCCTTCGGCTTCAAATTTGTCTCGAATGCGACGAATCGTTAAACGTGTCGGTGGCTCCGCTTTATACTCATTTCATCATTGACGCAGAACCTCATTAATGTTTTCATACTTAAAATACCACTTCAAAATTGACTTTCTTTCATCGAATGTAAGCCTTGCGCCAGCCATGGTTACTCGAGTAACTAGCTGCAACTAAGAACAAAACACTGACTATCTGGTGACTGTCATCTGTTAAAACAAAACAACGCAATACAACGCTTGTGTGGCGATTGCCGGAACTACAAACTATTAAACTACCAAAGATGAGACAGCTCCGTCAATTAGTTTGCCAGTTATGGACTTTTAAATAGTGGATACATTTTTTGGACCCCTATGTATTTAGCGCTACGATCTATTTGTGGCGGAAATTTAATTACTTGATCAGCATTATGTTTGCATATGATACTCACGTTGAAAATATGTTTTTATTATGAAGAAGAATCATCGTAAGGTGGTGGTGAGTCTTTGAGGCCATCTATTTCACTCCCGTAAATTGTTAAACAATTAATTTGATAGTGTAGTCCAAATGTACTATTTCCCTCTACTTTTGAAATCGAAATTGCATCAGCTCTCCCTTTGTCCCTGACATTAGCCAACAGGGACACAGTATTTTCAGGAGAGATGAAAACCTCTGTCTCCATGTTTGGGGATGTTGGTTCACACACACAAGCAGGAAGTAGCCTCTTGAGAAAGGCAGACACAGGGAGCGAGTCTGGAATTTCCCTATCAACGAAATGCCGCCATTTGATCCTTTGTTTGGGCCACAGGATCAAGGGAGGCCGATATCCGTCTCTGCTCGGTGTATTTAGTATCATGACCTGTAATTAGGACATTGGGCGGTTTTTGACCTCCTTCGCAGCACCTGGGCGATAGACACACACATGAGACCCCAAAGGGTGGCTACTATACTGCTCTTCTTTCCATTTGTAGGTGCTTATAGTTATTACGCCATCGGAACAGGAGATGGGGGTGGGGTACAGACATGAGCCCTACCTAAGTGGGGGAACCCTGTCTCCCGCAGTCTGATTAAATAAAGAGTAGGTATCCATATATTAATGACATTGATTCGAATGTAGTGTTGTGAGATCCTTCGTCTCCAGCACAGAGTGAGTCTTCGTCTTGCCAATTTTTTCTTGGAGAAGTGTCAGGGGGGGGGGGGGGTCGAGGAGTGGGTGTTGGACATCCTCTGGTGGTGGCATTGTACACTAGCTTAGTTGATCCCTGCACCTCAAGGTGAGCACACACACGAAAATTTTCCAACAAGACAACATCTCCAATCTGCAACAGTGTAATTATATAATTAGGACATGTAGTTTCTGGATGTGAGTTCTTCCCACCAAATAAAGAGATTCAACCCCTGAAAATGGATTTTTATAAATAGGCAGTATATCCTCTGCTACATAATTGACAATGACTTCAATTTCGTATCCTGATATCCTTCAGTTCCAGCACAGAGTCCTTTTACTGGCAATTTCCAAGATGGGGGCAGGAAAGGGAAGTGGGGGATGGGACAGGAGGGCTGGGGCACTTCCCAGATGGCGATGAGTTAATTAATTGATCGGTTTAATTAATCAGCTCAGCTGATCCATCTTTCTCCTCCTATGAAGATATATGCTGTGTCTTGTGCATCTCCATCTCCCAGTAGCAGCAACTGACACAATAATGTCAGCGAAAACCCAGATGACTCACCTGACAGCTTCGTTTGTCCTGGGCCTATCGTGCGCGCACAGAAACTCAAAAAAGCCCTCATTTGACTGGGAGGTTGCTGTATCTAGCTTATCTAGGCCATCAGATATCATATTTTCTGTTCTTGGCAAAGTTGTTGCCTGCTTCCCTAATTGTCAACACCTGTTCCTTTTCACTCAGATTCCTAGTATGTGTCTCAATATCCTCTATTACTTGGCCAAGGCACTAGGTTTTACAAAACTTTTGGTCTGGGATACCCTAATCCTAGTTATTCCAGCATGTGTTAAGTAGGAAAAATTCTAGTTGCTGCTGATAGATTTCGTGTGTGTGTGTGTGTGTGTGTGTGTGTGTGTGTGTGTGTGTGCATGTGTGTGTGTGTGTGTGCATGTGTGAATAGGAGAGAGACAGAGGGAGAGACAGACACACACACACACACACACACACACACACAGAGTGAGAGGAGAGAGAGAGAGAGAGAGAGAGAGAGAGAGAGAGAGAGATTAGATTCAGTTTTCGTTCCATAGACCTAAAAAATGAGATGATTCTCGTGGGTGTGGAACATGTCAGAAAGTATAACATAAAAACATAAAACATTTGAATATAATACTTACTACACCGATCATTTGACAGGAGATAGCCGAAATAGGTTAATACAATGCAGTAAACTGGAACAGCTAATATTTACAGAATTAACACACTGTCAGAATGAAACACTGTTATGCACTATTAATAAATTTGTCATACACAAAACACCTAAATTTGACTGTTGTGACCAAGTGTTGTCAAAACTGAAATCTAAGAGATATTTTTAGTTAAGCTGGCTTAACAGTCTCTGTTAATATATTCATCTATGGAGTAGAAGGAGTTGCCTATCAAAAAGTCTTTCAAACTCTGTTTAATCTGTGCTTTATCTGAAACCCAGTTTTTAATGGTTGTTGGCAATTCATTGAAAATGTGTGTTCCTAAATATTGGACCCCTTTTTGGATCAAGGTAAGTGATTTTAGGTTTTTATGTAGATTGTTCTTATTCCTAGTATTGATATTATGTATTGAGCTATTGGTTGGAAATAGAGATGTATTACTTGCAACAAATTTCATTAAGGAATAAATATACTGAGAAGCAGTGGTTAGAATACAAAGTTTCTTGAACAGGTTTCTACAAGATGTTATTGAATTTACACCACAAATGATTCCTATCATACACTTTTGCACCCTAAAAACTTTTGCTCAGTTTGATGAGCTGCCCCAGAATATGATTCCATACGACATTACAGAATGAAAGTAAGCAAAGTATGCAAGTTTTTTATAATTATATCTCCTACATCTGACATTCTCATGGAAAATACAGAATTGTTTAGGCACTTAAGCAATTCTGCCATATGCCCTTCCCAACTGAATTTATTATCGAGTAGTAATCCCAGAAATTAAACACTGTGAACCTCTTCGATCTGCATGTCTTCATATGTTATAACCAAGCTGGAAGGAAATCTCTTACAGGTTCTGAACTGCATATAGTGGGTCTTCTCAAAGTTTAATGACAGTGAATTAGCTTTAAACCATTTATTAATGTCTGTGAAAATTTGATTAGTGGCTATTTCTAAATCTATACTTGACTTGCTACTTATTGCAATGTTTGTATCATCTGCAAAAAAACAAACTTAGCATCTGGCAATGTAACAGATGAAAGGTCATCAATGTACACAAGAAAAAGCAATGGATCCAAGATGGAACCCTGAGGAACACAACATGTAATTAATTCCCAGTCAGATGAAGACTAACTGCTTACTGCACAGGTATTTCAAACGACAGCCTTTGTTTTCTGTTAGATAGATAAGACTCAAATCATTTCGTAGCATTGCCAGTGACACCATAATATTCTAATTTACTTAAGAGAATGCTGTGGTTCACACAGTCAAAGGTTTTTGGCAGGTCACACAAAATCGCAGTAACCTGTAATTTATTATCTAATGAATTAAGTACATTCTCACTGTAAGTGTAAATAGCTTTCTCAATATCAGAACCATTCAGAAATCAAAACTGTGACTAGGACAATATATTATTTGCAGGCAGATGCTTAAGGAGACACTTGAACACAAACTTTTCAAATATTTTTGAGAAAGCTAGCAAAAGTGAAATAGGTCAATAGTTTGATGGTATCTCTTTATCCCCCTTCTTGTAAACAGACTAAACTTGAGCATATTTTAGCCAGTTTGGAAATGTACTGCTGATAAGAGACTGATTACACAAATAACATAAGACAGAACTCAACTCGCATGAGCACTCTTTAATTAACTTTGTTGGTATGTTATCATACTCACTGGAATACTTAGATTTTAAGGATTTTATGATGGGTGCTACTTCTCTGGGAGACGTGAGTGTCATTTCCATTTTACTGAAGTTATTTTTAAAGACTGGTATCAGATACTCCATTGCACTGTTCACTGAACCTGATAACCCCAAGCTGTCAGTAACAGAAATGACGTACTTGTTTAAGAGGTTTACAACACTACATGTATTTGTTACCGAAGTCTCAAGAAGAGAGAGAGAAAGAGAGAGAGAGAGAGAGAGACAGAAATCCTTACTGAAACAAATAATTGATCATACCCAAGAAAAATATGTATCACATATCAGAATAATTTACAGACACACACACACACACACACACACACACACACACACAGACACACACACACACACACACACACACACACACACACACTTGTGGTTCGACTGAATTTAGTGTGAACTGTAAAATACACAACTGCAATAATATAAGTAAAAATTATATTGATATCAACAAAGTGAGTTTTACGTTCCATTGCATAGGTTCTTAACAGACTGCTGGCAAGCATGAGACAGGTCACTGAAAAATCCAAGGCACTAAATGATGGAGTAAAGGAATTCCTTATAATGCATAAGAATTCCTATAATGTACCACAATATTTAGATTCAAAATATAAGTTCTGGTTAAAGTAATATTCATATTAACTAGGCTTTAACTTATCTAGTACATAGATAGTGTTCCTTGAAACATGAATAGTTAATATGAAGTAGCAATTAAAAAACAGCAGCTAAGTTGCATAATGGGAAGAGCAGTGGTTTTTCTTTTTAAAAATAGCTACTTACATTCTGCATTAAAGCAAGTAATAAAGCAGTAAGTCCTATAATTAATTATGTGAATAAACAAGTGTTAGTTATAATTGGTTGCTAGTATATATTCAAATGACAATGACGTGTTGGTGACAGCATACAACAGCAAGGTCTTAAGTGCCCAATATCTTGTAGAAATAGGCTGCAAAGGTTACTTCTGCCTGCAGACTTTGTTTCATCAAAATATTTCCCTGAGACTTTCATGTTTAAATTCCACATTTCACTGAACCTTTTTCCTGTATGTAAGAGGAAGTGTTACTTTACTAATTTCTGAGTTGTCACTTATGGTTATTCAGAGTTCAGCTAGGAATGAAAACAAGATATATACGAAACTGATGATCTTATTAATGTTCAATAAATAATGTTCAAACTTAATAATTTGTAACACAGCTACATTAGCAATGTCTTCCTGTCAATAATGTACAAAGAAGTACATAAGGTGTAAACCATCCATAGCTGGGGGCAGATTCGACTGGAGATCATCAGTTGTCCCATGTGGTGCTTTAAATTAGGCAGCCATACTCGCTGGTAATTTAGTCCACTTGTAACTTTAAAGTTACTTGCTTGTTCCAAACAGTTCTCAATATGATGTTAATTTTTTTGTTAGAGTACCAAATGAAGCAAATGTAAAGCCACAGACAATAGATATACTGATGGATAACTCTGTTCATTGTATAGCAGAAGAAAACAAAACAAACATTTACAGGCAAATAAAGGACCATATGAAATTTTCGGAATGGATACGCCAAAATAACGGATTACGCGCTTAGAAACATGCAGCAACAATAGGAAACAAAGCTGTGTGTCATACAGTTCTCAACATATGTAGTGGCCGCTCCTAAACCTGCTGTAGGATTTCTTACAGTCCAGCTGACGAAATTAATGAGATTAGCAGCAACAGTAGGGAAAAGAAACTACAATGCACATTTTAGTTCTGGAAGCCAAGAGCGCTGGCTGCCCGCGACCTTTCATTATTACTACGATCCATCACCATTTCGTGCCGTGCCATATCATTGTAACATCATAAGATAACTTCAAGTATACGAGAAGCCCTCACAGGAGCATTCTTCAAATTACCACGTGAATCAGTATACTTTGATAGTATTGACGTATCCTATTTCAAAGTGGGTGGTCTCCACACTATGGTCATTGTTGACCTGAAGCAGGAGATTGTGATAATAGCAACAAAACACTACTTTGGAATGAAATTAGTAAAAAAAATCAAAACAAGACTGAATGTTCAACACTAATCTACGAAACTTACATGTTCAAATATGAATGCATATTTATATTTTCAAAAAGTACAAGATCCATCTTCGCTTTTGTGCAAATGATGAATTTACAGGCACATGGCAAACTCTTATGCAGCTATTACATTCCGCTGCACTCATAATCGTGCTGTGAGAAACAAACCTGGAACCTGATGTCCACGGAAAATGACAAATACTTTCGACGTCAATGAGTGTACTGCAGGTAGCTATGGCTGAATAACAAACATTACAACAATTCATTGCATTTCTTCAACCTTCTTATAGAAATCTGAAGCAGAGCCTCAGTGAGATTTGTAACAAAATGATTTGGTATATTTTCTTCCCTTAATGAACATTTCAACTTGCTCACAATCTCTAAGAATTCTTGATTTCTCAGACACCTCGCCACCATGTTACTGGAATAAATGCTCTGGACTATGACGTCGAGTAATCGCATAGAGTAGTAAATGGCAAAAAAAGTAGTTCTCTCTCTCTCTCCCCTCCATTTGTGCGCGTTTGTGTGTGTGTGTGTGTGTGTGTGTGTGTGCGTGTGTGTGTGCGTGGGAGATGGGGGGTGTCTGCTTGTAAAAAACTTTTGCAGAAGAGAAAAGAAAACTGCTAAACTTTCGGCACCATTCACGCACAAAACTAAGTAATGAGGAGGTACTGAATAGAATTAGGGAGAAGAGGAATTTGTAGCACAACTTGACTAGGAGAAGGTATCGGTTGGCAGGACACGTTCTGAGGAATCAAGGGATCATCAATTTAGTACTGGAGGGAAGTGCGGAGGGTAAAAATCGTAGAGGGGGACCAAGGCATGCATACACTAAACAGATTCAGAAGGATGTAGGTTGCAGTAGCTCCTCGAAGATGGAGAAGCTTGCAGAGAATAGAGTGGCATGGAGAGCTGCATCAAACCAGTCTCTGGACTGAAGACCACAACAACAATAACACTCCTACAGTCAATGATAGCGTATCTGATAATTGGCAAGTTTGATGACAATCTTCGTGTAACACTTGCCTTCAGTAGTCATATTGAGGTTAAAAGAAAGGAAGTAGGGTTATGGTACAACATCGCGTCAATAACGAGATTAGACGCGAAGTAGAATATCGATAGGGAAGGATGGGGAAGGATGTCCTCTGTGCCCTTTCTAAGGATTAATTCTGGCATTTGCCGTAATAGATTTAAGGAGGTCACGGTAAACCTAAATCAGTGCAGTCTGACGGCGATTTGAAGTACCGCATGGTAATTTCATACGGAGCAAATAGTAAGCCATAACAAACATTATCTCAAACTATGGCCCGTGTATGTCCACAAAATGTACTGTTATTGATATACCACCAAGAAGGTTAGTTCTTGTTTTCTTTTGTTTGTTTTATTTTGGCGAGTGCTCTTTAAATGCGACTTAAATCAGAATCAGAAAATAGCTCGGTAAACTACCTGCGCATCGTCAGATGGTTATCGATAACGAGGTAGAATATAGTATAATGTTGACAATTTCCCTGATATGTGTGCTAATTTTGTTCAATAACCTAACAAGAAGCACTATTAATAGGCACTATACTAATACAACGTACAACGAATGGTTATCGTAATTAAATGTGAAGTCTTTTGTCATACTCAAGTAACTTCGCGGACTGTAACGTAAATAGAATAATGTTTCACTAACAGATTTGTGTATTTTCAGAAGCGGTTCCGCAGTATTTTACGTTTCTTACTTGTAGATCTTCGGGTTACTGAACATGGCAAGACGTCTTAGAATGACAAAATTTCTAATGACGTCGTTCTGAGATCGATGTAGCTGTTTGTAGCTCTGCCACAGAGGAGGTGAAATGTTACTCTCACGCCAGTATGGAACTGAGAGCTACTGCCTCATCCTCTTTACAGTGCGTCCACATTTTCATGGAGCAAGCGACCAATTCCATTGTTCATAGCCCCCTCGTTGCTCCTGAGACGGTTAATACAGACAATTAGCCATGTGGACAACGACATTAGTACGAGGGTTGACTGAAAAGTAATGCCTCCACCTTCGTAGCTTTTCAGCGGTTGGCAGCATTGGTATGCGGCAGGTACTGGTTTGTTCCGTAGGCTCTTCTCTACATCTCCAGTTGGCGGGAAGCCTTAGCATTGAACATTTGTGTTGGAACAGTGTAACTTATGAAACCCTGCGCAGACGGTCGGTAGATGCGATTTAATCAACGTGCAGTCATTGAAATCTTGACAACAGAAGGTGTAACCCAAAGGAGATTCATCAGAGAATGAAAGCAGTTTATAGTGACTGTGTTGATGTGAGTACTATGCGTCGTTGGGCGAGTATGTTATAGGTGTTGAGGTGGGAACATCTGACCTGCGTGACAAACAAAGACTTGGACGTCCTGTGACAGCAACCAACGAGTTTTACAAGCAAAATGTTGACAGATTGATTCAGGACAATCGTCGTATCACTCAGAGAGAAATTGCAAGCACAATCGGCATTTCAAAATGGTTCAAATGGCTCTGAGCACTATGGGACTTAACTTCTAAGGTCATCAGTCCCCTAGAACTTAGAACTACTTAAACCTAACTAACCTAAGGACATCAAACACATCCATGCCCAAGGCAGGATTCGAACCTGCGACCGTAGCAGTCGCGCGGTTCCAGACTGTAGCGCCTAGAACCGCTTGGCCACCCCGGCCGGCTTGGCATTTCACAAGAACGTGTGGGTAACATGATTGCTTTGCTTGGCTATCGGAAGATTTGTGCACGATGGGTACCCCGGATGCTGACTCCTGAAATGAAAGCACTCAGACTTGAAATTTGCGAGGAACTCATCTCGCGTTACGAGAATGAAGGTGACGCCATTCTCCATTCAATTGTGATAGGAGACGATCTGCGGGGACATAATTATGCTTCTGATGAAGACATTGAGAGAACTGTGAGACTGTGGTTGCGGAAACGGAGTGTCGACTTCTTCCGTGACGGCTTCAGGAAACACGTACATCATTGGCAGAAATATATCCAATTGGCTGGTGATTATGTGGAAAAGTAAATGTTAGTAATTAAAGATCAGGATTATTTCTGCGTTTTATTTATTAAAATATTCGCATCCAAACCCAATTAATGAAGCTGGAGGCATTACTTTTCATTCAATCCTCATAGTTGCTGCGTGAAAGTAATGTCCCCTATCTGCAAACATATTTTTGGTAAGTCGATGACACACCAAAGGGAAATTCCGTCAGAATCTTTGATTTGTATACCATAAATTTATCAAATGAATCGTGCAAGATAATTCTCTGTCACTCCAGGAAGTAACAAAACCATCATAGTGTCACAGAACAGGTTCTGCTATGTTTTCAGGATCCTATCACAGTCGTAGCAGGATGGTTACATTTCTGCAGGCAATGTCTTTCTTGAATGATAATAATTTAGGAGCGCATCAACGATACGGCGCCTTAATTACTTTTCCAACGACGTCATGAGGAGTGTTACGCCAGTTACGCCGCAACACATATAACGCGACACAGGACCTAGGTTGCCTATGCACAAAGGCGTAAGCAATGGTAAACATCTGCTGTTTTGGAAACAGACATTCTGCGTACTACTTCCTGCAGAGGGAGTTCGAGATGCCGTGTAGGACGTACAGGAAGTGTTACTACACCAACATCTGATTGGCTGACCAATACCATTTAAAGGCTAGAACCAGCACCGGACGTCGCCCCCACCCGCTTTTACAAGGCCCTCCAAATCCTTGAACGACATGCGCTCCGCCTTGCCTTCCGTATCCACCTTCCTTCCCCCACACGGCTCCTGTATGAACTGATCCCCTTCCCCCACCTCCTCCTGTTCCTCCAACATCTCTGCATCCTTTACATTGTCCGCAGGCTTGATCCCCCCCACCCTCTAGTTTCCTCCTTCCTCTCCACCCCATGCCCGTTGCCACGCCTCTATCGCTGTATCCCTCCCTCTCTCCACCTCCACACCCTCCATCTCCTTCATCAGGGCAATTTCCAACGCCTCCCCCTCCCGGATGACGAACTTCACCGTGACATCTACCCTTCCTTCCAACTATAACCTGGCCTTGTTCCCCCTCCCCCCTCCCCAGGGCTCTCTTTTTTCCTCTTCCCTCCCAGAGCGGATTTTCCTCCTTCCCCCCCCCCCTGACACCCCGCACCCCATACTTGCCTCTTTCCTTCCCACATCCCTCCCTACCTGGCACTCTTCAGCGCGCCCCCGCTCATCTCCCCCATCTCTTCCCCTCCCTCCCTTCTTCCAGTCTCCCTCATCTCCTTGCGCCTGGCAGATCCTCTGTTTTGATCATAATCAGTGTGCCACATCAGTGTTGTGTTTAGTGCTGTTTCTCCTGTGCGTCAAGAGGTGTGATTTTAATTGTGTATTGCCTTGAGGTTCGCCGTCAGTGTTTGTTATGTGCTACACCATCCGTCGATACCTTTCATACTCCAGTCATACTGTGCCTTGTGTTCTTTTAATTGTTGCAGTGTGTGGCTTTTTGTGTGTGCTACTTTTAAACAGTTTTAACAGTTTTTTTTTATCTCCATTTTACGGTCACCCCGTTTTTTGTCTATTGCCTTCCATGATGTTCCCCCTGTTTTATATCTATGTTCACCATATTCTCTCCTTTGTTCTTTTTAAATGTCTTCTATTGTTTGTTCTATGTCTTTCGGCTGAAGAGCAGCGCATATGCTGCTGCCAGCCCGCCCCGATGGGGAATTGAAATACAATAAAGAAAAAAAAAAAACACCGGACGTCAGTTCACGCCGAATACCGACCTCAAGGACGTCTCCTCGGAAGACTACGTCTTCGCCATCGCAATAGGACTTGGAATTGAGTGTATGTGTGTTACAATGCACTCTTGTGGGAAACTTAGAAGTTATCTTTTGTCGCCTCTGGTAGGAAATTCTTACGCACTTTTCGTTGTTGTTCAGTCATTTTGATGTAGACTCACGTAAATGAAAGTTCTGTTGTAAAAACGTTCGAATTGTTAGTTACAACAAGGAGTGTTCTAGTGTTTATGGTGAGGTTGAAGAATGTAAAGTTCCACAGACCACCACAACGCATACAAAAGAAAATAAACGTAATCGTCTGAGTTACAGAACCATTTCACCGACATCGGCATGTAGCAGGCCGCGTGAACAAATACTTTGTTTCAGCGTCATGGAAAACTCCGAAATATAATTATTACCTATTGAAGTCAAACCAGCACAGCATTGGAAAGCATCACTCCTGTGAGACACAGCTGACACATTTTTCGCACAATGTCCTCAACTAATTCCGTATTTATAGAATTCCAAAAAGGCTTTTGATATCATTCCTCGTGAGCGGCTTCCAATCACATTGCTTTGCTGCGGACTGTTGTCTCGGTTGTGTGACTGAATTCTGTCTGAAATGTCAAAGTTTGCAGTAACTGACGGGACGTCACCTAGCGAAGCAGAAGTAATGAAGGTGATTTCGCAGGTAAATTGATATATACTCTGTTTATCATAAGAATAAATCTGATGTAAACAAACACAAATGCGATGATTGGTCAGAAGTCGTAGCACATGTACACTGGCATTGTTACGCTCTTGGAAATAGGTCCTGCTTATGTATTAGATATATTATTACAAAGTTACTTTAAATGAAACTTTAAGATATTCAAATGTATTAACAGCTATCAACGTTTTTCTTACTCACGCTTTAGCTGTGCAGTTTTTATCTCAAAAATCGTGTATGGTCACAGCCTCAGCAGCGTTGTGCTCTGATTGTCGCGCAGTTAATGTGCAGTATGAAAATGGCTGAGGCTGGTTTCTGTTCCACAGTGAAACACGCGTGTGAAATACGGTTAAAAAGCGCCGAGAAATATGCTGTTCTGAATGCTTTTCACAAATTTACGGAGATAATCGGCTTTGAAGTTGTCCCAGTTGACACTCTAATGGTGAGTTTTCGTGTAGCGCAGTTGGTGGCGTGAATTCATGGTAACCATATTTACGTATTCATCAAATCACCACCAGTATCATTCATTTTTTTCCTCGTTCAATTTCATATGCATAATATCTAGTAATTATAAAACTCCTCATTTTTTTATTTTCTTGTTTCTAATTAAATATTGGACGCGAAATTCCTATTTCATTCCAAATACAAATTCTTAATTATCGATGTTTTATGAAAGACTGTTCATAAAAGTTGCTTAAATTAAGAAAACACGAAAATTTTATTTTTAAGGCAAAAATGAAAAACCAGATGCTCTGTATTTGGACTATGTCCATCGTTTTATACCACAGGGTATCGTAAAACCCGAAAAACAATCATTTTCACAGCATCGAGCACATCATACAAATGCTGCATTTTTACGTTTGCTACTGTACCTTTACAATATGAACCCAACAGAGCTGATCTGTAGCCAAGTTTCGGGATTTGGCCCGAGACGTAACAAGACTGTCAATCTGCCAGACGTACTGGAACTAACGCAAGAAGCTTTTTCACATGTCATTGCCGAACGCTGGTGGGATATAGAACGGCTCGTCATAAAAGAACAGAAAATGCGGCGCCTGGTTGGCTTCTTGGACTCTGTTGTTGATAGGCTCGTTATCAACGTAGGAGGTGACACTTCTAGAACTGAAACATATTTCTCGGATTCAGATAACGAAGGAGCTAGGAGATTACCAGATTTACTTTTGAATACATTATGGGCACAGCAGTGATCAATGTCTTATAAATAATTACTATTAAAAACAGTCTTGATCACGATTTATTTAACAAGGTGACCGGTTTCAACCACTACTGTGGTCATCTTCAGACCATTGAGTAGGAACCTCTTCAACAGAAAGAGGTTCCTACTCAATGGTCTGAAGATGACCACAGTAGTGGTTGAAACCGGTCACCTTGTTAAATAAATCGTGATCAAGACTGTTTTTAATAGTAAGATTACCAGATGACTGGCTTCAATATTCAACAGTACGGTGTAATACCTACACTATGCTATGTTTAAGTAGCAATTTTCATCCCTCTTGTTTTTAATTAGAATACTATGTCAGATGAGAACGAGTGCATTTTATGCTTTCCGTCTGGTCACCTAAGAAGCGAGCGAATGTGCTGGAGTTTCTCCCAGTATTATTTCATCCTCTTTAAAAATTAAATGACATTCGAAGCTATATCGTTTCTTTGATCGTCTCGTTTTATGTGTAAACTGCAACGGCCCTCATCATTGCAGGTCAATTGAACCGCTGGCTGGCCAGTGCTGTCCAAGTTTAATGAGCCGGTAAAGCTGTTGTCCCGCATTATCGCTTAGTGTATGTGCATGTAACACAGAATAAAACGTATCGTTATGATGGTACTTGACTGTACTGGTAATAGTCTGGCTTCAGCTCCACGTGAAACAAAATCGAATGAGATTTAAGCAAACGCGGAAGAATACATGACTTAATGATTACATCAGGTTTATTCTTATGACGAACGGATTATAGACCTGCTATTTCTGACACGATAAGTCAGTCAAATTTAAAAGTTGTCGATTCAACTAAATATCTAGCCTCTACGATGATGAACAACTTAAATTTGAGCTGCCACATGCAAAATATTGTGGGGAAGGAAACCCACAGAACGCATTTTATTGTTAGAATACGTAGATGGTGCAACAAATCAATCGTTTACATAATTTTTGAAGTACTGAGAGTGTATTAATGGATGGAGGGGAAGAGGGAGATGTATTTAAAATAACACAAAATGCTTTCAAAACGTCCATTTAATGTAATTATTTTATAAATATCTGTTGTTGTTGTGGTCTTCAGTCCTGACACTGGTTTGATGCAGCTCTCCATGCTACTCTATCCTGTGCAAGCTTCTTCATCTCCCAGTACCTACTGCAACCTACATCCTTCTGAATCTGCTTGGTGTATTCATCTCTTGGTCTTCCTCTACGATTTTTACCTTCCACACTGCCCTCCAATACTAAATTAGTGATTCCTTGATGCCTCAGAACATGTCCTACTAACCGATCCCTTCTTCTAGTCAAGTTGTGCCACAAATTTCTCTTCTCCCCAATCCTATTCAACACCTCATTAGTTATGTGATCTACCCATCTAATCTTCAGCATTCTTCTGTAGCACCACATTTCGAAAGCTTCTATTCTCTTCTTGTCTAAACTATTTATCGTCCATGTTTCACTTCCATACATGGCTACACTCCATACAAAACGACTTCCTAACACTTAATTAAATCAATACTCGATGTTAACAAATTTCTCTTCTTCAGAAACGCTTTCCTTTCCATTGCCAGTCTACATTTTATATCCTCTCTACTTCAACCATCATCAGTTATTTTGCTCCACAAATAGCAAAACTCATTTACTACTATTAGTGTCTCATTTCCTAATCTAATTCCCTCAGCATCACCCGACTTTATTCGATTACATTCCATTATCCTCGTTTTGCTTTTGTTGACGTTCATCTTATATCCTCCCTTCAAGACACCATCCATTCCGTTCAACTGCTCTTCCAAGTCCTTTGCTGTCTCTGACAGAATTACAATGTCATCGGCGAACCTCAACATTTTTATTTCTTCTCCATGTATTTTAATACCTACTCCGAATTTTTCTTTTGTTTCCTTCACTGCTTGCTCAATATACAGATTGAATAACATTGGAGAGAGGCTACAACCCATGTCTCACTCCCTTCCCAACCACTGCTGCCCTTTCATGCCCCTCAACTCTTATAACTACCATTTGGTTTCTATACAAATTGTAAATAGCCTTTCGCTCCATATATTTTACCCCTGCCACCTTCAGAATTTGAAAGAGAGTATTCCAGTCAACATTGTCAAAAGATTTCTCTAAGTCTACAAATGCTAGAAACGTAGGTTTGCCTTTCCTTAATCTAGCTTCTAAGATAAGCCGTAGGGTCAGTATTGCATCACGTGTTCCAATATTTCTACGGAATCCAAACTGATCTTCCCCAAGGTTGGCTTTACAAGTATTTCCATCCCTCTGTAAAGAATTCGCATTAGTATTTTGCAGCCGTGACTTATTAAACTGGGAGTTCGGTAATTTTCACATCTGTCAACACCTGCTTTCTTTGGGATTGGGATTATTATATTCTTCTTGAAGTCTGAGTGTATTTCGCCTGTTTCATACATCTTGCTCACCATATGGTAGAGTTTTGTCAAGTCTGGCTCTCCCAAGGCCGTCAGTAGTTCTCTAATATTCTGCATGGTGTCTGTTTGTTCTATATCGTGTCTCCCTACCACTTCCGCGCAACAACACTCTGAGCGTGTTTTTTAGGGAACTGACTAGTTTGAACCTGGGACCTGTTGCTGGTAAGGAGACGCCAGACCACACATGACATGTAGAGTTCAGTAAGACTAGCGATGATATAACCAAATACTTAATGATTTCAGCGTCAGCTCCACTGCACTCCCTGTAAAAGAATCTTAATACTAACTAAATTTAGTGGAAAGGGTTCAAGGCTTTCCTGTAAAATAACGTCGAAAAAGCAGTTAAGTTTACCATTGGAAATTTTATTCTACTCACAAAACATTGTTTATAAATTGCACTATTGATAAAAGGAAATGTTTTAATACAGGATGATAAAAACCAACTGTGTTCAACAAAAATGTGAACGAATATTCCCTGAGAGGGTTTCCAAGTTCTACAATGGATCTAAGGATGACCTATGCCATATCACATCTATAATCTAGGTTTAAATTAAGTTTCACAAGAGAGAAAACTATCAAAATGGTCTACAGTGACCCTCAATTATCTTTAATTACGTATCTAACTTGTCGTAAATTACAGTGGCTGATGTGGCTTCTCAATAACTATATAACAGAAAAATCATCGCGTTTCAGATTTTTACTTCAAGTGGCAAATGTGAACACCATGAGCTTTAATTGACGATCGACACCAGTATTACGCAAAAAGGGGGTGTAACAGATGAGACTTCTGCAGTTCTGAGTGAAGCTTTATGCGCTGTTATGCGGCATTGCGTGCGTTCATTACCTTGTCGGTGTTCGTCAGGGGGCGGCGGTCAGCTGAGCTCCGCTCACCTCGCCGTCTCGGAAGCAACTCCCGTCCTAACTTCTCCTTACTACAATTTACCGAAGTTGGTTTAAAAAAACTATCTGGCTGTGTTTTCATCTGACCAATCAGGGTCTCAATGTTAACCTTAAGCTCCGCCTACAAAAATTCTGTCCATCCAATGAGAAACGTTATACTTTTCGTGGTGGGGCAATGTTTTTGAAGTTTGCAACGTAACAGAGAAGCGAAAAAGTCTCACGCTAAAACTTGCAGCTGGTGTGGTCCTTTTAGTGTTATCGTAAGATCTATACTGTTCTTCTGGAGGGCTCTATCTTTTAACATGGGCTGGGGGGTGGTCCTGACGTAACAGAGACGCGAAAAAGTCTCACGCTAAAACTTGCAGCTGGGGTGGCCCTTTTAGTGTTATCGTAAGATCTATACTGTTCTGCTGGAGGGCTCTAGCTTTTAACCTGAGCTGGGGGTGGTCCTAGCGGTTAGCTGGCGACGTGGGTGTCTGTCCCTTATCGTAGGGCCTTCTAGCTTAACACGATTCTGCTCTCGGCTTCTGTTCTCGTTTCTCCCCTCGGAACTGCGTCTGTCTCACGGTGGGAAGGTATGACATGCATTTAGGCATTCTTGTGTTAGTCTGTGGTATTCCATTTGCTCACTCATTACTCGTAATACTTTGGTTAATTTAATGTCACGATTTATTCGGAGCTATGTGACATACTACTGGATTTGGTTATCATGTCAGGGTTTTCATGGAAGGTGTTGGATTTGCCTGACACCTTACATATCACCACCCTTCGAACTTAATTTTTACACTGAAGTTAGGCAATGATTGAATCGTTGTCTAAGCCAGTCAAAAATCATTCCATTATCTAAATTTTGTTGCCTACTGTTCAGCCACGTTATTCTGTTCTATGCTAGTTTGTATTACTAATTTATATTTTTATATTCTTCCACATTATTATCAAAAATATGTTTATATTGACAAGGGAAGAATATTTTTATTCTATTATAATTATTATTTTTTAATTATTTTCTTTCTTTATTTAATTGTGCAGTGTGTTTTTTAAGAAGTTCGTTATCGAAAGTGAGGAGTCTTTCACATAGATTTTCTTAGAAATATTGTTTTTATAAATGTAGTAATTAAGTAAAATTTATTCCTAACACATTTTCTAAATATCATGTACAAGTAAAATGTTTTTGTTTCTAGACACTCATTTCAACATTGTTACACTAACAAATAAGAATTATTTCCAAGAATTGCTTTGACAAAGAAATATACATACACAAGTATTGAGATATTATCCTAACAGATGGTACAAATGTTTAAAAAAAAAGGGAAAACATCCAACAAGATAATTTTTTATTCTTTGTTTTTTATAAGGAGAAAATAAGTATAATATAGTTATTCTTTTATTTTTATGACGAGAAAATAAGTGGCATATAGTTTTAGTGTTTATTATGCCTTACTTTTGTTCTTTATATACTGTCCATTTCAGAACTAATGACTTATTTTTATCGATAGTCTATTTTTTACATAAGTCCATAGTCAATGACTGTTATTTTGTAGTTTATTAGCTGTCTGGTGTGCTTAACTTATTTAGTTTTTCACACGTTTCTTTTGCACAATTCCTACATCACATAATTTGATTTCACACATTCACACAATCCTGTGAATGTTTAAGCATGAGGTTGGCGAATGTTTTTTGCACGAAGGTGATGGACTTGAGCAAGATGGATGTGGGCAAGTATTTGATGTACAGCTTCGTTCGTCGTTCCTTGTTGGCTTTGCAAGTGTGTGTTGCTGTTGTGGAGGTCCCATAATGGAATGGAGCTGTGAGTGCAGAATCTCGTGGTTTACTGGCTTTGTATGTGTGAAAGTCATCGTTATGTGTAGCTGAAAGCGGTCGTTTTTCGCTGTAATACTTAGCAGACGACTAGTTTACAATAGGATAGGGATTTGGGAAGGTATGTCGTCTATTCTTCACCCATCATCTTTCTTGGTCTCAATCTTGTGAATCTTCAACTTCTGTTCTTCCTGTTTTTTCTCTGCTTCTTACTTACTTCTTGGTTCTTCTCTGGGAAGGATATGGAAACATTTATTGATAACTAGTCGCTTTGAAGTTCTCCTCTTAGTAACAGTTTGATAAATTGTTTGGGTGTGTCATTTTTACTTTGTGGAAGTTATCTTCAGTTTCGTGCATCAGCGTGCTGTTTAGTAGCAGTAGTGTGACTTTTACACATATTTTTTGCCAGTGGTGGCTTGCCCAAGCGGTCTTCTCATCAGGCCATTTTTTGCTCGCTCCGCTGAGTTGGGGCGTTCGAGACCCTTCTGGCGTTCGGTGTCCTGTCGTGTCTCTGCAGGGTTTCGCCACTGTGTGGTTCCGTGTTCTGTCCCAGCAGGGTTCCGCCACCCTATGGTTCAGTTTGGCAACAGATTTATTTACTGCACACTTTGGCTACAAGGGCCTTCTGTTGGTCTCGCTGTCCTTTCTCTTCTCTCGGCGCTTCTGCCTTGTAGGAAACGTGTCTTGTTAATTACGACCTTTCCTTTCCTGATACTTCTCGCGTTGCAACTTTTGGGTCGTTGCATCTCGTCCTTGCTGGAGTTTTTACAATGGTTCTTACAAAAAGTTTTACTTATAATCATCTAACATATGTCTAGTACCTACATTGTTTTATGCCTTCTTAAAAGCTTTACAAATTTCGGCGCCCTTTCCATGTTACAATCCTAAGATATTTTGAGTTTTAACGTCTACAAGAATCCTCAAATTCGTTTTTTATTTTTGTGTAGTGTCGTGGTGTATAGCATTTTAGCATTTCATGCTGTTAGACTATCTACGCTTTATCCCTTCACCTTAATCTATGATACTATTGGTGTTATTTTTGTTTTTGTTTTTCTTGAAACTACTTTCTTTTTCCCACCTTCTTCTCTCTCTCTTCATTCTCCTTTCTCCTGACGATCTTATCTGCAACATAATCTTGAAATATTGTGCTGATTATTTATCAGTAATAAAATTAATCTTCAAACTTTTTGATATGGCTCACATGGTGAAGTCCCAAGGTTTTGCCTGTTTTTGGGTTCACTAGTTCCACAGCATTATCATGAGCAATTCGGCTAATTATGACAGGTCCTTTGTATGCAACGTAAAACTTATGTATTTTGTGTTTCTGTTTGCTGGAGAGATGGTGTGTTTTTACAAATAGTTTCTGGCCTACTGAGAATGTTCTTTTAATTGCTGTTCTATCTCCTCTTTCTTTTCTTTTAATGGCTGCCTTTCTGATGTTGGAGAGTGCTGTTGCTAGGACTTGTTTGTGCTGTCTACGTGGTACAATAGGAAATCTAACATTTTCTCTGGTTATGTTTGGGGGTTCAATAATTTTAAGTACAGTAACTGGAGGTAGTAGTGTAGTGCTATGTGGCATTTCATTTATTACTTCTTGAAAATCTTTAAGGTATATATCCCAAGTGTTGTGTCTTTTGCCTGCATATAATCGACATAAAGTGCCTATGTCCTTCATAGATCGTCTGCTGGATTTACGCTAGGTTTGTAATTAGATATGTAGATGGGTTTTATTTTGTGTTGTTTTAACGTGTTCTGCCATTGCATTGATTTGTATTGTGGGCCATTATCCGAAATTATTCGTTCCACTCGACCTACTTGTCTGAGAAAATCTTGTCTAAATGCTTTACTTATAGTAAGACCTGTTGCCCGTTTTAATGGTATCAAGGTAACATATTTAGAAGTAAGTTCCAAAACGACAAATATGAAAATATAGCCATTTTTTGTGCGTGGGAGGAGCCCCATCAAATCTGTTGCAGCTGTTTGTTTTAATCTTTTAGGGATTATTGGAAACATATGTGGTTTGGTTTCGAAAGTGACGTGTTTAGCCATCATACATTTTTTGCATTTGACTAATACTGTTCTAATTCGTCTTTCCACATTAGGAAAATGGCTTGTTTTATTTTTAAAAAGCATTTCTTTGGTCCAAAGTGGTCATTACTTAAATGTGTATACCATATGTACTTATTAATTAGTTCATCTGGGATATAAATTAACCATTCATTCGTTGCAACATTTCGTCTAAAAAATAAAACATAGTTTTTTACGAGATAGTGCTGTCGAATGTCTGGAAAATCCTTACTTCTCCACTTGTGTTTGATTCCTATTATTTCGGGATCCTTGTCCTGTTCTTTGCCTATGTTTTTCAATGCTGTCGTAATGTAGTTTTCGAAAGGTACTTGTTTCATATAGTACATTGTAAACTGGTCTTCTGCTGCTTCCAAACCTATGTTATTGGATGCACCCTGTGGACATCGTGATAAAGCATCTGCTAATACATTCGCTGGTCCTGGTATGTGTGTAATAGTGAAGTCAAATTCTTGTAGTATTAACATCCATCTGGCTAACCTCGCATGAGTTAGTTTGGCGGATAACAGAAATTCTAATGCTTTGTGGTCAGTGTATACTTTTGTTTTTCTTCCGAATAGGAAGTACCGAAAACGATGGAATCCCCATACAATGGCCAATGCTTCCAGCTCCGTGACTGAATAGTTTTCTCGCTTTTTGTGAGTACCTGACTGACAAATGCAATTGTTCTATATGATATTAGCCCTGCCTGTTCGTATTCTTGGAATAAAACAACTCCTCAACCTGTTTTCGCGCTATCAGTGGCCATACAAAAATTTTGTTAGATCAGGATGTGCTAAAATTGGTGCTGTTGTTAGTGCATTTTACTTTTAAAAATTCTTCATTGGCTTGTTGATCCCATACCCATGGTGTGTTTTTTCCAGTCAATGCACATAGGCGTGGTGTTGCAAGAGAGTCTATCCAAATAAATTTTTTATAGAATCCGGTGAGACCTAGAAATCCTCTGAGAGTTTCCTTATTATATGGAGTACAGAATTATTTGATTGCCGTTAGTTTTTCTGGGTCGGGAATTACCCCTTTCTCTCAAATTATGTGTCCTAGAAATTTGACCTCTCGCCCTCCAAATTTGGATTTTGTTATATTTACTGTGACCCCATGCTCTTTCAAGATCTGTAAAAACTGATTTAATGTGTCGTTGTGATGTTCCCAAGAGGGTTCTGCTATAATCACATCATCAACATAACAAGTAATTTTTTGTAAAATTTCAGGACTGAGTATAGTATTAAATCCCCTAATAAACGCTGCTGATGATATGTTTAAACCAAATGGCAATCGTTTAAACTGGTAACATCTACCGAATACGCTAAATGCTGCAAATTTTCTACATTCTGGGGCCAATTCTATTTGCCAGAAACTACTCTGTAAACCAATTGATGAAAATATCTTAGCACCGTGGAAGTTTTGTATCAATTCCTCCAATTTTTCTGGGCGATCTGTCAGTGATTATGATTGTGTTGATCCGTCTGGAATGAAGCACTAACCTGGTGCTCCCATCTCGTTTTTGTACAATATGGAGCGGGCTGTTATATGGGGAGGTAGCTGGTTCAATAATATCGTCATCTAACATTCTAGATAGCTCCTGGAATACTTTATTCCTGTAGCTTAATGGGATTGTATAGGGTGACACTCTAAATGGTTTGTGCTGTTTTACTTCAAACTTGTACTGAAAGTGTTTAATACTGCCAGTCTTAGGTAAAAATACCTCTGCTTTATCTCGTAAAATACCCTCTAATTCTCTTTTATTGTGTTCCGAAATACCTAGAACTTCTTGCAATTTTTCGTCGATTTCTTTATGGACTTCTACAATGAGTTGAGGCGATTCCCCCTTTTGTGCATACCGTTCTAATTCTTCATTCTCTTTATCTCGCGTCATTCTTAATTGTTTGTTTATAACTGGTATTTCTTCTAATTTTAGCTTTTGCTCAAAGAGAAGTGTGACATTCCCGAATGTTACGCTACCTTTCCCCATATCTATTATCGCTCGTCTCTCATTTAAAAAATCTGCACCTATAATCAAATCTACAGTTAGTTTAGGTATAATCACGAAGTTGGCTTCGATCTTTTGACCTTGACACGAAAGAGTTAACGTTGTTTGTCTCGTAACTTCCGCAGCATTGTTTCTAATGGGACCTCTTACTTTAATCTTACGTGTTTTCAGAACTGGCAATTCCTCATTGGCATTACACTGCATGAATAAATTTTCTGAGATGGCAGTCAGTTCACTTCCGCTATCAATTACAATATTGACTGTGGATATGCTTTACCACGGCCTTCACAATTGGTTGAATTTGAAAGGGTTGGTTCTGCTCTTCTTCTTCTTGCATCAACGAATCCTCCTCTGAATCATACATGAGTCTTTTTAGGAATTTCCCTGGTGAATTCGAACTTTCTGTAGGATAAGCTTCGACTGCTACTTCTCTCTCTTTTATTTCCTCTTCTCTATTTCTGCCTTCATTTACGCTTTCTTCAACATCCTCTACTTTTTCCTCATCCTCGTCTATCTTCTCCTTCTTCGTCGCTATTTCCACATAATCGCATCTAAATGCTCTACTTATCGCTTCATAACTTCCTTCATTATATACGTTGGGTTGTGTGCCCACTCGTACCTTATTTTCAACTTCTTTCTACTGCGCATTATCCTCACTGAATTCGCTTTCCCTGGTTTCCATCTCAAATAGCTCTGCAAAACTCATTACTTCGTCCTTTCCTCCTACATTCGTTGTGCATGCCTCTGGTAATTCATCTTCCTCGTCAGTATTCTTCCAATTGATTTCGTCCCAACACGATATTGTTATTTTCTTGTCTTCGTTTTCATCTGGTCCCTGCGGATTTGTTTCTTCCTTCTTCTCTTCTCGTGATAAGATTTTTACTTCTCTGTTCAAGGTGCTGCAATTGTCCTGGGTCGGTGCGTCATTCTGTTTGGCATGGGCGCTTAGCTGCAAATTCGAACGTTTATCGGGGTTTGGTGGTCTTACCTCCACCTCTTCTATCTGTATTCTCTTTTCTTGTTCAGCTTGTTGATAGTGGTTTCTTTGTTGATAATTTGTCGGTCTATTGGTTCTCCAGTGCCCGTTCCGGTTGTCGTTATTCCCTCTGTAATAGTTGCCGTTCCTGGGTGAATTATAGTTATTGCCATATTCTCTTCTAAATCCATAACCGGTTCTTTGTTGAAATCTATTGTCGTTTCTTGGTGCGAAGTTATCACATGGTTCGTAATTATTGTTTCTTCGTACTGTGTCTTGTGGATTCCACTGCTTTTTGCTTTAGTTTTCAAGTGCGCTTCTTTTTTTTCTTCCGTCATCTTCCGAAAATATCAACTCTAGTTCCCTTAGAATACCTTTAAATGCTTCGACGTCATTGCCTCCGCGAACTACTAATGATTGCTGGTATTTCAATGGTAGCTTCATCGCGCATAATTTAATCAACTCTCCGTCACTGTATGGTACATCTAAGCATTGATTTTTCTTTGCCTTTAATTCGAAAAATTTCACGGGACTCTTCTCTCCTGAATTTTCAAAATATGGGTTCTGTAATAATTCGTACTTCACTCTGTTCTGTGCTTCGCAAGACCAATATCGTGAGAGAAACTTCTCTCTGAAATCTTCGTACGATCGGCATGTCGCTGCATCATTCTGCATGGTTTCTGCGACTGTTCCTGACATGTGTGCACATATAAAGTCTAATTTGTGTGCTAGCGTCCAGTGTTCTGGTAATCCTACTCGGAATTGATCAATAAAAGTTCGTGGATGTAATGAGTTTCCTTCTCGAAAGTGTTGAAATTTTCTGACTGTGAGGAAATGATCGTTGTCGTACTTCGTCATAGTTCCATATGAAATTCGCGATTCTTCGCCACTTTTGTTTCTGATCATTTCTCCCGTCGTTCTTTCCGGTTGTGGTAGATCCGTTGGATATTGTCCACTGTAACTTTCGCCTACCCTTGCATAGTATCGTTGGAGTGGTACGCAATAATTTTCTTCCATCGGTTGTGAACGTGTAGCTGAATGCATTGCACTGCACTCTTCGCGACCTGGCTTTCCATTGTCAGGTATTGGTTCGGTATCTTGTCTGGCTAACCTTGCTGCTTCATTGCACGATCCAAACTGTCTTGAAACATACATTTGTGGTTCCGCATGTGTTTGTGATGACGTTTGTTCATCAAGAATTTCGAAACGTGTTTGTTGGTGTGCAGGCTGTCTGATTTCACGTATGTTACTTTCCGCCTGTGATTGGAATCGCAAATGCGTAATATCTTCGTTAATTGCTTGTTTTTCCGGTGCTGTTACAGATACGGATGTGGTTGCAGACTCTGTGCTTGTTCGATCCTGTTCGCTACGCTCTTCAATGGTTTGCAACAACTCTGTTCGCAATTTCTGAAATTGTCGCTTTGTTTGCGCTTCTATTTTGACTATGCGGTTATCATATCTTTTCAGCGCTGCTTTTGTGATACGTTTGTGTAACACACTGTTTTCAACAACTTCACGCGCTGTACCTGCTGCTTGTCTAGTAATTTCGTTTATCTGTTTCTCTAGTATCTTGACTTCTTTTGTACGTCCGCTTGTACCTTGTCAATGTCTGTTCTCAATTGATTGTGACCTGTTATTAAGTTTCCTATCACTTCTCGAGATTCTTTTGCCTCGTCTTCAATGTGACTTACGTGTAACTGAATTTTTTTGTTTTGTTCTTTAATCGCACGCATTTGTCTCGTGGTTTCTGCATTCTGAATTTGAATTTGGTTCGCTATGTCTTTATTTTGCCTTGTCATGGTTTCCGTAATTTGTTGTAATAATTCTGCCAGATTGGTGGGTCCTATTGCGTTTTCTTCCGACGTCCTACGCTCTGTGGTTTCGCCCAAGTGTTGATTCGCAACCGATTGCATTGAACTGTGCTGTGACACGTTTCTGCTCGCATTCCTTGTACTCTGTGGTGAGGGAGCTCTGATTACTTGTACTATGGGTTCTACGTATTCAAGACGCAAGTTAGAATTCTCATCGACTGTCTCTCTACTTTCCTGCTCCTCTGTCGTATGCTGACTTACGTTTTCTATGCCTTGATGTACATTATCCTCGTTATGGTGCATTATATGTCCTATTTCTCGCGATTCTGCATCGTCTGTTGCACTGTCCTCTATTCTCTGTCCATTTTCGTGCTGGGTCTCTACCTCAATTCGGTCAAGGTCTCGATTTGCCACTGCTAATCTTTCCGAATCCCTTATTTTCTGTTTTAAAAGCAATTCACGCGCCCTATTTCGAGTCAACATGCGCTCATACGATCTCACGCGTTTCATAAACTTTTTGTTCACACGACTTGACACTTATTATGCCCAAGACTGACAATCCATTCACTTACTTGTTGGGTCAGAACCAACTTGTCAACGATGTATCCGCCACCTGTGCGCTTGCATTGAGGAGAAAACTTAATTCTAACAATTTTTAAATTCATAACTTAATTATGCTATTGTCTCTGCTAGAATGTCTCACTTTCTATTGATTACTTTCTTACTATCTCTCGCTGCAGCTACTGTTTTCAACTATTTATGCCTTACAAAAAAAAAATTTTTTTTATTACGAAAAATTTTTTAACAGGATATTTTTCTAGCCTAGTTAGGCATGTGGTCGACCTTCAATCATGGTATTTTACCATCCTGGCAGGGTCGCCATTTCCTAACATTCTGCGTGGTGTCTGTTTGTTCTATATCGTGTTTCCCTACCACATTCGCGCAACAACACTCTGAGTGTGTTTTTTAGGGAATTGACTAGTTTGAACCTGGGACCTGTTGCTGGTAAGGAGACGCCAGACCACACATGACATGTAGAGTTCAGTAAGACTAGCGATGATATAACCAAATACTTAATGATTTCAGCGTCAGCTCCACTGCACTCCCTGTAAAAGAATCTTAATACTAACTAAATTTAGTGGAAGGGGTTCAAGGATTTTCTGTAAAATAACGTCGAAAAAGCAGTTAAGTTTACCATTGGAAATTTTATTCTACTCACAAAACATTGTTTATAAATTGCACTATTGATAAAAGGAAATGTTTTAATACAGGATGATAAAAACCAACTGTGTTCAACAAAAATGTGAACGAATATCCCCTGAGAGGGTTTCCAAGTTCTACAATGGATCTAAGGATGACCTATGCCATATCACATCTATAATCTAGGTTTAAATTAAGTTTCACAAGAGAGAAAACTATCAAAATGGTCTACAGTGACCCTTAATTATCTTTAATTACGTATCTAACTTGTCGTAAATTACAGTGGCTGATGTGGCTTCTCAATAACTATATAACAGAAAAATCATCGCGTTTCAGATTTTTACTTCAAGTGGCAAATGTGAACACCATGAGCTTTAATTGACGATCGACACTAGTATTACGCAAAAAGGGGGTGTAACAGATGAGACTTCTGCAGTTCTGAGTGAAGCTTTATGCGCTGTTATGCGGCATTGCGTGCGTTCATTACCTTGTCGGTGTTCGTCAGGGGGCGGCGGTCAGCTGAGCTCCGCTCACCTCGCCGTCTCGGAAGCAACTCCGTCCTAACTTCTCCTTACTACAATTTACCGAAGTTGGTTTAAAAAAACTATCTGGCTGTGTTTTCATCTGACCAATCAGGGTCTCAATGTTAACCTTAAGCTCCGCCTACAAAAATTCTGTCCATCCAATGAGAAACGTTATACTTTTCGTGGTGGGGCAATGTTTTTAAAGTTTGCAACGTAACAGAGAAGCGAAAAAGTCTCACGCTAAAACTTGCAGCTGGTGTGGTCCTTTTAGTGTTATCGTAAGATCTATACTGTTCTTCTGGAGGGCTCTATCTTTTAACATGGGCTAGGGGGTGGTCCTGACGTAACAGAGACGCGAAAAAGTCTCACGCTAAAACTTGCAGCTGGGGTGGCCCTTTTAGTGTTATCGTAAGATCTATACTGTTCTGCTGGAGGGCTCTAGCTTTTAACCTGGGCTGGGGGTGGTCCTAGCGGTTAGCTGGCGACGTGGGTGTCTGTCCCTTATCGTAGGACCTTCTAGCTTAACACGATTCTGCTCTCGGCTTCTGTTCTCGTTTCTCCCCTCGGAACTGCGTCTGTCTCACGGTGGGAAGGTATGACATGCATTTAGGCATTCTTGTGTTAGTCTGTGGTATTCCATTTGCTCACTCGTTACTCGTAATACTTTGGTTAATTTAATGTCACGATTTATTCGGAGCTATGTGACATACTACTGGATTTGGTTATCATGTCAGGGTTTTCATGGAAGGTGTTGGATTTGCCTGACACCTTACAGTTCTAATGGAATGTTTTCTACTCCTGGGGCCTTGTTTCGACTAGGGTCTTTCAGTGCTCTGTCGAACTCTTCACGCAGTATCATATCTCCCAATCCATCTTCATCTACATCCTCTTCCATTTCCATAATATTGTCCTCAAGTACGTCGCCCTTGTATAGACTCTCTATATACTCCTTCCACCTTTCTGTTTTCCCTTCTTTGCTTAGAACTGGGTTACCATCTGGGCTCTTGATATTCATACAAGCGGTTCTCTTTTCTCCAAAGGTCTCTTTAATTTTCCTGCAGGCAGTATCTATCTTACCCCCTACTGAGATAAGCCTCTATATCCTTACATTTGTCCTCTAGCCATCCCTGCTTAGCCATTTTGCACTTCCCTTCGATCTCATTTTTGAGACGTTTGTATTCCTTTTTGCCTGCTTCATTTACTGCATTTTTATATTTTGTCCTTTCATCAATTAAATTCAATATTTCTTCTGTTACCCAAGGATTTCTACTAGCCCTCGTCTTTTTACCTACCTGATCCTCTGGTGCCTTCACTACTTCATCCCTCAGAGCTACCCATTCTTCTTCTACTGTATTTCTTTCCCCCATTACTGTCAATTGTTCCCTTATGCTCTCCCTGTAACTCTGTACAACCTCTGGTTCTTTCAGTTTATCCAGGTTCCATCTCCTTAAATTCCCACCTTTTTGCAGTTTCTTCAGTTTTAATCTGCAGTTCATAACCAATAGATTGTGGTCAGAGTCCACATCTGCCCTGGAAATGTGTTACAATTTAAAACCTGGTTCCTAAATCTCTGTCTTACCATTATATAATCTATCTGATACCTTTTAGTATCTCCAGGGTTCTTCCACGTATACAATCTTCTTTCATGATTCTTGAACCAAGTGTTAGCTATGATTAAGTTATGCTCTGCACAAAATTATACAAGGCGGCTTCCTCTTTCATTTCTTCCCCCCAATCCATATTCACCTACTACGTTTCCTTCTCTCCCTTTTCCTACTACCGAATTCCAGTCACCCATGACTATTAAATTTTCGTCTCCCTTCACTATCTGAATAATTTCTTTTATTTCATCATACATTTCTTCAATTTCTTCGTCATCTGCAGAGCTAGTTGGCATATAAACTTGTACTACTGTAGTAGGCGTGGGCTTCGTGTCTATCTTGGCCACAATAATGCGTTCACTGTGCTGTTTGTAGTAGCTTATCCGCATTCCTATTTTTTTATTCATTATTAAACCTACTCCTGCATTACCCCTATTTGACTTTGTATTTACTACCCTGTATTCGCCTGACCAAAAGTCTTGTTCCTCCTGCCACCGAACTTCACTAATTCCCACTATATCTAACTTTAACCTATCCATTTCCCTTTTTAAATTTTCTGAACTACATGCCCGATTATGGGTTCTGACATTCCACGCTCCGATCCGTAGAACGCCAGTTTTCTTTCTCCTGATAACGACGTCCTCTTGAGTAGTCCCCGCCCGGAGATCCGAATGGGGGACTATTTTACCTCCGGAATATTTTACCCAAGAGGACGCCATCGTCATTAACCATACAGTAAAGCTGCATGCCCTCGGGAAAAATTACGGCTGTAGTTTCCCCTTGCTTTCAACCGTTCGCAGTACCAGCACAGCAAAGCCGCTTTGGTTAGTGTTACAAGGCCAGATCAGTCAATCATCCAGACTGTTGCCCCTGCAACTACTGAAAAGGCTGCTGCCCCTCTTCAGGAACCACGCGTTTGTCTGGCCTCTCAACAGATACCCCTCCGTTGTGGTTGCACCTACGGTACGGCTATCTGTATCACTGAGGCACGCAAGCCTCCCCACCAACGGCAAGTTCCATGGGTCATGGGGGGTATAATATCTAGACAGGATAAAAATGAAATAAATATGGAATATTTAACAAACTGTATAGTCAAAACAAACACACTACAATTAGAAAAGCAACTCAAAGGAAAACTAACTCCAATTTTAATTTATCTGTTGCAAAGTGATCTTCCGGTGGCTCTCAATGAGAAAAATGAAGAAAAAGACGACATAACAAAATCTTTTTCAGAATCCCTCATTATTTTGTACTTCTGTCATGCGTCTTGGCGTAGTATGTATAAGCCGTTGCATGTAACAGCCTGAAGAAGCCACTACCTTCCAAGCTTCAAGAACACAGTCCCAAAGAGCGTAAGGTGTAGTTGGTTGGTTTCGTGGCCAGTTCTTTGTCAGCGTTCTGGCTCCCTCAGCCAACATGTTTCCCATAAGACTCATATCAGCAGTCCGTGGCGGCCATTTCATAACGTTAACGGCAATTGTGGAGAGGTGCTGCTCAAAGAAAGCAGACTTATGAACAGGAGAATGGCCCTCTTGCAAGTCCCCTTCTCTGTACAGCATTCACACTGACGGAAGCATCATCATTTTCCAATATATGGGTGAACTGCTTCGCGGTCGAGAGTTCTTTCTATCCTGTGAAGAATTCCTGCTCCTCTCGCAGAAATCCATCCCCAGGAGGAAACAGACAGCCGCCCACTTCTTCTCCTCATGGCTACATAGGTCAATGACGAGTCCCCTGCGGCCTATGAACGACTCTTGAGCCGTTGTACTGGTGGAAAATACCGTCTTGTCAGTGAAAATGATGTTTTCCCATGACGCACTTAGATGGAGGCCTACAAATGCCAGCCAGTATAAAACACTGTCTTCGCTGACTCTTTTTTCATGGCGGATCGTCTTGCGTGCAGTCCAGTATCACTCAGCCTTTGACGAATTGTTTCACGGGAGCGGGGGAAATTGGTTTGCCGCCACAACTGCTTCACGTCCAGAAAGGGGTTTTCTCTGCTCTTAGGGACTACCTGTGAGCTCACTCTCTTCCTGCCTGAGCCAGGAGCTCTGGCGGTAGTGCGTCTTTCAAGGTAGTTCCTCCATCATCTCGTTGCAGTGGTATGTGGTACGCCATATCTTCTGCAGCTTCTCTGGTGAAACATCCACCTTCTCCAATAAGAGCGCCGACTTTATCTCGAGTTGATCTCTCCCAGTGAGCCACTGCAGCAGACGGCCTGATGTGTATTTCTGCTTGCTGCTCTTATACTGATACCAGGAGAGCAAATAAACATATTTACGTCAAAGGAGCGGCAGAGGCAGAGCCATGTACTGCGACCGTGCTGCCCCATCCATCCACTGCCGAGTCACTCAGTTCGGTCTTGCTTCGGCACCAGGCTGCAGCCGGCTGGCCATCCCATCAGCCGTCCAGCCTGGCTGGCCCGTAGCTCGCAAGCTATGGCTAGACAGGCCCACGCTGCAAAGCCGGCTCATGCCTTGAAGGATCTGTCCTACCCGAGTCTGTAGTTCAAATGGCACTAAGCACTGTGGGACTAAACACCTGAGGTCATCAGTCCCCAAGACTTAGTACTACTTAAACCTAAGGACACCACACACATTCATGGCCGAGGCAGGATTCGAAACTGCGAACGTAGCAGCAGCGCGGTTCCGGACTGAAGCGCTTAGAACCGCTCGGCCACAGCGGGCAGCACTGTAGTATAAACTAATGCAGCCAGAGCTATTTTGCTATATCATGAGCAGTCACATCTACGTTTGCCGTTTCATTCAAATTTTTAACGAACATTAAGTTAAAGAACACATTCATGATAAATGTAGCTACCCCATAATATTTCAACTAGTTAGCCGTTGCACGACGCATGAAACTATTCTTTCCTGTAAGCGCCCTGCATTAGATCTATACTACTGGCTATTAAAATTGCTGTACCAAGAAGAAATGCAGATGATAAACGAGTATTCATTGGACAAATGTATTATACTAGAACTGACATGTGATTACATTTTCACGCAATTTGGGTGCATAGATCCTGAGAAATCAGTACTCAGAACAACCTCCTCTGGCCGTAATAACGGCCTTGATACGACGGGGCATATAGTCAAACAGAGCTTGAATGGCGTGAACAGGTACAGATGCCCATGCAGCTTCAACACGATAGCACAGTTCATCAAGAGTAGTGACTGGCGTATTGTGACGAGCCAGTTGCTCCGCCACCATTGACCGGACGTTTTCAATTGGTAAGTGATCTGGAGAATGTGCTGGCCAGGGCAGCAGTCGAACATTTTCAGTATCCAGAAAGGCCCGTACAGGACCTGTAACATGCGGTCGTGCATTGTCCTGCTAAAATGTAGGGTTTCGCAGGGATCGAATGAAGGGTAGAGCCACGGGTCGTAACACATCTGAAATGTAACGTCCACTTTTCAAAGTGCCGTCAATGCGAACAAGAGGTGACCGAGACGTGTAACCAATGGCGGTGGTGGTGGTGGTGGTGATTAGTGTTTAACGTCCCGTCGACAACGAGGTCATTAGAGACGGAGCTCATGCTCGGGTTAGGGAAGGATTGGGAAGGAAATCGGCCGTGCCCTTTCAAAGGAACCATCCCGGCATTTGCCTGAAGCGATTTAGGGAAATCACGGAAAACCTAAATCAGGATGGCTGGAGACGGGATTGAACCGTCGTCCTCCTGAATGCGAGTCCAGTGTGCTAACCACTGCGCCACCTCGCTCGGTAACCAATGGCACCCCATACCATCATGCGGGTGATACGCTAGTATGGCGATGACGAATACACGCTTTCAATGTGCGTTCACCGCGATGTCGCCAAACACAGATGCGACCATCATGATGCAGTAAACAGAGCCTCGATTCATCCGAAAAAATGACATTTTGCCATTCGTGCACCCAGGTTCGTCGTTTAGTACACCATCGCAAGCGCTCCTGTCTGTGATGTAGCGTCAAGGGTAACCGCAGCCATGGTCTCCGAGCTGATAGTCTATGCTGCTGCAAACGTCGTCGAACTGTTCGTGCAGACGGTTGTTGTCTTGCAAACGTCCGCATCTGTTGACTCAGGGATCGAGACTTGGCTGCACAATCCGTTACAGCCATGCAGATAAGATGCCTGTCATCTCGACTGCTAGTGATACGAGGCCTTTGGGATCCAGCACGGCGTTCCTTATTACCCTCCTGAACCCACCGATTCCATATTCTGCTAACAGTCATTGGATCTCGACCAACGCGATCAGCAATGTCGCTAGACGATAAACCGCAATCGTGATAGGCTACAATCCGACCTTTATCAAAGTCGGAATTTCTCTATGTAAGTTTCGATTGCAAAGAAATAATTTATGACAAAATGATCTAAAGAGGTGACAAGATGCGCTCTTTTGTCAATTTTTTTAGTCGACTTCACTTCTTCTCTTGTCTTGATTGTGTATAAACGGATATCTTGCGAATGCTGACAAATGTAAGCATATTTGTATGAGTTAAGCATATAATATATTCATTTAATATTATTGTGCACTTTTAATTTGTAAGAGGTGATCCCGATTTCATGTCCGCCTTCCTTGAATTAACCTGCATTCAAGTAATTTACAGTTCAACAATCGCAGCGGCCGATGCAGCCAACGACGCTGTTACATGGCGATATTAACTTATGAAAAATTAGCGGAAGCGGAAAACTCGCCCGCCATTAACATAATATTAATTTTTCTCCACAGCCGCACGAAGTTGCAGAAATATGTAGCTTTAAGATTCTTATTTTCAGTACCATAGCCGAGAGCCAGAGCCAGGACTCCGACTACGTGGCAATGGTTAACGGAGGTAAGAAAAAATACTCTCGCGCGTGTGTGGGCCGCAATTGTAATTAATAACTAAAGATCTTTTGCTTTAAAGTGAACTGACTAGCCGAGTAAATTAATATGAAAGGTTTATTCCAATGTTCAACTTGTATGCTCATGTTTTAAGATTCTGCGAGTCTAACATTCATTAACGTAACAAATAATTTGAGATTAATATTGTTAAAAAGGAGAACTTCACGAAAGCATTTAACCGTAAATCAAAATTAAAATGAAATATCATTTTTATCAAGGCCCACCACGTAAGTCGGCAACAATCAAAAAATAATAATAACAATAATAATATATTAAATTACGACGGCCGACGGACGCGAGAACATGTAGGATATCATTCACATTCTGAACACTTACTCCGTCAATCCCCTCAGGTAACGATCGCACAGTGCTCAGCAATATTCCAGAAGAGATCGAACAATCGTAGTGCTGGCAGTCTCCTTAGTAGACTTCTTGGGTCTTCTAAGAGTTGTGTCAATAACGCAACATTTGTTTCACCTTCGCCACAGCATGTGATGTTCACCAGTTTGGTTGTTTATATTTGCAGCCCTTAGAACTATCATTAGATCTACAACCCTCAAATTTGTTTTACTTATTGATCTCTCGAAACTTGACGAAATATTCCTAGTAATCAATTGGTGAACCTCTCACATTTTATTGCTTAGGGTTAATTGTCACATTTTGCACGGTGAAGGTATATTTCCAACATCATTTTGCAATTCGCTTTGTTCTTCTGACGGGTTTACTAGATGGCAGCATTACTTTGTACCTGCCACAAATCTAACAGAAATGTTCTAATTGTCTGCTAAATGGTTTATATATATTAGAAATAGCAGAAGGTCTGCATTACTTCACTTGCGGAACCACACTAGTGACACGTTCCACATCATTACGAAACGTCGTATTCATGATCTATGAACAAGGATTAATGTATGTATGTATGATTCCGTTTCACTAGTTGACATCCCGTCAGTTACCGCGAACTTTGACCTTTCAGACTGGAAATCATGAATCCAGTCACACAATCAAGACAATAGTCCATAGGAAAGTAATGTGGTTGTAAGCCGCTTTTGAGGAATGATATCAAATGCCTTTTTGGAGCTCTATAAATACGGAAATCAATTTGAGAGCCCCTGTATGCAATACATCGTGCAAATAAAAGTGCCAGCTGGGTTTCACAAGAGTGATACTTTCCAAATGCACGCTAGTTTGATGTCAATAGGAAATATATTTCGGGGTATTTCATGACGTCGAAACAAAGTATTTGTTCACACATCCTGCTAGATGTCTATGTCAATGAAATGGATCTCTACCTCAGAGGTTTACATTAATTTTCTTTTGTATGTATTGCGTTGGTCTATGGAACTTTCCATTCTTCTCCCTCGCCATAAATAATACTAGAATACTCCGCATGGCATAGTAGGAAAAGTAAGTAAGCCGCTGCATCACTGATGCACTTCCAAATTGTTAGCCCACTCAAGGAAAAAAAAATGGCTCTGAGCACCATGGGACTTAACATCTGAGGTCATCAGTCCCCTAGAACTGAGAACTACTTAAACCTAACTAACCTAAGGACATCACACACATCCATGCCCGAGGCAGGATTCGAACCTGCGACCGTAGCAGTCGCGCGGTTCCGAACTGAAGCGCCTAGAACCACTCGGCCACCGCAGCAGGACACTCAAGAAAGAAATTGAATGTAGAAACATAACTCTCCTATTATGACTATGTCTTGGTCATGACAACATAGTGTAACATGTCTGGTGAAGCTGTGGTAGTTTTATTACTTCCTGGAATGATTGAGGATTAACTTTTTTGTGGTACACCAACCAAACAAAGATTCTGAATGAATTCCACTTTGGTGTGTCATCGACTTAGCAAATTAGTGTTTGCAGATAGAGGAGATTACTTTCACACAGTGTCTACAACTAATCTTATTGTCTATATTGCGAATTATGTGTATTACCAATCACAGTTGGTCGCTTCCACCACGAAAATGTTGACGCACTCTATAGAGGAAGATGACGATGTTGTTTGGTTTGTGGGGCGCTCAGCTGCGCGGTTATCAGCGCCTGTACAAGTTCCCAACTTTTGCTCAGTCCAATTTCGCCACTTTGATGAATGATGATGAAATTAAATGATGAGGACAGCACAAACACCCAGTGATCTCGAGGCAGGTGAAAACTCCTGACCACGCCGGGAATCGAACCCTGGACCCCGTGCTCGAGAAGCGAGAACGAGACCGCGAGACCACGAGCTGCGGACTAAACAGGAAGAGGAAGAGGCAGTGGCTCTCAGTTCCAAACTGGCGTGAGAAGAACTTCTTACCTCATCTGTGACAGAGCTACAAACAGTTATTTCGATCTCAAACAACATCTTTAGAAATTTTCTCATCATAAGACGTCATAAGAAGCTTTCGAAATGTGGTGCTACAGAAGAATGCTGAAGATTAGATGGGTAGATCACATAACTAATGAGGAGGTATTGAATAGGAGTGGGGAGAAGAGGAGTTTGTGGCACAACTTGACTAGAAGAAAGGATCGGTTGGTAGTGTAAGTAGGCTGTTTAGGTTTTTTGTTGGTAACGCCATGTAGCGCTCTATATGAAAATCACTGACTATGCTGTGTGCAGTCTGTGGCTGGTTTGCATTGTTGTTTGCTATTGTAGTGTTGGGCTGTTGGCTCTTAACATCGCGTAGCGTTGCGCAGTTGGAGGTGAGCCGCCAGCAGTGATGGATGTGGGGAAGTGAGATGGCGAATTTTTGAGAGCGGATGATCTGGACGTGTGTCCATCAGAAACAGTACATTTGTAAGAATGGATGTCATGAACTGCTATATATATTATGACTTTTGAAAACTATTAAGGTAAATACATTGTTTATTCTCTATCAAAATCTTTCATTTGCTATCTATGCCTATCAGTAGTTAGTGCCTTCAGTAGTTTGAATCTTTTATTTAGCTGGCAGTAGTGGCGCTCGCTGTATTGCAGTAGTTCGAGTAACGAAGATTTTTGTTTTGTGAGGTAAGTGATTTGTGAAAGATATAGGTTAATGTTAGTCAGGGCCATTCTTTTGTAGGGATTTTTGAAAGTCAGATTGCGTTGCGCTAAAAATATTGTGTCCGTTTAGTGTTGATCAGAATAGGTTAAGAGCGAAATGTCTGAGTACGTTCATTTCTGCTCAGCTGTTTGAAAATCAAATAACGTAAGGGATTTATCAGCACAGTAATTCAATAATTTTTCTAAGGGGACGTTGCATATGGCGACCCTGCCAGGGTACCTCACTGGAATCTTCTGATTTTTTTCTTGTAGTTTGTGTAATTAGTGTAGCTATTGTTTATTGTTAGCGCGTAATCATAGAGAGAATTTCCTTTGTAGTTGTAGATTTTCATTGTTGTACAGTAAAACAGTTGTGGCATGCATGTAGATTTGCACCAAGTATTTCGCAGCTGCGCTTGCAATTAACTAGATATTATTTTCTGTGCTATGTTAATGTGTTTTTTTATTTTGCTCTTCAAATTGTGCTTTTCTGTGTTATCGTGTGAAATATTGTGACAATAATGGCGTGTGAAAAACGTAACACTAGGCTCCAAAGTAAACTGAGAAATAATAGTGACGATGAGCGTAGCTTGTCAGCATCACTGTGTAATGAATTAACAGACATTCAAAGTGGTAATTTGGTAATTGTGCATAGGGAAATGGAGCGGGCGGCAAATAATGGCGTAGACAGTGAAACAATTAGTGAACAGGGAAGCATTATCGATCGATCGGTCGGCAACAGCTCGCCTCAGGAATCCGAAATGACAGGACACAATCTCGCAGATACTGTTGATTCAGGTTTTGGGTCCTCACTGTTTTCTCAAATAAGTCAAGACACATTTGTGCTTGTCAAAATGTGAGTGTTGCCGGTGCAAATTCACTGCCGAAAAGCACTGAGGAACATGTTTCAGACACCAGTGCATTGTTATTACAATTAATACAACAATTGGGAAAAACACAGCAAAATCTTCTAAAGTTAGACACAACGGAACAAAATCTTCAAAAGTTAGACACAATGGAACAAAATCTTCAAAGGTTAGACACCACGCTTGAACAAACACGTGAAGATTTAACTACTGAGTTACATAAAATCGAATCAAAATGTCAAAAAGTCTGTAATGACATAAAAACACACATTTGTGAGCATTTCCAACCTATTTTTTCGCGTCATGAAAATGCATTACAGAAACACGAAGCAGCCATAAAGGAACTGCAATCTATTGTTCATGAAAATCACGACACCTTGCAAGCTAAAACTGACTCGGTTGCATCTACCGATTCGGTTACGCAACTTGCAAAAACTCAGGAAAACTTAAAGGACACAGTAGATACGATTTCAACACAAACGGACACTCTGAAACTTGGTTCAGAAAAACACACTGAGGAAGTCAGTTCACTATCGGAGAAAGTAGCCGAACTTTCGGATCAGTTCACTAACTTATCTACAAAGGTAGATGATGATCTGAATGACACAAGACCTGTAGCCATCACTGACACAGAAGAGTATGAACAAATTAAGAAATTCAAACAAAATCAGAATCAAATTAATACGCAACACAAAAGAGAAATCCGGGAAGTACAAGATCAGTTGGCACAAGTAATACAAAAATGACATATTTCAGAGGACACTCGCGCTCCAACACGGGAAGAGGGACTTAGAAATACGGAAAAGCAACAAAATAATAACACAGGGCATTTCGGAAACTATGAAAGAAATTGGCAAGGTGCACCGAATTTTGAGATGGAACCGCCGACACGACGTAACAATGACCAATATGCGACTCGCCGACACGATGATTTTGACTATAAGCTGTTCATTACTACACGTAAATTCAAAACATTTAAGAATTATGGCAACGACATTCATCCACAAGCGTGGCTCCATCAATTCTCCCATTGTTTTCCTCCCAACTGGTCATTAGAGCATAGATTAGAATTTATGTGTGGCTATTTAGAGAATGAACCAGCTGTAAGAACGCGATCGGTCATTCACGATTGTCACAGTCCAGGAGAGAATTTTATCATGCCTTCCTCTCAGCATATTGGTCTCAGGCTACACAAGACCGAGTAAAACATAGCATCATAATTATGAAACATTTCGAACAATCTGAATTTTTCAGTCTTGTGAAATATTTTGTTGTACAAGAATCAGTACCTGCAAACCCATACAGCCCCTCAGAACTCATCCGCATTTGCTTAATCAAATTACCTGTACATTTACGACATATTAATTTGGTAGGACGCTGCAAAGACGACATTGAAGCTTTTGAGGGACTCTTACAAGAATTAGAAATTGACACTGACAATCGCGGGACGCGAAAACAGAAACACAACAATTACAGGTCACGTCCGTCACAATTCCGCGATGACAGAAATAATAACTGGACACGACAAGGCTATTCTTACAACGCACATCGTGACCAAAACAGACACCACCCGTATGACAACCGTTGGCGGAGTAGTAATAATTACAGAGAAAGATCGCATTTCCATAGTAATGAATGTGACAGAGACACGGAATAACGTCAGACACAACGATCCTCTGCGCAGTTACGACTCAGGGAGAAGCTCTCCAGCACGTGACCGACAAGAAATTAATTACAGAAATTACCGACATGACGACAGACGATATAATCGTAACGACAGACCTGAATTGCATCGGAACTGGCGGGATTCAAACAGAACATGGCACTCTCGGCAAGATGAATTTGTAGAAGTTAGGTCTCCTAATCCTAATAACGACGCGCGCCAACAAACGAGACAGACAATGACCCGCACCGCAGACAGCCACGTGCGCCGGCTGGCTCAGAGAAAAATAACATAGTCGCTAACCTTGAGAAAAATTTTAGCATTGCTTACCGACGTATACCACATGATAATTGCGTTGAAGTTGAAACTCTGCGTACTAGGAAGAGTAAAGGTTTACACCACATTTCACATGTAAAACCGTTTATTGAAAGATAATCTGGTTTTTAACTTTGTCCTTGCCATAAAACTTTTCACTTCACATTTCTAGTATGCTTTGTCAGACTTAGAAACTGTTAACATGCAACAATGTTTGAAGTTAAAT
Source organism: Schistocerca nitens (assembly GCF_023898315.1). NCBI lineage: Eukaryota > Metazoa > Arthropoda > Insecta > Orthoptera > Acrididae > Schistocerca > Schistocerca nitens. The sequence continues at coordinate 273,913,348 of NC_064614.1, read as the reverse complement.
ATCCAGTCAAGAAGCAAGAGAAATTATTTAAACAGAAATTACGAATGCATTGCTATAGTGAACAGACGACACATTGTTGTTATTTGTACATTCTTGCTTGTTAGTTGCACGATTACGTAACGACTGTCAGTCTTACATACTTAGAACATATAACAGTACTGCTAATGAGATTTTACTGCAACATTTTGGTTTGCTTGAAAATACATTATGGATTTAAAGTGCTTTCTGAGAGATACCAGACGACACAGTGGTTAGTTTATTTGACAGCTACACGACTATATCACGACGCTACTAATGTGTGACACAATTTACATTGTTGCTTTGCGGTGTATCTGTTTTATATCTGCACAGTTTTTCTGTATTATTCTGGAAAGTAAAACATGTTTTAGTAGTAACTTTTGTGGTATAGCTACAACGAGACAGCCTTTTCCGTAGCACAACAATACGTTACAGTACAGTACTTTCTTCATCACAGTAATAAGCGTAATAACTAAGATATCTATACGCAAATCATTTCACTTTTGTTTATGATGAGGTGAGTACATTGACTTCAGCAGAACTTTGCTTACAGAGGACGATACCTACGACGCTTCCACAGAATTATCTTACAGCAAGACGCACATTTAGCGCTACAGGACACACATTTGAGTGATTAATTTTGTACTTAAAACATTTATTTTCAAAGATTTTTGAATTACAAAGAAAGTTTTCTGTGATACATTTCATTCCATTGCTGTAATCTGTAACACCTGAGGGTATAATTGGATTAATCCTGAGGGGGGTACACGCTTACTTTGTGTACCATGTGTGGCAAGCACAAGGAGCCCTAGCTAATATGGTATTTGCTTATGCAACTTTACACATCGGTACCATATTTCTCCAACACAGAATTACACAGCTACCTGATTATTTAACAGAGAAACAAACATTTTTTTCTACGTCAGTGACAGATGTTTACGCAATTACACAGTTGGATAACTTCACACTTATGAAACCGTGTTTTGTATGTACTTTGTGAACTCTTCATATTTTTTCGGAACAATTGAGATACTATGAGAGCTTTGAATGATGTATTTGGTATGGGATCATGATTTTTAAAGTACGTTTGAGGTAGATGACACTATTGAAATGAGCAGAGAATTTTTTTTAGGTTTTGACATTATTGGAAGAAGCTACGACGATTTTGAGATTTGACTGAGGTGCTATGATGTTATTATTACGAGGACGATGTGTATTATGCTGTTGAGTTACGTTTATGATCAATAAGCTGATGCTATATGAGGAATTTGATGATGCTACGTATTTATAATGATTAAATATTGAAGAAGTGTCGACGAATATGTATATGTGTAATAAGGTAAGGAATAATGAGTAGTGGTTAGGGACTCTGACTTGTGAAAAAGGATGTTGGAAATCAAGAATCGTACTTTAAGAGTTATGCAATGTGTGTAAATGTGTGAATGTATCACAATTCCGACGAAAATTTTTTGGACACTGTTATATTTATAGGATTTTGTTTCTACACATTTGTAACGCAAATTCTCGACCTGTGAAATTTTTATGAGACTGTCACTGTAGCGGAAACTGCTGTCGTAAATATTTCGGTAAGAAAGGTAAGTGACCGTGACGTAATATGTTGTGAGTGGCCAGGTGTGCCAGCCGCCTTGAGAAAAAGCCATTAGGTGGAGAGGAAAGAGGCCATTAACCTCGCTATTGACATTCCTTTGTAGAAAGCATCGCAAATATGACACGCTATCACTTGGAAACATATGATTATACTGTGGAGCACGTACTTTGTGCTACTTACTGAAATGCGTATGAATTGGTGGGAAATATTCTTACATCTGTACACCTGATTATGACAAGTGTCTTTCTACGAGAATTGAGAGAATTTCTACTAACTTATGAAATGCCACATGACTATTGAATGATATTTTTATGCTTTGTACATAGTTGCTTATTTCATTTGATATCTGTTTTCCAGCTGTGTTGCAGCATTGGTTTTATAAAATAAAATTAAATGCATTTGCTAATGTGAACACTTTCTGTCAACAGATCTATTGAATAATAATTTTATGATCCACATTCTTCGAAAAAGGAGCACTTGGAAAGGAAAGAAAAATAAGAAGGGACTAATAACAGTAACTGCATACATAATTTTCTTTTCAAGTACTTGGTAATTTTTTGTAGAATAAGTTTTCGTGGTGCACCACTTTAATTACATAGACATTAAGATGTAAATATACATTTCCCTTATCTGCATTGTTGTCTTTAGTGTACTATTTTTTTCTGCTTGTGGGTTTGTCATGTTTAGATATAAGTTATTACATTTGCTGCTGCTGTTTGCCAGGCATAGTGCTACTGAATTTCACTTTGTATTAGTCTGTTAAGCCAGTTTTACTACTGATTTATTTTTCTTGTGTGCTGCACAGTGCCTTATATTAGTTGTAATATTGCAATTGCTTTGCCAATTTAGATTTACTGCTGCTAGCTTTGCCAATTTGTATTTTTTGTCATTGCTGTTTGTGTTAATTGTTTTGTGCTGCTGCATTGCCTCGTCCCTTAGTTTAGCATCTGAGCTCAGTAGATTTAAGTTAGCTTAAGATGGGGTAGGCTATACATGAGAACGAGTTGTGATGAATTGGATGAAATGCATTGAGAAGCTATAAGAAAATGGTTTGGCCAAAAAAGGATTTTGAAAGAGGATATGAACAAAAATTACGGTTTAGGGACAACAGGTTTAGGTAGGATTTTCTTGGAAATAAATGATGAGGTAAGATAATGGAAAATAAATAATGAGGTAAGAAATATGTGAACATATAAATACAGAAAGCATGCTTGGATAAGATTTTTTTGGTCGAAACAAATGTTGAAATAAGACAAAAGATCTACGGAATGAAGTTTTGGGTTGGACTGCAGTACCAAATGTTACACTGAAAACAAACCCTGTCCTTTCCTCCTATGTTATTCTGCTATGTGTTTGTGTACTCGTGTGTATTTGTGTTTTTCCTGTCTTTATGTGTTTAGCTAATACGATTTATGTTGTAGAATTTTTCTAGTACTAAGCTACATTCACTATGATGAGGAATACTGTTATCCTCAAATATAATTTGCATTAATAATATGTTATTTTCTTTGTAAAGATGTTTATAGACATTATTAATTTTGTTCTGTTTCAATGTTCATGTGTGAAATTAATGTTTCGAAAACTATTCTCATTATTTTGTATATTTACTTATGTCAGAATTCCTGTAACACTGATGTATATGTCTATTTCTATTCATTTGTAAAGCCTGTATTACTACAAATGTTATCTGTACTATTATGTTCTGTAATGATGTTTTCTGTACCTTTGTAATTGTACTTTCATGTTATAAAATTGTAATGGATACCAGTTGATCAAATTAAGTACCTTGTAAGCATACATTTCAATGCACACGTCTCTGTTGGTCATAGTATACGCACAATAGATGAGAAGTTGCGACTGTTAGTGTTTGCACGTGTGTTAATAATTCAGCAAGGGACTGGTTAACAGCATTGCTGGTTCTAAGGACAATTCCAAAAACTTTGTGAGTGCACGAGTGGTGGTTTATGGACTTGCTATATAGTACAAGACTCTTCGATGGTGATTGTGCACCTGCACAGTCGCAACAGATGGCTGCTGGCCATCTCTACAAGGACTACAGTGGGTTGGAATCTTTGATGGCCCACCAGTTCCGTAATCTCTGCCAGGACTACAGTGGGTCTGCTCTGTGATGACCTACCTACCAATATTCTTCAAAACTTCGACTGACTCTGCGGTGGGCTTGCTCTGTTGTGGCCCATTACTTGAATGCATGTCAAGAATCAGCACTGTCTTTCCGTTGGAAGGACAACACTACTTGTTCAAGATTGCATAGAAATCCACTACTTCTGTGTGCATTCTCTTGTACTGCTCAGACTTTGAGAAAGGAAAAAAAACAGTGCAATTTTACTATGATGAACGATCAGGACTGTCTTTATGGACTGTGAGAAAATTTTAGCTTTTGACCAACATTGTATCGATAAGTGTGTGCATTTGATTTCTTTGTTATTGTAATTATGAAAAAAATTTTCAAACCTGTGTTGGCCACTGCCCAAAACAATTTGTAAAATTTTTTGTGGGGAGCATGGGGGCTATATAAGTAGGATGTTTAGGTTCTTTTGTTGGTAACGCCACATAGCGCTCTATATGAAAATCACTGACTGTGCTGTGTGCAGTCTGTGACTGGTTTGCATTGTTGTTGGCTATTGTAGTGTTGGGCTGTTGGCTCTTAACAGCGCGTAGCATTGCGCAGTTGGAGCTGAGCCGCCAGCAGTGTTGGATGTGGGGAGGTGGGTTGGCGGATTTTTGAGAGCGGATGATCTGTACGTGTGTCCATCAGAAACAGTACATTTGTAAGAATGGATGTCATGAACTGCTATATATATTATGACTTTTGAAAACTATTAAGGTAAATACATTGTTTGTTCTCTATCAAAATCTTTCATTTGCTAACTATGCCTCTCAGTAGTTAGTGCCTTCAGTAGTTTGAATCTTTTATTTAGCTGGCAGTAGTGGCGCTCGCTGTATTGCAGTAGTTCGAGTAACGAAGATTTTTGTTTTATGAGGTAAGTGATTTGTGAAAGGTATAGGTTAATGTTAGTCAGCCGGCCGCGGTGGTCTAGCGGTTCTAGGCGCTCAGTCAGGAACCGCGCGACTGCTACGGTCGCAGGTTCGAATCCTGCCTCGGGCATGGATGTGTGTGATGTCCTTAGGTTAGTTAGGTTTAAGTAGTTCTAAGTTCTAGGGGACTTATGACCACAGATGTTGCGTCCCATAGTGCTCAGAGCCATTTGAACCAATGTTAGTCAGGGCCATTCTTTTGTAGGGATTTTTGAAAGTCAGATTGCGTTGCGGTAAAAATATTGTGTGTCAGTTTAGTGTTGATCAGAATAGGTAAAGAGCGAAATGTCTGAGTACGTTCAGTTCTGCTCAGCTGTTTGAAAATCAAATAACGTAAGGGATTTATCAGCACAGTAATTCAATAAATTTTCTAAGGGGACGTTTCAGTAGGACATGTTCTGAGATATCGAGGGATCACCAATTTAGTATTGTAGGGCAGCGTGGAGGGTAAGAATCGTAGAGGGAGGTCAAGAGATGAATACACTAAGCAGAGTGAGAAGGATGTAGGCTGCAGCAGGTACTGGGAGATGAAGAGGGTTGTACAGGATAGAGTAGCATGGAGAGCTACATCAAACCAGTCTCAGGACAGAAGACCACAACAACAACAAGACGTCGTGCTATGTTCAGAAACCAGTAGATCTAGTGGTAAGAAACAAAATGACGAAAGAATTCACATTTAATTACGATAACCATTCATTGTATGGTATTACCATGAGACACTAGTAGCATTAGTGTAGTCCAAATTAATTGCTTTTCCCGTTAGATTATTGAACAAAAGAGTGACAAAGATCAGAGGAAATGTCAACAATACATTCAACGTTATTGCAAACTGTCTGACGATGTGCAGGTCGTCTTTCAATCCCACGCATGTAGCGACTTGCTGATTCTCAGTTAAGCCAAATTTAAAGCACATTCGTCAAAACAAAAGAAAACAATAACTAACTTTCTTGGTGGTTGAACGATAAGAGGCTAGAAAGGTAAACACATGCGGGTGCCTGATTAGAAGACGTGCCGTAGGCGCGTTTGCCAATCAAGCTCCTTGCCGTTGTCTCCAGCTCACATTTGTTGCTTTGCAACTGCAAGGCATCGCATTTGTTGGCAACAAATATCAAATGCGAAGGACACATCCCTGTGTGGCAGGTTGTAACAAAATGCGCCTTCTTTGTGCCACCAAATGTATATCAATAAAAATACATTTTGTGGACATGTACAGGCCATAGTTTGACATAATGTTTGTTATGGCTTACCCACTCTTTTTTCCTTATGAAGTTATCATACGGTACTTCAAATCGCCTCACGTTGCACTGATTTAGGTTTACCTCCTCAAATCTATCACGGCGAATGCCAAGATCAATCCTTTGAAAGGACACAGATGTCTTCCCTCCTTATCTTTACTGCTTCGTGTCTTTTCTCGTTTTCGACGAGACGTTGGACCGTATTCCTCGTTCCTTTCTTTCAACTTCAATGTGACTAATGAAGGCAAGTGTCACACTATCCAGTTACCGAATACATATGTCATCGACCATAGTAGTAAATCGCAGAAACGTCCTTCATCAACACCTGTTTATCTGACTGTGGTGATTATTTATCTCAAAATGATCGTACTTCAAATGATAGAACTTGACTTTCACCACAGCATTCAGTCAATACTGGACACAGGTGTTTCGAATTGCCTCCATTACTTTCGCCCTTTAAATTAAACACAAATGGAATACATGTCCCAATGTTAGATTCACTCTGTTTTAGACTCCGTTTCTAATGCATAAACGACGCTCCTCATAATGTCAAAAATGAGAAGTATTCAAGTTGTCATGGCACGAGCTATACTACAAACGCAACGTTACGTAATGTTATACTTGCTAATTCGAGCGCAGAAAAGTCCGCTGGAGATCACCGGCTCCTTGTTCAACGCATTGCGATCACTTGGGCAGATGCCGGGCCGCTGGCTGATGGCGCCGAAATTGGCCTTACTGTGACAGACACCCAAGAGCCCTTTCTCAAAAATGTTTGCGCAAGATTTTTCTATTAATTGCTGGTTATAGAATGAACGAAACCGGCTCTTACCTTCTGTCTCACTGATGCTATTAGCAGAAATATGGAATACGGCTTAAAAAAGGAAGGAAAAGAATGGGTTTGATATCACGTCTTTGCGTTGGAACTGCATCATGCTGAATACTAGAATCACGAAGAGGTTATTCACAACAGCTCAAGTAGAAGTCTATATTTCTCGCACCGTGTGCTGCGCACCCCATTATGGCTAAAACATGATACTAACACATGTGAAATTCGGTGGTTGGTTGAACTGAGGCTAGCTTATAATGGCTAAGATGTGCGTTCGATTCACGCTGGAGGTATCAGTTTTTAACAGCTACAAACATACCCTCTGCACCTCCAATAATGCAAAGTAAAGAACGCAGGACTGTGCTGTGGTCCCAAATCAACATTACACATGTTCATTCACTGCTGACTGGAACAGAGTTAGATTAGTTTTGGCTGTCAGAGGTGGAAGTCACTGCTTGCAGAAACTCTGTCTCTAGAAGGCTTTCTTACTCTAGTAATGTTACTTTAATTAACAAACCAATCGTCATGTAACGTCATAGGTTCTGCAATTCTTATTTTACGCGACCTTGAGATTTTGAAAATATTGGTCCGATTCGAGCTCCTACTCCAATTTTTCTTTAGTTTTGAGCACTTCGAGATTAAAATGTCCCACCATTTCGTTGTTTCCCCACGATGCCAGACTCCTCCAGTTCCCTATAAACGGCGCGATCCTAACTACAAAATTTGATAGCTGAGACCTGTTGGTGTGCGGTCAACAACGATGATATGCATAGAGCTGGGCTCTCAGGCAGCACAGAACTATTCGTTGTTTTACCTCTAGACGAATATGTGAACATCTTGCTAATGGTGAAGAAAAATTAAATATTCCATGTCTATTCGTAGTTATCAGACAATAGCAAAAGGTGCCGGTTTCAAATTCCTGCCAGGCAAAAATCATTTGTATTGTCATTTCAGTTGCCAATATCACATTATTGGAGAACGTATTTAATATTTGATTGTGCTTAGCTAACAAATCATAAACGTACTGGCTTCTAGTTCCCAACTGCCACCATAACTTTACTTCATGGCATTTCACATTATTAAATACCTTTCTTCATTACTTCTCAAGAGCAATATAGACTTCATGGGGTTCCTGATGCAGTGCTTAATGTATCGTCATTTATTTCCGGATTTGGACATTCGACCCTGTAAACTGATACTGGTGAACCCTTCGATATCTTGCGTGTCTTTATGCCTAATCGAATCTCGATCAGACACGCAAGCTTTATTTGGTTAACAATGGGTTCAAATTTGGATCACGAACAACATCTCGTCATGTCAGGAATGCAGAACACTTCTGCAGTGTGACTTATTGTAATGAAGCTTAATTTACGAGTGTTAAGGACTGTCTCACATCTATTAACGTGTTTCCTAATATTTGTTGTATAACGGTATTAGTTTACATCTGGACTGGATACCATGGAGAACAGTGGTCTCTTGAGGTGCCCACTGTGTATAGTCACACGACTGTAACACAGCTATGTTGGTTGCATACAGTCAGGTTGGAATTCAGGGTTGGTCTGATTTTTGTGTTATTGAGTATACGTAACTACACTAGACTCTTATCCTCGCACATATCGGTGTCAGATTACTGGAAGTGCCAGATTGTTTAGAGTGTCTAAAAATTTAGTATAAACACTTTATCAAATCAAGAGATACATTCATTTTTACAGAAACGTAGCCCTTGAGTGTATACATGCATATTAGTATCAATCGACATTCACTATGAAACATGTCCCAAAGTTTTAGTTGTCACCATGATGATACGTGATGGTAGTATACTTTATCACACAAAGGCGTTACAAGCATTTCGTAGGTACTGCCATGTGTCTGATTGTTGCATAATGTACTCCAGGGAGACGTCTCCAGCTTCAGTACCAGCAATTTGAGATATCCTCATGTTCTCTCCTCCTATGTCCTCTTCTTCATCAGTTTCATCGTAACTTTCCTCTTTTATGCTGAAGTTTGGTCATAAATAGTTGCTCGTCCAACACTGCTGCGAGCAACCATGGTTTTTTGTGAAGAACCTCAGATCAGTTTATACGTAATTTAGATTTTCTGCTTGAGGTCTAGCATAACGTGTTTCCCTTTAGATGCCATGATAATGATCCGTAAGGAAAGCCACAGTTTCAAAGTGTACAGGAATGCTGAACATTATAATTAATTAATAACGTTGTAGACGAAATTTCATTATTGTGGACGTCATTTCAGGTTGAACGACTAGAAGCTGGAAGTGTGCTGGATTACTGAGAGGCTGGACTACTGAGGGCTGTATTAGCGAGAGTTTAGTGTACTCACTGTCATGTTTCATAAATTTTGACAACATACGGGTGCAGATAGTGCTTTTTATAGCAACAGGAATGACACCTAGTGTTTTCTTTGACTATAAACCTTTCACTGACCTACACAGTTACAATTAGGCCATGGATTTATAGGCAATAAAAAATGAATTTTAGGTGCCTTAAACAGGCTCTTTCAGTACCACATTTAGGCTACATAAAACCTAAAATAGGTCCAAAAAGTATTATGCAGAAAATTAAATGTAATGTAAAATAGACAGGGTTGAAAAATGAGCATGTTATATAAGGGGAGTTCAAAAAGAAACGAGCCGGGGACATAATTGCAGAAACCAGTACCTGTATGTTAGAAGTATTGACCCTGGCTGTTGAGACACTTGTCCCACTGTGACACAAGGCGGTGAATGGCTGTCTCATAAAATTCCCTGGGCTGCAATGTTAACCAGTTCTGCATGTACAGCTGGACGTTGTCGTCCGAGGTGAATCGTTTGCCCCTCAGAGCCTTTTTAAGGGGACCAAAAATAGCGTGATCACAGGGAGAGAAGTCCAGACTGTATGGAGGATGGCCAAGAACTTCCCATTTTAATTTCTGCAGGACTGCCGCGATTGTGTTGGCCGTATGAGGCTTTGTATTGTCGTGGAGCAGAATGACCCCACAGGGTGAGATGATATGGTCGTTTTGATTTGATCGCTTGATGAAGGGTGGTCAAGGTTTCTAGTAACGCTGGGCATTCACTTTTGTCCCGTGCTGGAGGAATTGAATCAGAAGGGGGCCATCTTGGTTAAAAAAGAACGTCACCGTAACCTTTTCGATTCACCTCGGACGACGACGTCCAGTTGTACGTGTGGAAGTGCTTGACATCACAGCCCTGGGAATTTTATGAGTCGCCGTTCACCGCCTTGTCACAGTGGGGTAAGTGTCTCAACAGCCACGGTCAATACTTCTATCATACAGGTACTGGTTTTTGTAATTATGCTTCCAGCTTGTTTCTTTTTGAATGCCCTTTATACTAATCACAAACCTTCCTAGTTTTGCCAAGATAAAGATATAGTACGAAACAATTATAACCATATGCCAAAATACTTGTAATATGTAATGTATGATATTAAATGCCAGACATGCCAGTGTTTTAAAACATTCAGATCATAGTTGGCTTCATAGCAAATAACAAACCGTTTCTAGATTTTCCAGAGAAAAACTATGACGCTTGTCAGTATTAATTTATATGCCGAAAAAGTAATGTTCTACATCAATGGATGTGAAAGGGGCAAACTTCACTTTCAACACATGTTGGACAGCAATGTTGCAATTGGGTAACTGGTTTTCTGCTAAGCATCTATGCTGTTGTCCCCAAGTCCTTCAGGGTGGTGTTGTTCACGAAACTTTGTGCATTTTTGCTCATACTTGTCCTCCCACTTCACATGTCGCTTCATTAATTTTATTTTTAATTTCTACCAGTAAAGAAATGTGCTTGTGAGATGGGTCTCCTTGAGCCTCGTAATAGGTAAATAATTCTTGCCATAAATGTATAGTCGGCTGTAATATAAGCCAAACCCCATTGGATTGAAGGATTCTTTGAGTAATTGTCTTGCTGAAGTTACAAAGATGGCACCCTTTGGTGAACTTTCAGTTAGCTTCTGGGCTGCTGAGAGATGGTTACTGTAGTCCACTTCTGCTACCCATGTGCCCCAGTGGGTAACAAGTTCAGGTGGTAATGGGATATCTGGAATTTGTACTTTGAATGCCTGTATCCTTGATGGTGTCTTACAACTTTCTTTACTATGGAAATCAATTTATTTACCTCGCGGAGTTCTTGCCTTATGTGATATGCTATTAGATTGATATCACGTGATACGTTACGTGCAGCATCCGAAAATTACCTCGAGCAATTAAACAGAGAGCCTACTCGTGGAGACAACATCTTGGACCTACTGATAACAAAAAGACCCGAACTTTTCGACTCTGTAAGCGCAGAACAGGGAATCAGTGATCATAAAGCCGTTGCAGCATCCCTGAATATAAAAAAAGGGAGGAAGGTTTATCTGTTTAGCAAGAGTAATAGGAGGCAGATTTCAGACTACCTAACACATCAAAACGAAAATTTTTGTTCCAACACTGACAATGAAAAAAGTTCAAGGCAATCGTAAAATTCGTTTGAGACAGGTAGGTGCCGAGTAAAACTGTGAGGGACGGGAAAAACCTAGCATGGTTCAACAACAAAGTTAGGAAACTACTGCGAAAGCAAAGGGAACTTCACTGCAAATTTAAACGCAACCAAAACCTCTCAGACAAACAGAAGCTAAGCGATGTCAAAGTTAGCGTAAGGAGGGCTTGATTAGATTAGGTTAGGTTAGGTTAGGATAGGCTAGGGTAGGTTTTATGCGTGAAGCGTTCAGTAAATTCGAAAGTAAAATTCTATGTACCGACTTGACAGAAAATCCTAGGAAGTTCTGGTCTTATGTTAAATCAGTAAGTGGATCGAAACAGCATATCCAGACACTTTGGGATGATAATGGCATTGAAACAGAGGATGACACGCTTAAAGCTAAAATACTAAACACCTTTTTCCTAAGCTATTTCACAGAGGAAGACCGTACTGCAGTTCCTTCTCTAAATCCTCGCACGAACGAAAAAATGGCTCACATCGAAATAAGTGTCCAAGGAATAGAAAAGCAACTGAAATCACTCAACAGAGGAAAGTCCACTGGACCTGACAGGATACCAATTCGATTCTACACAGAGTACGCGAAAGAGCTTGCCCCCTTCTAACAGCCGTGTACCGCAAGTCTCTAGAGGAATGGAAGGTTCCAAATGATTGGAAAAGAGCACAGGTAGTTCCAGGGTCGTTGAGCAAATGCGCAAAACTATAGGCCTATATCTCTGACATCGATCTGTTGTAGAATTTTAGAACATGTTTTTTGCTCGCGCATCATGTCATTTCTGGAAACCCAGAATCCACTCTGTAGGAATCAACATGGATTCCGGAAACAGCGATCGTGTGAGACCCAACTCGCTTTATTTGTTCATGAGACCAAGAAAATATTAGATACAGGCTCCTAGGTAGATGCCATTTTCATTGACTCCCGGAAGGCGTTCAATACAGTTCCGCACTGCAGCCTGATAAACAAAGTAAGAGCCTACGGAATATCAGACCAGCTGTGTGGCTGGATTGAAGAGTTTTTCGCAAACAGAACACAGCATGTTGTTCTCAATGGAGAGACGTCTACAGACGTTAAAGTAACCTCTGGCGTGCCACAGGGGAGTGTCATGGGACCATTGCTTTTCACAATATATATAAATGACCTAGTAGACAGTGTCGGAAGTTCCATGCGGCTTTTCGCGGATGATGCTGTAGTATAAAGAGAAGTTGCAGCATAAGAAAATTGCAGCGAAATGCAGGAAGATCTGCAGCTGATAGGCACTTGGTGCAGGGAGTTGCAACTGACCCTTAACATAGACAAATGTAATGTATTGCGAATACATAGAAAGGAGGATCCTTTATTGTATGATTATATGATAGCGGAACAAACACTGGTAGCAGTTACTTCTGTAAAATATCTGGGAGTATGCCTACGGAACGATTTGAAGTGGAATGATCATATAAAATTAATTGTTGGTAAGGCGGGTGCCAGGTTGAGATTAATTGGGAGAGTTCTTAGAAAATGTAGTCCATCAACAAAGGAGGTGGCTTACAAAACACTCGTTCGACCTATACTTGAGTATTGCTCATCAGTGTGGGATCCGTACCAGGTTGGGTTGACAGAGGAGATAGAGAAGATCCATAGATGAGCGGCGCGTTTCGTCACAGGGTTATTTGGTAAGCGTGATAGTGTTACGGAGATGTTTAGCAAACTCACGTGGCAGACTCTGCAAGAAAGGCGCTCTGCACCGCGGTGTAGCTTGCTGTCCAGGTTTCGAGAGGGTGCGTTTCTGGATGAGGTATCGAATATATTGCTTCCCCCTACTTATACCTCCTAAGGAGATCACGAATGTAAAATTAGAGAGATTCGAGCACGCACATAGTCTTTCCCGCAGTCTTTCTTACATCTACATCTACATACATACTCCGCAAACCACCATACGATGCGTGGCGGGGGTACCTCGTACCACAACTAGCCTCTTCTCTCCCTGTTCCACTCCCAAACAGAACGAGGGAAAAATGACTGCCTATATGCCTCTGTACGAGCCCTAATCTCTCTTATCTTATCTTTGTGATCTTTCCCCGAAAAAAAAGTTGGCGGCAGTAAAATTGTACTGCAGTCAGCCTCAAATGCTGGTTCTCTAAATTTCCTCAGCAGCGATTCACGAAAAGAACGCCTCCTTTCCTTCAAAGACTCCCACCCGTGTTCCTGAAGCATTCCCGTAACTCTCGGGTGATGATCAAACCTACCAGTAACAAATCTAGCAGCCCGCCTCTGAATTGTTTCTATGTCCTCCCTCAATCCGACCTGATAGAGATCCCAAACGCTCTATTCAAGAATAGGTCGTATTAGTGTTTTATAAGCGGTCTCCTTTACAGGTGAACCACATCTTCCGAAAATTCTACCAATGAACCGAAGACGACTATCCGCCTTCCCCACAACTGCCACTACATGCTTGTCCCACTTCATATCGCCCTGCAATGTTACGCCCAAATATTTAATCGGCGTGACTGTGTCAAGCGCTACACTACTGATGGAGTATTCAAACATTATGGGTTTTTTTTCCTATTCATCTGCATTAATTTACATTTAGTTATATTTAGAGTTAGCTGCCATTCTTTACACCAATCACAAATCCTGTCCAAGTCATCTTGTATCCTCCTACAGTCACTCAATGACGACACCTTCCTGCACACCACAGCATCATCAGCAAACAGCCGCACATTGCTATCCACCCTATCCAAAGATCATTTATGTAGATAGAAAACAACAGCGGACCTACCATACTTCCCTGGGGCACTCCAAATGATACCCTCACCTCCGATGAACACTCACCATCGAGGACAACGTACTGGTTTCTATTACTTAAGAAGTAATCAAGCCAATCACATATTTGGGAACCAATCCCATATGCTCGTACCTTAGGAGTCTGCAGTGGCACACCGAGTCAAACGCTTTCCGGACGTCAAGGAATATGGCATCCGTCTGATACCCGTCATCCATGGTTCGCAAGATATCATGCGAAAAAAGGGCGAGTTGTGTTTCGCAGGAGCGATGCTTTCTAAAGCCGTGCTGATGCATGGACAGCAACTTCTCTGTCTCAAGGAAATTAATTATATTATGTATAATATGTTTGAGAATCCTGCAATAAACCGATGTTAAGGATATTGGTCTGTAATTTTGAGGATCCGTTCTTCTACCCTTCTTATATACAGGCGTCACCTATGCTTTTTCTCCAGTCGCTCGGGACTTTACGTTGGTTCTTCCCGCGAACCATACGCGAATGGAACAGGAAAGGGAGGTAATGACAGTGGCACGTAAAGTGCCCTCCACCACACACCGTTATGTGGCTTGTGGAGTATAAATGTAGATGTAGAAATGGTAGAACACTTGAAATACTGCAACGATGTGTGCAGCAGCTTCTGTGAAGGTCCAGAGCATCTTCTTTCATCAACGCCATTTGAATATAGCACCTTCAGCCTATTGTTGACAAACTGCGCACCTGTTTGCTGGTTAGTCTTTGGAAGTTGTTTTGAACAAATCAAGTAAGTCCCAGATGGTGCGTCTGGGTCCAACTTGCCAACAGACTGACTTGTACTGTACCAATTAAAAATGTCAATAGGTGCATTAACAGAAATCCACATCCAAGACTCCCCAATATCCACTTGAATTTTTTGCAAAGCGTCAGTGTAAGTTGTATCCACAAATTTTTATGCAATGTTGACTCTGCAGGAGCAGTCTGACGGCAGTGTTTCTTAATAAAACCTTTGAACACAGGTTTACTAGTTTTCGAAAAGGAAGGTTTGCTGCTACAATAGCATGTCACAAGTCACTGCACAACTGGCTCTTCTTGATGGATTCATCAGATGTCTCTGTTTACACTGTTTGCTTCATTTTCGTTTAATATTTGCCTCATCAGGGTGTATACGTGGACAAGGAAAAAAAATTCCTGGATTTTCCGGTTAAAAATACATTTTCTCCTGTGTGAAAATACACTTTCTCCATGTTAAGTGACATTATACTTTCCCTCAAACTGTAAAAGCTATCAATCCTTTGAATGGCTATGGTTTTATACACCAGGGTAGAATGTCTCAGTACTTTAGACAATCCTCAATATTGCCATGACCACTTTCATCACATAACCTGCTTGCCCACCGACTAACTGTAGTGCGATCGATAGCATCATCTCCATACACCTTTTCAACCAACGTCAAGTGTAGTAGCCATCTTAAAGACATGCTGTGACAGCGCCACTCGCGGGAACAGGTTGAACTAAGTTTGAAAACAAGCGGGAAGGATGTATCTACACACTGTAAAACTTTCACACATGCAGAATAAAAACAGTATTTTTACAAAAATAGTGTGCATTTCTTTTGGTGGACACTCGTAATTTCAGTTCCGGCGACAGGGCTTCGTGTATTACAGTATTTATTCCTTATCACATAATTAACTCTATTTAGAAGAAACGTGAACATTTCTGGTGACATTCTAAGATAGTTAAAAGACCTTCTTGGCTCTTCCATTATAAAATATTGTAGCAAGTTTGCTGAGCAACCGAGGTCACGTCTTTTCCTCATCCAGACACGAATCGAAACACGTTTCTTATTTTTTGCTTATGCAGCGATTCCACACAACAAGCTTTAACTACATCACAACTCATGCGACGTGCAGCTGCCAAAACTTTCATTTCAGACACGACTCAGGAGCCTACAAAACGACGAAACTGAAATGTATACTGGTGTCGCCGGGTCTACAATCATATATGAAACTATTCGCGTGCAACTCATTCCACGCAACGAGTGGCGCAACCCAATATCGTCTTATACACTAGGCTTAACCCCTTTCAAACCACCATTTGCAATATTTTCCCGCGACCTGTTACAAATAGGTTCGTTTCAGCAGTTGGCAGAGAGCTCCAGATAATAGGCGTCACTGCGCTTGCGCAGCTACGATGACGTAGGTAGCCCGTATGTTCGTTCATTAAAGACCTTACATTATTTCGTAAAAGAAAAAAGACAGCGGAGGATACTCCAAAAGCATCGGAATTTCGCGAACCATACTCAAATTCATAATTCGGCTTATAGTGCACATTCATATGTCCAGATTCCCAATGAAGTAGGCCTCGACCTTGAAACGTAACAGCCCATTAAGACCCACTTAAAACGAACATTTTCCAGTCTGATCAGAATCGCACATGTAAACAAAATATGTAACTCGTCTAGAAAAAATTATAACTGTAAAAATAACTGTTTAATCTCTTTCACTTCAAAGGGTAGAAGCTCTGTAATTGAAGGGAACAATTCCCATGAAGGGAGCCTCTAGTAATTAATAAAAAATGTAAATGTGTTATTGTAATTTCTTATTCGAGAATTTATTCTTGAATAAAATAACAGATATGTACTAATATCGTAGTGTACTAGCTGTTCTGGAGTAAATATACAATCAGATATGTATTTCAATTTTTCAATGTAAATTTTAATTGTTAATTAATTAAAAAATTATTCTAAACAATGCCGAGGATTGTTCGGGATTGTTAAGAAAGTATAAATAGTTACAGCCATGTTGGCAAAGGGAGTCAGTAATTTGTGTGATATTGGACAGAAAGCATGTAGCTTGTTGATCACGATTTTTGTAAGTGTGTTACAACTTATTTCAGATTTGTCAAGATGCGTTTAATTACTTTGAAATTGTAACAAATATTCAGCTAAAACACAATACGTGATTGACTTTTAATTTTATCTTTTCCGACGTTGGAATTTTTACAGTGACTGAGAATTTAGGACTTCTGCTGTGACAGATTGCCAGATACGATAAGTAAAATAAGGCATAAGCACATTACAATTGGTGTATGGAGCTGGGGTGCAGTGTAATTCTGTAAACTAATCTTGTATTTTGTTTCAGAGTTAACCCGCTTGTTGGAATAATATTCCATTTTTTTCGAGAACAGAACAACGAAGAAAGTGAGTAGCACTACGAAGGAAGTAATGATACTTATGTGAAAACGCAACTTGGAGATGCAACTGTAAGTACAAAATTTATTTGAATTTTTACTTTTGGAAATTGTTTTTTCATCTGTATTGTCATTATGGAGGACAATAGGGAGGTTGACAACAATAGGGAAGTTAACGATAATGGGGAGGTTAATGGAAACAAGCAAAGTAGCGTAGATATTACTGATAATAATGTAGTTAATCGAGACAATGAAGTCGGAGAGGATAGTGATCACAGTAGTGTATGTTCACCCTTTCGTGGATTTGAACCTAATGTATCAGCCTTGGATAGGTTACTTCAACTTACGGAAGAATAAAAACGATCGATGGAAGAACGAAAACGATCGATGAATGAACAAAAACGGTCAATTGACGAACATAGAATCACAGAGTTTATAAAAATGCTGGGATAAAGTAGACGAAAATTCCAGACATGTGTCGACTATATAAGGGGAAACTGCCACCTTGAAACAGGAATACCAAAATTCGAAGAGAGACTAGATTCTGTGGAAAATTTCGAAAAAGTTGCTACTGTTTAAGTGTTACAATTAAAAAAGCTTAACAAAGATTTCGTAAAGAAGTTCACAGAAACAGACCCAAATATACAAAATTTCACTATAATTGCAAATGAGAATTTCGCAGAGTTAAAAGAAGATGTAGGCACTTGTTTAGTCGAAATTTCGAACTTCAAATCAAAATTCTGTTCAGAAACTAAACAAGCCAGAATTAAGTCAGAATTTTTGAATGGGCCAAATTTCAAACCAGGTAGTGGACGTATGAAAATCTTTTGTGAACAACAATTACGAAACTTCCTGGCAGATTAAAACTGTGTGCCCGACCGAGACTCGAACTCGGGACCTTTGCCTTTCGCGGGCACACAGTTTTAATCTGCCAGGAAGTTTCATATCAGCGCACACTCCGCTGCAGAGTGAAAATCTCATTCTGGAACAATTACGAACTTTGGTGCATCTTGATAAACCACTGGACAAGATGAACCAGATGATGCGTTAAAACGTAGATTGCCAAACAGGGTACAGTGGGGTCTTGTCTACGGACCTGATGATACAATTGAACAATTTATTAGATATATAGACAAACTGGACTTAGCATGGGAGAGAAATGACAGATGTAATGACAGACCTGAGGATAGCAGGAATAACAATAACAGAGCTTTCAATGATTATTCTAATAGTATATTCAGAAATGACAACAGAAGAGATGGGGAGAGGAATGATAGGCAGAGACCAAAGAACAGGAATTTTGAACCAAGAAATAGGCAGTGGGGGCAAAATCAGGGACACAATATTAACAATGGTCTGGTAAACTAAGACCTGCCTCTTTCGGAGCCTGGCGAAATGGGGCACATAGAAATGGGAATTACAATCAGACACATTGTAGTAATTTCAGAAGGGGAAGGGGCAGAACAAATAGAACGTACCAAAATGTTGTACCCAGAATACAACCTATAGTTAGTAGAATGAAGTTAGATAGGGAATTTTAGGAAATTTTTTTATCTGAAAACAAAGATGAGCAAAAAGTAGAAAATTTAAATTAGAAGAAAACACTTTTGACAACATTCTTTAACAGTAGAAATGCAGTAGTAGTTGTTGATAGTGATCAGAACAGATCTGATGAGTATGGTTTAGTGAGAATGTTGAGTGAATGTGAAATGAGTAAAAAAGCTGATACTGGTGCTGTATGTGTGGAAGCTGATGTTCATGTGCTTGGCATTGGAAATGAGAATGATAGAGTAATTCCTAATGAGATTGCAGTAGATAATAGACAGGAAAATGAGGATGTGGTAGAACAGAGTAGTCACAGTGTTGAGGTTGTTGAAGAAGTGTGTGAAGAGAGAAATGAGTTTGGTATTGAAAATAATATTAGGCCTAAGTGTGACGCTAATGTTTCTGATGAGAATGTCTCAGATGATGATGATAATGATGTTGATGATAATATGTTGCCTGCAGAATTAGATGTAATGGTATATGTAAAAGTTAAAGTTGATGATTTGATGCTGAATGATTCTGGAAATTCTGGTGTGTGCTCGAGTAACGAGTTAGAAACTAACAGAGCAGTGCCTGATAGATTAATGTTACCAGTTGATGTTAGTGATGTTCTGTCTGAATGTGTTTGTGAAAATGGAAAATAAGATCTAATTAGTGACAGAGTACTAAATGTAGTCAAATGACTATAGTAGCAAATGTCAGTATACGGTGATCAAAAGTGTAAGGTCGTAAGTGAAATTTGTCAAAGTGTGTACTCAGATGATAAAATTGCCAAGAAAAATATGGAACAGTCTCCTGGTAGTAATATGATTAGCAAATGTGTACAAGTAGTGAAGGAAGGGAGTGTGTGTGTTGAAATCAGTAGCTTGCAGACAGATTTGAGGAACCTTAGCAAAAACAATTACCTAGTTAATGAAAGTTTCACAAAACCAAATAAACAACCAGCAAATAGTAAACTTGTGCTGAAGAATTTATACTTTATACCACACAGACAAATCCGTGTTGTACACCTTGTCATGCCAAGCTATGAATATTTTGAGCCAGTAGTCATGAAAATACTAATTGAAAGAAAATTACAACTCATAAAAAGCTCAATTAATGTTCACTGCTTTTTGCAAATTCAAACACTGAGAAGTGAGAAATTGGATAACTTAACACATTTGAAGCTAATACTGTAAAATATTTTTTGCAGTTTATATTCATATTTCTTTTATGTGTGAATTTTTGCATATTTTATCTATATTTATCTATTCATAGAGTGGGGGTTGAAAAGGGTATATTTTAACATTTGAAGGGGTCGGAGAGATATAGTCATAAGCCACATCGAACTAGTTTTGAGATACAGCGAGTTTAAAGTTCAACGGAGGTCTGAAAATGTTTAATACAAAATAGAAACTTTATTTCTACTGCAAACACTTGCTTAATACTTGCGAGGCATGTTGTTAAATAGTCAACTCTCTGCATGCTATAAAATATTAATTTTAGAATGATTCTAATTAAGATGTAGTCAATGGTGGCTTATGACTATATCTCCCAAAAAATTGTTTAAAACATAAAGTATGAATTTGTAAGGATTTATTTTAACTACTCTTACACAGAAAGCAGAATATATAATTTTTACACATTAATATATACAGATCAGGTATCTGAGATGTATAAATTACTTTTTCATTGATACAGTTACATCAAGGAAGTTCCTCTACCTCATCATTGTACACATTATTTCCAGTACATGACCGAAAGAAATCTTTATTTGCTTCAGGTATGTATGGCATAAGAGACAGTACATCATCAATTTTTTTCTGGTTAATTGGTAGTGGCTTTCTGTACTTTATTGGCAGCTGATATGGATTTGGTTCGACTAGCCTTCCTTTCTTTTTGACATGAATATCCACTGACATGAAAGCTCCTATGTCTGAATAAGAGTGCTTTACACTTAGCTTGAAGGGATCTTCAGACTCAAACTTAAATTGAGTAGCTTCACTGAAATGGTGGGGATCTCCAGACGTGGATTCTGTACGCTTTGAGATCAATGTCTTCAGGCTTTCCAAACTTCTGAAGTCTTCTCTTTCTATTTTAGTTACAATGAAATGTTTTGGACTCACGCATTTTATTACTTCTGCCCATTCATCTGGAGTGTACACTATTGGACGTCTGTTTCTTGCATACCGTTCAATGCGACCAAAATCACGATTGCAAGGTAGCATGGTGCGACCTACCACAGGGAAGTAATGCTGGACAGCATCAAATCTTTTGGTAGCAACAAGGGACCTTTCCAAAGCAATAATAGTCCAATTCTTTGTCTGACCCTTGCAGTTGTCTGTGATTATGTGGAGATGTTTTGTCTGAGGATTAGTTATCTCCAAGTACTTCAATAAGCAGCTCCCAACCTCATCTGAACCCCGTCCACCATCTTCCTCGCTCCACAGAAACATATAACCCTTATTTGATCCACAGTCATGGATACCATATGTCCATATTTTCCTCTTGTAAAATGCTGGACCAACTGTTAGTTTAGGTGTGGGGAACGTTTGCTGCATATCCATTGCTATCACATGATGCTCTTTCGAATTTTCTTTAGCCAGAGCAGTTAAAGACGCAATCATATTTTGTCCTCTGTCAGCTTTTTTGAGATGCAGTTCATATTGTTGTTTCTTTTCTGTGACTTCTGCACATAATTCTGGGTTATTTATTGCAATTAGAAATCCATCACATTTTGAACAGGTGTCTCTTTTTGGTAATTTGAAGCCTATGTTAAATTCAAATACGAAAATTTCTATGAATTTACTTTCAGATACTGCAGGAACCTGCTTTTCCTTGCAATATTCTGAGTATTTATCTCGAAATAAGGAAGCAGTTGTGAGATCACAATCCAAATACACTTTATTGGGGTTC
Source organism: Schistocerca nitens (assembly GCF_023898315.1). Taxonomy (NCBI): domain Eukaryota; kingdom Metazoa; phylum Arthropoda; class Insecta; order Orthoptera; family Acrididae; genus Schistocerca; species Schistocerca nitens. The sequence continues at coordinate 273,891,735 of NC_064614.1, read as the reverse complement.
TGTTGCCTACTGTAATGACATATTTCGGTATGGCGTTGAGAAATTCTCTAACACTTTGTACCGCTTCGTCTTGAAATTTATGTGGGTAGTTGCCATGTTTTCCTGAAAGAAAAAAAGATGAGCTTACATCCTCTTCCTAATAGAAATATTTGTATAGTACTCAGTTTGAGTACATCCCTAACTTATAGCACAGAGTAACATACATACCTCTTCCATCTTCTTTTGGCACTGCAAATCCCTGCTTCATTTGATGTTGCAAATTCCTCACTCTTCATGCATGTATCTGTAAGCCATGAACCCTTAGGGAAGCTTCCTTGCAGATCATGACTTCTATTCCGCATACCCTCACATTATAAGAAAATGTAACATCCCTGGATGATATTTTCTTGGAAGCCATTTTTGGATAGCTCTGAAAGAAATTATGACAAATATAACAAAATGAAATAAATAGGCAAAATATTAAGCCATTTTTATTTAAATAGTGAACAAACCTCCGCTATTTCGGTTTCATTTTCATACAGCTCATCAGGTAAGTATTCTGGGCATTAAAGTTTCCTATGTTCCAAAATGAATGAAAAATGTTTTCTTCCTCTCCAAGCAGTTTTGTGAAGCATTTATTTAAACAAGTACAGGGACTTCCTATAGTAGCAGCCTGAACAGTCTTGTGGGTTTTTAAAGACTTATACTGCTAACCAGCATTTCGTCGACGTTTTGCTTTATTTTTCTTCCACTGATCAATATTTCGCTTTCTTTTCCGTGAAGGCTTTGGTTTTTCGGGTGATTCTTCATTTATTCTACTTATTTCAAGCTATAATATGAAGAGCAAAATAGTCTAAGAATTTGTGTGAGATATAGTCATAAGCCACACAAAACATTAAATTTCGCTAAAATCACATTAATGAGAAAATATTTTTTACACATCTTTTGCCTTTGAAACTACATTATTGCACCATTAAGCAGTAATATAAATGTGCCCATCAAGTTTCATCATTAACACACAGGATGGCTGTCAAATGCGTTGGCAATGTTGAGAGAAACAAAGTCACAAGCCACAGAAAATTAATCGCCAGAAATAAACCGTTTTATATACTTACCGAAACATCATCTGAGCTGGAACTGCTGGTCGATGGATGCCAAGATTCATCACTGACAGGATCCAAAGGGTAAAGCTCTTCACTTCCACTACTGTCTGTGTCAAATATGCGTTGAAGACCCGAAGACGCTTCAGACGTTCCTGAGCCACCTGCCATCTTGCCGTGGCTTGTGACTATGTATCTTCTGAAACTACTACCAGATGGCACAGCATAGAACTGCACTCCATCATAGCCTGCCGTCTGTTGCAGTAAAATGGAACTTTTTCAACACATTGTGAAGAAGACATTGTTAAGAATGCCGCAACATGAAAAACTCAATTTCGTGAAAGTTGTGGCTTATGACTATATCTCTCCGAGCCCTTCATTTGTGTATGCTTTTACCTGGCATAGATTGGGGGTTGTTTGATTTTTATGTAGGACCATTTGAATTTGTTGTTATTTGGACTCAGGAATATTACGCACCTGAAATTATACAAACAGCCTTCATTACTCATATAACATCACAAGAATTGTCTTTCCCCAGGAGATTGCAAGCTCTTTTTGCAATTTGGGGGTGGACGAACCCAAGGCTCTGAGCTGGTGTGACTCTTTCCTTTTCAAGTCACACCCTCTCTTACTTTTCTGTACAAACTCATCCTCTTCCACTTTATGTTTCAGACAAATACTTAAGAGACTGGGTGCTGAAAGGAATTGGTGCACGTAATTTATACAAAGTCAGCTCCTCTTTTCTGGTTATCTGGATACGAGTACAAACTTTGGGTGGGTTTAAAATATGATATATTTATCATACCTTTAGAATGGCTGAACTACCCATTTTACTCCTAATATTAACCCATTCATATTTAACCACTGGTACTTTACCCTTTGCCTTAACCTATTTTTGAATTTACCTTATCTGTGCCCCATTTTATTTACTGTCTGGTCTGATGTTGCTACATCATGTCTAATGTGGTGACGATCAACGAGAAGTCTGTCAACTGGTTATTGAGCAGTATATATTCGGGAAGTACCCTGCAGATAATTGCCAATGTAAATCTGATTCTGTGGTGGCATGTGGCCATGGTGGCTCTCAGTCTCTACAAGAAGATGCTGAAAAATTTGGAATGAGTACATCTATGCTACGAGAAGAAGGTGCCTTTGACAGTTATTGTGGGCAAATCCCTTTATCCGTCCTTGTGGTTTCCTGACATGAAATGTTCATGCTCATGTTGGTTCAGTTGCTCTAAAGTCTGAGTTTGACTTGTAAAGAAATGAGGACGTTTGATCCTACAAGTGGTACAGTCATTATGTCTATGTGCATTTTAACAGTTGAAAACTGAAATAATGTTTCCATGAAAATAGATGTCTGAAAGGCTAACAATGACTGTTTCTAGTAAATTGCTTGACAGCTACCTTTACATGATACGATGCACACTATAATCATCTGTTTAATCTGGTCTACCTAGATTTAATACAATGATATACTGTGCTACATGCAATATAATTCTTGTAATCACACATTGTCAATGTATTCTCAAGTTTATGAGAGTTTATCTGTACGCACTGCTGTTTGAAATATTTTCTGCCTACGGTATACTTAATACAATGACATACTGTTATATGCAACATGGTTCTCAGTAACCACTTATTATTAATGTTCTATTCCTTTCAAAAGAAATATAGTTACTTTAATTAATCTACAACTTACAGGCACAAAATTAGAACTACTGATGTATTGACATATATTATACTGTGAAGTGCTGTCACATGCAACCTAATTCTCTGTAATCATTCATTGTCTAAGAGGTAAACTGCTTTCTTGCGACATAAGAGCCTACTCCAGTTATTATTAACAGCAATATCATAACTATAATTGATTCTATCACTCTGCTAATGACTGTTTATTTATACGTAGTGCCACTTGAATATCTTTTATCTTTGCCTTATATAAAATTTTGTAACATTATAAACACATGGAATATGTCTTGAAATTAATGTAAGACTTATATATGCCTTGTCAATTGGAAAGGGGACTTATATATCACTTGGCTGAGATTCCAGTAACTTTAATTTCATATCTCAGACCTGCCTCGTGCTTAATTTTGAAAGAGTAAAAAAAAAAAAAAAATCTTTTTGTCATTATCACACTTATCTCTGTGGTGTTTAGCAAATATATTGATGCATAAGAAAATACTTCACATAATATGAACATTGTAACACTTGGATGATCTGCCCAATTAGGCAGTTGACTTTGTTTATTAATTGATATGAGATATGCTGTATTTCGATGAATTTGGGTACCTTATTTCTATATTATTATATTTATGTACTAATTTATGTTTGAGCAGCAACAGATATCAGAGGAATACAGTAATTCTGTACCTCGCTTTAGTATTTTCATGTTTATTTCTCAGATATGTCACAGGTTTCACTACCTCATGTTTAAGTACTTGATTATGTTTGATCAAACCTGGATACTAGAGGGACTACTTGTAAGTCGGCTGGTAGGATCTAACATTTGTTACTTGGGTTGGCCAATACAGCATTACATATGTCATTTACTCTGTCCTGCAGAAAGCTAATTGTTCACCCTTCATTGATTAGTCAATAGGGAGTGTTGGGGTTAATTTTTGGGGACTGGGAAGGTGAAGCTGTGTCAAGTCCGTTCTGCAGGGAATGCCAAACACTCTTCTCCCTCCGGTGCCACAATGAAGTGCTGGAACAGTGGGAGCCCTGGGTAGGGGGTTTCCTGTCTTTGGGGTCTGTCTTTTCTTCTTCATCTCCGACACTCCGAACCCTCTGTTTCATTTCTTACTTCTCATTAGAGTGCCAAGCTATCCTTCCCTCTGTCCACATGCATTTGTCTCTATTGCTGAGACCCTTCTAGTTTACCGTGTCAGTTTTACTAAGCGACTAAAACCTATTTTATAGGAGGATCCGGGGAACAAGCTAGCATTTCTGTGTTATTAGATGTAACTATGCTCTGTCATACTATATTATTTGTTTATGTATGATTTTGTTGTGTGTTGTCACCCAATTGGTAAACAGTTACTTATGTATTTCCTTTTCCTAAATACCAGCACTCAAAGTTGTGATTACTTACTTATAAACAAATATGCTCTGTTAATATATTATTGTGAGGAGAATGACTCACCTACTACACACTGTACTACCATGCATAATGTTTGTTAAATATTGTGAGGAATGGCTCACTAATGTTTGGTAAATATCATGAGGAATGTCTCACTTACACTGCTCTCAGTATTTATCAATGTCTAAGTTTGTTGTATGTATTTTTTTTTTTTTTCTTATACCAGCGCTCAAAGTTGTGAACACTCACTCATATGCAAGTATGCTTTGTCAATATATTGTCGTGAGGAATGACTTGCTTATACTATTCTCTGTCACATAATTATTATGTTTCATGTGTAATGCTGTTCTAATCTGTGGGGTGTATCATCTTTTCTTCTTCAACTCCAACACTCCAAATTTCCTATTTAATTTCTTACTCCAGAGTACAAAGCTATTCTTCCCCCTGTCCACATGCATATACCTCTATTGCTGAGATCATTCTAATTTACCATATCAACACTTGTCGTTAAATAAGTTTTAAATAATTTTATAGGTGATATATAATGCTCAAACCAACTTACCAATTTACAAAACCTATTCATATTATTGTCATGATGTATCTATCACTTATGAACCAATTACCAATGTATAATGCTCAACCATGTAATTGTCATGATGTATCTGTCACTTACGTACCAATTTACCAATATATAATGCTCAAACCAACTTACCAATGTATAAAACCTATTCATATTATTGTCATGATGTACCAATCATTTATGATTCATTTATTGTGTATACACTTACTAGTGTATAATGCCTAACCATGTTTTGTCATGATGTACCAATCATTTACGATTCATTTATTGTGTATTCACACCCAATTGGTGAACACATACCTGTATATAAGGCCCAAACACATAGTAGTTGGTGCTATTTCAATTAATTATAAAAAATAACCAATATGATGTATTAGTCACTTATATTGCCACTCAGAGTAATATGTAACTGCACTCTTACGTATAATTCTGTTAATTAATGTGTGAATGATTGTAAAGGACAGGAGTGAAGCATCAGATGTGTCTTGACAAATGAAAAATAGTAAGACTCGTCACTGGTCAGACATTTCATCCTATAAAGTAGTCTGCGTACTACAAACTTCAAGATTATCCATAAAGCAGTCTGCGTACTACACACATAAAGAGTATTTACATTTATGTAAAGTACAGATTAGTGCATTTACACTTAGGAATTTTGTAGTAGTTTGAAACTCTAAGTTACACGTTAGCTTCTTGCCTTGTACCATTGAGTAATAGTTTTGCATAATGCTTCATAATTAATTTACGTTTTTAATCAAACATAAGATTTATCTCATACCATAAGTAAAATGCTGGTTCCTCCAGTTTATTGCAAAATGTGTACTGTTACATAGATCTGTCAGAAAAGGTTTTGTTCAACTTTCAGTTTCACAAATCCTTTTGGGGGTTTTGAAACGTAACAGCCCATTAAGAACGACTTAAAATGAACATTTTCCAGTCTAATTCAGAATCGCACATGTAAACAAAATATGTAACTCGTCTAGAAAAAAAAATAACTGAAAAAATAACTGTTTAATCTCTTTCACTTCAAAGAGTAGAAGCTCTGTAAATGAGGGGAACAATTCCCATGAATGGAGCCTCTAGTAATTAATAAAAAATGCAAATGTATTACAGTAATTTCTTATTCGAGAATTTATTCTCTAATATAACAACAGACATGTACTAATATCATAGTACACTAGCTGTTCTGGAGTAAATACACCATCAGATATGTATTTTCAATTTTTCAATGTAAATTTTAATTGTTAATTAATCAAAAAATGATTCTAAACAATGCCGAGGATTGAAACTTCCTGGCAGATTAAAACTGTGTGCCCGACCGAGACTCGAACTCGGGACCTTTGCCTTTCGCGGGCAAGTGCTCTACCAACTGAGCTACCGAAGCACGACTCACGCCCGGTACTCACAGCTTCACTTCTGCCAGTATCTCGCCTCCTACCTTCCAAACTTTACAGAAGTTCTCCTGCGAACCTTGCAGAACTAGCACTCCTGAAAGAAAGGATATAGCGGAGACATGGCTTAGCCACAGCCTGGGGGATGTTTCCAGAATGAGATTTTCACTCTGCAGCGGAGTGTGCGTTGATATGAAACTTCCTGGCAGATTAAAACTGTGTGCCCGACCGAGACTCGAACTCGGGACCTTTGCCTTTCGCGGGCAAGTGCTCTACCAACTGAGCTACCGAAGCACGACTCACGCCCGGTACTCACAGCTTCACTTCTGCCAGTATCTCGCCTCCTACCTTCCAAACTTTACAGAAGTTCTCCTGCGAACCTTGCAGAACTAGCACTCCTGAAAGAAAGGATATAGCGGAGACATGGCTTAGCCACAGCCTGGGGGATGTTTCCAGAATGAGATTTTCACTCTGCAGCGGAGTGTGCGCTGATATGAAACTTCCTGGCAGATTAAAACTGTGTGCCCGACCGAGACTCGAACTCGGGACCTTTGCCTTTCGCGGGCAAGTGCTCTACCAACTGAGCTACCGAAGCACGACTCACGCCCGGTACTCACAGCTTCACTTCTGCCAGTATCTCGCCTCCTACCTTCCAAACTTTACAGAAGTTCTCCTGCGAACCTTGCAGAACTAGCACTCCTGAAAGAAAGGATATAGCGGAGACATGGCTTAGCCACAGCCTGGGGGATGTTTCCAGAATGAGATTTTCACTCTGCAGCGGAGTGTGCGCTGATATGAAACTTCCTGGCAGATTAAAACTGTGTGCCCGACCGAGACTCGAACTCGGGACCTTTGCCTTTCGCGGGCAAGTGCTCTACCAACTGAGCTACCGTGCTTCGGTAGCTCAGTTGGTAGAGCACTTGCCCGCGAAAGGCAAAGGTCCCGAGTTCGAGTCTCGGTCGGGCACACAGTTTTAATCTGCCAGGAAGTTTCATATCAGCGCACACTCCGCTGCAGAGTGAAAATCTCATTCTGGAAACATCCCCCAGGCTGTGGCTAAGCCAGGTCTCCGCTATATCCTTTCTTTCAGGAGTGCTAGTTCTGCAAGGTTCGCAGGAGAACTTCTGTAAAGTTTGGAAGGTAGGAGGCGAGATACTGGCAGAAGTGAAGCTGTGAGTACCGGGCGTGAGTCGTGCTTCGGTAGCTCAGTTGGTAGAGCACTTGCCCGCGAAAGGCAAAGGTCCCGAGTTCGAGTCTCGGTCGGGCACACAGTTTTAATCTGCCAGGAAGTTTCATATCAGCGCACACTCCGCTGCAGAGTGAAAATCTCATTCTGGAAACATCCCCCAGGCTGTGGCTAAGCCAGGTCTCCGCTATATCCTTTCTTTCAGGAGTGCTAGTTCTGCAAGGTTCGCAGGAGAACTTCTGTAAAGTTTGGAAGGTAGGAGGCGAGATACTGGCAGAAGTGAAGCTGTGAGTACCGGGCGTGAGTCGTGCTTCGGTAGCTCAGTTGGTAGAGCACTTGCCCGCGAAAGGCAAAGGTCCCGAGTTCGAGTCTCGGTCGGGCACACAGTTTTAATCTGCCAGGAAGTTTCATATCAGCGCACACTCCGCTGCAGAGTGAAAATCTCATTCTGGAAACATCCCCCAGGCTGTGGCTAAGCCATGTCTCCGCTATATCCTTTCTTTCAGGAGTGCTAGTTCTGCAAGGTTCGCAGGAGAACTTCTGTAAAGTTTGGAAGGTAGGAGGCGAGATACTGGCAGAAGTGAAGCTGAGTACCGGGCGTGAGTCGTGCTTCGGTAGCTCAGTTGGTAGAGCACTTGCCCGCGAAAGGCAAAGGTCCCGAGTTCGAGTCTCGGTCGGGCACACAGTTTTAATCTGCCAGGAAGTTTCATATCAGCGCACACTCCGCTGCAGAGTGAAAATCTCATTCTGGAAACATCCCCCAGGCTGTGGCTAAGCCATGTCTCCGCTATATCCTTTCTTTCAGGAGTGCTAGTTCTGCAAGGTTCGCAGGAGAACTTCTGTAAAGTTTGGAAGGTAGGAGGCGAGATACTGGCAGAAGTGAAGCTGTGAGTACCGGGCGTGAGTCGTGCTTCGGTAGCTCAGTTGGTAGAGCACTTGCCCGCGAAAGGCAAAGGTCCCGAGTTCGAGTCTCGGTCGGGCACACAGTTTTAATCTGCCAGGAAGTTTCATATCAGCGCACACTCCGCTGCAGAGTGAAAATCTCATTCTGGAAACATCCCCCAGGCTGTGGCTAAGCCATGTCTCCGCTATATCCTTTCTTTCAGGAGTGCTAGTTCTGCAAGGTTCGCAGGAGAACTTCTGTAAAGTTTGGAAGGTAGGAGGCGAGATACTGGCAGAAGTGAAGCTGTGAGTACCGGGCGTGAGTCGTGCTTCGGTAGCTCAGTTGGTAGAGCACTTGCCCGCGAAAGGCAAAGGTCCCGAGTTCGAGTCTCGGTCGGGCACACAGTTTTAATCTGCCAGGAAGTTTCATATCAGCGCACACTCCGCTGCAGAGTGAAAATCTCATTCGGGAAACATCCCCCAGGCTGTGGCTAAGCCATGTCTCCGCTATATCCTTTCTTTCAGGAGTGCTAGTTCTGCAAGGTTCGCAGGAGAACTTCTGTAAAGTTTGGATGGTAGGAGGCGAGATACTGGCAGAAGTGAAGCTGTGAGTACCGGGCGTGAGTCGTGCTTCGGTAGCTCAGTTGGTAGAGCACTTGCCCGCGAAAGGCAAAGGTCCCGAGTTCGAGTCTCGGTCGGGCACACAGTTTTAATCTGCCAGGAAGTTTCATATCAGCGCACACTCCGCTGCAGAGTGAAAATCTCATTCTGGAAACATCCCCCAGGCTGTGGCTAAGCCATGTCTCCGCTATATCCTTTCTTTCAGGAGTGCTAGTTCTGCAAGGTTCGCAGGAGAACTTCTGTAAAGTTTGGAAGGTAGGAGGCGAGATACTGGCAGAAGTGAAGCTGTGAGTACCGGGCGTGAGTCGTGCTTCGGTAGCTCAGTTGGTAGAGCACTTGCCCGCGAAAGGCAAAGGTCCCGAGTTCGAGTCTCGGTCGGGCACACAGTTTTATTCTGCCAGGAAGTTTCATATCAGCGCACACTCCGCTGCAGAGTGAAAATCTCATTCTGGAAACATCCCCCAGGCTGTGGCTAAGCCATGTCTCCGCTATATCCTTTCTTTCAGGAGTGCTAGTTCTGCAAGGTTCGCAGGAGAACTTCTGTAAAGTTTGGAAGGTAGGAGGCGAGATACTGGCAGAAGTGAAGCTGTGAGTACCGGGCGTGAGTCGTGCTTCGGTAGCTCAGTTGGTAGAGCACTTGCCCACGAAAGGCAAAGGTCCCGAGTTCGAGTCTCGGTCGGGCACACAGTTTTAATCTGCCAGGAAGTTTCATATCAGCGCACACTCCGCTGCAGAGTGAAAATCTCATTCTGGAAACATCCCCCAGGCTGTGGCTAAGCCATGTCTCCGCTATATCCTTTCTTTCAGGAGTGCTAGTTCTGCAAGGTTCGCAGGAGAACTTCTGTAAAGTTTGGAAGGTAGGAGGCGAGATACTGGCAGAAGTGAAGCTGTGAGTACCGGGCGTGAGTCGTGCTTCGGTAGCTCAGTTGGTAGAGCACTTGCCCGCGAAAGGCAAAGGTCCCGAGTTCGAGTCTCGGTCGGGCACACAGTTTTAATCTGCCAGGAAGTTTCATATCAGCGCACACTCCGCTGCAGAGTGAAAATCTCATTCTGGAAACATCCCCCAGGCTGTGGCTAAGCCATGTCTCCGCTATATCCTTTCTTTCAGGAGTGCTAGTTCTGCAAGGTTCGCAGGAGAACTTCTGTAAAGTTTGGAAGGTAGGAGGCGAGATACTGGCAGAAGTGAAGCTGTGAGTACCGGGCGTGAGTCGTGCTTCGGTAGCTCAGTTGGTAGAGCACTTGCCCGCGAAAGGCAAAGGTCCCGAGTTCGAGTCTCGGTCGGGCACACAGTTTTAATCTGCCAGGAAGTTTCATATCAGCGCACACTCCGCTGCAGAGTGAAAATCTCATTCTGGAAACATCCCCCAGGCTGTGGCTAAGCCATGTCTCCGCTATATCCTTTCTTTCAGGAGTGCTAGTTCTGCAAGGTTCGCAGGAGAACTTCTGTAAAGTTTGGAAGGTAGGAGGCGAGATACTGGCAGAAGTGAAGCTGTGAGTACCGGGCGTGAGTCGTGCTTCGGTAGCTCAGTTGGTAGAGCACTTGCCCGCGAAAGGCAAAGGTCCCGAGTTCGAGTCTCGGTCGGGCACACAGTTTTAATCTGCCAGGAAGTTTCATATCAGCGCACACTCCGCTGCAGAGTGAAAATCTCATTCGGGAAACATCCCCCAGGCTGTGGCTAAGCCATGTCTCCGCTATATCCTTTCTTTCAGGAGTGCTAGTTCTGCAAGGTTCGCAGGAGAACTTCTGTAAAGTTTGGAAGGTAGGAGGCGAGATACTGGCAGAAGTGAAGCTGTGAGTACCGGGCGTGAGTCGTGCTTCGGTAGCTCAGTTGGTAGAGCACTTGCCCGCGAAAGGCAAAGGTCCCGAGTTCGAGTCTCGGTCGGGCACACAGTTTTAATCTGCCAGGAAGTTTCATATCAGCGCACACTCCGCTGCAGAGTGAAAATCTCATTCTGGAAACATCCCCCAGGCTGTGGCTAAGCCATGTCTCCGCTATATCCTTTCTTTCAGGAGTGCTAGTTCTGCAAGGTTCGCAGGAGAACTTCTGTAAAGTTTGGAAGGTAGGAGGCGAGATACTGGCAGAAGTGAAGCTGTGAGTACCGGGCGTGAGTCGTGCTTCGGTAGCTCAGTTGGTAGAGCACTTGCCCGCGAAAGGCAAAGGTCCCGAGTTCGAGTCTCGGTCGGGCACACAGTTTTAATCTGCCAGGAAGTTTCATATCAGCGCACACTCCGCTGCAGAGTGAAAATCTCATTCTGGAAACATCCCCCAGGCTGTGGCTAAGCCATGTCTCCGCTATATCCTTTCTTTCAGGAGTGCTAGTTCTGCAAGGTTCGCAGGAGAACTTCTGTAAAGTTTGGAAGGTAGGAGGCGAGATACTGGCAGAAGTGAAGCTGTGAGTACCGGGCGTGAGTCGTGCTTCGGTAGCTCAGTTGGTAGAGCACTTGCCCGCGAAAGGCAAAGGTCCCGAGTTCGAGTCTCGGTCGGGCACACAGTTTTAATCTGCCAGGAAGTTTCATATCAGCGCACACTCCGCTGCAGAGTGAAAATCTCATTCTGGAAACATCCCCCAGGCTGTGGCTAAGCCATGTCTCCGCTATATCCTTTCTTTCAGGAGTGCTAGTTCTGCAAGGTTCGCAGGAGAACTTCTGTAAAGTTTGGAAGGTAGGAGGCGAGATACTGGCAGAAGTGAAGCTGTGAGTACCGGGCGTGAGTCGTGCTTCGGTAGCTCAGTTGGTAGAGCACTTGCCCGCGAAAGGCAAAGGTCCCGAGTTCGAGTCTCGGTCGGGCACACAGTTTTAATCTGCCAGGAAGTTTCATATCAGCGCACACTCCGCTGCAGAGTGAAAATCTCATTCTGGAAACATCCCCCAGGCTGTGGCTAAGCCATGTCTCCGCTATATCCTTTCTTTCAGGAGTGCTAGTTCTGCAAGGTTCGCAGGAGAACTTCTGTAAAGTTTGGAAGGTAGGAGGCGAGATACTGGCAGAAGTGAAGCTGTGAGTACCGGGCGTGAGTCGTGCTTCGGTAGCTCAGTTGGTAGAGCACTTGCCCGCGAAAGGCAAAGGTCCCGAGTTCGAGTCTCGGTCGGGCACACAGTTTTAATCTGCCAGGAAGTTTCATATCAGCGCACACTCCGCTGCAGAGTGAAAATCTCATTCTGGAAACATCCCCCAGGCTGTGGCTAAGCCATGTCTCCGCTATATCCTTTCTTTCAGGAGTGCTAGTTCTGCAAGGTTCGCAGGAGAACTTCTGTAAAGTTTGGAAGGTAGGAGGCGAGATACTGGCAGAAGTGAAGCTGTGAGTACCGGGCGTGAGTCGTGCTTCGGTAGCTCAGTTGGTAGAGCACTTGCCCGCGAAAGGCAAAGGTCCCGAGTTCGAGTCTCGGTCGGGCACACAGTTTTAATCTGCCAGGAAGTTTCATATCAGCGCACACTCCGCTGCAGAGTGAAAATCTCATTCGGGAAACATCCCCCAGGCTGTGGCTAAGCCATGTCTCCGCTATATCCTTTCTTTCAGGAGTGCTAGTTCTGCAAGGTTCGCAGGAGAACTTCTGTAAAGTTTGGAAGGTAGGAGGCGAGATACTGGCAGAAGTGAAGCTGTGAGTACCGGGCGTGAGTCGTGCTTCGGTAGCTCAGTTGGTAGAGCACTTGCCCGCGAAAGGCAAAGGTCCCGAGTTCGAGTCTCGGTCGGGCACACAGTTTTAATCTGCCAGGAAGTTTCATATCAGCGCACACTCCGCTGCAGAGTGAAAATCTCATTCTGGAAACATCCCCCAGGCTGTGGCTAAGCCAGGTCTCCGCTATATCCTTTCTTTCAGGAGTGCTAGTTCTGCAAGGTTCGCAGGAGAACTTCTGTAAAGTTTGGAAGGTAGGAGGCGAGATACTGGCAGAAGTGAAGCTGTGAGTACCGGGCGTGAGTCGTGCTTCGGTAGCTCAGTTGGTAGAGCACTTGCCCGCGAAAGGCAAAGGTCCCGAGTTCGAGTCTCGGTCGGGCACACAGTTTTAATCTGCCAGGAAGTTTCATATCAGCGCACACTCCGCTGCAGAGTGAAAATGTCATTCTGAATGCCGAGGATTGTTAAGGAAGTATAAATAGTTACAGCCATGTTGGCAAAGGGAGTCAGTACTTTGTGTGATGTTGGGACAGAAAGCATATAGCTTGCTGACCATGATTTATTTCATTATTGTAAGTATGTTAGAACTTATTTCAGATTTGTCAAGATGCTTTTAATTACTTTGAAATTGTAATAAATACTCAGCTAAAACACAATACGAGATTGATTTTTAATTTTAACTTTTCTGATTTTGGAATTTTTACAGTGACTGAGAATTTAGGACTTCTGCTGCGACAGATTGCCAGCTATGATAAGTAAAATAACGCATAAGATCGTTATAACCTGATATTAAGATTTTCAGTGTGGTTTTTGGGATGTAAATTTTCTTGGAGTACCAGTATTGTATGATCTCATGTTTGGTTGGTTATTATGGCATACGTGCTAGAAGATGCAAACATGCACTTTAAATGCAGTGAACAGTTGAAACTAAACAATAGTGTGAAATTAAACACTTTGTTTCAAATAAATTGACTCTCACAGTGGAAAAGATTAATAAAAGCCAAATTTCTTCAGCAGACCGACACAAATAACTTCATCATTCTGCAAGGCGATTAATGCTTGACCGTCAGAAATGTGGAAATAAAATAAGATCTGAAACTAACAACATTTTAGCCCTTCATAATTATGTGAATGTATTTTAATTCACTTGATAGCTCCCAGCAACAGAAAATTGTTTCGTTTCCATTTGAAGTGAGAGCAGTAAACGAAGAGAAAACAGCAAACTCACTAAACATAAACACAGGTCATGTGGAAACGACCCACCTCCCCACTACAATTCAATTCAGACTGCACTGCGCATCTGCCGAACACCCCAATGCCTTTGAGATAGGACGCAAAAAATTTAAAAAAACTGACTTTTCAAAAAATGTTCATCATTTTGTAGAGCACATCTTTCTTAACAGTCTGACACATAAAGCAAAAATGTTCGAGAAAATGTAAGACATGTTATTTGCTCTTAAGTGTGCCAAAGTGCAGTGCCACGTCTCTTCACACAGCATTCCTCTATCGCATGTATTTCGCTATTGGAATTAAAATGTGTATATTTTGTAATGGATGCCATGAAATTATATTCATGACAGTGGAAATGGACAAAGAGTTTGGGCAGAGATCTTTGTCTTTAAATATGTCTGCTTGTGTCTGTATATGTGTGGATGGATATGTGTGTGTGTGCGCGAGTGTATACCCGTCCTTTTTTCCCCCTAAGGTAAGTCTTTCCGCTCCCGGGATTGGAATGACTCCTTACCCTCTCCCTTACAACCCACATCCTTTCGTCTTACCCTCTCCTTCCCTCTTTCCTGATGAGGCAACAGTTTGTTGCGAAAGCTTGAATTTTGTGTGTATGTGTGTCTATCGACGTGCCAGCACTTTCATTTGGTAAGTCACATCATCTTTGTTTTTAGATATATTTTTCCTACGTGGAATGTTTCCCTATATTATAACCATATATATATATATATATATATATATATATATATATATATATATATACAAAGATGATTGACTTACCAAATGAAAGTGCTGTTATTTTAAGGGAGAGGGTAAGCAGTCATTCCAGTCCCGGGAGCGGAAAGACTTACCTTAGGGGGAAAAAAGGACGGGTATACACTCGCGCACACACACACACACACATATCCATCCACACATATACAGACACAATCAGACATATTTAAAGACAAAGAGTTTGGGCAGAGATGTCAGTCGAGGCAGAAGTGCAGAGGCAAAGATGTTGTTGAATGACAGGTGAGGTATGAGTGGCGGCAACTTGAAATTAGCGGAGGGATAACGGGAAGAGAGGATATATTGAAGAGCAAGTTCCCATCTCCGGAGTTCGGATAGGTTGGTGTTAGTGGGAAGTTTCCAGATAACCCGGACGGTGTAACACTGTGCCCAGATGTGCTGGCCGTGCACCAAGGCATGTTTAGCCACGGGGTGATCCTCATTACCAACAAACACTGTCTGCCTGTGTCCATTCATGCGAATGGACAGTTTGTTGCTGGTCGTTCCCACATAGAATGCGTCACAGTGTAGGCAGGTCAGTTGGTAGATCACATGGGTGCTTTCACACGTGGCTTTGCCTTTGATCGTGTACACCTTCCGGGTTACAGGACTGGAGTAGGTGGTGGTGGGAGGGTGCATGGGACAGGTTTTACACCGTGGGGCGGTTACAAGGGTAGGAGCCAGAGGGTAGGGAAGGTGGCTTGGGGATTTCATAGGGATGAACTAAGAGGTTACGAAGGTTAGGTGGACGGCGGAAAGACACTCTTGGTGGAGTGGGGAGGGTTTCATGAAGGATGGATCTCATTTCAGGGCAGGATTTGAGGAAGTCGTATCCCTGCTGGAGAGCCACATTCAGAATCTGATCCAGTCCCGGAAAGTATCCTGTCACAAGTGGGGCACTTTTGTGGTTCTTCTGTGGGAGGTTCTGGGTTTGAGAGGATGAGGAAGTGGCTCTGGTTATTTGCTTCTGTACCAGGTCGGGAGGGTAGTTGCGGGATGCGAAAGCTGTTGTCAGGTTGTTGGTGTAATGCTTCAGGGATTCCGGACTGGAGCAGATTCGTTTGCCACGAAGACCTAGGCTGTAGGGAAGGGACCGTTTGATGTGGAATGGGTGGCAGCTGTCGTAATGGAGGTACTGTTGCTTGTTGGTGGGTTTGATGTGGACGGACGTGTGAAGCTGGCCATTGGACAGGTGGAGGTCAACATCAAGGAAAGTGGCATGGGATTTGGAGTAGGACCAGGTGAATCTGATGGAACCAAAGGAGTTGAGGTTGGAGAGGAAATTCTGGAGTTCTTCTTTACTGAGAGTCCAGATCATGAAGATGTCATCAATAAATCTGTACCAAACTTTGGGTTGGCAGGCCTGGGTAACCAAGAAGGCTTCCTCTAAGCGACTCATGAATAGGTTGGCGTACGAAGGGGCCATCCTGGTACCCATGGCTGTTCCCTTTAATTGTTGGTATGTCTGGTCTTCAAAAGTGAAGAAGTTGTGGGTCAGGATGAAGCTGGCTAAGGTAATGAGGAAAGAGGTTTTGGGTAGGGTGGCAGGTGATCGGCGTGAAAGGAAGTGCTCCATCACAGCGAGGCCCTGGACGTGCGGGATATTTGTGTATAAGGAAGTGGCATCAATGGTTACAAGGATGGTTTCTGGGGGTAACGGATTGGGTAAGGATTCCAGGCGTTCGAGAAAGTGGTTGGTGTCTTTGATGAAGGATGGGAGACTGCATGTAATGGGTTGAAGGTGATGATCTACGTAGGCAGGGATACGTTCTGTGGGGGCTTGGTAACCAGCTACAATGGGGCGGCCGGGATGATTGGAGTTGTGAATTTTAGGAAGAAGGTAGAAGGTAGGGGTGCGGGATGTCAGTTGGGTCAGGAGGTTGATGGAGTCAGGTGAAAGGTTTTGTAGGGGGCCTAAGGTTCTGAGGATTCCTTGAAGCTCCGCCTGGACATCAGGAATGGGATTACCTTGGCAAACTTTGTATGTGGTGTTGTCTGAAAGCTGACGCAGTCCCTCAGCCACATACTCCCGACGATCAAGTACCACGGTTGTGGAACCCTTGTCCGCCGGAAGAATGACGATGGACCGGTCAGCCTTCAGATCACGGATAGCCTGGGCTTCAGCAGTGGTGATGTTGGGAGTAGGATTAAGGTTTTTTAAGGATTGAGAGGCAAGGCTGGAAGTCAGAAATTCCTGGAAGGTTTGTAGAGGGTGATTTTGAGGAAGAGGAGGTGGGTCCCGCTGTGACGGATGACGGAACTGTTCCAGGCAGGGTTCAATTTGGATAGTGTCTTGGGGAGTTGGATCATTAGGGGTAGGATTAGGATCATTTTTCTTCGTGGCAAAGTGATACTTCCAGCAGAGAGTACGAGTGTAGAACAGTAAATCTTTGACGAGGGCTGTTTGGTTGAATCTGGGAGTGGGGCTGAAGGTGAGGCCTTTGGATAGGACAGAGGTTTCGGAAGGGGAGAGAGGTTTGGAGGAAAGGTTAACTACTGAATTAGCATGTTGTGGTACCAAATTGTGTTGATAGGAATTTTGAGGTTTTGGAGGGAGTGGAGCTGGAAGTGGGAGATCTTCCTCATCCTCTCAAACCCAGAACCTCCCACAGCAGAACCACAAAAGTGCCCCACTTGTGACAGGATACTTTCCGGGACTGGATCAGATTCTGAATGTGGCTCTCCAGCAGGGATACGACTTCCTCAAATCCTGCCCTGAAATGAGATCCATCCTTCATGAAACCCTGCCCACTCCACCAAGAGTGTCTTTCCGCCGTCCACCTAACCTTCGTAACCTCTTAGTTCATCCCTATAAAATCCCCAAACCACCTTCCCTACCCTCTGGCTCCTACCCTTGTAACCGCCCCCGGTGTAAAACCTGTCCCGTGCACCCTCCCACCACCACCTACTCCAGTCCTGTAACCCGGAAGGTGTACACAATCAAAGGCAGAGCCACGTGTGAAAGCACCCATATGATCTACCAACTGACCTGCCTACACTGTGACGCATTCTATGTGGGAATGACCAGCAACAAACTGTCCATTCGCATGAATGGACACAGGCAGACAGTGTTTGTTGGTAATGAGGATCACCCTGTGGCTAAACATGCCTTGGTGCACGGCCAGCACATCTTGGCACAGTGTTACACCGTCCGGGTTATCTGGATACTTCCCACTAACACCAACCTATCCGAACTCCGGAGATGGGAACTTGCTCTTCAATATATCCTCTCTTCCCGTTATCCACCAGGCCTCAATCTCCACTAATTTCAAGTTGCCGCCACTCATACCTCACCTGTCATTCAACAACATCTTTGCCTCTGCACTTCTGCCTCGACTGACATCTCTGCCCAAACTCTTTGTCTTTAAATATGTCTGCTTGTGTCTGTATATGTGTGGATGGATATTTGTGTGTGTGCGAGTGTATACCCGTCCTTTTTTCCCCCTAAGGTAAGTCTTTCCGCTCCCGGGATTGGAATGACTCCTTACCCTCTCCCTTAAAACCCACATCCTTTCGTCTTTCCCTCTCCTTCCCTCTTTCCTGATGAGGCAACAGTTTGTTGCGAAAGCTTGAATTTTGTGTGTATGTTTGTGTGTCTGTCGACCTGCCAGCACTTTCATTTGGTAAGTCACATCATCTTTGTTTTTAGATATTTTTTCCTACGTAGAATGTTTCCCTCTCTCTCTCTCTCTCTCTCTCTCTCTCTCTCTCTCTCTCTCTATATATATATATATATATATATATATATATTTGTTTGTGTTAGTTTGTTTGTCTATCGACCTGCCAGCGCTTCGTTTGGTAAGTCACATCATCTTTGTCGCTTCGTTTGGTAAGTCACATCATCTTATATATATATATATATATATATATATATATATATATATATATATATATATATAAATAAAAAACAAAGATGATGTGACTTACCAAACGAAGCGCTGGCAGGTCGACAGACACACAAACTAACACAAACAAACACACAAAATTCAAGCTTTCGCAACAAACTGTTGCCGCATCAGGAAAGAGGGAAGGAGAGGGAAAGACTAAAGGATGTGGGTTTTAAGGGAGAGGGTAAGGAGTCATTCCCGGGAGCGGAAAGACTTACCTTGGGGAAAAAAGGACAGGTATACACTCGCACATACACACATATTTGGGATATGTGTGTGTGTGTGTGTGTGTGTGTGTGTGTGTGTGTGTGTGTGTGTGTGTGTGTGTGTGCACGCGCGCGCGCACGCGCGCGCGAGAGTGTATACCTGTCCTTTTTTCCCCCCAAGGTAAGTCTTTCCGCTCCTGGGATTGGAATGACTCCTTACCCTCTCCCTTAAAACCCACATCCTTTCGTCTTTCCCGATGAAGCAACAGTTTGTTGCGATAGCTTCAATTTCGTGTGTGTGTTTGTGTGTCTGTCGACCTACCAGCACTTTCGTTCAGTAAGTCACATGTCACTTGCCGATTCGCTAATAGCTTGCTGTTTCGTGTGACATAAAATTAAATATGGGATACATAAAGACAAGAGACAAGCAAGAAAGTACACATTTCTTCAATCCTTAGGCCCTAGCATTTTTCTCTCTAATCTTGTTACAGCTTTACATGGCATGCTCTCGTTTCTGCTAAAGAATCTATTACCTCACCAAAGTTCGTCAAACGTTTTGCTACATGAAGATCGAAATGTCACTGTCTAATATCGAAAAGGCTGTTAATACAAATAGTACCCAAGACTGGTGTGATTTCTCGATCTGATTACGTCTGTTTTGTCACTGTCTGCTACATGAAACGAAACAGGCCTCTCTAATATTGCAGCAATTGTAACACACACCAAATAAAGAAGACCGTTTTGCCACAAATGGTCATTTTTATAGCACGACAGAATATAATTCACGAAGTACCAATATCAAATGCCTATTAGGCCTGCTAAAGGCAAAAAACTTGGGAAATAGTTTCACATTTCGTTCATACGCTCTAGCTTCTCAAGCACGAGATCGAAAAGTAGTAGTACAAAATTTTTGTATAAATTTGGAATCGTCAAATTCTTCCATAATTTGTTTGATGTCCCCATTTCTTCTCCTTCCTCCTCCTAACAAAAATTCTTGTCATTACTATTTCTGTAACTATTCCTGCCACTGTCAAGACTCATTCTCTGGTTAACTTCACCAACCCTGCCACAATTACTGGTTTAGTTCCCCTGCTTTTATTCTCCTGTTAGGCATTATTACGTGTTCGTACAACGTGTTTTCCGCACTGCTCCCAGAATCGTACTTAAGCGGCTGCTAGCCAGGGACTGTACAATTGGCCCTTACTAGTGTAGCGATCTGGCCAAATTTTTCTGTTAAAATTTCATTTTCTTGGAGACACTGAGAAGATAATATGTGATCTTTCTTATCTGTTATTCCTGTTTGTCATTTATTTCTACTCTGGTAGTCCGAATCTATGTATTTTGCTAGTAATTATAACAAGGTGATCATTCGCAAACCCAGTCAGCCACATAACAAACAGCGATTGGCATTCACCCATTCGGCTTCACTCCATTTAGTTGTACAGCCCCGTCCCCTCGTCTGCTCGAAAGTTTCTTTCTATATGCGACCGTGATTCCTCTGGCAGAAGCATCATGTACAGTATGCACCTATTCAAAAAATCAACTCTGATTTATTCAGAAATCAACAAGGAATGTGTTCAAAAATGTTAAAAAATCAACATGGATGCATTTCAAAATCATATGAATAATCGCTAGACCAACGTGCGCTGGATGCTAGGCGCTTTGTGAAACAAGGTTTTTTTCCTCAAGAATACGAATCTGGCACCTCTCATGAAAAAGCCACCTGGGGCAGACACCCCCAGTTCCCCCCGCCCCCCCATCCACGGCCCACAGATTTGCGACTGCTGGGCATGAGTGAATCTGGCAGCTTGGGTGCGCCAGTAAAATTTTCTATGTAGCATCTGGCTGCTTTCTGCTACTGCTTATACAGCTAACAGCCACACATCTGTAGCCAGAAGCGGGAGAAGGTACTACTCATACATGATTCAATTGCGCATGCGCATGAGCTCGCTCGCAACTGCTTGAACGAATTTAATGTAAATAGTTATGACATCATGCTCATTGGTGGCAGTTTGTTGTTATGAAGCATTGCATAGTCTTCCAAAAGCCTTCGACACATTTTGCTGTTTGCAGACACTTGTATGAGCACTGTGTTTTGTTGTTTGTGGCGCATTTTGTTTGCAACTGAAGTTTTATTTTAGTTTTTTCCCCTCGTTCATGTTTTATTGCTGCAGTATTATTCTGCTGTAGCAGGATACAGTAATATCCTTTGTTAGAATATCGGTTCTGACCAGCCAAAATTACAAAAATTTAACTGGAAACTAAAACAATGAAAAATTTCTGGAATTCTAAAAAATTCCCGGGTTTTTCCCAAACGAAAAATTCCCGGGTTTTTCTTGGATCTCCCACTTGTCTCGGGTCGTACACACCCTGCTTATGTAGCACTCCATCTGCATGTCGATCTAAGTGGGACTTTTTCGCTTGAAACCCAACACAAGAAAGAAACAAGATGCTACACAAATGCATATAACAAATACTTTGTATTGTTACAGGATACTTTTATTTAAAAAAAGTACAATAAAGTTTAGCAATTGGTTTTCCAACCATCCTGTCACTGACAGATTTTTGTTTACAACTCAAATCTTGCAGGATTTTATGAGCTACAGATTTTCAAATACCACCTTCCATCTTCCAACCTCCAATTCTTGTAAGCAACTGTAATCCTTTGAAAACAAAAAATTTCACTTTAAAGGAAATTGGTAAATTTTAGGATTTTAAAGATAATAGGCATTAACATAAAAATAGGTTGTCATAGGTGTTGTAAAATTAACAATTTCAAGTTTAATTAGGTATGAAATGTGGAAGTAGAAGTTTATTTGCAACTAGGAATTCAGGAGAAGAATAGATTTTAATCTGTAGGTCCTTCACCTAGTTATAACACTGTTCCCCTGAAATCTTGACAGAACTGAGGCAGAGAAAGATACTTCGAATTTCTTCTTAATAAAATAATTTTATTGAAAATAGAATTTAACACAAGAATATACAAAACTGTAATTTCAGTTCGTGTAAAATACTGTCATAAAATCACAACAATATATTCATATTCAATGTCATCACATTCAAACTGCTCAACATTGATTTTTGAGATATAACACTATGGAATATAATTAAAAGGAACCATATGATTATTTACAATAATGTATAAAATTATAAAAGATTATGTTAAAAACTCTTATAAATAAATACAACAGCAGAAATATAAAAATCACACACTTTGATGTCCAAACTCATAAACATATACAAAATGAAATAATACAAGCACAACACACACTTTTACAGTGCTGAAGAGATAAAGCAGAAGGGATACTCATGAGGGGAACAGATGAAGTACCACTGCACTCTGTGCATGCAAAACACATATGTGTAAATTGCCAAATAATGTCTTATGTAGATCTCACTCTACGGCTTAGTTGTAATTTTGTTGCTACAGTACTAGGAGTAATGAATAAGAATATAAATAAACAATACTGCAAATGCAGAAAATCAGCTGTCAGGCTCCTTGTGTAAATGACAGTTGAAAGCAAAAACTGCTACGAAACTGTAATGGGGTAGAACAAAAATAAGTGGTAGTGGAGTGATGGAAGGGGACAAGATGATTGTGGCAAAAGAATGTGAGTGGAAAGGGAGAACCATGACCTGGTTTTTAGACTTCCATAGTAAATGCATTCTTTTTTTCCCTGTAGGTTAGAGATAAATCAATGTCAGTAAATTAAAATTTGCCGCATGTTTTATCTTCCTCTGCAGCTTATCCCCATTATCTCTAAGCAAACTTTTATTGATCATTTAATGTGCAAATTCCATGTTAGACAAAGGACAAATTGTGTTTGCTTCGACCTAGTAACTCACTTCAAGCACAGCTGCTGACACCATGTTTTTTGCTTGCACGTCTCATCACTATCTCACTTCTACAACAACAACGGAATCTCCTGATCAATATAAGACCTTCATTCTTAAAATTCTTTTACTTGTGCCAAAGTTCCACCACAGTAGTTGTGTCACATACTACTAGATTACAGAACAACATCCCTCAGTGAGGTCATTACAATGATTTTAAAGAAAGTTATCAAATCCTCGATTCTACTGATAGTCCATAAAAGGTATTTAACAGATTCAAATGCATGCAACAATGGTCAGAACCATTGATTAGCCTTTGCTTTTTATGATATAATGAAAATATAGAGGTTACATAAATAGAAATGATTCCATGATGTAAACAAACAAGGTAAGTATATGACAACCCTGAAACAGTATACATTCTGTAGATTACAAAGTATCTGCATACAACCAGCTTCATATGTTAGCACAGCTGCCTCTGAATTTGAGAGTGATGGCATCACCTCAAATTTTCTTACCACTATGAAACAAAGCTTAAAAACATCTCCCATTATTTCCTTGTTCCTCCTGAGTGTGTCAATTTCAGTGTTTTCCTGTCTAATCAAGACACTATCATTTAACTGGCCTCTACTTGCTCGGGATTGACAGTTTACCACTGAATCATTTTTACTCAGTATCGGTTTTAGACTGCAAATTGTAAAGTGTTCAGAATA
The DNA here is from genome assembly GCF_023898315.1 of Schistocerca nitens. Classification (NCBI taxonomy): domain Eukaryota; kingdom Metazoa; phylum Arthropoda; class Insecta; order Orthoptera; family Acrididae; genus Schistocerca; species Schistocerca nitens. The sequence continues at coordinate 273,868,660 of NC_064614.1, read as the reverse complement.
TTAAAAATTGCTTCACATGAGTAGAGAACACACCAAAAGATAGAATGAATGTTACATAAATTATTCAGCATAATATGCGGAGTACTGTTTTGAGGTGTCTTCAACTCTTAAGAAGCGTTTGTTGTGATAACTAGCTGGCTATTTTTGCACACCATGGAGCCTGTTTTTATCAGTCTATGCTCTCTGTAACAGTTTGATTGGGGGGGGGGGGGGGGGGGAGACGCACATACACAGGACATAAAATACAATATAAGCATATTTTTTCCTTAAATATACACTGTACAATTTTTTCTTTGGCAAGACACCTTCACATGTTGTGCTACATTTGAAAAATATATACCAGAGGATCCCCAGTTAACTCTGCTAAATCATTCTTAAAATGACAATTTAAATTTCAGAATGAACCATTTTCAAATAAGCATTAAATTATGGAATATTATATACAAAATCATACTATATGATTTCTATAGACTTTTGCTCAGTATCTTTTAACTTTCAACTTAGTAATAAGGGATATACATATATATGAATTGGTAACAGTGAGGTCACTCATTAAAAGCTTTACAGGATGTTTATTTAAAAGAGACACGAAGTTTTTTTTCTTTTTATTTGAGAAACTGAGAGACCCCTGCCGATTTACAATATTTTTATACATTTTCAGAAAAACATATTAATGTGTTTAGCTCTTTCAGCTAAGCTCACACACACACACACACACACACACACACACACACACACACACACACAAACACACACACACACACACACACACACACACACACACACACAGATAGAGAGAGAGAGAGACACAATCACACAGCACATAATTTAACATTCTTTGCTGTATATGTAGAGAGAGAATTCACAGAAGAATGTTAAATTTTTTTTGCTTAAATGGGTTGTGTAAACAGCTGCTACTGACAGTATACAATATTTTTACAGTCGACTCGGGTCCATTTCAGCCCGTATAGGTTGCACTGGTTCCACATTGGAAACATACTAGGTAAGTAACACACTGGTTTATTCAGTAACACTCTCATCCAATAACATTATGTTATTCCAGGTTTACAGCACATAACCTTTAGGGGGACACAGATAATAAAGTAATAGGATTCTGAACAGCAACATGTGATGAAAACTTCACACACAATTGGCACAAATTGTCTGAAATTATTCACCTATCAGATACTAAAAATGTAGTTTTTTAAGAAGACAATTTGTCCTCTCTAATGTGGCAAAGGTTCCTGCGGTCTTTGTTGATCCTGAGCGACTGGTATTTCCAGCTGGGGTGGAATTGCAGCTAACCACTGGGCAACAAAGTCATCAGCTGCCAGTGGAGGATGGTTGACTAGAGGAACTTCCAGCTGAGCTGCAGGCTGACCTTCTGCAGGTGGTGGCACCTGCCGCTGAACTCTTGCTAACAACAGGTGTGCCACGGGACTGCCTCTCTGAGCCTCCACTGCTCGCCTAACCAGACGGTGCGGCACCACAGGTCGGGCCTGCTGTCCCTGTGCTGCCGCCGGCATTGCCTGCTGCTCCTGTGTTGCTGTTGGCATTGCCTGTTGCCCCTGTGCTGCTGCTGGCATTGCCTGTTGCCCCTGTGCTGCTGCTGGCATTGCCTGTTGCCCCTGTGCTGCTGCTGCTGGCATTGCCTGCTGTCCCTGTGCTGCTGCTGCTGGCATTGCCTGCTGTCCCTGTGCTGCTGCCAACCTCACCTGCTGTCCCTGAGCACCTCGCCTGGCCTGCAGATCTTGAGCCCCTCCTGCTGATGCCACCAGCCTAACCTGATGACGCTGTGTCGCTCCTATGGGTCGCTGATCGTGCGCCGCTTCTGCCGCCCTGGCACGCTGACCGTGCGCTGCTTCTGCCACCCTGGCACGCTGACAGTGCGCCGCTTCTGCCGCCCTGGCACGCTGACCGTGCGCCGCTTCTGCCGCCCTGGCACGCTGACCGTGCGCTGCTTCTGCCGCCCTGGCATGCTGACGGTGCGCCGCTTCTGCCATCCTGGCACGCCTACCGCGCGCCGCTTCTGCCACCCTGGCACGCCTACCGTGCGCCACTTCTGCCGCCATGGCGTGCTGCTCGTGGAATATTGCTGCCACTACCGCCTGCGCCACTGACACGACCTGCTGACCCTGTCCCACTGCCGGTCTGGCCAGCTGAACCCGTTCCACAGGCCTGTCCCGTTGTCCTTGTGCTTCTGGCCCGTTGTCGAATCTGGGGGGAACTATTAGCCTCACAGCAGGCCTGTCCTGTTGTCCTTGCGCTTCTGGCCCATTGTCGATTCCAGGGGGAACTATTAGCCTGGCACCGTGCCTGGGTCCTTCCACCACAATATGAGGCCCCTGGGCTACCATGAAACGTTGCTGACCTACAGCAATTACTGGATTCAGCCAATTCGGCTCTGCTGCACCACCTGGCGGAGGGTGTACATTGTGGTGACGGCGGGCTGGCAAAATTTCCGCTGCACCTGCTGCATAGTTAGGCAATTGAGCAATGTGGTCTGGATTTTCATTGTAAAAAGGATTAATATTTACTTGCAAATGAAGCAAACCTGGCAAGTGTAAATTCACATGAACTGGATATCTTCCATTATACGGCACAAAATGAACATTATGTCGATCAGGAACATCTGGCTGAGTCCGTTCTGGAAGTATGTGTGTTGGATCATGTTTCAATTGTATATTGGGATTCTTAGCTAGAGCCTCATTTCTAGCCTTTGCTGCTTCTTCTTCCACAGCCTTGACATGTAGGTCATCATTTTTACTGAACAGTGGACACCTTAAGGGAGAAAAATGAAGAAAGTAAATTAACTGGAAACATCAGAGCATTTTTGGTGACAACAAACTGTAACACACAGCAGATAATACTCCAAGGACTGACACTTTTTAAAGATTATTCCAATTACAAACACCGAATTGAAATAAAATTGCTGTAGCACTTTTTTCTCTTGATATTTTAAAATTTCCTCTCATGTACAGTTCAGGTTTCTATTGTATACTGTTTCTAAGAAGCAATAATAGCCCTACAAGTAGAGTGTGTTACAAAAATAATAAAATAATTTGGCAAATATGCACTGCATTATCCCTGATTTATCACAACAATAAACTGCACAAGTTTCTGCAATACTAAACTCTGAGTCAATCATGGACCATCAATTGGGGTCCTTTTCTTCCAATTTTTCACATTGTAATGCAATATAAGAGAAAAGATGGTCATGGGAAAAATGTAATAAGTAAGTTCTTTGCACTTCCTTAAAAGATTACAAACACCATTTCTGCTACTTCACACAATATACATTGCAGTGGATGCACTATTTGATAGGATTAAGTTTATAGCAGGGACCATACTACCCAGCATTCACTTATGTGTTTCCTGTATGAAAATGCCACATATCTGCCAGGAGAGATGTGATTTTCATCACAGTTTATTTCTATTTTTGTTTACAAAGTAAGATGACCAAATTTCTTTGTGATCTTTAAGACAATGACAGAAAGTCACAATTTTATTAGCATTGCAGCTTGATACAGCAAAGGCATGTGGTAGTATTTGATTAGGAACTATACAGAGAATATATGCAGAAGTCTGGGCAATGGAAACCTGTGGTCAGAAGTTTTATTCCATTGTACTGTATAGGAAATTTATGACCATGGTGAATATCATACAAGCCAAAAGGTAGCAAATGTTTTACACGACAAAACTGTTTTCGCAGGGGGTTGCCATTTGAGTGAAAGAATTCTAGTCTTTGGATTTCAGTTACAGAAAATGGAACAATGGAAAACACAGACTGATGGAAAGACCTAATGCTGTAACAGTTAGGGCAACTTTTCTGAGAAAAATGCAAAATATCGGAAAGGAAAATCATTGGTGTCCTGGCTGAATAAAAATCACTCCAGAAAGCACATCTGGCACTATTCGAAGGGCAGTGGGCATTTGAAAGTATGGCAACGTTAGCAGACTTACTTTCTGTCAAAAAAGATCTGAGCATCGCTTTATCAAAATTGCAAAGCCAATATATGTTGTTGTGGTCTTCAGTCCTGAGACTGGTTTGATGGCCAATATACATCCTGCAAATCCAGTGACCGTCATGAAGAGATGAAGAGTGATGTATTTAAACATTGGTTTTAGATTTATTACATAGTTCAGAAGAGCTTTTGTTTCTGTTATGGATAATGCCACTGATCATTCAAGAAAAAAAAAAGGAGTAAATTCCTAATTCAAATAAAAAGAAGGAAGAAATTGCTATAAGAGAAAATTATTTCAATTTTGAGCTGCTATGAAGTTTGTTGTAAGCACTGTCATCACTTTTAATGACTCTGTTAGTCAGTCCTCAGAATAGGACAATTAAACAGCAATAAATTGCTATACCTGCTGTTCCCTCTCTCTCTAATCCCTTACATCTCCCTTCTTAATAATGTTTCAATATGAGGCAGAATAGCCAATGGGCATACAATGCCTGAGCTGGCATGTGTACCTGTGTTAATCGTGGGAAGTAGTTGACCTGTGTTTTCTGCTTCACTCCCTGATTGAAACTAATATTAAAAGCTAAGGAATGCCTAATCGTCGCTTGGAACAAAAACATCCCTGTCAATTCCTAAAGTTAATCACCCTCCAGAATTACCACCATAAATATGAACCATATGGCCCTTAAAGGCTAATTCACACTGGACATCAACACACCGTCATGTCACGTCACGGTATATTCGCACTGAACATAAAGTCTGTCAATTTGCTGAAGACCAGTGCTGAACGATAAAAGTGAGGTTATGAGATGCCATCTATGATATAAAAGGTTAGAGTATAGTATCAGAAGTGAGGCAAGAACATTAATGTAGTTTATTAGGCCATAGTGAACTTTGTGACACATGTTCTTGATCATTTTTGTGTGGCAAAGTGCTGAAAGTGAAACATCATTTCAAAACATTGACATTTACTTGCTAGCATATATATCTCAAACAATATTTACAAGGGAATACGTGGGCCTGTTTACCTCATCCGTTACTTTTTTTCCTTCCTTCACAGCAAATTACGTCATTAACAATTTATTTTTCCTCCCTCATTATAGCTAATTTTTTCACTTTAAAATGTTATTTAATGGAAACTGCTTCATCAAATTATTTTCTCCTTTATACAGAGCATAGGCATCAGCACTGTTCAATTATTGCAAACCTACATCATTTTTTGTATTCAGATACCTGACCTCACTTATGGAAGAACACTCAGTGGGAATGTATCCAAGTTATCAAGGAACATTTGCAGTTTGACAACAAAGCAAAATAATAAAAAAAAAAGAGGTTAGGAAGACACAAAAGCTATAACTCCACTATTATAACATGAGTAAGTGTGGTGAAAAAGAGGTCAGCTTCCGATATTAGTAGAGGACTAGTCTGTCAAAACTTTCTACTCAAGAAATGGTGATGTGACATTACATAACATGATTAACATGATGGCCCATTGACAGCCTGTGTGAATGACGCTATTTGAACTGCATTGTGGAATATTATGACTTGGCATGACACAAACTGTGAATTGACCTTAATTCTACAAGATACTGAACTTGAAAGGCAGTGTTATGGAAATGGAAGAACAAACAGATGAAAATGTGATAGGAGATTTGATACTGTAAGAAGAATTTGATAAAGCACTGAAAGCTACAAGCTGAAACAAGACACCTGGAGTAGATATTCCTTAGTACTTCCTACAATGACAAAACTATTCCACCTGTTACGCAAGATACATGAGACAGGTGAATTGCTTGCAAACTTCAATAACAGGGTACTAATCTTAATTCCAGTTCCAAAGAAGACAGGTGTGAATATTTAAAAATCATGGTTGCAACATACACAGCTTATTTATAGAAGAATATTAAAATAGGTAGAACTGAATCTGGGGGAAGTCCAACTTGGGTTACAAAGAGATATAAGAACATACAAGGCAATATTCACCATGCAACTTATCTTAGAAGATAGGTTAAAGAAATGTGAATCTATGTTTATAGCATTTGTAGTTTTAGAAAAAGCCTTTGACAATACTGACTGGAATACATTCTTTTAAATTTTGAAGGTAGCAGGAATAAAATACAGAGCAAAAGATAAAAGATTTGTTCCAATGCAGGGTATGAAACTGCACACTTCATTATCAGCCCCGAGATGACGTGATGGCACAATGATGACAGACTGGGAGACATCAGTGCAGTACCACTCAAAGAATTATTGCCAGGTAACACAACGATGGAAGGCACAGAGTACTATCAGCATCTTGCTCTGAATTACTAGAGCAGCATGTGAATAATAGTGTTATGATTTCATTTACCCAGGAATAAGTGAGGCTGGCAACAATAAAGTTAAAGAAAAAGAAAGCACCAGGATCTGATAAAATACTGGCACAAGGTTGCATTAGATAGTGGACCAAATTTTATCATATATAATAGAGTTGTTAAACAAATGTCTTTTGCAGGTACAGGTGCCCAGAAACTGAAAATCGCGAAAATCATTATACTAAAAACACTGGGAAGAAAAAGACCCAAGGGAACCAAAATCTTACAGGCCAATCTGTTTGATAAATGCTCTTGCCAAAATACAAGAAAAGCTGTGCCACTGCCTGAGGGACCAGAGACAGGTAGAGGCACGAACCCCCTGTAGTACGGTTTCAGGAAATAAATCACACAATGGATACTGCAAACACTACAGATGGCAAATATATTATAGGCGTAATGAGTGATATAGGTGGGGTGTTTGATAATTTGTGGTAGTTACCTGCCCTTTTCTTCAAAAGACTGAAACAGATGGATTGTCCCAGGTGTCTGTACAACAGTCCATGAGGCTACTGTACAGACAGACAGACAGACAGGTGCAATTAGAATGCCCTGGAAAGAAAACTGAGAAAGGCATCACCAAGGCTGCCCACAGGGCACTGTTTGTGGTCCAGATTTCTGGGATGTTGGCACAGAGCTATTACTGAATCAGCTGCAGAGTATAACAACACTAGAGGCTGCAATATATAAAGTATATAGTCAAATGGTCTTATGCAACTATTGACTATATAGCTTATATACTGAAAATTTATTTACAGTAGCTGCTGTCAGCCATGTTTAAAACTAGAGGCTGCATCACCTATGCAAATGATGAGCTAATTATAGTAGATTTCATCCCAAGAGCTGAATTAGAGGAAAACAGTATAACAGTTCTTGAAGCACTAAGTCAATGGTTCGTAGAACACAAACTAACAATAGCAGCACACAAAACCTTTTATATGTTACTAAAATAAATGTTATCAAGAACGAGAAACCCCACATCAGAACAAATGACCAATCCATGAAAAGAAATAAAGTACATAAGTAGCTTGGAGTTAACAGCGACGAAAAGCAAAATTTTTATATGACAGGCAAGGAAATAAAATTCTCGGATTTTCCAGTTAAAAAAATATATATTTATTTTTTCCAGGGTGAAAATACACATTTTTGCGATATAGACGAATGTTTGATACTAGTCGTCGGCTACCACCAGTCACATTGGAAACACACGACAGCGTGAATATTATGGCGACTATAACATGATTTTATTGGCAATTTTTTTAGAACGGACTAAGATACAGATCAGTCCATAACCACAACCAGGTTTTTTGTAGTATTACATTCGTTGGTTTTGCCAACTCGTAACCAAATTGTTGCCTTCGAACCTAATCTATACCTCAGGCTAAGCCACAGAGCAGTGTATCACCACAACCAGTTTATTTATTTATTTTTTCAAATTTGTCATTTTCACCAACTAACAGTAAAAATGGGAATATATGCACCAAAAGGTGCTGTGATAGCAGCCATTAACTTATGTCACTGGTCAAAGGCTACGACTTGTATCGAACATTCCTCTTGACCCCTTTTCCCAGGTGAAAATACACTTTCTCCATGTTATGTGACAGTATGCTTTCACTCTGAACTGTAAAAATTGTCAATCGTTTGAATGGTACATGTGTTTTACACCACACACATAGAAATTATCGGCACCTTAGATAGTGAAAAAACATGTTTTGGAAAGATCTTTAATACGCACCAACACATACACTGCATATTTTTATATTACAAAAGTATAAATATGAATGCCACCAAACACAGTATGTTGGTTTCAAAGAACTGAAAATGAGATTATGATGCACTTTTGTCAGCCATCTGACATGTAGAAAAAGACATTAAAATCCTAAACAAAATAGCAATATCTGGCCAAAGAAGTTTTCATCTGGCATTAAGTGCAATAAGAATCTACCACATTACAATTTTACTTCACTACTGTGGACTATGGGTTCAGCATTTAGGATCATAGAGCCAGACGGGTAAGGACAGTACGGGACTAATGGTGATCACAGAAAAGTGTATTCGTGCACCAGACATGGGTATAGAGAACAAACTGACTGAGGAGCTGCTGGTGATATTAAACTTGCGACCTGTACACCTTGCTGTAATAAAGAGAGGTGCTTAATATTGGGTCAAAAAGTGTGAATACGACACAGTAAAGGAGATTTACAAGGTAAAAGAACGGACCTGTAAAATTATAGGCCAATATCCCTAACTTCTATTTGATGCAGAATCCTTGAACATAGTCTTCATTCGAATAAAATAAACTCTCTTGAGACTGAGAAACTTATGTCCACAGCATGGTTTTAGAAAGCATCCCTCGTGTGAAACTCAGCTTGTCCCCTTCTCACATGGTAAAATGAGAAAAGCAACAGGCAGTTTCCATATTCCTAGTTTTCTAGAAAGCATTTGACACGGTGCCCCATTGCAGGCTTTTAACGAAGGTACAAGTATATGGAATACGTTCACAGATATGCGAGTGGCTTGACGACTTCTTGAATAATAGAGTCCATTATGTTGTCCTAGATGACAAGTTGTCATCAGAGACAAGGGTATCATCAGGAGTGCCCCAGGGAAGTGTGATAGAAACGCTGTTTTTTTCTACACATACAAATGATATGGCGCACAGGGCGGGCAGCAATATACAGTTATTTGCTGATAATGCCATGGTGTATGGTAAGGTGTCACAACTGAGTGACTGTAGGAAGATACAAGGCAAATTAGACAGACTTTCCAGTTGGTGTGATGATTGGCATCAAGCCCTAAATGTAAGGGCATTTGCAGCCCTAAATGTAAGTTAATGCTGATGAGTAGGAAGATCAAACCTGTAACATTCAGATATAGTATTACTAGTGTCCTGTTTGACACAGCCGGGGTAACGTTGCAAAGTGATAGGAGGTGGAATGAGAATGTGAGAACTTTGGTAGGTAAGGCGAATGGTCGACTTCGATTTATTGGGAGAATTTTAGGAAAGAGTGGGTCACCTGTAAAGAAGACTGCATATAGGATGCTGGTGCAACCTATTCTTGAGTATTGCTCGAATGTTTGGGATCCGTACCAGGTCAGATTAAAGATAGACACTGAAACAATTCAGAGGTGAGCTGCTAGATTTGTTACTGGTAGGTTCAAACGACGTGTTACGGAGATGCTTCAGGAACTCTTATGGGAATCCCAGGAGGGAAGGCGACATTCTTTTCGAGAAACACTATTGAGAAAATTTAGAGAACTGGTATTTGAAGCTGATTGCCGAACGATTGTACTACCACCAACATACATTGCGCATAAGGACCATGAAGATAAGATACAACAAATTAAGGCTCATATGGAGGCATATAGACAGTCGGTTTTCCTTGCTCTATTTGTGAATGGAACAAGAAAGGAAATGACAATTGGTGGTACGGGATAGCTTCTGCCATGCACTGTATGGTGGCTTGCGGAGTATCTACGCAGATGTAGATGTGTTAAGCAAAAGAGCCACATCGAATGAATAATCAAGGCATGCATTGATAGAGAATCATAAGAAATCTGGGGCAGGGCAGAAACAGCAAAGAGAAGCTACCAGCTCCTTCCTAAAATAAAAGGAAGGATAAGAATGACACAGTTCCTTCTGACCAAGGGAGACCTACCTGTCGGGACATTGTCCATATCCCAGCTATTTACTAAAAATGCGACAATGCACCACAGACACTTATGACTGTGGAGCAAGCAGCACCCCGGATAACAACCTTCGGGAACGTGCCATTCAAAAAGATGTTACAGACCAGCATAGGAACATCTTTGGTAATACGAGGAACTGGGGCATAAACTGAACTTGTTGACAGATAAAATATCAGCTTATAAACTGCAAGCCTACATGGTTAAGAGACAACCAAGAAGAGACCATACATCATGACAACGAGACACACCTCAGTGAAACATCCACCTACAACAACCTTCTGAAAGCAGTGAGGAGATGAGCCTCAAGGAAGATACCATGAAGGATTTCCTGAGGCCCCGAACAGCCATCTCAAAATTTCTACACCTCATGCGCCACAGCCCCTATGAAGCCTGAGTTGCACCTCAGCACACATGGGGCTAACTATCCAGACAAATGAGAAATCCAGCTTGGTTCTGATGTGAAGTACAGAAGTGTAGTGATGTGCTGTAGTGTAGTGTAGTACACAATTATAAATTACACAATTTGCCATCTACAAATGCTGCATGTTGTAGCAGACCAGTAGCATGTATTTCTGGATTCTGGATGAACATACATGAGCACACCAGATGGTGATATGGTAATATGTAGATTTCATTTTTTAATTATCATTATTATTTTTCTTTTTATGTATATATTACATGTATATTTTCTTCCCTTTTACACATCACAATGCTTAGTTATACAACACATCTGAAATTACATTAAAATTTTATGTGCTATATTCATGGCAATTCATGTGCAACATTTGATCAGTTTTTTTCTAGATAGTTGATGAAAAGAAACAAATAAATAAATACAAATTTGCAATAAACAGTGAGAGATTAAGAACCACTTTGCACAGAAAACAAACACCAACTGCAGCAAAGTAGACAACAGAACACAGATGGGAGCAGATCTGTGTTAGATTTATGAAATACTATATGTGTGTCATGTCCATTCCATAAATATCAATATTACAAGGGTGGTACCAACATCAGATGCAATATTACATGTCCAACACAACAGACACCACACAAATATAGTTTATCTGTAAGCTTGACCACTGTGATATCCTCAGTGTGGATGTACAATAGGGTCTAAACATCTTGAGGGAATATAGGAAACATTGGTAGCAAATGAAGTAAATAGACAGGGATGCTACTTAATAGTGTGCAATAAGTTGAGAATTTGGGTCAGATGGAAAGCATGCTCGTACAGCCAAAGCAGTTAAGGAGACCACTCGCATAAAGTGAGAAATCCAAGCTAATTTCCCAGTCCCGCATAAATTTGTAACTTTGACCATGGCTAATGTTGGTACCACCCTCGAGATACTAAAATTTATGAAAGTATGATAGACCTCACTACACTGGAGAGTCAATGGCACTCACTACTGCATTAAGATATCTGGTAAGGAATATGCACCTACAGGGAGGGTATTCCACTTTTCCTGCATCTGGTTTTGTAGGTACAATCCACCTCGAAGTGAGCAATCTCCCAAAGGAAGTGGAAAAACTGGAGAACAGCCAGACAGTCTAATATATACCCATCATCTCAACTGGAGATAAAAACAGAACAGCTTAATGCAATGAGAAGCACCAGCATATTACATGAGGCTAGAATAATGGAAGAAGCGCTGAAGTTAGATATATTGTATCTCTGAGAATCATACAATAAGGTAGTAATGGTCCCTAATGTGCCAATAATGGCCCTGACAGCTAACGAAGGGTAATGTCTTATGGCAGCAATAATAATATTTAACAAGAGCGACTCTTGAGTGTGGTGAGGGGTTTAAAAACAACTTACCCTCCCATATAAAAGATACCAACCATTTCCTCCAACGACTTTCCACACTTCTTGTCCCTTTACCGCACAGTGCCCTGCTCGTCATTATTGATGCCACTTCCCTTTGCACTAACATTCCTAATGCCCATGGCCTTACCTCTATAGAACACTGCCTTTCTCAATTCCCCAAGGATTCCAAACCACCTTCCTAGTTGCCATGACCAACTATATCCTCACCCACAATTACTTCTCCTTCGAAGGAATTACCTACAAACAGGGGTACGGCTATGGGCACCCACATGGTGCCATCCTATGCCAACCTATTCATGGGCCATCTAGAGGAATCTTTCCTAAAAACACAGAATCCTAAACCCTTCACCTGGAAAAATTGGAAATTTGTGGTAAGGTCTTATGGGACCGAACTACTGAGGTCATCGGTCCCTAAGCTTACACACTAATCTAACGCGCGCGCACACACACACACACACACACACACACACACACACACACACACACACACACACACACGTCCGAGCGAGGACTCGAACCTCTGACAGTGGGAGCCGCGTGGATCGTGGCAAGATGCCTCAGATTGCGCGGCTACCCCACATGGCCCCCTCACCTGGTTGATTCATTGATGATATCTTTGTGATCTGGATCGAGGGTGAGGACACCCTATCCATATTCCTCCAGAACCTCAACTCAACAACTTCTCCCTCATTTGCTTCACCTGGTCCTACTCAGCCCAAGAAGCCACTTTCCTAGATGTTGACCTCCACCTTAAAGATGGCTACATCAGTACCTCCGTCCATATCAAACCTGCTTACCACCAGCAATACATCCACTTCAACAGGTGCCACCTGTTCCATATCAAGAAGTCCCTTCCGTACAGCCTAGTCACCTAGGGTCGTTGCATCTGCAGTGACTAGTGGTCAAGACGACGCCGGTAGGGTTGTGTGGTAACAGGATGCTCCAAAATCAGTTGAAATTAAATGGTTCTTCGTACACAAAAGTGTAAAAAACGTGTAGTCAAAGGAATTCGGAGCATTAAGTGCAACTTTCGGTTACACGAGAAGTGCGCAAATGTTTATAAGTGACGAAAATGCACAATTAATATCCGCACTAAGTTCTAAAGACGAAATTATTTGTGTCCTTCAAAGTGACATTGATGCTCTGAATGCAGAACTGACATTGCAAAAGCAAGAAAATGTTGCATTGAAACATGAAAAGTGTTGTATATGTGAAAAAAATTCCAGTATTAGATGGACCTACTTCGGCAAATATGCGTCTGATACAACTGACAAACCACGAAAAAATTCAGCTGCCATTATGGAAGAAAAAGAAGATGAAGATACGGAAGAACCAAACAAATATAAGTGGACCAGTGTTTAACGTACAAAAAAAGACAGGAAGAAGCATTATAATAAGACAGAAAGCGAATTCTTTATTATAGGGGACTCATTGTTGAAAAACATAGTCATTCCAAACTCTGAATTCGACATTTGATCTTGAATCAGGACGCATCAATTGTATACACACCTAAACAACGTCTTTAACTCAAGAGTGAACTCAGCAGATAAGCATAGCAGAAATCCAAAAAGGTATTTTTATCCACGTGGGAACAAATTCGCTTCGAAACAACAGCGAGGAAGGAATTATAAACCGCACATGAAACCTCGTCCGAATGGCCAGAAGACTCTATTCTAATCGCAGAATAATAATAAGTGGCATTGTGTACAGGAGATTGGTGAGTGACAGCTATGTGCAGAGAATAAATGGCAATATTTAACAGTGCAATAAACCAGAAGTCGTTTTCATCGATCCCAACAAATTTCTTAGTGCAAAGTGTCTTGCCAAAGATGGTCTATATCTGAATAGGTTGCGCTAAAAAATATTCAGTAAGACGTTCATACACTGCTAGCCATTAAAATTGCAACACCACGAAGATGACGTGCTACAGACGCGAAATTCAACCGACAGGAAGAAGATGCTGTGATATGCAAATGATTAGCTTTCCAGAGCATTCACACAAGGCTGGCACCGGTGGCGACACCTACAACGTGCTGACACGAGGAAAGTTTACAACCGATTTATCATACACAAACAGCAGTTGACCGGCATTGCCTGGTGAAACGTTGTGATGCCTCGCGTAAGGAGGAGAAATGCGTACCATCACGTTTCCGACTTTGCTAAAGGTCGGATTGTAGCCTATCGCGATTGCGGTTTATCGTATCACGACAGTGCTGCTCGCGTTGGTCTAGATCCAATGTCTGTTAGCAGAATATTAATCGGTGGGTTCAGGAGGGTAATACGGAACGCCGTGCTGGATCCCAATGGCCTCGTATCACTAGCAGTCGAGATGACAGGCATCTTATCTGCAAGGCTGTAATGGATCGTGTAGCCACATCTCGATCCCTGAATCAACAGATGGGCACGTTTGCAAGACAACAACCATCTGCACAAACAGCTCAACAACATTCGCAGCAGCATGGACTATCAGCTCGGAGGCCATGGCTGCGGTTGCCAATGGGCACCACTGTGGGGAGCCGGACTTTGGTATCACGGGGATATCAACCTCGTCCCGTCTGTCCACAGATCGGTCTGCCACTGTGGTTGCCCCGGTTGCTGCCCGCAGTGGGGCTGAGCCCTCGCCTGTGGTTGATTGGGAGGTCGTTCCAAGGCGTGGCAGGCAGCGAAAGACGTCCCCAGAGGCTGATCAGAAAGCCTTCCCGGTGCGTCTGACAAACAGGTTTCAGGCACTGTCTCTGGCTGAGCCAGATGCAGCTGCCTGCCCTGTTTCAGAGGATGATTCTCAGTCTTCAAGGTCCGGGCAATCACAGAGGGTGGGCTTATTGGTAGTTGGGAGCTCCAATGTTAGGCGTGTAATGGGGCCCCTTAGGGATATGGCGGCTAAGGAGGGGAAGAAATCCAGTGTGCACTCCGTGTGTATTCCGGGTGGAGTCATTCCTGATGTGGAAAGGGTCCTTCCGGATGCCATGAAGAGCACAGGGTGCAGCCAGCTGCAGGTGGTGGCACATGTCGGCACTAATGACGTCTGTCGCTTTGGATCTGAGGAAATTCTCTCTGGACTCCAGCGGCTATCTGATTTGGTGAGGGCTGCCGGTCTTGCTTATGAGATGAAGGCAGAGCTCACCATCTGCAGCATCATTGACAGAACCGACTGCGGACCTTTGGTGCAGAGCCGGGTGGAGGGTCTGAATCAAGAGGCTCAGACGGTTTTGCAACCGTGTTGGCTGCAGATTCCTTGACTTGCGCCACAGGGTGGTGGGGTTTCGGGTTCCGCTGAATAGGTCAGGGGTTTACTACACTCAGCTGGCGGCTACACGAGTAGCGGAGGCTGTGTGGCGTGGACTGGGCGGTTTTTTAGGTTCGAAGGCCTCGAAAAAGTACTGGGTGGGCTGCAATCTCAAAGGGTGCATGGCAAATACAGGACGTGCTTGGATCAAGGAACAGTCGGAATTGTAGTTGTAAATTGTTGTAGTTGTGCTGGGAAAGTCCCTGAGCTTCAAGCGCTAATAGAAAGCACAGAAGCTGAAATCGTTATAGGTACAGAAAGCTGGCTAAAGCCTGAAATAAGTTCTGCAGAAATTTTTACGAAGTCTCAGACGGTGTTCAGGAAACATAGAGTAGGCAGAATTGGTGGTGGAGTGTTTGTGTCTGTCAGTAGTGGTTTATCTTGTAGTGAAGTCGAAGTAGATACTCCGTGCGAATTGGTATGGGTGGAGGTTATACTTAACAGCCGAACTAAGTTAATAATTGGCTCCTTCTACCGACCCACAGACTCCGATGATATAATTGCGGAACAGTTTAGAGAAAATTTGAGTCTCGTAACAAATAAATACCCCCGTCATATGGTTATAGTAGGTGGGGACTTCAACCTTCCCTCGATATGTTGGCAAAAATACTTGTTCAAAACCAGTGGTAGGCAGAAAATATCTTCCGAGATTGTCCTAAATGCTTTCTCCGAAAATTATTTCGAGCAGTTAGTCCACGAACCCACGCGAATTGTAAATGGTTGCGAAAACACACTTGACCTCTTAGCCACAAACAATCCAGAGCTGATAGAGAGCATCATGACTGATACAGGAATTAGTGATCACAAAGTCGTCGTAGCTAGGCTCAATACCGTTTCTTCCAAATCCACCAGAAATTTTATTTAAAAAAGCGGATAATGTGTCACTAGAAGCCTTCCTAAGAGACAATCTCCATTCCTTCCGAACTGACTATGCAAATGTAGACGAGATGTGGCTCAAATTCAAAGATATAGTAGCAACAGCAATTGAGAGATTCATACCTCATAAATTGGTAAGAGATGGAACTGATCCCCCGTGGTATACAAAACAGGTCCGAACTCTGTTGCAGAGGCAACGGAAAAAGCATGCGAAGTTCAGAAGAACGCGAAATCCCGAAGATTGGCTAAAACTTACAGACGCACGAAATTTGGCATAGACTTCAATGCGAGATGCCCTTAATAGGTTCCACAACGAAACATTGTCTCGAAATTTGGTAGAAAAGCCGAAGAAATTCTGGTCGTATGTAAAATACACAAGCGGCAAGACGCAGTCAATACCTTCGCTGCGCAGTGCCGATGGTACTGTTACCGGCGACTGTGCCGCTAAAGCGGAGTTATTGAACACAGTTTTCCGAAATTCCTTCACCAGGGAAGATGAATGGAATATTCCAGAATTTGAAACACGAACAGCTGCTAGCATGAGTTTCTTAGAAGTAGATACCTTAGGGGTTGCGAAGCAACTCAAATCGCTTGATACGGGCAAGTCTTCAGGTCCAGATTGTATACCGATTAGGTTCCTTTCAGATTACGCTGATACAATAGCTCCCTACTTAGCACTCATATACAACGGCTCGCTCACTGATAGATCTGTACCTACAGATTGGAAAATTGCGCAGGTTGCACCAGTGTTTAAGAAGGGTAGTAGGAGTAATCCATTGAACTACAGACCTATATCATTGACGTCGGTTTGCAGTAGGGTTTTGGAGCATATACTGTATTCAAACATTATGAATCACCTCTAAGGCAACGATCTATTGATACGTAATCAGCATGGTTTCAGAAAACATCGTTCTTGTGCAACGCAGCTAGCTCTTTATTCGCACGAAGTAATGGCCGCTATCGACAGAGGATCTCAAGTTGATTCCGTATTTATAAATTTCCGGAAAGTTTTTGACACCGTTCCTCACAAGAGCTGCGGGCCTATGGGGTATCGTCTCAGTTGTGCGACTGGATTCGTGATTTCCTGTTAGGAAGGTCGCAGTTCGTAGTAATAGACGGCAAATCATCGAGTAAAACTGAAGTGATATCAGGTGTTCCCCAGGAAAGCCTCCTGAGACCTCTGCTGTTCCTGATCTATATAAATGACCTGGGTGACAATCTGAGCAGTTCTCTTAGGTTGTTCGCAGATGATGCTGTAATTTACCATCTAGTAAGATCATCCAAAGACCAGTATCAGTTGCAAAGCGATTTAGAAAAGATTGCTGTATGGTGCGGTAGGTGGCAGTTGACGCTAAATAACAAAAAGTGTGAGGTGATCCACATGAGTTCCAAAAGAAATCTGTTGGAATTCGATTACTCCATAAATAGTACAATTCTCAAGTTTGTCAATTCAACTAAGAACCTGGGTGTTAAAATTACGAACAACTTCAGTTGGAAAGACCACATAGATAATATTGTGGGGAAGGCGAGCCAAAGGTTGCATTTCATTGGCAGGACACTTAGAAGATGCAACAAGTCCACTAAAGAGACAGCTTACACTACACTCATTCGTCCTCTGTTAGACTATTGCTGTGCGGTGTGGGATCCTTACCAGGTGGGATTGTCGGAGGACATCGAAAGGGTGCAAAAAAAGGGCAGCTTGTTTTGTATTATCACGTAGTAGGGGAGAGAGTGTGGCAGATATGATACGCAAATTGGGATGGAAGTCATTACAGCAAAGACGTTTTTCGTCGCAGCGAGATCTATTTACGAAATTTCAGTCACCAACTTTCTCTTCCGAATGCGAAAATATTTTGTTGAGCCCAACCTACATAGGTAGGAATGATCATCAAAATAAAATAAGAAAAATCAGAGCTCGAACAGAAAGGTTTAGGTGTTCGTTTTTCCCGTGCGCTGTTCGGGAGTGGAATGGTAGAGAGATAGTATGATTGTGGTTCGACGAACCCTGTGCCAAGCACTTAAATGTGAATTACGGAGTAGTCATGTAGATGTAGATGTAGATGGATTGGAAATCATTCTGTCATAAAGTGCAATTAAATGAGCACTGATTTACTGAGGACACAATTAAAATTCTAAACAAAATAGGAAACTCCAGATTAGCAAGTAGCTTTTGCAGAAGAAACAAGTCCTGTGAGGCTCATGTATACTTCTACACAGTGATATAAATTATGATGCCAGAAACTGTTTTAATTACTTAAATGAAGAATTTGTGTTTGAGAGCTGTTGTGTCGAGTTACAATAATCTTAATATACAGAATTCCAGGGACGTCAACAACAGAACTATTCTTATCTAAGCTTCAAATTATGCTAGAAATCTTTGTAGAGCAAAACAGAAAAAAACTGTAATAGCTGCTGATTTTAATATTGGTATCACACGTGATAGTAGCCACACTTCAAGATTCACTGACTTAGTAAAGAAATTGGTTTTAAATTTAATTTCTTTGAATCTACCACAGATAATGGGCAATCAGCAACATGTATTGACAATGTTCTAACTAATTATGCACACTGAACTAAAATATAATAAAGACATTAACATCATTAAATGTGTTACACTCTATAAAACCATATCTAAAAGAGTTGTCACGGCAGCAAAACAACTGGCAAATAACAGGCTAATTTTAAATCATAAACATAAGACAAAGGCTGTGTGGTCAGTCATTAAATCTGAGCTAGGCGTTAAAGCCTGTAACCAAGAAATTTCAGAAATTAACATTGAAGGAAATACTACTGTAAATCCAACACAAATACCAGAGTACTTTAATGAATTCTTTATAAATGTAGCAAAGTCAGATTCAAATGTAACAGATTATCACAACAAAGAAAATCCCTTTGGCCTAGGCGAAAACTCTGAAAACTTTACAAAATTCTTAAAAGTTTCTCTGGAGGATGTAGAAAATGTTATTCTAACAATAAGAAACGAAAAAATATGCAGGTTGGGATGGAATACCCACCGAAGTTATTAAAGTGGTACACAACAGAATTGCAAAACCCACTAGCTCAAATAATAAATCAATGTTTTGAAGAGGGCTGTTTCCCAGAGGTACTGAAATATGCTGAAGTCAAACCACTCTTCAAGAAGGGATCAAGAAATATCATGGGAAATTATCATCCTACCTCGATTCTCCCAGTCCTATCTAAAATATCTGAACTGCTTGCTGTTGCACAAATCCAAAACTTCATTGCAAAATATTCTGTTACTCTAAACAATCAATTTGGTTTTCAGCAGGGAAAAACACCATAGATGCAGTAAACAGCTTCATTGAGAAAATAAGTACATCATTAGACAAGAGAAATAAGATGGCAGGAATTTTCTGCGACCACACAAAGGCATTTCATTCTGTAAACCATGCATTGCTTGTTTGCAAACTTGGAAAGTACGGCAGTGCCCTACAGTGGCTTAAATCCTACTTATCCAACAGAAAGCAAAGAGTTAGCATCTCTTCAAATGGTGCATACTATTTTTCTGACTGGAAAAAAAAGTTAGGCCCAGTTCTATTTCTCTTCTATGTTAATGACTTACCATTAAATATCAGCTCCCCATCAGTTCTGTTTGCAGATGATACTTCTGTCTTAATTGAAGATCAGGATTCGGAATAAATTCCCAAATCTGTGATCAGTACCCTCAGTACCTTAGAAACTTGGTTTCAGCTAAATGGGTTGAATCTAAACATATCTAGGACTCACGTGATGCAGTTCAAAATCAAACAGTCAAAATGTGAGCACATTAAGATTGTACACAACAACCAAGATATATAAGAAG
Organism: Schistocerca nitens; assembly: GCF_023898315.1. Classification (NCBI taxonomy): domain Eukaryota; kingdom Metazoa; phylum Arthropoda; class Insecta; order Orthoptera; family Acrididae; genus Schistocerca; species Schistocerca nitens. The sequence goes on along the minus strand of NC_064614.1, from coordinate 273,848,841 downwards.
TCGACTCAGTCAAATTCTTAGGTTTAAATATAGATAAAAATTTGAGCTGGCAGGCACACATTGAATACCTGGCAAAAAGCTGAGCAGCTTTGCATTTGCAATGCAAATATTATCAACTTCAACTGATATGGAAACATGAAAAGTAGCACATACAAGCTACTTTGAATCCATTATTAGGTATGGTATTGTTTTTTGAGGTAACTCGACAAACATAGTGCAGATACTAAAAATACAGAAAAAAATCGTTCGAAATATGTGTACTGCAAATCACAAAGAACCATTTCGACCATAATTAGAAAACATAAAATATTAACTCTGCCATCCTTATACATATATGGGATTATTATATTTTTGTAAACCAGACATGAATTATTTGAGGGAAACCATTCTGTCCATTCACATGATACTAGAAACAAAGAAAATTTTATGATCCCCACCCATCACCTCAGACTGTATGCCCAAGGACCTCAATACATGGGAATGAAATTTTGTTATAAATTAAAAAGGAACAAGTTGATGCAGATGAATTTAGTTTCACTTAATAGAAAGCTATATGAGGTACTGACACTGAAGTGTTACTACTCAGAGGGTGAATTCATGCAAGACAAATTGGAAATTTGAGCCAGATACAATGTGTTACATATTCCAAGAAATATTCTTGGATTGTAATTATACGTAATGAGATGAATAAAACACAATTCACAATTCCCTCTCAACATATACCGAGGGTCTCACGGAAGCCTTCACAGACCACAACTATCCTCCCAACCTTGTACAATAACAAATATCCCTTGCCATATCTTTCCAGTCTCCCACCACCTTCCAAAGTCCCACCATCCAGCCACAGAGGAGAATTCCCCTCGTAACTCAGTACCACCCAAGACTGGAGCAACTGAATTACATTCCCCGCCAGGGTTTCAACTACCTCTCCTTGTGCCCTGAAATGAGGAATGTCCTGCCCACTATCCTTCCTACCCCACCCACAGTAGCATTCTGCTGTCCACTGAACCTACACAATATATCCATCCATCCTTACACAACCTGTGCTCCCAATCCCTTACCCCATGGCCCATACCCCTGTAATACACCTAGATGCAAAACCTGTCCCTTACATCCTACCACCACCACCACCACCACCACCACCACCTACTCCAGTTCGGTCACTAACATCACTTATCCCACCAAGGCAGCGCTACCTGTGAAACCAGTCATGTGATCTAAGAGTTGAGCTGCAACCACTGTGCTGCATTCTATGTGGGCATGACAACCAACAAGCTTTCTGTCCACATGAATGGCCACCGGCAACCTGTGGTCAAGAACAAGTGGACCACCATGTTCCTGAACATGCTGCCAAACATGAGATCGTTCATTTCAATGACTGCTGCACAGCGTGTGCCATATGGATCCTCCCCACCAAGACCAGCAGGTGGGAACTTTCCCTGCAATACATCCTACATTTCCGTAACCCTCCTGGCCTCAACCTTTGTTAGTCACTATCCTCACCCATCCAGCCCCCTCCCTGTTCCCATTCCAGCAGTACACAGCCGTCATTCTACCATTGCACCCAGACTTTTTACTACTCTCCTTTTCCGCCACTTACCACCCCCTCCCCCCCCCCGTCTAACCTGCAGCACTTCACTTCACTGTCCGCCACCCCCACCACACTATCCCTCCCCCTCAGCCTCCTCCTTATCACCCAGTCGCTGGTCCCATCACGCACTGATGCTGCTGCTCGTAGTGTGGTTTCAGTTGCCTGTGACTGCAGTCGTATGAATGAGTCGTGTGTGTGTGTGTGTGTGTGTGTGTGTGTGTGTGTGTGTGTGTGTGTGTGTGTGTGTGTGGTCCATTGTTTACACAAAGTTAATGGCTGAAAGCTTTATTTGTGATAGTCTTTTTGTTGCGCATATTTGTGACTCAGCATCTCTGCTATATGGTGAGTAACAACTTTCCCTTTCATAATATTGTTACATTCCATCCTGGATTTTCCAGTTTTATCTAACAACATGAATATGTCATGGCTTTGATGTGGTAAAGTGACAGAGACCAAAGATAATCAGACCCCATATCCACTGCTCCAGTGCAGTGACACGATGTTACTCTGAGCTGTAGGTAGCTGCGTGAGGCCTCACCATTACCCCTCTGTAATCCATCCCCCTCTGCTTATCCTTCCGTAGTGCCGAACCTGTTTTCCTTTCCCCACCCCAGTTTGTCTAGTACCATTGACCAGCACCAGTATACCCTCCACACCCCTGGTACGGAAAACTACTGCTGCAGTGACATGACAAAGCAGTTTCCCTTACTCTGCTTCAACCCTCACCTTAGCATAGGGTAATACCTGTTCGTGCGGGTCCAACCCCTCGTCTCGCACCCCAGTGAACTCTGCTGCCTGTCTCCCCTCCTTGCCCATCTGCCTGCTCTTCAACACATTGTTTGAGTCCGCTGGCTTGGGCCCTTTCAGCCAGAGCCATATTGCAGGGTGTATACGTGGACAAGGAAAAAAAATTCCCGGATTTCCCGGTTAAAAATACACTTTCTCCCGGGTGAAGATACACTTTTTTCGTGTTAAGTGACAGTATACTCTTATTCGGCACTGTAAAACTCATCAATCCTTTGAACGTTTATGGTTTTATATACCGGAGTAGAATTTTCCGCCACTTTAAAAAACGAAACTCAGGGGGGGAAACACGTTTTGAAAGACCTTTGATGTGCAGCAACATGTACGCTGCATATTTTCGTATTATGAAGATATAAATTCAGATTCACCAGACACTGCATGTCACTTTCCAAAGCACTGAAATCGAGATTGCGAAGCGCTTTTGTAAGCCCGTCATAGTTAATGTCACGTGATCTTGCCAACTGATGACAGCATAGGACACATGATGTAGTCAGCAAATAGCATGATCACTCTTAACTAGCGCGAACACACAAATAAGAAGAGTTAATGGTTTAAATTAATATACATAGCATTCACATATAATACTGGTCTCTAAGATTAAGAAGCTGGAAGAGAAGCTAAGCTTCTACATATAATGTTGATCTTTTTTGCTCTTGTTACACTTTAGGATACATCACACAAATGTGCCAGTAAAATTTTTAATAACGACGTAAATGTCTGATCTTCTGGGCTCAAAATTCTTCTAAATGGTCATCCTCAAAGAGTTGATTTTTAAATGAGAGTCAAACACTTTGTGATTTAAGAAATTCATCTTACATTCACGCACATAGCTCATCTTAGGTAAAAGAAAATCTGCTTTGAATGTAACGCTTTTCAAACCACCATTCCTAATATTTTCCTGCGACCTGTTAGAAACAGGTTTGTTTCTGCAGTTGCAAGAGAGCACCAGATAACAAGCGTCACCGTGCTTGCGCAGCTACGATGACGCAGTAAGTCCATATGTTCGTACGTGTAAAAAAATTAAAAGATGTTACATTATGTCATAAAAGAAACAGGACACCAGAGGATACTTCAAGAGCGTCGGAATTTCATGAACCATACTAAAACGCATAATTCGGCTTAAAATGCACATTCGTATGTAAATTTTTTTTGAGTACCAGTACTGTATTATCTCATGTTTGGTTCTTTATTATGGCATAATGCCATACGTGCACTTGAAATGCAGTGAACAGTTGAAACTAGCCAATAGTGTGAAATTAAACACTTAGTTTCAAATAAATTGACTGTCTCAACAGAATAGATTAATAAAAGCCAAATCTCTTTAGCAAACCGGCAAAAATAACTTCATTGTTCTGTAAGGCGATCAATGTTTGAGTGTCAGAAAGGTGAAAATAAAATCTAAAACTAATAACATATTTTAGCCTTCCGTAATAATGCGAACGTATTTTAATTCATTTGATAGCTCCTGGCCACAAAAATCTGTTCTGTTATCATCTAACGTGAGAGCAATACACGAAGAGAAAACAACAAAATCACTAAACGTAAACACAGGTCACGCAAACTGCTCTGTGCATCAGCCCCAGATTTACTAATTTCCGAACCGGGGCAATATTAAGTAGCCACACTTCTTTAACCAGAAGCGGGAGAAGGTACTACTCATACGCGACTCAACTGCGCATGCGCAAGAGCCCACCCGCAACTGCTAAAACGAATCTAATTTAAACAGTTGTCACACCACGCTTATCAGAGGCAATTTGTTGTTACAAAGCATTGCATAGTCTTCCTAAAGCCTTTGACACATTTTTCTGTTGGCAGACGCTTGTATGAGCACTGTTTTGTTGTTGTATACAGTGCATTTCCTTTGAAACTTAAGTTTTATTTTCGTTTTTTTTTCCCCCCTCTCGTCCATGTTTTGGTGCTGCAGTATTATTCTGCAGTAGTGGGATACAGTAATATCCTTTGTTAGAGTATTGGTTCTTACCAGTCAAAATCACAAAAATTTAACTGAAAACTAAGACAGTGAAAACTTCCTGGAATTCTAAACAATTCCTGGGTTTTTCCCGGATCTCCCGGGTCGTATACACCCGGTATTGAGATGATCCTGAGCCACTGAGAGATCTGCCGTAATTGACCAACTGTGTAGACAGCTGCTGTATGAGTGAAGCACACTGCCAACACATAACCCGAATGAAGCATGTTCGGTCCTGCATATCTTCCAACCCCAACAAAATCAAACAACAGATGAATGCTGGTTGTATCTGTGAAAGTGTGGGCACTCCAGAGCACACACTCAGACTGTGATCTCTGAAGAGACAGCGGGTAACGGCTCTCAGGCACTAAGGATGCTAGACCCTAAAATAGCATTTAGAAACGAGTCAACCTGGATGCATCATGGACAATATGGCAGCAGCCGCAGTATTCAGGATGGCCAATGAAGACTTCACAAGGCATTCAACCATATGACAGCTTGCTGCAAACCCAGCCAGAAATATACTCTGTATAGGGAGAGAAGGCAACTGAGATTGGCGACCAACAAATGAAACAGTTTTTCACGAATTTACATTGTGCTGGTGCAAGTGATGACAGAAGTGTGGATTTTAATGTGGTACAGTGAATCATGGAATCACTTGCTACAGTGGAAACACAGCCGATATCCAGTCCTATACCAAAGAAATCCAACAGGCAATGCCTGTTGATCGGGGCAGTATGATGGTGGATTTAGTAGCAAAAACAACAATCTGCAGTTCACACCAATAAATGAACATAAACAAAACATAATCTTTAATATACAACTTCTTCACTTTTGAAGACCAGACATACCAACAATTAAAGGGAACAGCCATGGGTACCAGGATGGCCCCTTCGTACGCCAACCTATTCATGGGTCGCTTAGAGGAAGCCTTCTTGGTTACCCAGGCATGCCAACCCAAAGTTTGGTACAGATTTATTGATGACATCTTCTTGATCTGGACTCACAGTGAAGAAGAACTCCAGAATTTCCTCTCCAACCTCAACTCCTTTGGTTCCATCAGATTCACCTGGTCCTACTCCAAATCCCATGCTACTTTCCTTGATGTTGACCTCCACCTGTCCAATGGCCAGCTTCACACGTCCGTCCACATCAAACCCACCAACAAGCAACAGTACATCCATTACGACAGCTGCCACCCATTCCACATCAAACGGTCCCTTCCCTACAGCCTAGGTCTTCGTGGCAAACGAATCTGCTCCAGTCCGGAATCCCTGAAGCATTACACCAACAACCTGACAACAGCTTTCGCATCCCGCAACTACCCTCCCGACCTGGTACAGAAGCAAATAACCAGAGCCACTTCCTCATCCTCTCAAACCCAGAACCTCCCACAGCAGAACCACAAAAGTGCCCCACTTGTGACAGGATACTTTCCGGGACTGGATCAGATTCTGAATGTGGCTCTCCAGCAGGGATACGACTTCCTCAAATCCTGCCCTGAAATGAGATCCATCCTTCATGAAACCCTCCCCACTCCACCAAGAGCGTCTTTCCGCCGTCCACCTAACCTTCGTAACCTCTTAGTTCATCCCTATGAAATCCCCAAACCACCTTCCCTACCCTCTGGCTCCTACCCTTGTAACCGCCCCCGGTGTAAAACCTGTCCCGTGCACCCTCCCACCACCACCTACTCCAGTCCTGTAACCCGGAAGGTGTACACGATCAAAGGCAGAGCCACGTGTGAAAGCACCCATATGATCTACCAACTGACCTGCCTACACTGTGACGCATTCTATGTGGGAATGACCAGCAACAAACTGTCCATTCGCATGAATGGACACAGGCAGACAGTGTTTGTTGGTAATGAGGATCACCCTGTGGCTAAACATGCCTTGGTGCACGGCCAGCACATCTTGGCACAGTGTTACACCGTCCGGGTTATCTGGATACTTCCCACTAACACCAACCTATCCGAACTCCGGAGATGGGAACTTGCTCTTCAATATATCCTCTCTTCCCGTTATCCACCAGGTCTCAATCTCCGCTACTTTCAAGTTGCCGCCACTCATACCTCACCTGTCATTCAACAACATCTTTGCCTCTGCACTTCTGCCTCGACTGACATCTCTGCCCAAACTCTTTGTCTTTAAATATGTCTGCTTGTGTCTGTATATGTGTGGATGGATATGTGTGTGTGTGTGTGTGTGTGTGTGTGTGTGTGTGTGTGTGTGCGCGTGCGCGAGTGTATACCCGTCCTTTTTTCCCCCTAAAGTTAGTCTTTCCGCTCCCGGGATTGGAATGACTCCTTACCCTCTCCCTTAAAACCCACATCCTTTCGTCTTTCCCTCTCCTTCCCCCTTTCCTGATGAGGCAACAGTTTGTTGCGAAAGCTTGAATTCTGTGTGTATGTTTGTGTTTGTTTGTGTGTCTGTCGGCCTGCCAGCACTTTCATTTGGTAAGTCACAACATCTTTGTTTTTAGATATATTTTTCCTACATGGAATGTTTAGTTGGGGAAACGGTTAAAACTTTTTATTGTAGTTTTTTTAGTGGTAAAAAGTAGTTGTCATTAGTATTTTTGTAGAATTAACTTTTTTATCTTCTGTTTCCTTCATAATGTTTTAAGTGCTAAGAATAAATAATTAATACATACGTTCATAGACAATAGGCTGTAAGTGTGAAGAGTAAATAAATTAGGAAGAATTTTCAGAAGGCATTTGTCTAGAGCACAGCCTTGTACAATAGTGAAATGAGCACAGTGAGCATTTCAGATAAGAAAAGAGTAGAAGCTCTTGAAATGTGGTGAATAATGTTGAAGATTTGATGTGCAGATCACATAACTGATGATGAGGTACTTAATCAAATCAGGGAGAAAATATATTTATGGTGAAACTTGATTAAATGAAAGGACCAGTTGATGCAACACATTGTTGTTGTTGTTGTTGTTGTTGCTGTGATCTTCAGTCCTGAGATTGGTTTGATGCAGCTGTCCATGCTACCCTATCCTATGCAAGTTTCTTCATCTCCCAGTACCTACTGCAACCTACATCCTTCTGAATCTGCTTGGTGTATTCATCTCTTGGTCTCCCTCTACGATTTTTACCCTCCACACTGCCCTCCAATGCTAAATTTGCGACCCCTTGATACCTCAGAACATGTCCTAGCAACCGGTCTCTTCTTCTCGTCAAATTGTGCCACAAACTCCTCTTCTCCCCAATTCTATTCAATACCTCCTCATTAGTTATGTTATCTACCCATCTAATCTTCAGCATTCTTCTGTAGCACCACATTTCGAAAGCTTCTATTCTCTTCTTGTCCAAACTATTTATTGTCCATGTTCCACTTCCATACATGGCTACACTCCATACAAATACTTTCAGAAATGACTTCCTGACACTTAAATCTATACTCTATGTTAAAAATTTTCTCTTCTTCAGAAATGCTTTCCTTGCCATTGCCAGTCTACATTTTATATCTTCTCTACTTTTTAATTGACAAAAGGAGAAAATATAAAAATGCAGTAAAAAAAGCAGGCAAAAAGGAATACAAACGTCTGAAAAATGAGATCGACAGGAAGTGCAAAATGGCTAAGCAGGGATGGCTAGAGGACAAATGTAAGGATATAGAGGCTTATCTCACTAGAGGTAAGATAGATACTGCCTACAGGAAAATTGAAGAGACCTTTGGAGAAAAGAGAACCACTTGTATGAATATCAAGGGCTCAGATGGAAACCCAGTTCTAAGCAAAGAAGGGAAAGCAGAAAGGTGGAAGCAGTATATAGAGGGTCTATACAAGGGCGATGTACTTGAGGACAATATTATGGAAATGGAAGAGGATGTAGATGAAGATGAAATGGGAGATACGATACTGCGTGAAGAGTTTGACAGAGCACTGAAAGACCTGAGTCGAAACAAGGCCCCGGGAGTAGACAACAATCCATTAGAACTACTGACAGCCTTGGGAGAGCCAGTCCTGACAAAACTCTACCATCTGGTGAGCAAGATGTATGAGTCAGGCGAAATTCCCTCAGACTTCAAGAAGAATATAACAATTCCAATCCCAAAGAAAGCATGTGTTGACAGATGTGAAAATTACCGAACTATCAGTTTAATAAGTCACGGCTGCAAAATACTAACGCGAATTCTTTACAGACGAATGGAAAAACTGGTAGAAGACGACCTTGGGGAAGATCAGTTTGGATTCCGTAGAAATATGGGGACCTGTGAGGCAATACTGACCCTACGACTTATTTTAGAAGCTAGATTAAGAAAAGGCAAACCTACGTTTCTAGCAATTGTAGACTCAGAAAAAGCTTTTGACAATGTTGCCTGGTATACTCTCTTTCAAATTCTGAAGGTGGCAGGAGTAAAATACAGGGAGCGAAATGCTATTTACAATTTGTACAGAAACCAGATGGCAGTTATAAGAGTCGAAGGGCATGAAAGGGAAGCAGCGGTTGGGAAGGGAGTGAGACAGGGTTGTAGCCTCTCCCCGATGTTATTCAATCTGTATATTGAGCAAGCAGTAAAGGAAACAAAAGAAAAATTCGGAGTAGGTATTAAAATCCATGGAGAAGAAATAAAAAATTTGAGGTTCGCTGATGCCATTGTAATTCTATCAGAGACAGCAAAGGACTTGGAAGAGCAGTTGAACGGAATGGACAGTGTCTTAAAAGGAGGATATAAGATGAACATCAACAAAAGCAAAACGAGGATCATGGAATGTAGTCGAATTAAGTCGGGTGATGCTGAGGGAATTAGATTAGGAAATGAGATACTTAAAGCAGTAAAGGAGTTTTGCTATTTGGGGAGCAAAATAACTGATGATGGTCGAAGCAGAGAGGATATAGAATGTAGACTGGCAATGGCAAGTAAAGCGTTTCTGAGGAAGAGAAATTTGTTAACATCGGGTATAGATTTAAGTGTCAGGGAGTCGTTTCTGAAAGTATATGTATGGAGTGTAGCCATGTATGGAAGTGAAACATGGACGATAAATAGTTTGGACAAGAAGAGAATAGAAGCTTTTGAAATGTGGTGCTACAGAAGAATGCTGAAGATTAGATGGGTAGATCACATAACGAATGAGGAGGTACTTAATAGGACTAGGGAGAAGAGGAGTTTGTGGCACAACTTGACTAGAAGAAGGGATCGGTTGGTAGGACATGTTCTGAGGCATCAAGGGATCACAAATTTAGTATTGGAGGGCAGCATGGAAAGTAAAAATTGTAGAGGGAGACCAAGAGATGAATACACTAAGCAGATTCAGAACGATGTAGGTTGCAGTAGGTACTGGGAGATGAAGAGGCTTGCACAGGATAGAGTAGCTTGGAGAGCTGCATCAAACCAGTCTCAGGACTGAAGACCACAACAACAACAACAACAACAACTTCGACCATCATCTGTTATTTTGCTCCCCTAATAGCAAAACTACTTTACTACTTTAACTGTCTCATTTCCTAATCTAATTCCCTCAGCATCACCCGACTTAATTCGACTACATTCCATGATCCTCGTTTTGCTTTTGTTGATGTTCATCTTATATCCTCCTTTTAAGACACTGTCCAATCCGTTCAACTGCTCTTCCAAGTCCTTTGCTGTCTCTGATAGAATTACAATGTCATCAGCGAACCTTAAAGTTTTTATTTCTTCTCCATGGATTTTAATAGCTACTCCGAATTTTTCTTTTGTTTCCTTTATTGCTCGCTCAATATACAGATTGAATAACATTGGGAAGAGGCTACAACCCTGTCTCACTCCCTTCCCAACCACTGCTTCCCTTTCATGCCCCTCAACTCTTATAACTGCCGTCTGGTTTCTGTACAAATTGTAAATAGCCTTTCGCTCCCTGTATTTTACCCCTGCCAACTTTAGAATTTGAAAGAGAGTATTCCAGTCAACATTGTCAAAAGCTTTCTCTAAGTCTACAAATGCTAGAAACGTAGGTTTGCGTTTCCTTAATCTAGCTTCTAAGATAAGTCATAAGGTCAGTATTGCCTCACGTGTTCCAATATTTCTACGGAATCCAAACTGATCTTCCCCGAGGTCAGATTCTACTAGTTTTTCCATTCGTCTGTAAAGAATTCGCATTAGTATTTGCAGCTGTGGCTTATTAAACTGATTGTTCGGTAATTTTCACATCTGTCAACACCTGCTTTCTTTGGGATTGGAATTATTACATTCTTCCTGAAGTCTGAGGGTATTTCGCCTGTTTTATACATCTTGCTCAACAGATGGTAGAGTTTTGTCAGGACTGGCTCTCCCAAGGCCGTCAGTAGTGCTAATGGAATGTTGTCTACTCCCTGGGCCTTGTTTCGGCTCAGGTCTTTCAGTGCTCTGTCAAACTCTACGCAGTATTGTATCTCCCATTTCATCTTCACCTACATTCTCTTCCATTTCTATAATATTGTCCTAAAGTACATCGCCCTTGTATAGACCCTGTATATACTCCTTCCACCTTTCTGCTTTCCCTTCTTTGGTTAGGTCTGGGTTTCCATCTGAGCTCTTGATATTCATACAAGTGATTCTCTTTTCCCCAAAGGTCTCTTTAATTTTCCTGTAGGCAGTATCTATCTTACCCCCTAGTGAGATAAGCCTCTACATCCTTACATTTGTCCTCTAGCCATCCCTGCCTAGCCATTTTGCACTTCCCTTCGATCTCATTTTTGAGACGTTTGTATTCCTTTTTGCCCACTTCATTTACTGTGTTTTTATGTTTCCTCCTTTCATCAATTAAATTCAATATTTCTTCTGTTACCCAAGGATTTCTACTAGCCCTCGTCTTTTTACCTACTTGATCCTCTGCTGCCTTCACTACTTCAGCCCCCAAAGCTACCCATTCTTCTTCTACTGTACTTCTTTCCCCCATTGCTGTCAGTTGTTCCTTTATGCTCTCATTGAAACTCTGCACAACCTCTGGTTCAGTCAGTCTATCCAGGTCCCATCTCCTTGAATTCCCACCTTTTTGCAGTTTCTTCAGTTTTAATCTGCAGTTCATAACCAATAGATTGTGGTCAGAATCCACATCTGCCCCTGGAAATGTCTTACAATTTAAAACCTGATTCCTAAATCTCTGTCTTACCATTATATAATCTATCTGATACCTTTTAGTGTCTCCGGGATTCTTCCATGTCTACAACCTTCTTTATGATTCTTGAACCAAGTGTTAGCTATGATTAAGTTATGCTCTGTGCAAAATTCTAACAGACGGCTTCCTCTTTCATTTCTTAACCCCAATCCATATTCACCTACTATGTTTCCTCCTCTCCCTTTTCCTACACTCTAATTCCAGTCACCAATGACTATTAAATTTTAGTCTCCCTTCACTATCTCAACAATTTCTTTTATCTCATCATACATTTCATCAATTTCTTCATCATCTTCAGAGCTAGTTGGCATATAAACTTTACTACTGTAGTAGGTGTGGGCTTTGTGTCTATCTTGGCCACAATAATGCGTTCACTATGCTGTCTGTAGTAGCTTACCCGCACTTCTATTTTTTAATTCATTATTAAACCTACTCCTGCATTACCCCTATTTGATTTTGTATTTATAACCCTGTATTCACCTGACCAAAAGTCTTGTTCCTCCTGCCACTGAACTTCAATAATTCCCACTATATCTAACTTTAGCCTATCCATTTTCCTTTTTAAATTTTCTAACCTACCTGCTCGATTAAGGGATCTGACATTCCACGCTCCAATCCGTAGAACGCCAGTTTTCTTTCTCCTGATAACGTCCTCTTGAGTAGTCCCCGCCCAGAGATCCGAATGGGGGACTATTTTACCTCCGGAATATTTTACCCAAGAGGACACCATCATCATTTAACCATACAGTAAAGCTGCATGCCCTCGGGAAAAATTACAGCTGTAGTTTCCCCTTGATTTCAGCCGTTCGCAGTACCAGCACAGCAAGGCCGTTTTGGTTATTGTTACAAGGCCAGGTCAGTCAATAATCCAGACTGTTGCCCCTGCAACTTCTGAAAAGGCTGCTGCCCCTCTTCAGGAACCACACATTTGTCTGCCCTCTCAACAGATACCCCTTCGTTGTGGTTGCACCTACGGTACGGCCATATGTATCGCTGAGGCACGCAAGCCTCCCCACCAGCGGCAAGGTCCATGGTTCATGGAGGGGGGGAGCACATTCTTAGGCATCAAATAATCATCTGTTTGTAACAGAGGGAATTATGAGGAGCGCAAATTGCAGAGAGGTACCAAGGCTTGACTATAGCAAGTAAGTTCAAATGGACCTCAGCTGCAGCAGTTGTAAGGGGATGAAAAGGCTTACACAAGATACACAAGCATGGAGAGCTGCATCATATGTCTTTGGTCTGAAACCCACAACTCTGGTACCAGTGAGGTAGGTTTCTGTTTCTGTGTGTTGGTCCTGCCGCCTCTTATAGATCAGAACGACGATCAGTTACTTCCAATTTTGTTGCAAATTTCATTGTTACAGTCAACTATTGTTGTTGCTGGGAGGCATTTTTCTTCATATTCAACATATGCATCTAGTGTTGTAATTTAATATTCTATCCCCTGCCTCTCAGATTAACTGATTTACAACACTAGCTTTTGATCTGAAGGTGATCTGTTTATTACAATGTAGTTGATACTGGTAATCACAACAATAAATATAGTGGTCAAAACATACTTTTGTTTCATTATAGCATCTAACAGGCACCCAACTAGGTCAATAGCTGTTCCTCTATCTAGTGATTTACTTATTTCCATATTTGTCATTTCTGCATCTGTGTGATGGTTAGTACTGAAAACTGTATTGTGATTTCTACCTGTAAGGTATTTTCAGAAGACACAGTTTAGGCATATGCTAGACCACGGTGCTAAGTAAGACCAGAGTCTCCATTTCTATGCCAAATATTCGAAAAGCCTCTTTACTAGCATTTATCCAGTCATACAGGATCTGCTGCTCCCTGATTTGGCAAACTTATTTTACTTTAAATTTTGGCTGAACATGCTTCCTGTCACCAGTTAATTTAAGAGAGGGAAAACATGCAGTTTCTGACTTTGAATGCTGAAAACTTTGCTTTGTGCGTTCTTGTATTTTATGAGATGAAGATCGGGGACCAACAGAACATTTGCCTAAATGAGTGCATGAAACTGTTATACAAGCAGATCAGACATTTAGAACACATATAGATAAAAACATTAACTGAATCCTATAAACTCATAATGGATGGTATCAAAAAAATTTATCTCCTCAACTTGCTACAGAATGCATTGCCCAGCATGTTAGCATAAGGTTGAAATTCATGTAGAGTTTTTTCCGGATATGGTAATATAGAAGTTTCTTGATGTAGGAATGAAACTCTGTTTTATGCATGAAAATAGTTTTATTTTTTGAGGTAGTCTCCTTTCACAACAATGTAATGATGTCCAGTGTTGTCCCAATGACTGGATTCCATTCCAATACACGATTCAGCCAAATACCCATCCAACACTGCTATAACCTCATCATTGGACTCTAGCCACATATCTCTTTAGATGTGGGTTAACAGGTCAGTATTTCAATGATGTGCGTAGCTAGGGTGTTAACAGCTGAATATCAGGGAATGAAAGCAGCAGCATAAGGCGAACTGCACACATGGGGGAAGGTGACCCCCCCCCCCTCCCCATTATTGCCCACTTAAACAATATTAGTGTATTAAGTGGCACCTGTCACATGGGACTATTCCACTCTTATCAGTGCCACAGCTGATAAAGCTTCTTGTATCAGTAATTTGTTCCACTGGAAGATCTCTGTATTTGTCAACATGATTGTAATATCGTCTACTTTACATATTGTATGGAATTTTCCTCCTACATTTTAATTGCATCATTCAATATAAATGCAATACTCTTCTCTCATCAATTTCCTTTCACTGCATCTCAAGTGAGTTCAACTGTGCTTAAATTTGGATGGGAAGGAGATGATTTAACAATTCCAGTGCCCACTTCTGGAAAGATGAGTACTAGTTACTAAAGTTTTGAACGTTGATTAAGGAAGCAAAGTTCTGGTGTGCAGATAACATTGCAAAACAGAATATGGCTTCATGAAAGGTCATTAATCATTTCCTCTTTTGGAAAATAAAAAGCCAGAGATAGAATAATTAATGTGACCACAAGAAGAATAATCAGTCACTAATTCTGAGTTTGGGAAGGCATTTGGGATTAATTTCATCCTCAGCAACTTCTCCAATTTTTCAAATTTCACATCAGGGAACCATTGACATAGTCAAATGATATCATCGCAGACTGCAATATTAACAGTGCATTTTTTTATGAACCCATCATTACCACTAGAATTAATATCACATCAAATGAAATGACTATGGCACTGATGGTCTAGAGTCTCCCTCTGGGGTAGTTTGGTTGCCAAGTTGCAAGTCCTTTCAGTTGATGCCACACTGACTGACTTGCATGTTGTTGTTGATGATGATGATGATGATGATGATGACAACACACAGTCCCTGTCTCTTATCTGGCTGGGAATCAAACCCGGGCCCACTGCATGGCAGTCAGGTGTGCTGACCACTCGGCTAACATCACATAAATTCAGTGCAAAGCTATTCCACATGCTGTGCTAATGTTATATGTCACAGCACAGACTCAAATTCCTCACAACTTACCTACTGCCAAAGCACCTTTGTTGGCAGATGCATTGTGCTCGACCCCACAATATTCTACATTTAATGGTTTAACCTTTATAAGATAATCTATACAAGAAGAATCCCTTTTGACTTAAAGAAAAAAAAGTGATTGTAACTGTTTGGGCATATCATACTGACTTTGCCGTTTTGGTGCCTGCCTACTGTCACTACTTTCATCACCGTCTCGTTTCCGACATGAAGTAGTGAACCATTGCCTCATCCATAGCAACTAATCAATGCATAAAATCAGTTAAATTCTTTTTAAGACAACCCAAACATAGCTAAGAAATTCTTGTTTGTAATTGGCTTTGGAAATCACAAAACACAATATCAACCTAGTGCAACTTGTTACCCACATCCTTCCCACCACTCCCACAGTGGCATTCTGCAGCACACTGAAATTACGCAGCATCCCTGTCCATCGCTACTCCACTCCGGCAGCCAATTCCTTGTCTCGTGGCTCGTACCCCTGCGATGGACCCAGATGCTGAAGTTGTCCCATACATCATCCCACCACCACCTACTTCAATCCGATCACAGGCATCTTCTATCCCATCAAAGGCAGGGCTACCGGTGAAACCAGCCAGATGATCTACAAACTAAGTTGTAACCAATGTGCTGCTTTCCATGTGATCATGACAACCCACAAGGTGTCTGTCCAGTTGAATGATCACTGACAAATGTGGCCAAAATATAGCTGGACCACCCAGTTGCTGATCATGCTGCCCAACACAATATGCTTCACTTCAATGACTGCTTCACAGCCTGCAGCACCTGGCTCCTTTCTACCAACACCAGCTTTTCTGAACTGCACAGATGGGAACTCTCCCTGTAAAACATCCTTCATTCCCATAGCTCCACCTGGCCTCGACCTTTACTAGTCCTTGTCCTTTACCCATTTATCCTCTTACTTGCTCTCTCACTCCAGTACGGCACAACTTTCTATTCCACCAAATGCACCCACCAGTCTTTTTCCTCTTTTGCACTTGCACCCCCCCCCCCCCCCCCCCAACATCATGACTGCACCTAGCATCCCTGTCCCCATCATGTGCCCACACGCTCCCACAAGCAGCACAGCACCTCCCCCTGCTGATGCAGTCCACAGTCTGTGTGTGTTTGTGTGTGTGTGTGTGTGTGTGTGTGTTTGTTCTAATTCAGAAGCGGGTCTTTGGCTGAAAGCTTAAGTGTACAGCAGTCTTCTTCTTGTGCCTGTCTGCAAATTAAAGTCTCCTCAATGTGGTGAGTAGCAATTCATGCTTTTAGTTATTTCATACTGTAGTTCCTACTGTCCAAAGCAAAGCTTTCTCACAGTTAATTCTTTAATTAGTATGCACCATATTGTTTCTTCCAATATGATGTCATCAACTACTCCATACAGCATTGCTTGAAAACTGTTCAGTATGCTACTGTACACTTTCTGTGCTCGAAGCTTTGGGACAACATTCATGTACATTTTTTACAAGAGTAGTATAGCTATACATTTCATAACATTTGAAAATGTATAAGCTTTGAGTGAATTTTTGGTGGTGATAAACTGCTCAAAATAAAGAATATTATAACACCAAGTGCGGTGCCACATATCACTCCGGCTGAGTGATGTGTAGCACTATCTCCAGCCAGCTGACGAATTGTGGCCATGATCATTTAATGATATAACAGTCTATTAGTTAATTTATTTGGAGGTTTTTGTTAAGTGTTTCGCATGTGGCGAGTGTCCGAAGTGACGCAGTGAGTCTTCACAAGGCAGTCATGTCCATTGCAGTACGACCACAAGTGAGTACTTGCACAGGGTTTGCATATTCTCCTGGAGTTGACACCCCAGGCTGGAGCAGCACAGTGTACCACCAAGTAAAAGCATGTGACATAACATACAGTATAACGTCCAGGCAAGACAGAAGAGAGAATTTGAGATAATATCAGTCTTATAAATGAACTTCAGATGTTCATTCAATTAATGTTCCATATATTGTAAAATTTGTATATTAGAAGTCACTGTGTCTTGGGAGATAATATATGAAGTTAGTTAGAGAAGAAACACTTTGTATTCATTAACAGATACTCTGTATTGGTTGAAACTTGTAGATTCCAGCATAACCAAGATTGCATCGGCAATTAAGTCTACCATAATTACACTGGCATGGTTCAAAGATTAACAGCTTATTATCACCAAACTTTACACTAATATCGTCTCTGAAATATTTCATTGAGCCAAGGCACATGGCACTATCCATGACAATTTGTCTGTCAAATGAAGTCCATGGCTTTATTTTGGAGAAGTAGGCTATGTGCCAGTGCCAGGCCTCATTCTCTCCATTCCTGTTTCTTTCACAGCTGTCCATAACATAGTGACATAATACTGAACTGCATTAGCAGTCATCAAATTGTAGACATGCTACATGACACATTTAACACTGAGCTACAAGAAGTAGAGGACCCCACATCAGTATTTTTAAACATACCCTGAACACCTGTGCAAATGGACAAACATTTGGGATTTAACTAATGATTAAGAATACGGCCACTGCAGCTAATCTAGCATTCTGTTTCTGCTGCAGATGTGGCAATGTATCAAACTGGATAAACTTTGCAGCTTCAGGTAAAGGATAGTTCTCCTCACTGGCAACTATACTAAATTGTTATTGAACAAATATACTAAGTAGTAACTCCGCAAGGCCATATGTCAAGCAATATTTGGCACTTTTTTTCCACAGCTTGTTCCATAATGATCTCTCTGTCACTATGACAGGGCCTACTTTCTACTACGATTGTATTCAATAAGCCTTTAAGCTTAAAATATATTTACACTAGCATTTCTCAGCAACAAGCAGACCTATCTCATACTGCTGAATCCTTTTGTTTGCTGCCACTATAAAAATGAAACTTCATTTTCCTGTTTTACAGGATTCGATAGAAATCCTTCTGTTGGGTACAAATACTCATTAATTTGTATTTTAATGATTCTTTTCCTTCTCAGCCCATTCGGTAAGTCTCCCCTGACCCGAGGTTCTGGGTGGCTTTTTCTGAACTGTACCACTTTCCCTAACTCTCACCAGTCCTTTCCCTTCACCACTCTTTCTTCCCCTTCAACTCTTCTGCCAGACAAAGGAGCTACCGGCTCTGAAAGCTTGTAAAAGTTAAACCCTTGTGTGTGTGTGTGTGTGTGTGTGTGTGTGTGTGTGTGTGTTCCACTGCTGCCGCTTGGTGAGTAGATTTTTTTATACATTACATTTGATTAATTTGCATGCTGTTCAGAGAATTTGAGCAATGTTACAGAAAACTAAACAACAAATTAAGTTTGTAAACCGAGTTATTTTGTTCATGCATTTATATGCTTGCTCACTGCTCAAGGTCTCCCCTATACAGGGTGTTACTGTTCCTCATCCGACTGTGTATATAGTTACATGTAACAGCACACAGGTACACCAACAGCTGTGCTGTGTAGGACCTATATGAGAGCAAAACATTTTTCACTGTCCTGATTGGCGACGATTTTTGCCCCCCTTTGCCATACAGATATCTCCCTCATTGCAAGGTTATCAATACGAATAATTTGTTTAGCCAGTAGTCCTCTTGAGTAGTCCCCGCCCAGAGATCCGAATGGGGGACTATTTTACCTCCGGAACATTTTACCCAAGAGGACGCCATCATCATTTAACCATACAGTAAAGCTGCATGCCCTCGGGAAAAATTACGTCTGTAGTTTCCCCTTGCTTTCGGCCGTTCGCAGTACCAGCACAGCAAGGCCGTTTTGGTTAGGTTTACAAGGCCAGATCAGTCAATCACCCAGACTGTTGCCGCTGCAACTACTGAAAAGGCTGCTGCCCCTCTTGAGGAACCACACGTTTGTCTGGCCTCTCAACAGATACCCCTTCATTGTGGTTGCACCTACGGCACAGCCATCTGTATCGCTGAGGCACGCAAGCCTCCCCACCAACGGCAAGGTTCATGGTTCATGGGGTCAGAGCTTTTTTAGTACTGTGTTTTGTCACTAGGAGCACATAGAGCAAACATTCTAGGATCAGCAAGCCAACTGCAGTCACCAAAGGTGGTCAAGGACTAGTTTCAGCAGTGTTTATAGTGACAACTGTTCTGTACGACCATCATTTTTACAATGGCTGATTTTCATGAAGTGCATGCAGTAGGGAAATTATGCTTTTTGCTATGAAAAAGTTGAGACAAAAATTCTTGAAATGTTAAAAACAGCATACAAGGACAATGCTATGGAGAAATCTCAAGTGCTACAAGTGCTATAGTGATTTTCCCGTTTCAAAAACGGTGAAATGTCAGTTGACGACAAACCTCATTCTGGTCAGCCTTCCATGGCCCGAAACCTGAAAATGTTGAAAGCATTCATGCAATCATCAACGAAGATTGATGATTGACCATTTAAGAGATTGTGGCACTGTTGAGTGTGACTTAGTTCAGTGTAGCAAATTGTGTCAGAAGATTTGGAAATGAAAAGGTGGCTGCCAAATTTGTGCCACGACTGCTGACTGCTGAACAAAAACAAGGTCATCTGGAAGCGGGTTGTGCTTTGAAAGAAAGATACCAAAAGGATCCAAACTTTTTTTTTCAAAAATTATCACAGGTGATGTTGCTTAGGATCCTGAGTCAAGGCAATAATCAAATTAGTGGAGGAATCTTCGGGTTCGCCTCGCACCAAGAAAGTACATCATGCGAAATCAAACCCTCCCATACTCACCTGACCTTGCCCCAAGTGACTTGTTTTGTTTCCTAGAATGGGAAGAGACAAGAAAGGAAAATTTTTGCTGATTTTGATGGGGTGAAGAATAAAAAAGTCAATGAAGGCAGTGTGAAGTACACAAAAGATGAATTTAAGCAAGGTTTTCAAAAATGGAATGTAAGATTATGCAAGTGTATTAGTGCAAGTGGAGAGCACTTTGAAAGGAATTGAAGGTTTGTGCTTAAAATATGAAACTATAAGTTAAAAAAGTTTGTTTTCTTTTGCGTACCCCTTGTACATTGCAGCCACTGTCTTACAGCATCGTTGGGCATCTGTTGCAACCCAATTAAGCAAAATGTGGAAACAAAAATAATGTCTACAGCCACACACTGCAAAATCACTGTGAAGTACATGGTAGAGGGTATTTCCCACTGCACCAGTTATTAGGGCTTTTTCCCCATTCCATTCACATATGGAGTGCAGGAGGAATGATTGCTTAAATGCCTGATCTTTTCTTCATGATCCCTACTGGAACAACATGCAGGAGGTTGTAGTATAATCCAAGATTCACAACAAGTTGGTTATTGAAACTTACTAGAAAGGCTTCCATGGGATAGTTTGTGTCTGTCTTCCAGAGTTTTCCAGTTTAGATTCTTCAACAAATGCACTCCCATGGGTCAAACAAATCTGTGACCATTTGCACTGTTCTTTCCAGTAAGTCCTATTCAGCATGAACCCCACAAACTTGAGCAACATTCGAAGGTGGGTTGCACGAGTGCTTTGGATGCAATTTCCTTTGCAGACTGATTGCTTTTCTCTAGTAGTCTCCCACTGAACCAACATCTGCCACCTGCTCTTCCTACGACTGAGCCTATGTGATTGTTCCATTTCTTATCTCTACAAATTGTCACACCCGTATATTTGAATGAACTGACCAATTACAACTGTGACTTAGTGATATTGTATACTGATGCTCAATCTGAATGGCCTTTTGTTATTAGTAACTGATATATTAGTCAGAGAAAACTACATCTGTTTTCAATCTGTGAAGTGTAAAATTTTACGTTTTTGAATATTTAAAGCCAGTTGCCAAATCTTTGCACCACCCTGAAATCTTATCAGGATCCAACTGAATATTACTGCTGCTTTTCTCAGACAGTACTTCATTATATATAGCTGTTATCACCTGTGAAACAGGTTTTAGGTTAGATGGCCTTGGGCAAGTACAGAAAGGGCAACAGCCTCAACGGGTGCGGGGCAAAGTCAGGACATGCGGGGACCAAGCAGCAATCGGTATTGTAATTGTCAACTGTCGAAGCTGCGTTGGTAAAGTACCGGAACTTCAAGCACTGATAGAAAGCACCGAAGCTGAAATCGTTATAGGTACAGAAAGCTGGCTGAAGCCAGAGATAAATTCTGCCATAATTTTTACAAAGTTACAGATGGTATTTAGAAAGGATAGATTGCATGCAACCGGTGGTGGCATGTTTGTTGCTGTTAGTAGTAGTTTATCCTGTAGTGAAGTAGAAGTGGATAGTTCCTGTGAATTATTATGGGTGGAGGTTACACTCAACAACCGAGATAGGTTAATAATTGGCTCCTTTTACCGACCTCCCGACTCAGCAGCATTAGTGGCAAAACAACTGAGAGAAAATTTGGAATACATTTCACATAAATTTTCTCAGCATGTTATAGTCTTAGGTGGAGATTTCAATTTACCAGATATAGACTGGGACACTCAGATGTTTAGGACGGGTGGTAGGTACAGAGCATCGAGTGACATTATACAAAGTGCACTATCCGAAAATTACCTCGAGCAATTAAACAGGGAACCGACTCGTGGAGATAACATCTTGGACCTACTGATAACAAACAGACCTGAACTTTTCGACTCTTGTATGTGCCGAATAGGGAATCAGTGATCATAAGGCAGTTGCAGCATCCCTGAATATGGAAGTTAATAGGAATATAAAAAAAGGGAGGAAGGTTTATCTGTTTAGCAAGAGTAATAGAAGGCAGATTTCAGACTACCTAACAGATCAAAACGAAAATTTCTGTTCCGACACTGACAATGTTGAGTGTTTCTGGAAAAAGTTCAAGGCAATCGTAAAATGCGTTTTAGACAGGTACGTGACGAGTAAAACTGTGAGGGACGGGAAAAACCCACCGTGGTACAACAACAAAGTTAGGAAACTACTGCGAAAGCAAAGAGAGCTTCACTCCAAGTTTAAACGCAGCCAAAACCTCTCAGACAAACAGAAGCTAAACGATGTCAAAGTTGGCGTAAGGAGGGCTATGCGTGAAGCGTTCAGTGAATTCGAAAGTAAAATTCTATGTACCGACTTGACAGAAAATCCTAGGAAGTTCTGGTCTTACGTTAAATCAGTAAGTGGCTCGAAACAGCATATCCAGACACTCCGGGATGATGATGGCATTGAAACAGAGGATGACATGCGTAAATCTGAAATACTAAACACCTTTTTCCAAAGCTGTTTCACAGAGATAGACTGCACTGCAGTTCCTTCTCTAAATCCTCGCACAAACGAAAAAATGGCTGACATCGAAATAAGTGTCCAAGGAATAGAAAAGCAACTGGAATCACTCAGCAGAGGAAAGTCCACTGGACCTGACAGGATACCAATTCGATTCTACACAGAGTACTTGCCCCCCTTCTATCAGCCGTGTACCACAAGTCTCTAGAGGAACGGAGGGTTCCAAATGATTGGAAAAGAGCACAGGTAGTCCCAGTCTTCAAGAAGGGTCGTCTAGCAGATGCGCAAAACTATAGACCTATATCTCTGACGTCGATCTGTTGTAGAATTTTAGAACATGTTTTTTGCTCGCGTATCATGTCGTTTTTGGAAACCCAGAATCTACTATGTAGGAATCAACATGGATTCCGGAAACAGCGATCGTCTGAGACCCAACTCGCTTTATTTGTTCATGAGACCCAGAAAATATTAGATACAGCCTCCCAGGTAGATGCTATTTTTCTTGACTTCCGGAAGGCGTTCGATACAGTTCCGCACTGTCGCCTGGTAAACAAAGTAAGAGCCTACGGAATATCAGACCAGCTGTGTGGCTGGATTGAAGAGTTTTTAGCAAACAGAACACAGCATGTTGTTATCAATGGAGAGACGTCTACAGACGTTAAGGTAACCTCTGGCGTGCCACAGGGGAGTGTTATGGGACCATTGCTTTTCACAATATATATAAATGACCTAGTAGGTAGTGTCGGAAGTTCCATGCGGCTTTTTGCGGATGATGCTGTAATATACAGAGAAGTTGCAGCATTAGAAAATTGTAGCGAAATGTAGGAAGATCTGCAGCGGATAGGCACTTGGTGCAGGGAGTGGCAACTGTCCCTTAACATAGACAAATGTAATGTATTGCGAATACATAGAAAGAAGGATCCTTTATTGTATGATTATATGATAGCGGAACAAACACTGGTAGCAGTTACTTCCGTAAAATATCTGGGAGTATGCCTACGGAACGATTTGAAGTGGAATGATCATATAAAATTAAATGTTGGTAAGGCGGGTACCAGGTTGAGATTCATTGGGAGAGTGCTTAGAAAATGTAGTCCATCAACAAAGGAGGTGGCTTACAAAACACTCGTTCGACCTATACTTGAGTATTGCTCATCAGTGTGGGATCCGTACCAGATCGGGTTGACGGAGGAGATAGAGAAGATCCAAAGAAGAGCGGCGCGTTTCGTCACAGGGGTATTTGGTAACCGTGATAGCGTTACGGAGATGTTTAATAAACTCAAGTGGCAGACTCTGCAAGAGAGGCGCTCTGCATCGCGGTGTAGCTTGCTCGCCAGGTTTCGAGAGGGTGCGTTTCTGGATGAGGTATCGAATATATTGCTTCCCCCTACTTATACCTCCCGAGGAGATCACGAATGTAAAATTAGATAGATTAGAGCGCGCACGGAGGCTTTCAGACAGTCGTTCTTCCCGCGAACCATACGCGACTGGAACAGGAAACGGAGGTAATGACAGTGGCACGTAAAGTGCCCTCCGCCACACACCGTTGGGTGGCTTGCGGAGTATAAATGTAGATGTAGATGAAAGGTCTTAGGTTACTATTAATATTGTCTCCGAGCTTACTTTTAATATTGTCTGCAAGGTCATTAATGTAAAACATGAACTGAAAGTGTCACAACACACGTCCCTGGGACACACCTGAAGTTATTCTATATCGGTCAAGGACTCTGCATCCAAAATGCGAGGGCTATTCAGAAAGTAGGGAAAGTTTCCATCTGATGCCTCTAGGCGCGTGCCGATCGCGTATATTTTGGTATGTGCATGCTCAGCAGCTCAGTAGGCATCCATCCGTGACAGCGGGAAAGTCCCTGCGCAACTGGTTTTTTCGATATTTGAATTTGAAATGTGCACTGCAATCAAAAATACTGCCAGTTGTGAGGTGCAATATGTGATATGGTTTTTGTTGGCAAAAAACCTAAAACACACAGAAATTTATCATAAACTATGCGAAGTGTACGGAAAAAACATAATGAGTGAATGTACCGTATGGAAATGAGGCATTCGGTTTGAAATTGGCTGAATCAACGTTCATGAAGAAGAAAAGAGTGGATGCCCGAGCATTGTGACTGTCAATCTTGTCGCTAAAGTTGATGAAACGATTCGTGAAAACCATCGCTTCACAATAACAGAGCTGTTGCTTTCTTTTCCACAAGTTTCATGGACTTTGTTGTTTGAAATTGTCACTCGAAAGCTACGCTACCACAAATTTTGTGCATGATGGGTGCGCAATATGCTTACAGAACACCATAAAGAACAGCAAATGGGGGCAATGTTGACATTTCTGGAGGCCTACAACAAACATGGTGATTCATTAGTGGATCGAGTCTTAACAGGTGACGAGAGTTGGGTGAAACACGTCAACTGCAAGACAAAATTACAGCCCCCCCCCCCCCCAAAAAAAACAAACACCGAGAAGATGTTTGAAAACCTCCTCAACAAGGAAGTTGATGGTGACAGTGCTTTGAGATAGGCAAGGTGTGATTCTTAATGATTTTCTCGAATGTGGAGCAACCATAAATTCTGCCTGGTACTGTCAAACTTTGCACAGCCTCAGAACAGCAATTCGAAACAAATGCCGAGAAAGCTGACGTCCAAAATTTTGTTTTTACATGACAAAGCCCAACCTCACACAGCAAACCGCACTAAAGAACTCCTTAATTCATTCAAAAGGGAAATTTTCCCTCATTTGCCCTACAGCCCCAATCTTGAACCAAGCAACTTCCATTTGTTTTTCAAGATGAAGAACTGGCTTGCAACGCAGTGTTTTGATGACAACGCCGAACTCCTGGTGGTCGTGACACACTGGCTGAAGTCTCAGGTGGCAGAATTTTACGACGAAGGTCTTTCAAAGCTTGTCCACGGCTACGATAAGTGCCTCAATGTATCTGGTGACTATGTGGAAAGTAGTATGTCAATCGCTCTTTCAGATGTATATAATAACATATATATGTTGTACTTAATTTTTTCTTAATGTCAAAATCCCCACTTTCTGAATAGCCCTCGTATCATGCTGGCTGCATCCTCCCCACCAATTAACCAATCAAGCCACAAATTTCACTTAATAACCCAAATGACTGTACTATCGTTTATAAGCATATGTGAGATAACGAGTCAAATGCTTTTCAAAAGTGAAGAAATACTGTATCTGCTTGACTGCTTTGATATACGGTTTACAGGATGTCATATGAGAAAAGCACGTGTTTGGTTTCATGTGATCAATGTTTTCGGAATCCATGCTGGTTCGCATATAGAAGGTCATTCTGTTCGGGATATCTCATTACATTTGACTCCACAATATATTCTAGGATCATACAACAAATGGATGTCAAGGATATTGGAGAGTAGTTAATATCTCTGATAGTGTGAGAATGGAAGATAGAAGACGGTCTATTAGGAAGTACTGAAAAGCTGGAATTACAGAAGCCACCCAAGAAAGGTTGTTGACAGAACATACATGCAATATGAATCTATATAAAAAATACTAAAAAATAATTCATACATATGTGTAAGTCATTTAATAAACTACACAGGTATTTTCCCCCTTTTATGAGAAGGAATTCAAACTGACAGGATATACTTACTTATGGTACTCTGTACCGCCTTCTCCATTGAAATGTGTGTAATCTTTTACAGGTTTGCGGCAAATGTAGCACATTAGAGCCCCACAGGTGCATGTCATCTTATTGCAACCATCAATCTTGATAAATTTTTTTTCACATCGCCAACATGTTCTGTAAATGAATATTTTTACTGTGTATTATATTTTGACTTCTTGGAACTCAAATTTTTTTCTGCCATAGTACTAGAATTTTTTTCACGACATGTTCTTGTCAACAATGACACTTACACTATGTGATCAAAAGTATCTGGACACCCCCAGACACATACGTTTTTCATATTAGGTTCTTTATGCTGTCACCTACTGCCAGGTACTCCATATCAGTCACCTCAGTAGTCATCAGATATCGTGAGAGAGCAGAATGGGGCGCCCTGTGGAAGTCATGGACTTCGAACGTGGTCAGGTGACTGGGTGTCACTTGTGTCATATGTCCGTACGCGAGACTTCCGCACTCCTAAACATTCTTATGTCCTCTGTTTCTGATGTGATAGTGAAGTGGAAAGTAGAAGGTGTACAGGACAACCTCGTCTGTTGACTGACAGACACTGCCGACAGTTGAAGAGGGTCGTAATGCGTAATAGGCAGACATCTATCCAGACCATCACACAGGAATTCCAAACTGCATCAGTATCCACTGCAAGTACTATGACAGTTAGGGGGGAGGTGAGAAAACTTGGATTTCATGGTCGAGCAGCTGCTCATAAGCCACACATTACGCCAGTAAATGGCAAACGGCGCCTAACTTGGTGTAAAGAGCGTAAACATTGGACAACTGAACAGTGGAAAAACGCTGTATGGAGTGACGAATCATGGTACACAATGTGGCGATCCAATGGCAGGGCGTGGGTATGGTGAATGCCCAGTGAATGTCATCTGCCAGCATCTGTAGTGCCAACATTAAAATTTGGAGGCGGTGCTGTTATGGTGTGGTCGTTTTTTTCATGGAGGGGGCTTGCTCCCCTTCTTGTTTTGCGTGGCACTATCATAGCACAGGCCTACATTGATGTTTTAAGCACCTTCTTGTTTCCCAGTGTTGAAGAGCAATTCAGGGATGGTGATTGCATCTTTCAACATGATCGAGCACCTGTTCATAATGCACAGCCTATGCAGAGTGGTTACACAACAATAACATTCCTGTAATGGACTGGCCTGCACAGAGTCCTGACCCGAGTCCTATAGAACATCTTTGGGATGTTTCGAAATGTCGACTTCATGCCAGGCCTCACTGACTGACATTGATACCTCTCATCAGTGCAGCACTCCGTGAAGAATGGGCTGCCATTCCCCAAGAAACCTTCCAGCACCTGACTGAATGTATGCCTGCGAGAGTGGAAGCTGTTGTCAAGGCTAAGGCTGGGCCAACACCATATTGAATCCCAGCAATTACCGATGGAGGGCACCACGAACTTGTAAGTTATTTTCAGCCAGGTGTCTGGATATGTTTGATCACACAGTGTATGTGCAGAACATGGCACAGTATTAAATGCAAACAAATATAAAAAATATCAATCAGCAAAAAATGCATACATAAAAAAAATTACAAACTGTGCTGAAATGGAATTTAACAAGCAGGTCATATATCTAAAAAGCAATGAACAGTGATGTCAGGTTACAATATTAGAAATGTGGGTAGACTAAAACAAGTTGCAAGCAATGACGATAAGATTAAAGACGGTAGCACATCAAATCAGCTTTGGGCTGACTTTACCAGATATAGTGTGTTGATGGACTAAGTACACTGTACTCAACAAAGGGATAAAATCTGAAATCTAGATTGTACAGAATAAAAATACTGTAATACACAATCACATGGTGGTGTATTCTTCCAAAAAATACTGTGTGACTGAGGCTCAGCACCATCGAAAACTTTTTAATGGTCTACTGTTTTCACGGAGGTTTAGTGTGCTTTGCTAGGAAACACTTGCAGGTAAGTGTTTTTTACTAGGACACACTTGTAGAATTACTGTTCTGTACAGTGTAGTCAAAAATACAGCATAGCTTGTAAATAATATACCATTTTGGAGTCTTAATTTTACAAGTTGTATATTTAAAAAATTTGTAATCTGAAGCACTCCCCGATAGTTTAATCAAAAATCAGACATCAACCCCAGACCACTATCATGGACTTCAATGGAAATTTTGCAGAGCCAGTGTGGAGTCTGAATGACCAAAAAATTTAGGTCTTACCTTCTTGACAGGCATGCAGTGCTGTCCTGTCGACTCATTTTCACCAAGGGAGCCATGAGACCTACTAAAGAAAATGTTTTAATAATTGCCTCCTGTGTGGATTTAAATATCTGTGAAGGTCAACAAGTCTCCCTCATTGTTTTTCAACAATTAAAAATCAATAACATCTGGTAAATCAATATTTTTCTTGAAAATGGTGGGTCAAAATGGGAATTACATCCAGCAGCACTTCGTGCATCCAACTTCACTGTCTTCCAGCTTGGACACACTGTAATCATCTGACCACATGTTTTGATTTATAGCTGTATATTTAGTACAATACAAAAATTATTTTTCTTTTCACCTTAACTTACCTGTAATTGCTAAAAGTCTGACCAGAAATGAAAGAAAAGAAAAAAATTTCACTTTTAAAAAGCAATTTCTTCATTAGTTGATCTGCCAAAGAAACTTATGTCCCATATATTCTTTTTTTTTCCTTTCAAAAAGCAGATTGTTCGAAAGCATGTCTGTTTTCACTAAAAACAGAATGTTTTCAGAAAAACCGAGTCACTATTTCTGTGCTTGGGACAAAGTACGTTAAAATCGGACCAAACTCATGATCAATAGAACATTAATGAAACCACAATAAAAACTTTCACAGAACTGCCTGCAATAAAAGCCAAAAGGATTTATGGCCCTTTTGCACAGACAAAATAAAAGTGTTTACATATTTGGGTAAACGTTCAGTTACCTGTCAACTAAAATGTGTTTTGTTATATTTAGAGGAAAATTTTTCAGTAACTTGGTACAGCATTTCCATTTGTATATATCGAAGTGGACACAAAGAACCAAACTGCAGTCAACAGAATTCATCATAAGCTGGACATTACAATAAAATTCTTATTTGTGGTTGGGTGTTTAGAGCACCTGTTTGCAACAAGGAGGCTCAGTAAAAATAAGCTGTTTAATGTCAGTGGCTGTCACTTATTCTCCACAGTACCATTTTTAGCACTGAAGACTATAGCTCTACAGTATAAGCACATATCCTCAGTTAATACTTGTGGATTCTCCGAGCAGATTAAAGAGACAAAGAATTCTATTGTACAATGGTACAAGTGAAGATAAGCACTTTTAACAGATCTATGTAAGCAATACCCACTTTCTCAAAGTGATTATTTGTATACAATGGCCTGTGTTATTTGATCTCTCAGCCTTTCTCAGCTTGACTGATTAATGGTGTGCGCCTGGGTATTTTTCATAAAATGGAAACAACTCGGCAGAACATCTGAAAGCACACCATTAATCTGTGCCATTAATTAAGCCCACTAAGTTTAAATTTAATCTTTAATGCCCACTACTGATTGTTAATTAACGCTCAATTTTACAGCTAATTTATTATAAGTACTGAAGAAACACAAAGGCATTTTGTAGCACAAGACACAAAGCAAGGAAGTTTTGGGTGACATGTAACCATGATGTGGAGGCTTCTAGAAAGCTCTTGCTGAACAAGTTCTGATAGGATGAAGGCTCACTATAGAAAATGTGAGGAAATATGCTGTTTGGATGAATTGACTCTATCAGAAGAGGCAGTGCTAGGGTAACCAAGAAAATATTGTGTTGTGTATAAAATGTATTTTAAAGCATGTTACCATAATAAACATGGTTTCAGTATTTTAGCACTTTTGCAATGAGCATTTTGATAGATGATGAATTATAAGAGGCGTTCAAATAAAGAATAAATAACTAAAATTACATCACCAAATTAAGGACAATTTGAGCTTTTAAGCAGAAGTGACTGACCTTCTGTAGGGACAGAGCCGTTATACTGTCCTTCGCTGACCAGTTGTCACTCAGCTATCAATCTGCACTTGTTCAGATGTTTTAAGCATCTCTGTATCACTTTGCAGAATTTCTTGGTTTACACATTTCCTACACCACACATTTAGGTATGCCGTAATTATGTTACACCCATATCTAGTAACTTGCATCGTAACATCATGAAAACCAACTAGCCATGAACAATGTCATAGTCACAGGTAAGGAAATGGTAAATGTAGGTGGATATATGCTTTCAGCAAATGTAGAGGCACTATGGAGAGAGGAGGAGTTGCCATATATGTTAAAATCTGTCGCAGTGTGAAAAATCTGGCAACTAAAAAATTTTGCTTAGAGCAACATATACAGGGTGGTCCATCTGAGGTTTCGGATGAGATTATCTCGAAAACTATACATCGGGTAAAAGTAGTGGGTAAGAAACGTTCATAAGCTCAAAGGGGAAGATCAAATGATACTACAAGTGACCTCCAGCCCCCGCCCCCTTGGATGGGGCAACTTTTAAATCTCAAATGGAAACTCCCATTTTTTATTGCAGATTTGGATTCTCCATAAAAATGTAATCAAGTTTTGTCCGAAACATTTTTTTTTGAAACCATTGACAGATGGCACAGAAATCGAGAAAAATTAAAACTGGGGAAGAACTCCAATTTATTTAGAATGACCCAAGGAGGACACATCAAATCGATACAAAATGTGCACCAATTCTTTCATTACGCCAAATTAAGCTTTTTTTTTTTTTTTTGCAAAATGTATCCTACCCACCACAGTTTTTAATGGAGGGAGGTGGAATGGCATTAAAATGTCGTTAGGGAACTCTTCACAATTGCTTTACTCACCTGACTGTGGCACTACCGTGGCCAAACTGCGAACTATGGTTCAGTAAAAAGGTCGGTGCAATGTGATTAGATGTCAGTTCACTTTCAGATTGTGAACCGTAAACATCAAATGACAAAAGTAAATTATTCTTTAGTGAAACATGGCTCACTATCCTTCTACAGAGAATGTTGATATGATGTTAATTTTAGGTGAACGCCATAACAATTACGCTGCAGCTGCGTATCTGTATGCGGATTGTTTCCCAAACAGACGACATCCAAGCGAAAACATTATTCAAAATTCAGATGGTTTTAAAAAATGTTTCAGACAAAACTTGACTACTTTTTTACGGAGAATCCAAATCTGCAATAAAAAATGGGGGTTTGCATTTAAGATTTAAAAGTTGCCTCCCACCCCACCCAAGAGGGTGGGGGCTGGAGGTCACGTGTAGTATCATTTGATGTCCCCATTTTAGCTTACGAACTTTTCTTACCCACTATTTTTACCCAATATATAGTTTTCGAGATAAACTCATCCGAAACTTCAGATGGACCACCCTGTAGAAGCATGTGCGTGTGAGCTTGAACTAAATAATAGCACTTTTACGAGTATAATTGTAGCCATGTGTAAGTCCCCTTTGGGAAATTTTCAAGTATTTTTTTAAAAACTTGGATTCTTTGTTGTGCAAGCTGCCAGACAGAGGAAACAAATTATTGTTTGTGGACATTTCAATGTAGATTTTCTGAAAGAGTCTGATAGAAAGCTTGATCTTGAAGTATAACTTTGTTCTTTCAATTTGACATCAGTTATTGATTTTCCTACTCGGGTGGTACAGGAAAGCAGCACACAGATAGATAATGTTTTCAAAGACCAAAATAAATTTAATCAAATAAAAACTTTTCCTGTTAAGAATAGTCTGTCTGATCATAATGCATAGCTAGTTACAGTATATGATATAGCTCCATACAATAATGCAAAACAGTCCTCCAAAATAGTGCGTTCAATTAACGATTTAACAATTCAAAATTTTAGGGAAAGCTTGCAACAGTTAGACTGGGATGAGGTGAACAGGGAACATGATGCTAATTTAAAATTTAACCTATTTCATGGTACCTTTGCGAGTCTATTTGAAAACAGTGAAATATAATTGTAAGAAACCACATAAAAAGCCATGGCTTACTAAAGGGGTCAAAATATCTTGTAAACAGAAAAGGGAAATGTATCTTACAGCTAGGAGAAGTAATGATCCCGAAACAATGGAACATTATAAAAACTACTGCACTGTATTAAGAAAAGTTATTAAAAAGTTCAGACATATGTGCATCATGTCTGAGATTAGCACATCTGATAATAAAATTAAAACAATTTGGAATACTGTTAAAAGGGAAACAGGGCAACTGAGAGCACGGGAAGACTATTTCTATCAAACAATGAAAAGTTTCTTAACAAGAAGTCAAAAGTA
Source organism: Schistocerca nitens (assembly GCF_023898315.1). Classification (NCBI taxonomy): domain Eukaryota; kingdom Metazoa; phylum Arthropoda; class Insecta; order Orthoptera; family Acrididae; genus Schistocerca; species Schistocerca nitens. Next base: position 273,816,698 of record NC_064614.1, on the reverse strand, counting down.
GAAAACATTTTTAATAATCATTTTTTAAGTGCTGTAGAGAAAATAGTATCTAGTTACTCATTAGAAAATGCAAGGCAATATATTGAAAAGACAGTACCTATGCAATTTGATAAAACTGAAATTCAAATCACCTCTCCTAGTGAAACTAGGAAAATAATAAATTCATTCAAAAGTAAAAAATCACATGGAATTGATGGCATTTCCAATAGAGTACTAAAAGCTTTTTCCCAACAAATAAGTAGGATTCTCAGCCACATATGTAGTAGCTCACTGAAACAGGGTATTCTTCCAGGTAGACTGAAATCTGCTATTTTTAAACCATTGCATAAAAAAGGGGACAGGTCTGATGCTAACAACTACTGCCCAATCTACTTCGGACAGCTTCATCCAAAATTATTGAAAAAGTAATGTATTCAAGGTTAGCATTAAATATTTGTAAAAACGAAATACTAACAAAAAGTCAATTTGTTTTTCAGGAAGGCTTTCCAACAGAAAATGCTATATATGCTTTCACTGATCAAATATTAAATGCATTGAATAACCAAACATTACCCATTGAGATATTTTGTGGTCTCTCAAAGGCTTTTGATTGTATAAATACGAAATGTCGTATTCATGATCTATGGAATAAGGATTAATGTATGTATGTATAAATGTATGTATGTATGTACCCTGTACTTGTTAATTTGTACTGTTGCATCGCTCTAATACGTTCTGTGGCTACAGTGGTGTGTGTATGAGTGCATCAGATGGGGACCACAACAAAGGCGTCAATGTTGTGTGTGTTAGCTTCCTGGCATTGGTGTCTGGCATAATGTACATGAAGGATTGTCAACACGTTAATAGTAAAAAAATGTGAAGTAATTAAGTACTGGCAAACAATGTCAAAGTAATTTTAGGATAAAACACTGCCATCCCTTTTGCCTGATTTGACATCAGTTGGTTTGATGAGTTAAGATAATTACATGTGCTGAATCAGAACAAATGTTTGATAATGCACATGAAGCTGTTTTAATACTTGAGAAACAATATCTGAACCTACTGGAGCCAAAATATAGATTTTTTCGTACGTTTTCTTTCTGATTGAAGGTTTGAGGGACTTTGGCCATTCACTTATGTAATAAAATGGTACACTTTGTAATGCAGCAAGTTGTTATGAGTTGTCATCTTGCACTGAAGGCGTAGCTTGCCATTGAGCCGGGAGGAGAGGAGATTTTGGTTCTCAAGCTGTCACAGCTGACACTGGCTACAGGGCCGAGTGAGCCATATACTTGTCTAACGCTGCGTGCAATACGTTACACATACTCTCTAGGAATCTGAAGAAGTACTGTTATAATATTACTCGATTTTTTCATACTTAGTATACGAAATTCTATGGATAAAACAACCACGCTGTTAAATTTCAAATCGATAACTTCAATATCTTCTGGTAAACCTTCTGGGATGTAAGGTCGTGGTCCATGAAACTCTTCAGCTCCTAACGTTTCGTCCAGAGCTGCGCTGGACATCTTCAGATGGGTGTTTCTCCTCCGGTGAGTCTTGCCGACTGACGGGTCGGACGTCTGAGAGCGACTTATATATCGTAGAAAGTGGGCGTGACCAGAGTTACACGTGATATGCAGAGATAAAACTTAACTATCGATCGTAATCTTGTCACGGATAAAACTGTCTAGCAATTCTGTAGTGCTACTGTCCAAATATCACTAAGTTTCATGGTCTCTTCTTTCCGATTAAAATTATCCCTATGTTTATATATTTCAATTGCTTCTCTACAAAGCCGTTGGTAATAGTTCGTCGTCGTAAATAAAATTTTTGTTTCGGAAAACCTCACTTGATGATTTCCTGACTGAAAGGCGTGTTCTGCTACAGCCGATTTATCTGTTTTTCCTAATCGGCAGAGACCTCTGTGTTCTTTTAACTATGTATTTACGCTTCTTTTTGTTGTTCCAATATAAACTTTACCACATGTACACGGAATTTTATATACGCTCTGGCTGATAGAGGAGCGCGTTTATCTTTTACAGACCGGAGAACATGACAAATTTTCTTCGTTGGTCTAAAAACAGGTCTAATATAATGTTTACTTAAAATCTTTCCCATCTGATCCGTTACTTTCTTTATAAAGGGAGAGAGACTATTCTTCCATAGTTTTTCGGGCTTGTCCTTAGGCTTTTTGTTGTTTGGGTGCAGAATTCTGCTTACTACTTTCTTTGAGTAGCCATTTTTCTCAAAAGCGTGCTTCAGATGTTTTAATTCGACGTCTAGATACTCTGGCGTGCAAATCTGTCTGGCTCTGTTAATGAAACTTTTAATCACACCTCTCTTTTGTTGTGGATGGTGGTTAGAGTTTTTATGTAAGTATCTGTCTGTGTGCGTTATTTTTCTAAAAATCTGTTGTTTCAATCTTCCATCTGTCTGTCTCATAACTAAAACATCCAAAAACGGTATTTTGTTATCGTTTTCTCTCTCTATGGTAAACTGGATTCTTGGATTTATATTATTAAGGTAATCAAAAAATTCGTCTAAGGCTTCTCTACCATGTGGCCAGACCACAAATGTATCGTCTACATACCGATACCAGCGAGATGGTTTCTTATCTGCTTTTTCCAAGGCTGACTGTTCGAATTTCTCCATGTAGAAATTAGCTACTGCAGGACCCAATGGGTTACCCATTGCTACGCCATTAAGTTGCTCATAAAATTCATTATTCCACTGGAACTGACTGGAAGTAAGACAATGTCTGAAAAGAGCAGTCAGATCTTCTGGAAAAATATCTGTTATAAAATCCATAACTTCGTTAACTGGAATCATAGTAAATAAAGATACTACATCAAAACTTACTAAAATATCTTCAGGAGTCAGAATTAAACCTTCAATTTTCTCTATAAAATGACGTGAGTCCTTTATACATGAGTCAGTTTTTCCAATATATGGATATAAACGAGTTGCTTGATATCTTGCTATTTCATACGTAGGAGAATTGATAGCACTAACAATCGGTCTCAGAGGAAGGTCCCTCTTATGTACCTTGGGTAGGCCATAGAGACTAGGACACACAGCTTCAGTCTTCAATAAAGCTCTTTTTTCTTCTTTTTGAATAGAAGTGGCCGATTTTATCAGATTATTTGTTTTCCGTAGTACGCTGGCTGTAGGATCTTTAAGTTTTTTGTATTGTCCTGACGTTAAAAGATTCAAAATTTTGCTTTGATAATCTTCTGTATTTAAAACGACAGTAGCATTCCCTTTATCAGCAGGAACAATCACTATGTCTTCATCTGCATTTAAATCTCTTAGAGCCTTTCTTTCGCCATTGGTTAAATTACTTTCCAGAGGTTTACTGTGGCATAATACTCTAGTGGTTTCGATCCGGATTGCATTTGCAGTTTCTTTGGGGAGAGTACGTATACCTGCTTCTACATTTGCAATAATATCCTCAACAGGAACTTTCGGAGGTGTTAAAGCGTAGATTCCTCCTTTTGCAAGAACTGAAATTTCGTCTTGAGATAAAACTCTGTCTGACTTATTAATAACAGTTTCGGACATCACTGTATTATTTGTAGATTTTAAGTAAACATGATATTAGACCTGTTTTTAGACCAATGAAGAAAATTTGTCATGTTCTCCGGTCTGTAAAAGATAAATGCGCTCCTCTATCAGCCAGTGGTGTATATAAAATTCCGTGTACATGTGGTAAAGTTTATATTGGAACAACAAAAAGAAGCGTAAATACACGGTTAAAAGAACACAGAAGTCTTTGCCGATTAGGAAAAACAGATAAATCGGCTGTAGCAAAACATGCTTTTCAGTCAGGAAATCATCAAGTGAGGTTTTCCGAAACAAAAATTTTATCTACGACGACGAACTATTACCCACGGCTTTGTAGAGAAGCAATTGAAATATATAAACATAGGGATAATTTTAATCGGAAAGAAGAGACCATGAAACTTAGTGATATTTGGACAGTAGCACTACAGAATTGTTAGACAGTATTATCTGTGACGAGATTACGATCGATAGTTAAGTTTTATCTCTGACAAAGATTATCTCTGCATATCACGTGTAACTCTGGTCACGCCCACTTTCTACGATATGTAAGTCGCTCTCAGACGTCCGACCCGTCAGTCGGCAAGACTCACCGGAGGAGAAACACCCCTCTGAAGATGTCCAGCGCAGCTCTGGACGAAACGATAGGAGCTGAAGAGTTTCATGGACCACGACCTTACATCCCGGAAGGTTTACCAGAAGATATGTCATCCGGTCGTGAAAGCCTTCATACTAATAACTTCAATACTTTCAGAGAGATAAATTTTTACCTAAAACACATAATAACTGTTGTGGCATTGTGAAACTGAGTTAGGCAGTGTAATGCATTCATCTATAGTATCACTTGAAACTACAACCAAGAGGATAGGTCAATATAACCTAATTTTCTAGAATTTTCTGTAGTTTCATTACCACAGATTTCTGACAGTTAAAAGTAATGTGGAAAATTACAATATTTCATTTATTTTGGTTGTGTGAGAGTTCTGGGGGGGGGGGGAGAGAGAGAGGGAGAGAGAGAGAGAGAGAGAGAGAGAGAGAGAGAGAGAGAGCGAGCAAATGGGACATACATAAAGTGAGAATGTAATATTTTAGTAAAATGATTTTGTGAAAGGCAGCCAGAAGGGGTGCTGAGTATTAAATTTATTAGTATTTTAATCTGTGGAAAGGAATCTTATTTTGTTTTCATTAAATTTTATTTAGTTTTGAAGTTATGAGATTTCTAGTCTAAGTTACTTGTGGTAATCTGATTGGCTGACATTAGAAATACCACGAATATACAAGTGCTCAAGATGATCCAACTGGTTGCTTAACATACTAGCCAATAGGAATTCAGCATTTCCCATACATTTGAGTAGGGCGCTGTGCCTCAGCTCTACGAGTTGAGATAGTCTCACAGGAGCTGTCTTCTGGTGAACACCTATTATAAACTGCACTGATCAAATTTGTACCAAAATGAAGTCATTCGCACCTTTGATCAGTTCTCGTGTTGTTGACGAAAAGCAATGACAGAACTGAGTATTTTGTGAAAGTTTGGGCTTTGTGAGTGGTTTATTTTAGTTTTAGGAGATATTTGCTTGTGAACAGTTCATGTTGTACATAAACTCTGCGTGCTGTGTTTTGTGCAGATTATGAGACGTTATGGTGAGCAATTTTTTATAAGAAGCTTCCTGAACAACTGCATGTTTTAACTCGCATGTAGCTGTGGGTCAGTGACTGTTTAGAACATTCAGAATATCAGGTTCGATTAAAGATCATCTGCCTGCTTTCGGGTGTAAACTTTTAACAGAGACAGTCAGTAACATAGCATAATTCATGTTGAGATATTACATATGGACTTGATAGCCATTTTTCATATCTTAAAAACAATAAACTAACTTAAAGGAAGGTTTAGACTTTTTTCAAATGAATCATGCAGGAATCCTGTACACTCGATAGTTTAACTAACTTTCAGCTACTGCCCATGGACTGGAGTTTTGTGGCCTTTGTGTGGTAGGTATTTAGTCGAATTTTCACCAACATTGCTTTTGTTGTCTAAACCAGTATCTACCATCAGGGAGTCAAGGGACAGTCAACATGAAAACTCTACAGGCAGATGAACCAATTGTTTATGGGATAGTGAGAGCCATCCTTTTGATGTTATTTAATATATAGCTACCAGTTTCGGTGACTGAATACACCATCTTCAGTCCTCCACTGATGCTGATGGGGTAAACTCCAGTTGTATATAAGATCCCATCTGTGGCCAACATCTATGAACTGATTTCCATAGATTACTGTAACAGCAATGTTGTGTTTGCAACCATCAACTACCAAGTGGCTCATTTGTTAGTTGATGGTTGCAGACACAACATCACTGTTACAGTAGTCTACGGCAACCAGTTCACAGATGTAGGCCACTGATGGGATCATGTATATGATTGGAGTTTACTCCTCAGTGTCGATTGGGGCCTGAAGATGGTGTATTCAGTCACCAGAACTGATAGCTACATAATAAATAACATCAGAAGAACAGCTGCAGGTGTACCATTTTATTACATAAAATGAAGATTTGTTGGAATGAACATTGAGTCACTGTCATTTATTGTGAACATTATGGAACATGAATATGTTGCACAGAAGGAGAAGGCTTTGCCACATTTACAACTAATGTTGGATCACAACTGGGAGGGGTGGTCAAATATTTAATCACCACTTCTGTTTGTACATACATGTCTGCAGTATGGTAAACACTGAAATCCCCACACCACAGTACTGCACCACGACACTTGAGGAGGCAAAACAAAACGATGTAGCCTCTTGTGGACTATCACACAGTAACTTATTTTCTTCATTTGTAGGGGAACAGTGCTGCAATAATCCATGCTGGGTTGATGGAAGTGTACGGCAACAATGCACCATCATACGACAGAGTGGTTAGGTGGCACAGATGCTTCCAATGGAGACAAACTTCCAATGAAGACAAACAAGTGTAAATGACAAAAAATGAAATAGGAAATCATCTCCCTGCAAAGCACTGGTTATTCAAGAAACATGGAGGACCTAGTGTTTGAAGACCTGTGTGTCACAACCGAGGCAATAGTGTAAAAAGTGGAAGTCAGTCATGGCTCAGTACCCAACATCTTTGACAACAGAAATGTTGCAACCATGTTGAGTCATTCCAGATGACATCCTAAGCTACCTAACCATCATGGAGAAATCCAGGGTTACTGGGAAGCTTTAAAAAAAGCATCACTGGAAGCTTTCCAAGGGCATGTTTTTGCTCCAAATAAACTTTCTCAACTGATCTGAATGATGAATTATGTAGAGTATTTCTGCTGGGAAACTTTTCTGCATAGCAGCAGCATACTGGTCATTTTAATACTATATTTGTGTATCAGTGCAGTAGAGCTGTTGATGTGATTATATCACATATCTGAACAACACTAGGACGAGAACAAAGGACTTAGAAAAGCTGTGGTGCATGTGCAGGAAGGCTATGAGGCACAGACGTTGCTTTACCTCAGACTGGTGGTTAATGGAATGTATAACTAATTAGATATGAAACACATTAGAAGAAATTTTCATGCCACATTTCTCAAACTCAAGTGCACTGCAGGGCCAAAATTTGCATTTCTGGACGGGCATTCCCTCCTGAAAAATGACCACTTTGCCATCCAGTATAGCACACTAAGTGGTGGTGATATTTTTTATATACATGATGCATGTGTATGAGGGTAATTTTTTTAAAGTTCTCATAGCACAGCATAAATGCCAGACATGCAACAAGCAGGTTGTGTTCACAGAAAGTGATTGTGCATCTCCTGCACCACTCTATCTGTCACCACCGAGTTCAAGACCAGACTGTGTGGAGCTGCAGTCACATAAAAAGAGCCACCTCAACTGATTTTGCTACCGTGTGCAAATTGCAAAGCAGTATTTGTTTCAAAGGGAATAATGCAGCACACATTCATCGAAGAATGAGTAAAGTACATGGAGAAAATTTTATGAGTGATGTTGCTGTGTGTGAATGATGGCGAAAATTTAAAGCTGACCAAACTGAAGTGCATGATGAATGGCGTCAATGATGCAGGTCTTGCTACAGACAACCTTGTACAATGAGATGATGAAGGTATTGTGAAATTTCATGACTTTTCAGACAGTTTTGCTGTATGTCAATGCTTAAAAAAATTACGTATGAAGCAAGAATGGAAAGAGTTATCACGATTTAACGAATGACTGACAGTTAGATCATTAGAGATGAAGCAAAAGGTAGGAGTGAAAAACAAAAGACAAAACAACTTATACATATTGGCTGTGCAATTGTGTCAACAACTTATTTTTTGTCGCAAGATGCTTGTTGTTTGGGTGGTAATTGTCATACAAACATTTAAAACAAATTCTTAATTCACTATGGACAAAATAATGCAGATTAAGATTTAGGGACAACAATAATAACTGCAATAACATGGACCAAAATACAAGGTTAGGCACAAACTGAGACGCGGCAGAACGTGTAGCATGACACGGCATGGCAGCACACATTTCTGTAACTACTTTTTTTATTTCATTACTGTTCTATATTGGCAAGAACAATGCTCAGATTAATGACTGGTGAACCTTTAGCCACTGGGATTATATCTTCTGCCTCTACAATATCTTTAGATTGCAAGAAGGGACAGACAAGTCATCGTGAAGGTAGTGAAATAGTAAGGAATATTATAAAACCACATGATCAAGAAGCAAGGCAAGAAATTTTAAGCATACAGTGAAACTAGTTTCTCTATGCACTGCTTGTTATGCTGGTGTATCTGTACAAGATGCTACAAACATTTTAAAAGCATAATTTCCACAAGTATATTCCTTCTGTGCGCTTGGTTAAAGTATCCAGGATCACAAATACATAAGTTTCACTGTGATTTCTTGTATATGGATTTACTAACACGGGAACGGTCCAATCCAACATTTCAAAACCTACCCTGAAAATTTTCTCACATGAGGAATACACCGAAAGAAATTCTCAGTCAAAATTTTAACTGCTAAGGCGCACTGCAAGTATGTTTAAGTTACTCAAAAGCACCCTGTAGGTGTATTTTGCCCTAACAGCTGGCCAAAAGTCCAGTTTTCAAATGCAAGTAATTCCTGGAATGCGTAACTTCTTGTGATAGTCTGATGGGGCACTGCTGAATGTGTTAAAAGTGTGTTTTTACTTGCCCAAAGATCCAGGTATGTGTCGTCATTTATAATTATTTTCATTCATATTATTTACTACTTTTATTAGTAATCGTCCTTTTTGTCATAGCTCTGGGCGTTTCCCTGCATACTTGTTACTGCAGTGTTATAGAAATATCATTTCTCTACTGGAAATTTAGAACAGTACCTGCTGAATACTGCAGTTTGATTTTGTAGAGCTGTTTTATATTAATTAGTTGTTAGCTATAAAAAACATCATCTCTGAAATTAATTTTGAAAGCATTCAGTTTTTATCCTACGTCCTTCAAAAGCCAAAATTATGACAAGGAAAGTCCTCTAACATCTTATGAAGAGATTTTCTGAAAAGGAGTTTGTAAAAAGACTGGACTTTAAGGAAAATTGCATATTATCAGAGCCTAATTTCTGTGACAGGGGGTGGGAGTGGTGGTGGTGGGAGATTATATATATATATATATACATAAAAACAAATATGATGTGACTTACCAAATGAAAGTGCTGGCAGGTCGACAGACACACAAACATACACACAGAATTCAAGCTTTCGCAACAAACTGTTGCCTCATCAGGAAAGAGGGAAGGAGAGGGAAAGACGAAAGGATGTGAGTTTTAAGGGAGAGGGTAAGGAGTCATTCCAATCCCGGGAGCGGAAAGACTTACCTTAGGGGGGAAAAAGGACGGGTATACACTCGCGCACACACACACATATCCATCCACACATATACAGAACACAAGCAGACATATTTAAAGACAAAGAGTATATATATAGTTAGTAGACAGTTAAGAGCGTACTGCACAGCTACTAAGAAACAGTTCTGGAGCCACATTGTCAACATACACCAGTCAAATAATGTTCTGAGAATCTGGAAATGTTGAGGGTCCCAAAATGGTTAAAGATATCTAAATACAAGCAAGCACTAGATTGAAGTTGTAAAGACTTACAAGCAAAAAGTCGACTTTCACATATCCAAACCTTATCAACTTTCTCGAAGGAAAGACTAGGAAACAGCACACAATAATCTGAACAGCTAATAAGAAGGTCTATCCCTGTTGCAGTATCCTTCAAAGAGCTAAAAAGCCGTGCTAAACCATAACTGAATCCTCTCAGATGACTGCCACATGGACAGAGATTCAACTTCACATCTTGCTTAATCATAGATGCAAGCAATTAATATTGTATTTGGAAGGGGTTTTAAATGATTTTCCAAATGATGACATAAATGCATTGGGACTTATCTATAAATGAGGCTGTGATAGTTCACAGAAAATTCAGTTCAAACAAAAATTTTAAAAGAACTGTGATTGTGATGTGAACATATTTCAGTCATTCTTAGTGCCCCTCTACTTTTAATTGCACAAGTAAAGACCTAATTGTTTGGAAAAATCCTAAACCATCATCTTCTCACTAGTGCAGACCTGTTGCGGCCTGGCACTCTTTCCCTAAAGCATTTTTTTTTCCTTTCGGTTTTTGGTGTTATCTGCATGGTGCAATCAGGCCGCTAACAACAATATGGCTTTAGTTAGCTTGTTTGTCAACCTTTATAATGCACATGAGAAGGACGAAATCTCCTTGGTTGGAATGGGTATTCAGTTACAACAGGCTGGTAATTTTCAAGGAATTGGCAGGAGTGATCTACTGAAGTAGCAAGTTATTACATTTGGTCATTTGTTTATTGAAGTGTCAGATCAAAACCCCTTAACAGAAAGTCAAATGCCTTCAATAACCCATAGGAAGGACTTTTATCAGAAATGAGTGCCATTCATTCTGCTAATTATTAGCCACTTGGCCTAAATCACAAATAAACAACACTTTGAAGTAACTCACTATTAGTCAAGAGCCTCTTGCCATATAGTACAAGAGACAAGTACCAAACAGTAGCTTGTTCCTAATATTCACTGAACTTCCTCTACCTTGATTCTTTGAGACATTGATAGGCAGTCACTATTCAATGCTATTCCAATGAACACTGAAAACTGCTACTTAGCTTGCAGTTGCAGTTCGACCACCAGATTCTATCATCGTCATAGCTGAAGTGTCCACAGCTCCATCAGGTGCTGCTACAAAGCATCACTGCACTTCGGCTGCTAGGATTTTTCGCCAAATCTCCTCTCTGCTACCACTGTTGCTATTCCTGATATCTCTCTTGTTTAATGTGCCCCTCTTTGAGCTTTTACTTCATTCTACACTGATTCTTGGTGCACACAGCCTTTTGTGATATCTGTTGGGAATACTCTCTTGATAGCTTTCTTCGATATTTGATCATCTTAATGTTTGACAGTCACTCAAATTTATGCTCGAGTTTCCTCCATTACATGCATTGGAAAGTTCCCTATCATTCCGCTGATCTTGTCCCTCGGCCCTGCTGGTGAGGTGTTAAGTGTACTGCATGCCGGCTTGATTGGATAGCCTCGAAGAAGCAAATAGTGTTCAGCTGCTTTGAGACGCATTATATGCCCCTGATATCCAGTTTAATTTCCCCTCATCACACACACGGGCTGTCTCGCATACGAAACCCAGCTCACTTCTTATGTTATGATCTGATATGTAATTAAAATTATTAACATTTTCTAGGATCATCACAGAACAATAAGAATAAGATGTATTCATGAAACAGCTGAAAAAAATTGGTATAGCACCAGGCGAAAAATTACACGAAACAAAAATTGCAAGAACAGAGTGTGTGAAACACACACTGCTGATGACTATGATATATACATAGGTCTGCAACGCAGCAACAGGGCCAGCATCGACAATGAGATGCTACGTTTGCAAGGCTACCTCAAAGGACTTCAATGACTTGTCAAAACCCAACGTAACAAATGCAAGAGCTATTCAGTTTGGCCCATCCGTATGGAATGCCGAATTAGATTTTCCAAATTTTTGTTGCATTTGTCCTATAAAATAATATTCAAGACGTGGCGAATTTATTCAAAAGAGAAAAAGGTACTTGCTCAACAGAGAAAAAAAAGTCACACAAAAAAAGTTTAGAAATCGATTGTGATTAATTGTCTATGTTCCCAAGCAAGGCTATAGAAATAGTAATGATGGAAATATCAGTAGAAGATTTCTTGCAGACCTTGAAAACATCAGCAAAAATAATAGGTGTAGAGCTGCAACACATACAGATTCAGGGCTATTCTAGAAGCTATTTCCAATGGATGTAAGACAGGCATAGACGACTTTTCTGCTTGTACTGTTGAAACAGTAAGACTGTTTATTGATTTTTATCCATGGCACCCTATGTCTCCCACTGAATGCAAGACTTTGCTGCATGGTTTAACTGTCATTGAACATGCCCTCTTGCCCATATGTAGTTTACCAGAATAAGCAGCCGAGGCCCACAGTAAGTACTTTCATCTGTACAGACAAACGATTGCCAGGAAATTCTTAGAAGAAGAAGGCAATGTGGACATAATAAACAGGCTACTACTGACATCATGTCCATTAATAATAGGTATTAGACCAAAACCAAAGGAAATCAGAAAAAAATTCCTTAAAAGAAACATTACAATTACTGTTCTCAATGAAGGACTGATTAGGCAGGTTCCTCAAGCTAAAAAAGGTGACGACGAGAGAAGAAGAATACACAAAATTAACTCTGAATGTTAACAGCCATACCTTATTAATGCCTGTGTCATCCTGTCTTCAATGTAAGTTCTTATCTTCACTTCTTCAGGCTTCTCAACTTCTTCACATCGCAGAGGTATGTGACTGAGCTCTTTACATTTCCTGTAAATATGAAACATGCTGCCTTACTATTGCTTATATCACCAAAAAGTTATTACAATATCCATGAGTAGCTATGTCAAGTACTGTGACACAAATCCAGTTAAGATTAGAACCTCTACTTCTTTTTTGGGAGACATTTAGCAAAATCAAATTGTATTTTTTATGCTGTTAATCAATGAAGAATTTCTGGATGTGACAGATAATGTACTGTCAAGGACCTTCCAAAATATGATGTACCTGAATCATAATTTGACATTTAAAATAAACACTTCCAATGTATTATGAGATGTATTTATGTTCTTTACCAAATGAGGAGGTGCAGGCTTCAAATTGCTCACAATATTTTCATTAGTATCAAAACCATTGAAGTAGATTGTGACAAAATGTTTAAAGTTAGTGGAATTCAAAACATTCCTTGGGCGTAAAACTTCTTCTTTATTTTGTAACTGGTTTCAATCAATAAGACCAACATCATAAGCCTCTATCTTCCTAAACTAGTAAACAAGACACAAAAAAAGCATGTAGCCAAGATATGTACAGTCAAAAGGATGTAAAAACCAGATGGAACAATGTATTATGTTTTTACTTCTTTTGATGACGATTAACTACTGATCCGATGATGTATCTCATAGTCTGAAACAGGTCATAGTATAAAGAAAAATATTTTTCAATAAAAGATTGTTTTGAATTCCACAAAGGTAGGTAAGTTGGTTGGTTGGTTTAAGGATTAAAGGGAACAAACTGAGGTCATCAGTCCCTCCAAACATTATTCGCTCAGCCAAAGCATTGTTCACAAACTCAAGACTGGTTAAAAGTGGAATTCTGCACAGAACGTCAGTAAGCAGTTCTTCCATAAACAAAATCAGAGAACAGTGTGGCAAACTCTGAACAATTTTCATTCAAAGTTTTAGGGTACTCCGGCATTGGATATAATGCAGCGAAAATTACTTATAACTGAAGCATGGGATACCACCTGTCTGTTTTTAGCCATGACAATCAACAAGTCTAACTTAAAAATTAAATAAATAAATAAATAAATAAAAATAAAAAAAGTAGTTTCGGACTCTTCAGTTGACTTTACTACAGCTCAAATGAAGGTTTAGATTCTCACTTTCGTAATCCACTGATATTGAACTTCCTGGCTTTTCACTCACACACGAATTGTTGACAGTTTTTGGTTTTTTAGATGCAGAAGAACAAGTAAAATAGCTTTTAGTTTTCTGCTCATCTCTCACCTCCAACTTAACTTACAAGTTGCAACAAAAGACAGGACACACTGTAAAACTTCGCACAACTGACAAGAACGGAACAGCAAACGCAAACGAATAAGGAACAACAAAACAAAGAAGACAATGAATTGTGAAGGATAGTGGTGACAGGAACGTAAATACACCTTTTGGTAGCTCAGCGTTTGAGCGTATGCATATCCGTTTAGCACTACCATCACCCACTATTAGCGGGAGAGGGCATTACATGCTTGTCTAACTGGCTGCCAGCGATTCAGTTGTCGAGAATGGTTGCCGCAGCTTCGAAATGCTTTAAACAGTCAATGACATTGCTTTTCCCACGAAAAACTGTACTGGTATCGTTCGTATTGCAATTACCAACACGAGAAAATGAAATAAAAAATTTGTGTCCGTGAAATAAATCTTTGGGGTACACATCCCCTAGCGTTCCCCCAGAAAACCAGCACTGATCTTAACAAATTTTAAGTGACAAATGCCTGCGAAAGGATGGTGTGGATTTAAACAGACTAGGCTCAATGAATTTTAGTAAAATGATTAGAGACATCTGTAAAATCATTAAGAACAGGGGAAACTGATACCAAGTGAAGGGGGTGAAATTTCAAAAGTGACAATGAAAATAAAAATATCTCCCAGGCAGAAATTCCGATATTAATGTAGGTATTAAGGACAGTGTGCTTCAGAACTCAACTCCAAACCTGATGGTATTTTATCAAAATGTACAATTGCTATCCAACAAATTAAATCAATATCATATTTTGTAAGAAAATGACAGGAAAAACACTCCTGTATTACATTTTACAGGACATTGAGTTGACTGATAGAAACTTCACATGGTATCCGTTCCAGATTTTGTATTGTGTAGTTATTTTTGTGGGAAACTGTATAAACATGGTGGTAATTGCATTTATATTAAAAATGGCATAAATTTTAAATGTATACCTGATATACAAAATTATCCATAGAGAAATAATTTGAGGGTAATCTATTTGAAATCACTATTATTTGTCTATACATGGCACCAATGGCCAATATTAACATCATGTTAAAGGGCCTCTAAAATATTTTACTAAAGACTACACAAATAATAGAAAAGTAATTATATGTGGGGATTTCAATATTGAGTTTCCAATTGAGTCCAAGCAAAAAGCTGTTTTACCGAGATTCTTAGCATCTTTAAAGACTAATACAGAAACACCAACAGACATTACAAAAACCTCAGCCACAATCGTTGATTAAATAATCGTGAATGGGCACTTGAAATATTCAACACAAACCTTCAATATAGGTTTTGGGGATCACACAGCCCAAGAAATTAATATAAGACAAGGAAAACAGCTTGTTTCAGCCAAATGCCTAAAACTACATCTAGGAAGTATAATGAGCAAAACATAAATTTCCTTCACTGTCTGAGTAAAGGAACTTGGAAAGAGATCTATGAATGTAAAAATACGAAGGGTAAGTTCAACAAATTCTTGAACAGTTCTAGCTATTATTTTGAACTTTGCTTTCCACTTCATAAAAAGATAATCACATATAGGGTTTGAAAATAAAATGGATCACAGAAGGGATACAAAAAAAATCTGCAAAGAAAGAAAAAGTTTACTTCATGAAATATCTAGACAGCACACCGCATCTCCAGAATTTTATTCCTATTTTAAGAATTACAAAAAACTAAAGCCATAAAAGAAGCAAAAAGAATTGCAAATAATGTCTTCATACCAAACACATCAAATAAAATGAAAACCACTTGGGACACTAAGACAGGAAACAGGAGAAAAACAGAGGAAATAGTACAACACCAAACGGAAAGAAAATTCATCTGTAATATCTGGTTCCAAGCAGATAGCAAATAATTTTACCTCATATTTCACTGAAGCAGCTGTGATTCTGGAAGCAAAACTTTCAATACGCTCCCACTGCAAATCAGATTAAAACTATCCCTAGTAACAAGTCTCTCTTCCTACACCCAACACATGAACGGGAAATACTAAAAACAGTAAGGGAGCTAAAATCGGAATCTTCCTTTGGTACTGACAACGTAGCAGGCCATTATCTTTAAAAAATGTCCACCCTTAGTAGTTAGGCCCATTATTGACATATGCAATAGCTCACTTTTAATGGAATATTCCCAGAAAAGTTAAAATAGCTAAAGTGAAGCCATTGTACGAAAAAGGTGAAAAAACAGATATAACAAATTATAGGCCAGTCTCTCTACTATCTGCTTTTTTCTAAAGCAACTGAAAGACCTTTTACAAAAAGACCTATAGGTTTCACTGGATAAAGTAAACTTTTCTCAACCACACAGCATGGTTTCCAAAAAGGTATATCTTCAAATATCAAAATTTCAGATGGAAACCCAATTCTAAGCAAAGAAGGGAAAGCAGAAAGGTGGAAGCAGTATATAGAGGGTCTATACAAGGGCGATGTACTTAAGGACAATATTATGGAAAGGGAAGAGGATGTAGATGAAGATGAAATGGGAGATACGATACTGCGTGAAGAGTTTGACAGAGCACTGAAAGACCTGAGTCGAAACAAGGCCCCGGGAGTAGACAACATTCCATTAGAACTACTGACGGCCTTGGGAGAGCCAGTCCTGACAAAACTCTACCATCTGGTGAGCAAGATGTATGAGACAGGCGAAATACCCTCAGACTTCAAGAAGAATATAATAATTCCAATCCCAAAGAAAGTAGGTGTTGACAGATGTGAAAATTACCGAACTATCAGTTTAATAAGCCACAGCTGCAAAATACTAACGCGTGTTCTTTACAGACAAATGGAAAAACGGGTAGAAGCCGACCTCGGGGAAGATCAGCTTGGATTCCGTAGAAATGTTGGAACATGTGAGGCAATACTGACCTTACGCCTTATCTTAGAAGAAAGATTAAGGAAAGGCAAACCTACGTTTCTAGCATTTGTAGACTTAGAGAAAGCTTTCGACAACGTTGACTGGAATACTCTCTTTCAAATTCTGAAGGTGGCAGGGGTAAAATACAAGGAGCGAAGGGCTATTTACAATTTGTACAGAAAGCAGATGGCAGTTATAAGAGTCTAGGGACATGAAAGGGAAGCAGTGGATGGGAAGGGAGTGAGACAGGGTTGTAGCCTGTCCGCGATGCTATTCATCTGTATATTGAGCAAACAGTAAAGGAAACAAAAGAAAGATTCAAAGTAGGTTTTAAAATCCATGGAGAAGAAATAAAAACTTTGAGGTTCGCCGATGACATTGTAATTCTGTCAGAGACAGCAAAGGACTTGGAAGAGCAGTTGAACGGAATGGACAGTGTCTTAAAAGGAGGATGTAAGATGAACATCAACAAAAGCAAAATGAGGATAAGGGAATGTAGTCGAATTAAGTCGGGTGATGCTGAGGGAATTAGATTACGAAATGAGACACTCACAGTAGTAAAGGAGTTTTGCTATTTGGGGAGCAAAATAACTGATGAAGGTCGAAGTAGAGAGGATATAAAATGTAGACTGGCAATGGCAAGGAAAGCATTTCTGAAGAAGAGAAATTTGTTAACATCGAGTATTGATTTAAGTGTTAGGAAGTCATTTCTGAAAGTATTTGTATGGAGTGTAGCCATGTATGGAAGTGAAACATGGACGATAACTAGTTTGGACAAGAAGAGAATAGAAGCTTTCGAAATGTGGTGCTACAGAAGAATGCTGAAGATTAGATGGGTACATCACATAACCAATGAGGAGGTACTGAATATGATTGGGGAGAAGAGGAATTTGTGGGACAACTTTACCAGAAGAAGGGACCAGTTGGTAGGGGGAGGCATCAAGGGATCACAAATTTAGCATTGGAGGGCAGTGTGGAAGGTAAAAATTGTAGAGGGAGACCAGGAGGTGAATACACTAAGCAGATTCAGAACGATGTAGGTTGCAGTAGGTACTGGGAGATGAAGAAGCTTGCACAGGATAGAGTAGCATGGAGAGCTGCATCAAACCAGTCTCGGGACTGAAGACCACAACAACAACATATCCACCAAGTCTGGTATTATCTATTTCCTAAATGAAGCTTTGAACACACACACACACACACACACACACACACACACACACACACACACACACACAATTAAAAAAATAAATAAATAAATAATAAAAAATAAAAAACCATGGCAGCAATATTCCTGCATCTTTCAAAAGCATTTGATATCATTTATCATGATCTACTATGTAGAAATCTAGAAAATGTTGGTGTCAAGAGGCCCAGCGTATGAGTGGGTGAAGTCATAGCTACACAACAGACAACAAATAATTGAAGTCTTGTACAAAGAAGGCAAAAATTTAATTCCCTATCACTCATAGAAACACTATGTTAAATACGGTGTGCCAAGGGATTCTGTACTGGGATCAATCTTGTTCTTGCTGTTTGTAAATGACTTGGAACCATCCAGCCCTACCTGTAAGTACATTAAATATGCTGATAATACAAATACTCTTATCAAAGGAAAGACCCCCGAAGAGCTGCAAAATGAAATACAATAGAGCACTTCACATATATCAGAATGGTTCCCAATGAACAACTTAACAATAAACACACAGAAAACGAACACTATGCATCTACTGTATACACAATGCAGAATAAACAGCCTCTTAGCTGCAACCATAGAACTGTTGGGCAAAAGTCTTGAAACAAAAGGAAAATCATAGATAACAACAGCAAGACAAAAAAAGGAAAATCATAGATAACAACAGCAAGACAAAAAAAGGAAAATCATAGATAACAACAGCAAGACAAAAAAAGGAAAATCATAGATAACAACAGCCAGACTGTTCCAAAAAACCAAAATGTCCATTCATACAAACATGGAATAATCAAGATTTACATGTGCAGTTTCCATATATAGCATACCACACAAAAGAAATTAAGGCTATAACTGGCTTGCATAAATTCAAAACTGCAGCGAGTGACTACCTACTACAGAACTGTTACTACAGTGTTGATGGATTTTATCTACTATGTAAATATGTGAGAAAATTTAAATAGTTTATACAGTTAAGGTCAAAATAGGAAATGTGTATGTATAAATTTATCTTTGTATTCTATGTATGTGTGGACTAATAGATATACATTCGTGGACTGTTTTTCTCTTATGTTAGATTTATATTGCTATATACTGTAAATCGTACAACAGTTTCTGTTCAAAATTTATTTCAATTATTTGACATGTCCTATATCATTATGTACCCGTGTATAACATATGATTCAAAGGATGAATAAATATACAATACTATACAATTCTACTTGGAACAGGCAAGGCAACAAAACTATACACCAGAGAAGGTCCTAGTGGGCAAAACCCAACGGAAGAGACCCTCAAGGTCTATCAAAGTTCAACGGAGCCTAGACAAAGGTACAAGGAAGAAGAAAAGGGGAAAAGGAAGATAGGCGGGCCAGGTGCTCCATCCAGGGAGCAGCAGGAAGCCCTCAATGGCAGGAACTGCAATGGAGGATGACCCCCCCCCCCCCCTCCTCCTCCTCCTCCTCCTCCTCCAGAGGCACCTCACCCAACAATACACTGTAAAGCAGTAAGGACAGGGCAAGGAAATCACAAGAAAACAGACGAAGAACACCAAGTCACACAGAAGAAGCAAGAAAGGGAAGAGGAACACAAGAATGGGTAGGGTGAGGACTAGGGCAGACCACCAACCCGGATAGTCAGCCATTGTCTGGTTGGGGCAGAGAATTCAACAGGGTAACCTGCCAACCACTAAGTGGGCTGACAAGGCCTAGACATTCTCCCTTACAGGGAGTGATTATAAACACCTTTCATCAATAAACCTTAAAACCAGGTCAGTCACTCAGGCATCGTCTGCTAAAAACAGGGGTAGCGAGTCAGGAAGATTAGAGAGTCCACTGTAGGGTGGTGAGGTTAGGACAGTCCAGCCAAATGTGGACCACTGTCAAATGGGCATCACAACGACACTGGGGCAGATCCTTGCAATGGAGGAGATTACCATTAGTCAGCCAAGTATAGCCAATGAAGAGCTGGCGAAGGACAATGGAATCCTTGCAAGAGGACTGCAGAGAGTACCTCCACAAATTCACGGTCTCCTTTATCATCCATAGTTTGTTCAGAGAAGTCAAGGGAATGCCGTTCTGTATTCCAAATCCTTAGCACTTGATGGCGGGATACTGATCAAAGGTCCAGCGCTGGAATACCAATCTCAAGAGGCAGCTTGCCAGTAGCCAATTTCGCCAGCCTGTCAGTGAGTTCATTCCCTGGGATCCCAATGTGACCAGGGGTCCAGACAAAGACCACTGCTGTTCAAGGGCAAAAATGGAATCCTGGATAGTCAGGACCAAGGGATGGCGAGGGTAACATGTGAAGAGCTTGTAAACTATTCAAGGAGTCTCTATAGGTGAAGAAAGACTCACTAGTGCAGGAATGGATATGCTCAAGAGCACATGAGATGGCTACCAACTCCGCAGAGAAAACGCTGTAGTCATTCGGCAAGGCATGGAGTTCATTATATTCCACATGATGTAAGCAAGGCCAGTGTGACTGGCAACCATCGAGCCACCAGTAAAGACTACTTGTGAATCTTGAACACGCTGCGAATGGAGAAGAATTGCTGGCTAAAGGCCTCAGGCAGTGCCAAGTCTTTCGGACCTAGTGGTAGGTCAAGACAGAGCTGTGGATGGGAGGGGGAGGGGGTGTGCACCCCGGAGATGATGTGATATGAGGGGAAAGTGGGAGTTCTGGAGGGGGGGGGGGGGAGGGGGGGCTTGTTATTGTTGGCGATCTGTGTGTGTGTGTGTGTGTGTGTGTGTGTATAGGTGCTCAAAAAACTGACATTATTGTGACCTTTACAAATCCTAAAAGAAACCTACACACTCACTCTATCTCACATGCGTTAAGACAATGGAGATGGGGTGAAAGGTCCTATACATGGGGTTAAAACAGAAGTAAAACTGCAGAAGAGCTACAAGACAGGCACAGGGCAATGTGACTGGCAGACCACTTACAGAAAACTGGGTGAGCCAGTCACCCTGTGAACACATTAAGAACATAGCCATAAAACTTTAGGAAACAAGTTGGACATATTGCAGGACCTTAAAACTCTCACTACATTCGTTTGAACCTTACTGAAAGTAGGGGGCATATCTTTTGACAAACCTTCCACTGCCTTCTGGTTGTAGAATAAAAGAGAGTCTAATAAAATATGGCATACAGTGATCTGTACACAAGTACCACACAATGGAGCAGGAAGTCATCTGTCATAGGGCTGTGGCCTATGCAAAGACTAGTAAGGAGGACCTCATCCTGTCAACGTGGCTGGAAGGAGGTATGCCACAGATGCGTTGTGGACTTTACTAGACAGAGCTTATTGTCTTGTCACTTCCACCCACTCATCTTCCTTTTGATGCAAGACACTGTACTTCAACAGCGAGGCTAATAGTGTGCAGGTGGATGGCACACTGAGATAACTAAGGATCACATGCCTGTCTCCTTGGCTGCTAGATCCACCCTTTAGTTCACCGCAATATATATATGTGCCCTGGTACCAAGCAGAAAGATAACATCTTCAACAGCTGTTGTCATTGGAGGAGAGCATGCTTGATATTCTGAACTACTTTATATTCTGGGTACAAGCATTGTAGAGAGTGACTGGCACTCAGAGAATCTGAATACACAGAATTTAGCACTTTAAGAACATCTCATGTGCTCCACATTGAAGACAGTACAGTCTAGGGGCAGTCGGACCTTCAGATCATGATTGGGGAAACCAACAGAGCGACCAACGGAGTTTCCCTGTTTGGACCAATCAGTACAGACAGCTACATATTCGTGGTGCTCATTTGAAATGGCAGAAAATATTGCACCAAATCCAAAATGACACTGGGCTGCTGCAGTAACCATGGTGGCTGGCAGCTGAGATCCTTGATTTGGGGTTGTACATGCTCCACACCACATGACTCCAGCACACGCTGCATGCGGATCCCAAATGGCATTGTTGCTCTTTGATGAAAGGAGAAAAGGCATTCCAGAGGCAGATGAGCAACAGTGTGGTATGAAGGTTAAATCAGAGCCGCGAGTAACTTATGTGCCTCATGTTATATGAGTGGTGGTTCCCCACCCTCAACACAGAGACTGGGTGTGCAGCTGGTTGTGTAAGCACCTGTGCCCAGCCTAGCCTAATCCACTCATGGTGGGTAGTGTCAATAATCTTCTCAGGTGCCTTAGGTGTGGCAACCACAATAGTTTGGTGTCAAAAATTAAGCATAGAAACGACACTAAGTCTTTAAACGTGGAATGGTTTTCCTCATATGCAAGTCAGGTAAATTAAAAATATGATGAGAATGATTAAAATGTACACACACACACACACACACACACACACACACACACACACACACTGCAAAAAACTGAAAACCCATCTTTGCAGCCCAGTCCTTCACCTCCGCACTTTAAGTTGCAACTGACTGGTTGCTGTCTAACACTGGAGGTGGAACAGAAAAAAGCAAAATCATCCACAAATAAGGAGCATTGTATAAACTCCTTACTGTAGATGTGAAAATTTCTATGGCTATGCAATAGAGGGTACCACTTAATACATTGCCCCGAGGAACATCATTCTCCTCCTCAAAGCGATCTGACAGCACATCATCACCAGCTTGAGAACTTAGAAAAACAATTAGACAGGATGGATTTTGTGAAAATGGTGAGGTGGCAAGGCAACACTAATGGAGTTACACAAGAATATTGTGTCTCCAAATAGTGTCGTACGTCTTACTGATATCGAAGAATATAGCAAGACGACGATGTTTATGTAGGAAAGGCTGCTGAATAGCTGCCCCTAGTAGGGTCAAGTTATCGACAGCGGACCGAAATCTCCAGAATCCACACAGAGTGGCTAGAGAATTGTCTGGTCTCAACAACCAGACAAGGTGATGGTAAATGATGCGCTCCAGGGCCTTTCCTACATAGCTCATTAATGTGATGCTCCGGTAACTGTCTTGGTATGAGAAGCAGTATTAGAATTGAGTCTCTACATGAGGAGGGAAATTGGCCTACTTGCCATATAAGTTTAAAACATTAGAGGAGGATTTCCTTGACACTTCTAGTAAATGTCTAAGCATGTAATACGGGATTTGGTTGTGTCTAGGTGCAATATCAATCAGTCTCAGACAGTGTCAATTTCAGCTCGCACATGGAGAATGGGTAGTTTGAAGACTCACTGTGTATACTGGTAATCCTCTGGCTGGTTTCCCATTCTTTAGTAGCGTATGTAGGACGTCAGAGTACAGGAACACTTGCCATGACCTTTTCTTGCTCTCTCTTTAATTATGCGTTGAGCAGACTGCTGTTGGGGGGCATTTAGATTTCCGAAGAGACGCCGCCTGCCTTGGAATGCTGAACAGCACTCATCGGTCCATCAAGGTATAGGTCACCTCCTAAGACGACCTAAGGACTTTGGTACCAATAGGTCTGTAGCATGATGGATCACTCAGGTGATTCACCCATTTCTGTAAGCTGTCGTAGTGTTCAAACACAACTAGCTGGCTAAACAGCATCTGGTTAGCCCTGCTGACCATCCATTTCGGTGACTTCTGTTCAACCAATCCTCCATCGAGTAGTGGATCCACAGTGGGAAGTGGTCACTGGAATGAAGGTCACCAGTTGTTTCCAACTGTGCTGAGTCTGCAGGGACTGGAGAGCAGGAAGAGACGTCAATGGCTGAGGAAAAACCAGCAGCAGCCAAGAATTCAGCGGGACTGCTCGCATTCAGGATGCACAGCTCCTGTTACATTACGAGGTTCTTCACCAAGACCCAACCCATGGTGCAAGAATAATTTGAGCCTCATAATACATTATGGGCATTGAAATCACATTGTAGGGGAAATGTGTGGGGAGTTGTTAAATTAGCCCTGCGAGAGCTTCAGAGTCTATTAAATCCTGCAGAGGTAAGTGCAGGGACCAGTTAGTTATCTTCTGACCAACAGGAACTGCAACAGATATTGCTTGTAGGTCAGTAAACAAGGAGAGAGCCATGGCACACAAGCACATGTTGGGATTGAGGAGCTTTTTACAGAGGTTTTTACCATCTTCACAATCCAGGCGGTCAAGCTGAGATCCCCATTCCCTGTGACATGCAACATTCCACTGCCACACCGCATAGTGATTGCTGAAGCATGCCCAGAGCTTACAGTGACAAAGGACTGGTGGCGCTTACCAGTCCCCAGTTCAGTAACTTGGGGGTCGCCAAGCCCTTACCCAGCAAATAAATGCTGAGACCCTGACGGCATGGTGTTTGTAACCCCAGACCTGGGCTGCCGTTGTGGGAGGCAGATCTCTGTATCTGGAAAGAAGAGATGGTAGTTCGGTGCTGTGGAGAGCAGCGGATGCGTAATGCATAAGGGATCATCTGTTTTTGGCACAGAGTGTGTGATGGTGGGACCCCTGCCTCCACTAGGAGGCTGAAGACGGGGTTTAGTCTAAAATGTGCTAGTTGCCAGCCGCACCCCACAATTATGTATCAGGTCCACCATCTGTAACATAGACTGTGCTGCCAAGCCGTATGTGAGACTCCCGTAATCAAGGCTGGACTGGACCAATGCTTTGTAGAGCTGTAGCAGAGTAGAGCAGTGCAGGCCCCAGTGGTATTACTGAGGCATCGAAGTGACCAATATGTCTGCTTTAGTTGACAAATATGTGGAAGTCATGTCAACTGGACATCAAAGACCAGTCCTGAAACATGATGAGAGTCCACCACATTGCAAAATTTGAAGAATACCCAGTGAAAACTGACAATATTTCAACATAATTTTTTAGTTTAAGGTTCCAGTTATAAATGAAACTTTTAGTTTCTATTTATCTTAATTAAATGTGTAGCAATGAAACACATTCTATTTCAGAAATTCCCTGTATGTATTTGGTACAGAGTGAGAAACAAACCAGTAATTTGCAATTGCAATGTTTCCTGTCTACATACATATCAACAGGCAGACTTTCATTTTGCACTGGCTTACAAAAAATGATCATGAGTCCTACTGGCAGGTAAAACACCAAGAGTAAAAATTTTCTTGCTGCAAATTTGCTTCTTGGTTAATTTCTTTGACCATAGGTAGGTTGTACATTCACAACATGAGACACAAAGTTATTATAATGTACTACGAATGTTGGGCAACAAATGGCACACAGCACTGAATATTATAATGCTTAAATGCAACTTTTAGTAGATACTTATGACCTAGTTGTGACTGAAATCACAGCCAGATGCTAGAAAGTTGTTATAATGAAAACTGAGACTGATTTGTAAGAGAAACATGATTACATGCCCACCTCTAGTGTGAAAGAAGTTTCAATAATGAAGAAGAGAATGAATGAACGTTGTCTGCTCCAAATATTAGATGTAAGCTAACCATACATTACAAATAAAATTGAGACAATGCAAATGTATTCATTATTTACATTCCTTTCACAGTTTGGACATCAAGAACAAAAACACATTCCCTCTTCATATTCATAAGCAGAACTTCTCTATAAGCCCTCCCACCTCTCCAAATTGCAAATGGTGCAGGGGAATGGTAACTGACAGGAAAATTACAGAAAATCTTATTGACCTGATCATTTTGCAACTTGAAGTAAGAAGTAGTAATACGCTGCTCAGTTCTTCTTGAAATGAACACCCAAAAACAGTAAACCACACTGTGACATATAATGCCTCTTTTGTAATGTCTTTATGACCATGTGTGTGAAACACTTTTGCCTACTAATCACAGCTGTAACAAAATGCATAGCTCTTCTTTGAATCCTCTCTACACCCTCTATTAATCTTATCAGGTAAGATATGCAAATTAACAAGTCATATTCATGAATTTATTAAAAGAGGGTATCTTAAGCTACCCCCTCCACAGCTTTACATTATCTTAGCATAGTGTGATGCACGAAAAATCAATCCCAAGTACCAGATTGCTCATTGTCGCCCACCAATTGTCGTCCATATTATTTCAAAGCTGTTGCGACTTGGTTAAGACGTGTGAAATAAATATCTCAGTGAGATGTATCCTCTTTAAGAAAGAATAGCAATGGTGAAGATGTATGTGTCTGCTGGTTCACTTAAGGAAATGCTAGACATTTTTGCAAAAGATGTTTCCTGGTGTTTCCATATCAGCAAAGAGAAGTTGACGAAGTGGTATACTAGAGGGTCAGTTGCAAACGCAAAAAGGAATCGAGCCCTGCCAGTTTGTACAACTGCTGTGATCGTGGATCTTCGAGTAGGAATGATCCAAAGTCCAAAGAAGTCAACACATACACTGTTGCAATAAATGAATGTTTCACATAGTTCTCATCAACAAATTTTACGCCATACAGGCATTAAGGCCTACAAAATGACATTTGTCCGAGAACTGATGGAGGGAGATGAGGCAAAACACAGGAATTACAGTACTTGGTTATGTCAAGCAACTGAGAGTGGAATGTTGGATCTGTTGCTGCATTTCTTGAGTGATGAAGCCTTGTTCCACCTAAGAGGACATGTGAACTCCGAGAACACCAGATACTGGTCAACAAACATGAGGAACCTCTTCATGGGGAACAAATCGCTGTGTGGTGTGCCATGTCAGCAAATTGGTTTGTGGATCCCATATTTCTTGAAGCAACAGTAGACACTGCTGTGTATACGCAAATCTTTGATGAATTTTACATACAGTTGAATGCTCTATGAATGTAAGTATGCTGTCTTTTCAACAGGTTGGGGCAGCTTGCCATGCTTCAGGCATGTCAGTCTCACGAATTCATGGAAGATTTACGGAAGAAAGGATTGTCACTGCTGCGTTCACCAGGGAAAAGTGTACACATATAATCCAATAAAATTAGAAAACTTGAAGGACAACGAAATTTTGAGACTTTACATGGAGAATTGCACAAAATTTATATTAACATGTTAGGTCAAATGCAAATGTGCATTGAAGCATGAGGTGGGCATTTTCAGCACAAAATATAATGTAAAAGCCAAAATCAAATCAGTAAATATAGATCTTTGCATTAGCTTACTTGTTCATTACTATTATTATTATTATTATTATTATCATCAAACTATAACATGTTTACCTATTTGTTGTTGTATTGCTTGTGACGTGCAACAGTTCGTGAGTAATTGGCGAGCAGTCTCTACTCTAAGCCAGTTTTTCATGCGGCACCCTTTATGGTTCCAATTAATGTCCGTCTGGCAAATATTTTCCAACAGTTAGTTTTATGTAGCGATTCCACTTTATAAACTGCTCTGGTTCCACACAGCTAGATATTTAATGACTGGTAATATTTTTAGTGTTTGCTCGCCAATAGTGTAACCAAAGAATAACGGCCATTCCACCTATTTGTGTGTGATTACATCTACATGATTACTCTGCAATTCACAATTAAGTGCCTGGCAGAGGGTTCAGCAAATCACCTTCAAACTGCTACTCTACTGTCCCACTCGCGAAAAGTGAGTGGGAAAAACAAACACTGAAACCTTTCTGTGTGAGCTCTGATATCTCTTATTTTACTATCACAATCATTTCTCTCTATGTAGGTGGGCACCGAAAAAAATATTTTCACACTCTGAGGAGAAAGTAGCTGATTGAAATTTCATGAGAAGATCATGCCACAACGAGAAACGCCTGTTTTAGTGATTGCCCCACTAATTCCTGTATCACACCCATGGCACTCTCTGCCTTAATATGTGATAGTACAAAATGAGCTGCCCTTCTCTGAAATATTTCAGTGTCTTCCATCAATCCTATCTGATGCAGATCCCACACTGACAGCAATACTGCGGCAGAGGGCAGATAAGCATAGTGTATGCAGTCTCTTTAGTAGTAGACCTGTTACATTTCCGAAGTGTTTGCCAATAACCCACAGTCTTTGGTTTGCTTTCCTCACAACATTATCTTTATGTTCACTTCAATCCCACATATTTAGTTGAGTTTACAGCCTTCAGATTTGTGGGATTTAAAGTGTAGCCGAAATTTAGCATATTCCTTTTATTACTCATGTGGATGACTCACACTTTTTATTATTTAGAGTCAATCACCACTTTTTGCACCATACAAATATCTTGTCTAAACCATTTTGCAATTGGTTCCAATCACCTGACGACTTTACAAGATAGTAACCCAAGAGGGTTGCTCAGATTGTCCACTAAATCGTTTCTATAGATTAGGAACAGCAGAGGGCCTGTAACACTTCCCAGGGAACACCAGGCATTACTTCTGTTTTATTCTATGACTTTCCATCAATTATTACAAACTGTGACCTTTCTGACAGGTAATCATGAATCTAGTCACACAATACACAAACTGTATTCCGTAGCCAAACAATTTGATTAGAAGTATCTTGTGAGAAACGGTGTCAAAAAGACTTCTGGAAATCTAAAAACACGGAATCAATTTGACATTTCATGTCTACAGCACTCATTACTTAGTGAGAATAAAGAGCTAGTTCTGTTTCACAAAACCGAAATATTCTGAATCACTCTTGGGTATTTGTTAATAAATTGTTTTCTTTGAGATAATTCATAATGTTCATGCACAGTATATGTTCCAAAAATCCTACTGCAAATTGACATTAAATAGTAATATGGGTCTGTAATTCATTGGATTACTCTTGTTTCCTTTCTTAGGTTGTAGCATAACATGATGTTAAGCGTGAGAACGAACTATGTTCCACTAACGAAGCCCACGCTGGTGAAAGATGATTGTGGCTTTTATAAACATCTTATGTAATGTAAAAATTATACTGTGCACACTTCGATCTGTGATCTGTTCAGATGGTGCGTATACTGTGGCTTAACACAGCAGGGGCAAGTCACAGTGAGCATGGTAAAACTAGCTGAACACCGACATTTATTCCTTGGCGACACCATCGAAGGTGTCAAACACCTACAACATAAGAAAATGGAAATACTACAACGTGAACACTCGAGACAATGGAGATCGTAAAATCTTAGATATTGAGTTGGATGTGGTCAGATATACTGAATAATGTATTCAAAGTTATGAATTACTGATAAGTGGATTTGTCCTCTGTCACCTGATGTAAATAGGTGAAAAAATACGACAGATTATCATTGAAGACGTGTTCATCATTTAGTAGCTGGAAATAATGAGACACACTTACAGTTTCAACTTGCCTGGAGACGAAGTTGAGAAGAATAAGTTGTGCACAGCCATGGTATGGAGTAGCTGGACCATGCACATTTGGTGACATTACTGAAGGATGAGAAAATTGTGTGGTGCTAGAAAGGTGAAGTTTTGTAAAAAATTTTTGATAATTATATGGAAGAAATACTCGGCTGCCAGGGAAACTCAAGAATCAACATCAGAACTTATGAGAGAGTGCCACATTTGCAATAATTTAAAATAATCATATAATTTTGAAAATTTTCTATTATACCAATCATTGTCATTCTCTGTTTCATGAATGGGATAACTTGTTATTGGAATGAGGATGGAGATCACATGATGTGTAAAGGATTAAACACAGTCAATTGGAGAATTATTCTGCAAGGGGCGAGAAACCCAACAAAAAGGTAGGAAAATTCATAATTCATTGTGGGCATGACAGCGCTTAATAGTGTCTCTGTCGATAGTAATCGTAGTACCATTCCTAATCCAATTCCAAAATTGAAGCATTCTTGTAAAATACGTAGATATTTGGACAGAAAATTAAATTTAGGGAGAGAAATGTGCGCATACAACTGAGTTACGTTGACAAAGTATCTTGATACATTGTAACGAGGCACCACTGAATAGTTTTCGGTGGTGTCATCACTATTACAAACACAATATTTCATTTTCAAAAGTATTCATTTACTTTGTCATTTTGTAATATATATATATATATATATATATATATATATATATATATATATATATAAAAGAGTGTACACACAATAGGCACATTGTTGCCAATCCATTGCCATGGCACAACATGTTGCCAAAATGGATGTGGCAACAAATGAAATCAAAACTGAAAATGTCGGTTGCACTGACAATGACCAATTATATTTTTCAATTAACATGGGCACAGACGATAGTAGTATTATCATTCGAAATGATACAATGATGACAATAGATGAGACAGGGTCACAATTTTCCCCAAGGAGTATTTTTTCCCCTGGTGAAAATTTAACGTGCGACAGTGCGGACTTGTTAAATCATTCTTTGCCTGCCACACTTACACCTAATGCAAATGTGATTGGACACAGCGCATTGCGCACACCGGAACCCCTGATCATGGTGCAAATGTTACAACAGTGATTTAAACAAAGCTTCAATAATTTTAAGGATGAGTTTAAGGAAGAGCAAAAACAAACACTCAAACAAAGTACTGATGAAATATTTAATTATTTATCAAAACAACAAAACGAAATCTTTAATGATATTTAAAAACCGACATAACGCAACAGATCAATGACTTGGCAAAAGATTTGCTTACTGATCTTTCAAATGAATTGTGGGATAAGCTTGTTAGTATGTGGAAAGACCTAAAAGCACAACTGTTCAGTGATTTGATACAAGATATAAATAATTTACACCAGAAAGTGTCATCAGTAGGCAAGACATAAGAACAGTTTCTGGAAACGGTGAAGGAAGAGTCTGAGGCTCAGACAAAAAATGCAGCAGGAGCAGTCACAATTGTGCCAGAATATAAACACACTCTCAGGTACCGATGATGGGTTACAAACAGCGTACAAAGGTATACCTGAACAGGTGCAACACCTATCACTGCTACTATGTAGCATAAGTTTAAATACTCATTTCATGAGAACTAGCCACAGTTGAACCCTTAACCAGTCAGGTGAAATAGATCGCAACTATAACATGCAGCACGCTTTGCCAACTTCTGTCCTTGTCACACAGAGGTATCTGGAATATGATCCAATACATCAAAACAATGACACGCCGCCAACTGACAGTGCTGCATGGCTTTCTACTTTGCTTGTGGGTGAAGGCTTATTACAACACAGGCAGTTTCAGTCCCCCCCCCCCCCCCCCCCCAAAGCAGAGAAACCCAGTCATGTTCATAAGAGCCTTCCAGAATGTTTTCCCAAGGAAACGGACAGAAGCACAGAAGATATGCTCTGTGGTAGGTTATACACAGGGTGATGTCTTGCTGTGGGTCACCGACATGGCAGAAAAATGTCACACCTACAATGTTCTGATCCATCAAAGTACAAGAGAGATTGAGCGTGAAGTATTTGACCCGGCACCATTCAGCTGTAAACACCGAGGGCTCAGACGATACTTCGAGAAGTATCTCTATATAACTTGTTACTGAGCAAACCTGATATCACACATAGATGTCCTAAAAATCTTGAATAGCCGACTAACAGCTAACATACGGTGAGAAATTAATCACCACTCCTGAGCACAATATAGAGAATTTCCTCTCAGTTCTCAATTCCATTGATCTTATTTATGAGAGAGACCTGCGCAACCACAAAAAGTGATGGCGCGCAGGCAGGCCCCACACGAACTAATGCACAACACGGCGGGAATGGCAATAACAACCAACACAGTTGACAGCCATATCCCCCTCGAAACAGTACCAACAGGAACCAAATTGGTAACAGGAAGGAGCAAACATTCAAAAGAGGACATAAAAATAACAAAGAACAGAATTTCAATCAAACAGGATTTAACGGCCAGAGAGCTTATAGTCAGCAAGTGTACAATGGGCCACCAACTGCGCGCAGTGACCCAAATAGCAACTGGCAGGTGCAGAATGCAACCAGGAGACAAAATAATCTGTGAAATTTCAAATCGAGAACTGTGCAAGATACTAACTGACGAAACTAGGTGCATAATGTGCACGTAGTAGAGATTACCCTGACAAGGAGGTTTGTGCTCAGGGTAATTCGGAAAACTCTGACTGGTCTCTATGGGCCCCTGTTGAATGACCTGTAATAGGTGTGGGGCCACGGAACTAGTTGAAAGCTGTTTTCTTAGGTATGGCAACTGTGTAGATGGAAACGAAGACACAGTAAAGGCAGCAATCAAATTCACAAATACCTAGTACTGAACACTGGAGCTACCACTAATATAATTTCACGGGGTCTGTTTCACCAATTACAAAAAAAAGGACACATACCGATGCTTCCAGTCCAAAACTGTAAACAGCTGTAGGAGGTAAAAGTCTAAAGGCATAAAATTGCAGGTATGGATTCCGATTCAAATTGATAGCTTCTCTTTACAATGCATTTTTCTTGTGATTGAAAGGCTAATAGTAAACTGCCTTATCGGTATGGATACCTTTAGGAAGTACCAAGCACAAATTGACTTTGGTAAGGGGAAGTGTCATTATCATTGTGAATGACCAACAATATTTATTAGAACCAGTCAAATCAAATGCCAGAGAAAGCAAACCAAAACACACTGCTGAGGTTCAAATACAATTCTCCTATCCCACCATCATGTTTGTAAACAAACAGGGAATTGAGCAATCACAGAAAGAGGAAATAGGCCTCGAGATCACACACTCCAAGGTAAGTGACTCAGCGTGTCTTACAGGAGGAAGAACTGCAGGAGCTTTTAATGCATGTTGCTCACGTTTTTGAACGACGCCCTGGCATAATCAAAGGATACAAATACAAAATGGAGGTGTATCCACATGACACCTTCTCCTTTTTGTCTTACCCCATTCCACGGACCAAGGAGGAGGCTGTAAGGGAAGAGATCAATAGAATGATAAATGGAGAAAAAATACAACTATCCGTATCTCCATACTGTAGCCCCATTTTGGCCTTTAGCACATCAGATGGTAATGTCCGCCTCATGCTCGATGTGTGAGGAATAAATAAAATTATTGTCTCTCCTGTCAGGACATGGCCCGACAAGCCAGAAGAACAACAACTTCTAAAATTCCATAATGTTAAGTACCTCAGCATTATAGATCTATGTCATCGTACTGGCAAACTGCAATACATGAAGATAGGTGTAAGTACACTGCTTTTGTATGTGGGGGCAGAGGCTATGAGTTCTGTGTTCTCCCTTTTGGTTTAAACATCAGTGCAGTTGTATTTATTTCTGCTTTAGATTGAGTCTTGGGACTTATATAGGTTTTCAGGATATGGAGTCACAGCCAACCTAACGAAATCACATTTCAGTAAGGGAAGGGTTACATTCTTTGAACACACAATATCACCTCAAGGCATACTTCCATAGCCTGAGAAGATCAATGTTATCAGACACTGCCCTGTACCTCAAAATAAGAAACAGTTGAAGGGATATCTTGATTTGGTATCTTTCTTCGGAAAATTTATACCACAGCAGCTTTTAAATAGTGATGCACTGTTGAATCTTCTACGGAAGAACCACCCCTGGTTATGGACCAGGCAATGCCAAACTGATTTTGACAACGTTACAGAAGCTCTTTTGAATGCCAATATCTTACATCATCCTAACATTACTCACTATTTTTGTCTGTGTACAGACGTGTCCTCACAAGGGCTGGGGACTTATTTATTCCAAATCACTGACATGAACAGGGAGGCTTACCCCCAGGGTAACTAGTTTTGTTAGTAGGAACCTATCTGAAACTGAACAAGCGTATCCCGTGAGTGAATTGGAAGCTCTCACGACAATATGGGCTTTCAAAAAGTTCAATACACAGGAGGATCACTAGGAGGTGTCTGTATCTACAGGAATTTTTTTCAAAATTGTATATATATATATAAAAGGTAATCAAAATGTAATTGCTGTTGCCTTATCAAGGATTCCTCTAGGTCTAGACAAATTCTTGGAATTCGTGGAGAACAATTCAGAAATCAGGATTCTGTTGATGAAAGATAAAACCCAACAGCCATACTATGTTCGAGTGTGTAAAAGCATGGAGCAACTACAGCAGAAGGATCCCAGGTGGCAAAAGGTAAGGCTAAAACTGCTACAGAAAATGATGACAGGATGAAAAAATTTTGTATAATTTACTAACGTGTATTGTTTCACCAACACCACTCAGAGCAGAGCCAGTGGCGTGTTCGTTTACCAGACGATCATGTTAAGAACTTTATATTATACACTCACAAAGTTTGGGGACACTATGGTGTCTCCAAATTCCTTCCAAGATAAGCAGTTACTGTTACTATCCAAGTTTAAGGTGAAAAGTTCTGCAGGTAATATGGAAAAGTGTTGTGTGTCAAAAGGATAAGCACACAAATAAGTCAAAACTAATTGAACTACACCCTACATTGTCCAAAAGAACTTTACATTTAGTTTCCCTGGATGCAGCTGGACTGTACCTGAGGGAAAGGAAGTGTGCGATATGTTGTTGTGCTATATGACATTTTCTCCAACTAGGTCAAATTATATGCTGTGTGGTCGGTGACTGCCAGCTCCATCATCATCATCATCATCAGAAGAATTACAATGGAATATCTACTCAGAGTAAGCAAGCCACCAGAAATACTGCTGACAAGACAATGAGTCATACTTTACAGACAACTGTTGGAAAGAGTTAATGAACACTCACAACATTAAACATATACTTGTATCCAGGTTTTACCCAGAACCAAGTCCCATAGAGAGGGTATTTAAGGAATTTAACAAATTTACCTGGACTTACACCCCTCAGAAACACCCAAGGTGGATCGAATATATTACTCCATTCCAGCAAGCTGTCAACAATCTCTCACATAGCTCAACCGGCTTTACAACTATGGAATTAGTGTTTAGCAAACGCCGAGTAAAAGATTGGGAAAAACCTCTACTCAAGGTCCCTAGGTAGGAAATATCACAAAAGGAGAAAATCCGTCGGGCACTGGTCAGCACTGAAGAAAAGGCTGAGTACAGAAAACAGTTGTATGACAAGAAATTAGAATGCACTGTGGAGTACCATGTGGGACAACAAGTACTCCTTAGGACCCATCCAAAAAGCAGGGTAAGTTGAATCGCAAGTGGAAACTGGCACTTGTTATATCAAAAATTCCTTATCCAGGAGCCTTTAAGCTCATATACTTCAACAGTGGTAAGGAAAAGAGGCTCTACCCACACAAATATTTATGTGAATTTGTGTACTAAACAGAATTTGACAATGGTCAACCACGGCTTGGAGGAATGTGTATAAGTTTACATAAGAGATGACTCATGGTCCAGTTGAAATACTTATTACGACTGATTTTTAGTATTAAGGAAAGATTTCAGTTTTGCCTATTTCATGTGTGTCGCCTTATTAGGACATAAGTTTTAGTTATGAAAGATTTTTATTGTGTGTTTACAGGCCAGAGAAGCTCAGAAAACATTACCTCCACTGAGCACAAAAATTCTTTGACACTGTACTGTTTAAACACACTGTAGGTGTGCGATTGTGACGCAGCACATGTAAGTGGTTAAGTGGGAGTGAGGACAGAACTACACACACACATTATACTCTATTGATCATTGGGGTGAGGACACAACTGCGCACATGCATTATACTCTATTGATCATAAGAATAAACCTGATGTAAACAAACACAAATGCAATGACTGTGCACAAGCCATAGCGTGCACACACACTGGTGGTGTTACGCTCTTAGAAGTAGGTTCTACTTATGTATTAGATACCTTATTACTTAGTTTTGTTAAATGAAACTTTAAGATACTGACAAACACAAGGTACAGAGATTTGCTATGCTAATTTTCAGAATGAAATTCCTTTCTCAAGCTGTAGGAGAAAAATACACCCCCCCCCCACACACACACCTATGTCTCCCTACACTGTGCTCACTAGAAGTGGCAAAAAATAATGTAAACTGATAGAAATAGCCGGTTATTGAAAGTAGCAGTTACTGTGATAACCTCTCATTTGATACTAGCAGTTACTTCAATAACTGCCAACAGTGCTTTGCGCCATCTGTTTACCGAGGACTGTACTACGCTTTTGTGTCAACTCATCCGAGATCTGGCTATGATGGGGAGGGATAGACCCTCTGGTAGGTGTTCTATAGGTCATGGAAATAACTATGAGACTGCACACCATCTGTTGGTAGAATTGTGTACTATTTTGTGCGCTCTTTTTACTTTCAGGACAAAATATTAAATACAGTTAATGTCACAGTGGTGGCTGATAGGGCAACCATAAAGGCACAGCACATATACGGTCATTCCCTTGAGTCACCGCTCTGTTCGTCAACTTAGTTTAGGCAGGTAATACAGATAGTTACCATAAGGAATTCGAGCGACTATGGAAATAACTGTCAGAGGTTGGTATATTTTTCTGGCAGTTATCATATTCACTCACAGTTCTTGTTCTCTGGCAGTTAATGGGCTACCACTACAGGTAATGTGGAAGTTGGTAACTGTGTTCTTGACTCCAGTTAAAGGTCTTATAAACTGATGATATTTCCAGAGAGGATAGTAACTAGAGTGAACAAAACATTTTCATACTGCTATGGAAATAACTGCTGGTCTTCAGGGGTTCCAGAGAGTTGACAAAGGGATTCTTTTCTCTCCACTTCTTGTAGATCTGAAATAGATGTCACTGTCTTTCTGGCCTTAGGATGCATTAGGGGGTATTGACTTTCGTTTTGTGTTCTTGTTTTTCTCTGTGTTGTTGCTAATAGGCTAGTAGCACTAGCAATAGTCTTTTACATAGTTTGGAAAGCTATGAAATACTGCAAAGAGTATGCAACATGTTAATATTTTCTAGGGATTTTACACTTACCGAAACATTTGAGTGTTGTTGGTGATCTAAAAATGGAAAATAGATGAGTATCTTCTCAAAGTATACCATATCCCTTATGCTTAGTGGCATCATTATGATGAAAAAGTGCTGGTACTGTACCAGATCAATGTCATCAAAGTGTATCTTATCAACTTGAGTGAAAAAAAAAGACTTGTGTAATTTGGTGAATCTTAGCTTTTTACTAAGAGAAAAATGAGTTTTCTCAGTTTGTACACATACATTGCAAATAGGTTTTTTTATTTAATTAGTTTTTGGCCACTGACTTTGAAACATTTTCTACATCAATTTTTTGCAGGAAAATTGTACAATGGAATATTCACACTTCAGACACATGTATGGCAAATTTACCAGTTGATGGGCCCATATTTGGAACGAATACAGGTATGCTTACAACAGTAATGAGGTTATATAGTTTGTCAGTGGTATTTAAATAAAAGAATAGATTTACTTATATTAGGGCCTACTAGTACTTGTGCGTACTACATGAACGCTTCTGAATAATATGGGCTTTTTTGTTTTCAGAGAGCTCAAGTCAGTTTATTTTCTATTATGTTAAGCAATACTGAAAAACTTTGCCAGGTGCACTCATTGCTATGCTGTGGTTCTGTTATATGCAAAACTTAGCTCTTCATTTTGGGCACTTGTCTGTCTCGTTCATGAATTAGTCCGTTACATATTCATATAGTTAACTGTGATGATATTAAATTGTAAAAAGGAAAAAACAAGTCAAAGCAGGCAGGTGGCATTGACAGGTGAAGTGTTTATTATTGCCTAATATGTGTGACAGAAGCAAAAAGAAGAGTAAAGCATGGAATTGACAGGTAAAGTATTCCTCAGGACAGGAAATTTTGTTATTGA
The DNA here is from genome assembly GCF_023898315.1 of Schistocerca nitens. Lineage (NCBI taxonomy): Eukaryota > Metazoa > Arthropoda > Insecta > Orthoptera > Acrididae > Schistocerca > Schistocerca nitens. The sequence continues at coordinate 273,779,464 of NC_064614.1, read as the reverse complement.
GAAATATCTGAAAACTTACAGCACATTTGTATTCCCCACATCAATACTATTAATTCAGATTTTCACAATCTGGATACCAAAAGAAGAATTAGATCAACACAGTAAAAAGATATTGTAATGATGCTTGAGGTATTTAAATCTGTTACACTTACAGGGTTAACACATCCAATCATCCACTGGAATTCCGTGTACAATAACGCCAAACCTAAGAGATACACAACAAACTGAAGGCTCGAAGAAATGCAATTACTCATTCTCCCACCAAAAAATTAAGACCCTCACGGTAGCTGAAGAAATCAAGCAGTTTTCCAAATTTAACATAAAACTTGGATTAGTGTACTCACACTTTCCTCGAATGGACTACCATGTACAAGAGAAACAAATCTATCACATTACGTATATTTTTGTGTTGTATTACAAGGCCATACACGTAATCTATTGAGTGAACAGCTCAAGAAATTAAGCTCAGAATTTTACCTACAGAATTCAGCTTACGTATTACTTCAAACTTAAAAGCATATTTTTAACATTTCACTCGGACAGTGCTGTGGCGAAGTTCCGCTCACTTTCTGTTGCAGCTACGAGGATAATATTCCTAATAGTGACCAATAACCTACATACGTATAATATGAAACACCAATAACAGTCCAAACAGCAACTGAAATGTACCGGACAGTTAATTAGCTAAGGTCATCACACAATTCATACAACATTCCTGCCACTTTGCACTACTTGCAGTTATAATTATATTGATAACTAAACTGATGGATTCCACCTACTTTGTTATTTCACCATAATCCTATTCGGTAATGACAGTTGTTTGTAACAATTAAAAATAATGATTATGAAAAAATAACTGTAACCCTGATAACGATTACTCCAAAATAACTATCTGGCTAAACTCTAGTGCTCAGTCGACTGCCAGCTCTTTCCTGGGCCACAGTGAGTGTACTGGGCTGAAGTGGTGGTGCAGGGTGAGGGATTGAGAGGGTGGGAGATAGGGAGCGGGTCAGGGGGAAGTGTCTAGTGGCTCATATGAGAGTGGGGAGCCATCTGTGGGCTAGTTAGGGGTGCAGGTGGAGGGGGCAGATGGCTGTGCACATGATTTCACAGACTAGGGTGTGAGAGGGCAGCACACAACTAGCTGGCACGTATTGTGCGGGGGTACTGGAATGGTGTACACACACACACACACACACACACACACACACACACACACACACACACACACTATTGGGTGGGGACAGCGAATTACCTTAGGTTTAGGCCAGGGAGGTTACAGGAGTGAAGGATGTGCTTTATGGATAGCTCCCCTTTTCTCCTACAGATTGAGAAAGGAATTTTATTCCAAAAGCTAGTAAAGCAAAGCTCTGTACTATTTGTTTTTGCACCTGTCAATGACACAGCAGTTCTGCCTTTCAGTGAGTCGTTTCCTTTATTCCTAATTAATTCATTATTCTCAAACAAAATTTTCTTTACATTATTGCTTTAAGATATTCTAATGTATTAACAGCCATCAACTTTTCTCTTAATCACAATTTAGGTATGTAGTTAACAACTAAAAAATCGTGTACAGTCCCAGTCTCTGTACTGTGGTGCTCCGACCTGGGTGCTGATAATACGCAGTATGAAAATTACTGACGCTGCTTCCTGCTCCATAGTGAAACACACATGTGGAACATGGTTAAAAAGTGACAAGAAATAGGTTGTTCTTAATGTTTTTCATAAATTGACAAAAAAAAAATCTGCTTTAAAGTTTTTCAAGGGACTGTATTTGATACAGTTGGAATATAGATGTGCACTAGATATATAGCGAAATCAATAGCATACTAAACTGATGATCAGGTGCAGTTCATGGATCGCTGGTTCAAGTCTCAGCTTGGTCAACTTTTTTTTTGTCCAATTTGTAATACCTATATCTCATAACTGTAAAATTCATCTTAACTTTTTTAAAGAATAATGCATGTCTTCTTGTTTATAGTTAAATATTGCACACAAAATTCCCCATTTTCAGTTCAAATATAAATTCTTAATTATCAATATTTTATGCAAGATTGTTAACAAAGGTTGCTAAAATTAAGAAAACATAACAGTTTAACTTATTGGTACAAAAATGAAAACCCAAATACTCTTAATTTGGACCATGTCCATTATTTTATACCACAGGTGTAATCTCACACGAACCAGTGTAACAAGTGCCATAGAAACACGAAAAACAATCATTTTCACAGCACTGAGCACTCCATACAAATGCTGTATTTTTACATTTGCCACTGTACCATTAAAATATGAACCCAACAGAACTGATGTAGAGTCAAGTTAAGAGATTTGTCGCAAGAAATAACAAGGTGATTAAGCTGCCAGACATACTGGAACTAATGCGCGCAGGTTTCTCACACGTCACTGCCGAACACTGGCGGGATATAGAATGACATGTCATAAAAGAAGAGGAGAAAATACGGTGCCTCGGTGGCTTCATGGATTCTGTTTTTGATCAACGTAGCAGATGACAGTTCCAGAACTGAACTGTATTTTTTGGATTCAGATAAGGAAGGAGCTAAGAAAGTAACAAACTGACTGACTGACAGTAATTAATACCTTCAGTGGCTTCAGTATTCAACAATATTGTGAAATCCCTGCAGTATACTTTTGGATACACACAGATCACTCCGAAAAATCACCCTTTGTTTAAGTTAGGAATTTTCATCACTCTTTGTAATTACAATACTATGTTAGGTGAGAAAGATAGTATTTTATGCTTTCCGTATGGTCACCTAAGATGCGTGCAGTGGTATTGAAGTTTTGTTGAATAATATTTCATTCTCTTTAAAAATTACATAACATTCGAAGCTATATTGTTTGTCTGCTCATCTCTTTTCACGTCTGAGTTGCAACTGCTCACATCATTTTAGGTTAGTTGGACCAGCTGGCTGGCCAGTGCTGTCCCTGTTAAATGTGCCATAAAAGCTGTTGTCCTGCATTATAGCTCAATCTACATTTGTGTAACACAGCATAAAACTTGTGATTATACCTGACTGTACTGGATGCGGCTTGGCTTCCGCTCCACATGAAATGAAAGCCAATGAGATTCAAGCAAATGCGAAAGAATGCATGTTGTAATGTTTGCATAAGGTTTATTCTTATGATGGAAAGAGTATAGCTAGCTTAAAAGAAACGCCAAGCAATCTACATTCAGGGAAACCTTATAATATGAGTTGACTACTAAGGAAATAAAACCTCTACACTACAGAACTAAACTAAGATTAAGAAATTACTACACTGCACTGCACACACACACACACACACACACACACACACACACACACACACACACACACACACACACACACAGAGAGAGAGAGAGAGAGAGAGAGAGAGAGAGAGAGAGAGGGGACGAAGTAAACGCTATTACAGAAAACTTGTTACACACTATGATATTACATACAAGTTATTTACATTTATACAAGTGGCTATTTATATGCTACCCGAAAGGGGATATCTATGTGAGGTACGAAGGAATATAAATTAAATCTTGAATATACTACGAGAGGTACGATTGTGTCCAGCCTGAAACAACACTTTTCTATCTACGTGCATAAAGGTAGGTCAAAATGTCAACCGCAGTTGACAATACGAATACTGGAAGGACGATAAATTAGTAGCCAGCGATCAATTATACACTTAATTTTAAGTTAATATTTAGGTGTCTTTCCAGCGAATGATGCAGAGTTATGTCCTGGGTAAAATAGGGAACATAATAGTTAGGTGTTTGGTACCAAAGCACAAAAGACACACTGATAATAATTATATGTAGACAAATGTGTGAGAGTGTGATAGTGTGAATCTGTGTGTGTGTGTGTGTGTGTGTGTGTGTGTGTGTGTGTAAAAAAGCTACAGTACATCAGATGAATAAGGATTGAACTTAAGGTCTTGTGCTACCGAATGAAAACTGGTCTGACCATGCATTATAAGTCCATGTGACTGATGAGAGTGCCAAGAAGAGTTATTACAATACATTTGCAAATGAACACAAGTTGTTTCAACATTGTTTTACACTTGTTCATCGGGACAACTCTTGTAGGGACACAGTCATACACAACAGAGTACACAAGAGTCGTATCCTGTAGAACATGAAATGTAAATCACCAACAATGAAGCAGACTATTTACAGTTGAGATGACACTTCTCTAACACAATACTGTATGGTCAGCAAGTATCAGTAGACAGTGAACATTGTAATGGATCTGGGAGATGTGTTATTTTCTACTGGATTTGTCGATACCAAATTTAATGTGGGAAGTGGGTAAAGTTTTCTTATATTTTTGTCAGAACTAATTTTATTGTAATTTGCCTTATTTTATGTTAATTTACTTATATTTTTGAGAGTGACAGCATATTGATTACTATTAGTAGATGTGACGAAGAATATCAAAGAGACTGGTTACAAGTGGAAGCTTGTGTGTTGTGTAAAATGTCCTTGACGCTGGAGTCGTCTTTGACTGTAGTCAGTCGGCAGTTAACTCTTGGTGTGTGTTGACGGTGCAGTGGGGGAAGAGAGAGAGAGAGAGAGAGAGAGAGAGAGAGAGAGAGAGAGAGAGAGAGAGAGAGAAGAAGAAGAAGAAGAAAGAAAGAATTATGTTACTATTTTTTTATATAAACTTTAAGAAGAAACCACATTCGAAGAAATGGTATTTGAAGCACCAAAAATGAGGCAAACGCATTGAACCAGGTCATTTCTGCAGCCGACAAAGATGCATTGTGGAATCATCCTTCCACTAGACAACTGAAGCCAAGACCAATATCGCCTTGTAAACATCTAACGGAAAAGGTACTGTCATGAAATATGCCAAATTTAAGTAAATAAAAATAGTGAGCATATTTCAACTGGGGACTGTAGCCGGGATAGTGTGTTCACGTGATCTTTGAGAGTGCCACGAGGAAGATAATTTTTGTGTGTTAATACCAGTTTTTTTCAGAATGTGTGTTACAGTATTTGTGTTCATCGGGAAGTAAAAGTTTTGGAGAAGATATGTTTCGGCAAAAAATATAATTTTTGACAGAAGAAAAAATTTCAAGAATTTTGGTCAACAATCACATGGATGGAAAACGTGGATTTGCAACAGTAGAAGAGTGTTCCACATAAGTCACGAAACCCTCGTATTTTGTTAAAACAATATTTTTATCTTGTTTTGTATTGTTGTGTATAAATTTTTTTTTCTTCACAATGACTTATGAGATTTTCGAGAGTATTGTGCCTAAAGTTGAACGTAGTAATTTAATAGACTTCGAAAATCAGGACAGGTCAAATGAAACAGAAAGAACCGGTCAATTTGATTTAAAAAGTTTTCTTGTAAATTTCACGAAAGAAATTAAACAATCAGTTGACGACAATAAGACTTACTGGGATGAAAAAATTGATAACATTTTGTTGCAAGTCCAAGCAGTCAATACCCAAGTGGGTGATCTTTCGAACAGAGTTGGCAGTGTTGAGGAAAAAATTTAATCTGTGGAAGCAAAAGTAAATGAAATTGCTGCTAAATTGAGCGATGAAATTAATACTGTAAAAAATGAGTTACTGGCAGATAGGGAAAGAAATTTAATTGATTTTAATGAGATAAAAGGGGAAATTAAAAATTTGGATGAGAACACAAAAGTTTTAGTAAAAAATGTAGAACAAGAAACTGACAATCGTTTGGTTACTCTAGAAAAAAAAAAGTAGAGTGCAATGATTTAGAAAACAAAAAATCTGTCAAAGAACTTAGCAAAAAACTTGAAAGTTTTGACATTGAATTTCAAAGCAAAAATCACAATGTCAACACATGCAATCTTGTATCTAACATTCCAGTGAAGCACTTTTCGGTAGATGAACCCTTACATCCCGTTGATTTTATACAGTATTGTAAGGATTGTTTTTTACCTCACTCACCAGATGAAATGAAAATTAAATTTGTGAAAAAATTCTTGGAAGGGGAAGCTTTGACTTGGGCAAACCAGATTGTAACTGTGGGGATGACCTTTTCAGAATGTGAATCAAAATTTCTGGAAAATTTTTGGGATGCTCTTAAAAAAACTAGAATCAAAAGTGAATTTTTGAATGGGAGAAACTATAGAGAATCAGATGGGAGCATGAAACAATTTTGCAAAAGTGAACTTCAAAAACTTATTCATTTAACAAAACCTTTGGATGACTTGATCAAAATTGATACCTTAAAGAGAAGATTGCCATCAGCAATGCAGTTGAGTTTAGTTCATTGTCCTGATAGTAATGTTGAGCAGTTTCTCAATTATATTGAAAAGTTGGATAGGGTAACAACAAGAACACACAGTGGGTTTACTCAGAAAGGTAATGATCAAAATTGGGGAAATGATAACTTTCAAAAAAGGGAACAAAACAATCATCATGGTGTCAGTCAAAATTCAGGGGGATATAACAATTTTCAAAAGAAGGACCATAATTTTCATCCAAAACAAGAACAACATTTTCACAGAAATAATCAACAAAATAGAAAACATTTTAGGGATCAAAATCACAGAAATTTTGCTAGAGATCAGTACAATAGAAACTACCAACAATCAGGTAATGTTTGGCATAGGAATGGGAACAGAAATGTTGATCAGAGACATTGGCAGAACCACAATCAGCAGTTCAAACAGGAACCAGTTGTAATTCAGGAAATAAAAAACGAGTAGACGCCCCCCTTGAAGGTCCACAAGGTTGAGGCAGAAGGTGAGCATGATGAAAGGACCAATGGATGTGACTATCATAAACCCAAACATGACAGTTCCAAACCTAAGCTATCACATGAGGTTATTAGTTGTTACTTATTGAAAAATTTCAAGAGGAAAATAATGATGATATTGATAAAGATAAAATTTTCAGTACACAAGAACATACAGTAGATAAAAGTAATTGTGATTCATTTAATTTAACAGACTTTTACACTTGGGCAGAAAAGAAAACACTTTGTCAGATGATGTAATTTGTAGTAGTTCAGAGACGTGTGTGAATGAAAGAGAGAATGCATGCTGTGAGAATGAAAATATTGGTGAAAGGGATCTGGTAACTTTAGAAAGAGGAAATAATATTTTGGGGGATAATTTGAATGTGTATGACCTGAATATGTATAATGATAATGATGTTGTCGATAAAGTTGATAATGATGGTAATGGTATTGATGATAATGTTGAGGAAAGGTGTTTCATTAGTTTAAATAGGGAGTTGGGTATAGACATGGTTGAAAATGGATTAAATAGTTAGAATATTATAGAAATTCCCAGGGATGTTACCAGGATGAATAAGGCTCACAAGCAGGGTGTATGGAAAAGTGTGAATTTTGATGTTGTTGGTAAAGAATCTGACTTCACAAATAATGATGACACATGTATAACTTCTAGCCTAAGTGAAACTTTTACAGATACTAATGACACACACACATTTCTTAATAATCTATGGCTGAAAAGTGAAACTATTTCTTTTGACAAGAACTTTAGAAAGATGCTTATTAATGTATGTGAAACTATATGTCCTGAGTGGTGGAAAAAGATGAGATATTTTATTTTTGAAAAGCTGAAGGATAAGTACTTCAATAGTATACAATGTGATTTGGATGAAAATTCTTGGCTATTTGAGGTAATAGAGGGTACTAATGACAATTTTGTATCTTGTGCAAATTTTATAACTGTGACAAATAATACATGTAATGGTATACCATATGATTCTGATAAGTATAGGTTTGGGGAAATTGAAAGTGATTTATTACATGAGGATACAGGTTCTGACAAAAGTGATCAATTTTGCAGTCCTTATATAAAAGTTCAAATTGGGTCATGGATTGGTAAATGTTTAATTGATACAGGAAGTGAGATCTCGGGAATATCTGAAATGTTAAGCAAGAAATTGAAAGCGGGGAAAGAATACGTTGAAATGCCAGTTGTTGGGATAAAGATAAAAGGTGCTACTGGGAAGAGCAGTAAATTGGTAAAAAGCCAGGCTTTAGTGACATTTTTAATTGAAGGCAAGTTGTTCACACATGGATGTTTTGTAATTCAGGAATTTAATGAGGATTTTCTTTTGGGTATGAATTGGATAGTAAAAGTAAATACAGCATTTGATTGGGTTGGAAGAAAACTTTTGATAGAAACTAGTGAAAGGGAATACATTCAGACAAATTTAGTGAACACACTTGGTGATCAGAGTAATGGAAATTTTGACAGTATCAATTTACTAAAAGAAAACAGATTGGAGAATATTGAAATTGATAGATTTGATACTGATGAAGTTGAATTTGGGAATTTAGTAAATTTGAAAATTTCAGAAACACAAAATTTATCTGGGGAGCAAAAACAACAGTTAGAAAATCTGCTGTGGGAATACAGTGATGTTTTCAGTGACATACCTGGTAGGGTAAAGGGTTATCATTGTGAGCTTCAGGTAAAACCTCATGAACCATTTTTCATAAAACCATACAGTATTGCAATATCAAAAAGACCTGCTGTTGAGAAAGAGCTGAAAAAGATGGAAGGATGTAATATAATAGAAAGGAGTATCAGTGCATATCATAATCCTTTAGTAGTAGTTTCGAAAAAAGATGGTGGAGTAAGATTGGTTTTGGACTCTAGACACTTAAACAAAATTTTATTCAGACAGACAGATCATCCCGAAAATATTGATGAGTTACTTTATAAATTTACAGATATAAAATATATGTCAACTTTGGATCTAACTTCGGGTTTTCATCAGATACCACTTTCGGTTAATTCTAGAAAATATACTGCTTTCTTGTACAATGGTAAGAGTTACCAATATTGTGTTGTGCCATTTGGGTTAAATTCTTCTGTTTCCGAATTTATAAGAGCTTTGGATCATGTACTGGGCAAGAACTTGCATCTAAACTGATAATTTATGTAGATGACATTTTGGTTACAGGGCAAAATTGGGAGGAACATTTTTCGATTTTGAAGTCAGTTTGTGAAAAACTTAAAAAAGGGGGGATGACATTGAAATTACAGAAATGTAAGTTTGCAGTTTCTGAATTAAAATTTTTGGGTCATGTTGTCACAGACAAGGGAATTTTGGCAGATCCAGAAAAAAATTAAAGCAATTTCAGAAATTCCTATTCTTAAGACTAAAAAACAATTAAAGTCGTTCTTTGGGTTATGCGGTTATTACCGAAAACATGTAAGTGATCAGAGTCTGAATGCACCATGTTTAAGTCAGTTACTTAAGAAAAACAATGTTTGGGTTTGCGTTAAAGGTTGTCAGGAAGAGTTTGATAATATTCAGCAAGAGTTGAGGAAGCAACACTTATTACACAGACCTGATTTTAATTTACCATTTTGTTTGAACACTGATAGCAGTAATTATGGGCTTGGAGCAGAGTTATTTCAAGAAAGAATAGAGAATGGAGTTAAGATACATTGTACCATAGCATTTGCAAGCAGAATGTTGCTCAAGCATGAGAAAAATTATACAGTCACAGAGAAGGAACTTTTGGCAATTCATTGGGCTTTTACAAAATTTAGAATTTACCTTATTGGACATAAAACCATAGTATTTTTGGATCACAAAGCTTTTGAGTTACTTACAAGAGTGCAAGTTATACCACAGTAAACTGACCAGATGGGCAATATTTCTGCATCAGTTTGACTTTGAAATCAAGCACATAAAAGGTTCTGAGAATGTAGTAGCTGATTCACTTTCAAGGTTACCAATTGGGGGAGAAAAGGAGATTTTTGAAAAAAGAGGAGGAAAAGCAATTCAAAATTAGATACCTGAAAGGGGTGGAAAATGAGAAAACAATTAGAGCTATGTGTAACAAAATTAGAAAAAAATCAAAGTTTAGATCAAAGTTGGAAATTAATCAAAGAATCTCTAGGCAAGAAGGGGTATGAGAAACTTGATAAATTTTAAAAATTACACAAGAGGATTTTATTTCGGAGAACAGATGTAGATTCTGATAATTGGAAACTGTGTTGGCCAGAGGCAGATGCTGAAAAGCTGATCATTTACATACATGAAAGTTTTGGTCATTGTGGGATACAGAAGTGCATTCAAAAGATACAAGAAAACGTTTATTTTTACAATATTGGAAAGAAGGTAAGAAAAGAATTGGCAACCTGTGACAAATGTAAGAGAGTTAAAGTGAGCAATCAAAGACGTGGTGGAGAGATGCAAAACATTATTCCGGAAAAACCTTTAGATCTTATCGCTGTGGACTTATATGGAATGTTACCAAAGAGTAAAGGTGGTCACTGTTACATATTTGTTATGGTAGATGTATTTTCAAAATTAATTAAACTATATCCAGTGAAAAAAGCTACTAGCCATGAAATTATAATAAAAATTGAAAAAGATTATTTCGCACAGGTGGGTAAACCAAAAGCTATATTATCAGATAATGGTTCACAGTTCACCTCAAAAATTTGGAAAAAAGTTTATTGAAAGATCAAAATTGAAGCATATACTTATATCTGTTTATTCTCCATCCACCAATCCTGCAGAAAGATATATGAGGGAAATTGGGAAACGTTGTAGAACCTATTGTAGCCATAAACATCCAACCTGGTTTGAGCACATTCGAAATTTTGAAGATATTATGAATAGCCTACAACATAGTTCCACAGGATTTTCACCGTATGAGATAATGTTTAATATCAGACCTCCAAATCTTATATCAGAACTTATTTAATTTCCTAAATGTACACCTTTAACCATGCAATAGAGAGAAGATATTGTCAGGGAAACTATGAGGAAACAAGGGGAAAACAGGAATAAAAGACATAACAATAGGGTAAAATTAACCACTTTCAAAATTGGGGATCTTGTACTGGTCAAATCTCATGAAAAATCAAAAATGTTAACTTCAGAAATTAAAAAATTCTTTGATATCTATATTGGGCCTTTTGAAGTCATAGAAAATCCACACCCTAATGCTTACCGTTTGGTGTACCCTAAGTCAAAGAAATTATTTGGTCTCAGGAATGTTGTCTCTTTGAAACTATATAAACAGAAATCATAATTTCAAAATTTAAATAACCTATTTTCATCTAAAACAAAAGTCCTCCACTGGAATATGCTTGCTGGAACAAAACTACCTGTACAACCAAGTATGTATATTTGCATGTATAAATTAATAATTTGAAGTCACATGTTAATTGAAACTGACGAAAAAACACTGTTGTAACAAAGAAAGAGAGAAAGATTTATTTTTACTTTTTTACAAAAAAAAGTCTTCATAGTGAGCATTTCTGATTTTTTTTTAATTTTTGGAAGCTAAGTCTTCCCTGTGGGTGAAGGCATGCATGTGAGGACATGCATGCAAAGATATAAGCTTCAAAACCAATTTTAGATAAAGCCTCATGATATATGAGCAATTTATTGTTCTTTATACTGATGTTGTGGGTAGCGAAAGTACTCTTCACAAGAATGTGACTTGTAGTAATATTGTAGTAGAGAGGCAAGTGTACATAAATAATTGCAAAAAATTTAGATAATACTGATGTAACTTTAGCTGTACTAAAAGAAGAAAATCACAAAAACCATGAGTAAAAATAAAAAAAGAAAATCATAAGCAAAAAAATTATAAAAAATAAGAAAAAACCATGACTAAAAAAATATAAAATTAAAAAAAATCAGAAGTAAAATATATATAAAAGGCAAATAAAAAAAACACTACCATATATATGTTCATGAGCCAGTTGGCACAGTATGACCAAAGAAGTGGTTGTAGATATCTTATTCTAGCAAAGGAGTTTTATCTTACTATCATTTTCAATCTGTATACTGTATTTTAGAATATTTCTCATGTATGTTTTATGCCATGTATATTTGTGATGTTAAATATCAACAGCCAGTAACAAGTTCCCAGATTCAAAGAGTCCAAATTTGGAAGAGGTTATCAGACTGCATCATTAATGTACTCATTGTGTAATACAGATCCATTACTGAGTGTGGTCGGGATTTTGTTGTATATGTTCATAACAACAAAAGCCCTGGGGAGCAGTTGTAATGGATCTGGGAGATGTGTTATTTTCTGCTGGATTTGTCGATACCAAATTTAATGTGGGAAGTGGGTAATGTTTTCTTATATTTTTGTCAGAATTAATTTTATTGTAATTTGCATTATTTTATGTTAATTTACTTATATTTTTTAGAGTGACAGCATATTGATTACTATTAGTAGATGTGACGAAGAATATCAAAGAGACTGGTTACAAGTGGAAGCTTGTGTGTTGTGTAAAATGTCCTTGACGCTGGAGTCGTCTTTGACTGTAGTCAGTCGGCAGTTAACTCTTTGTGTGTGTTGACGGTGCAGTTCGCCATCATAATAATTTGGAAGTGGGGGGGGGGGGGGCAGAAGATGAAGAAGAAAGAATTATGTTACTATTTTTTTATATAAAATTTAAGAAGAAACCACATTCGAAGAAATGGTATTTGAAGCACCAAAAATGAGGCAAACGCATTGAACCAGGTCATTTCTGCAGCCGACAAAGATGCATTGTGGAATCATCCTTCCACTAGACAACTGAAGCCAAGACCAATATCGCCTTGTAAACATCTAACGGAAAAGGTACTGTCATGAAATATGCCAAATTTAAGTAAATAAAAATAGTGAGCATATATCAACAGGAAGAAAGTGGATTAACTTTTTTTTTTGTACGGGAGTCATGAAATGATGTACTCAATAGTTTTCCAGTGATGAACGAAGGATTGTAGTAGTAGGGTAAAAACTGAATGCTTATTCCTGCCCATAACATTTTCTGTAAATCAGTGAACACATCCTCGTAAACTTGTCAGAGGCATAGATAAGCCTAGTTATGTAGGCTTATCATGATTTCGTGTTATGAAGCTTTTCTTCCTCTGCCCCTGTAACGATGGATACTCACGTCCAATATGATGTACTAGTGCAAAACTTATGCACATCATGTGATAATGTTGCCTGTGAATATTTTGTTAATACTGGAAAATGAGATTGAAAAAATGACAACCTCTGTAATATTAAAAGTGAGACGAGACTACGAATATATGTTGCCACAAACGAACATTCAAAAAGTTAATGCAAAAGAGCAAAATGTGATAATGAAAATGTACAAACTGAAAGATGTTACGTGATATAAAATCACAAGAAATGTACAAAATATTAACTGTCTTGTATATATAATTTACGTAGTGTTTATGTAATTTTTGTATAACATTTATGTAAAAAAATATAAACGCATTATGAAAATATATATGTCTGGAGCAAGAAATACGCAAACCCGGAGTGTCATTATATTTTAAAATGTAAATACTTATGTTATCATAACAATGATGAAATGTAAAGGCTTTATAAAGCTGATTATGTTTTCCAGGACTGCATGTGTGAAATAATAACTGTAAATGTGCTACGAACATTTCGTGAATGTTTGAAACCAGTTAATTCCCTGCGTTCTAGTGAAAAACTTAAGCAAGTGCGGAGCAGTAATGAACGTTTATATCACTGGTGGACTCTGGTATCGACAAGATATTTTACCACAGAGAGCATACGGAAACAAATAAAGGCATTGAAGACTTACCTTGAACCCTTTTAAGTGTGTCCGGGATGTTGAATAGCATGAGCCTGGTTCAACCATGAAATATGTAGGTTACAACAGGAACAAATGCCTGGGGCATAAACAATGAACTTCCTCGCAATGGTATACGAGGGTTTGCTCAAGCCTCAGCACAATACGTTACAGCAATGGGATGAACATCTTTATTGACTTTGGTTAACAAATAAAACTGTAGTACACTCCAGTACAGTGCCACTTAACTGATATGTTAACAAACTCATATGCGCCTGCTGGACAATGCCGCAATAGCAGCTGTTAAATTCCAATAATCGAACTACAGACTCTGAATTCAAATGTGCCCGTTGATGCAACCTTTAAAAATTTTTTTTAAATAGCATAGTGCAAATTAAACAAAAATTACATCTATGTATTATGTAATGACACTTTCCAGGATTAAACGAGGTAAACTTGGCCACAAAGAAAGGTCTCAGCACCCTGACAGGCCAACAATGTAAACTAAAAAAAAGTATAACAACAATAATAATAATAATAATAATAATAATAATAATAATAAGATGCAAACAGTGTAGCATGCGAACACTTCCGTCCAGTGATGTGGCTCACGCAAGTATACAGTGGGGTGGAGGGGCAATTGTGTAGATTCTTTAAATGGCCCTCCCATAAATATTCGCACCATATCCGTACGGCAAAGATATCGTAGGGATGTATGATTATATCTATGCTGACAGAAAATTGAAGAACAAAAACAGCAATTATTTCATGTAGTTCATTTGTATTTTTTCCACCGATCTCTGTGTCTGCCAGTCTTCTGAGTTGGTGTGAGAGAGACGCATGTCATTGATTCTCAGTATTTTGTTAAGTTCAAATGGCTCTGAGCACTATGGGACTTAACATCTGAGGTCATCAGTCCCCTAGAACTTAGAACTACTTAAACCTAACTAACCTAAGGACAGCACACACATCCATGTCCGAGGCAGGATTCGAACCTGCGACCGTAGCAGTCGCGCGGTTCCAGACTGAAGCTCCTAGAACTTCTCGGCCACACTGGCCGGTTCAGTATTTTGTTAAGTAAAAGTTCTAGTATGTGGAAGTTGCAACTTTTCATTCTACTACCGAGTTATGTCCTAAATTCCTTCTTCTGATGCGACAGCAGCTTGCATCTTTGAGCGGACACATTCGGAGACGAAGTTATTAACAAAGAGAGAATAGCCATTGCAGCAACACAGGCACTGTTGTACATCCTTGGGAAGAAAAGGTAAATTACCAAGCCGCACACCAAAACTACGAGATTAACATTTATCTAATGTTGTAAAATGCATCTATGCCTGCGTGGTTTTCTGGGAAGACAATTTTTGATGTGGCTTACCTATAATTACTGCACATATCACTCTCCCCAACCAACGTAATGATTTCCGAATTCATTTTTAAGGGAAAGAGAGATGATATTCTCGCATCAACAATAGACATAATAAGCTGAGAACAATTAACAATAATAATATACAGTCTCATGTATTAGTACCTACCCAAAATAATAATGTGAATGATAATGCAGGTAACACTTTGGAGTTAAATAAAGATGCAATAACATACTTTTCTCTGGTAATGACAGAAAACACAGAACATCCAGGATTGCAGGTCAGAATGCAGGATGCAACCAGTCCACAGTTGGCTCATATATACAACAATTAACGGCCTATAGCCATGGATATTAGAGAAGGAGGAAGGTGAAACCCAAGGTATATCACCAAAACTACTTGTGTTAGGAGAACTGTATGGCCATACAGTAAATATACACATTATTCAGTTAGTGATATTGGGAGAATTAGTTCCAACGATGAAACAGAAACAATTAGTTCCTATACTACCAGTTACTGGAGTGTATATTGTAAGTATGACTGGAACAAAAGGTAAGCCAGTTAAGTCTGAGATGAGAGTCTCCATGAAATTGGATCAGTTTCAACGTATGCAATCTTCATTAGTTGTTTCAAATGTTTATTTACATTTATTGTTAGGGATAGACTGACTACTAAACTACAAAGTGGTTTTAGACTTTCATATGGCTAACCTGTCGTGTGAAGTTGATGCTAAGCGTGTATAAGTACCTTTAAAAATAAATCATGTGTTACACATAATATATTAATAAGGTTAGTAGCAAATGTCAAAGTACTAAGCAAGGAAGAAACAAATACACTACCCCCACACAAACTATCGTCATAGTGCCTGTAAGTTGCGCTCATATATATAAGCTTATGAATCTAAGCTTTAACAGACAATCAGAAAATGGCACTGTATCATATTCCATCAAATGACAAATTGTGTACTCCGATAAGCTAGGAGTTATAGGAGATTACATTTGCCAATTTAAGATCAAAGACAGTAACCCATTCTTTTTAAATCTTAGCCTGTGCCTTTAAGCTTAAGATTTGTGGTAAAGGACAAAATTAACAAGGTGGTTGATCATCAGGTGATTGAATGGAGTATTAGTGTATATAATAAACCACTGCTAGTGGTTAAAAAAGCCACAGAAGATGTTAATTTAGTTTTAGATGCATATACACTTAATAAGCACACAGAAATGGAAAGGGTTAGATCTGTAAGTATCGACGAACTGTTAGGAAAATTTGAGCAGGCCAGTATTTTAGCTCAGTGGATTTAGTGGCCAGTTATTGGCATGTAAGACTGCATGAAAACTCCAAGAAATACGATGCTTTCTTATCTGATTGAAAATATTATCACTTCTGGATCTTACCTTTTGGTTTGAATATCTCTAAGAGTTTTATTTCAGCTCTAGATCAAGGATTAGGAAGAAAAGTACTTCAGGAGTTACTTAGACATACTGATGACATTCTGTTGGTGTTGAAAACATGGGAAGCACATTGTACACTGTTGATTAAAACCCTGCAAAAGTTTTATGAAAAAGGTATCATGATTAGGTTAGCAAAATCTCATTTTGGTAGAGAATAACATAAATTTTTGGGACATTTAGTGGGAGTAAATGGTATAAAGCCAGACCCCAATAGGATAAGAACTGTAAAGATTTCCAGAGCCACAGGATGTTAGGCAGTTACGTTCTTTCCTAGGACTAGCAGGGTTTTATCATATATATTCGTGGAAGGTTATGAATGACCCACTCACGTTAAGTTTGTTGAAACAGAAAGCAACATAATTGTGGAATGAAGGTACAGCAGAAGCATTTTGTAATACCAAACAGGTGTTTGAGAGCGCAGCTATTTTGAAGCATCCTGTGATGCATGAACCTTCCAGAATTATTCCAAGGAGAATCTGACAATGAAATAGAACACAGAACAACTGCATTCACAAATTGTAGTTTAAGAAGCACGAAATGAATTATACAGCCACAGAGAAGAAACTTCTTGCCACACTCTGGAGCATAAAGAAATTTCAAACTTTCATTTGGGGTTCAAAAATAGTTATATTGAGGATGAGGAAAAAGTTTGGATACACCCCTCTAAAACTTGAATGGTGTGAGGAGTCATAAGGGTGTCCGGTATGGGGTATATGTAGGGGGGCACAACTTTTAGGTGCCATGGCGGCAGTTGCGGCCATCTTGAAATCCGCCATCCTGAATTTGGATTACTTGTTTCAAATGGGAAGGGGGTTATAAGGCTATCTTTCTCAGGAATGCATATGTGAAATTTGTTTTAAGATATCTTTATTTGTGTAGGCGTTATGAGCTGTTAAAGTTTGAAATTACTAGGAGGTGATCAATTCTGTTTATTGTTGCATGTGACCACAATGGCACTGACACAGCAGGAATTCACTGGAACTGTGTTAATGAATGGTGGAGGAAGTACCAGAGTGACTGCTGCCGACTTCAATGCTCGGCATCCTGAGACACAGGAGATTTCATATATGACAGTATCCAAGTTATTGGACAAATTTCACGCAATAGGTTCTGCGCTGAACAAGCCATGCAATGCATGTCCAAGAACAGCCACCAATGAGGAGACTTCAACAGCAGTAGTGTATCGTTTCTGAAAGTCCACATTGCAGTACACACCAGTTATCAGCAATATGCAGTGTCTATTAGTTTTGTGTTGTCACAAGTTACAGCTGCAACATCATCTCTCAGATGATAATTCTGATCAGTGGATGCAGTTTGCAGAATGGGCTCTGGATCAGTGTAACAGGAATCATCATATGACAGGTGTTGTTCTGTGCTGAAGCTAATTTCTCCGTGCAAGGAGAAGTAAACAAACCAAATCATCGTTACTGGTCAGATGCAGGGTGGATCACTACTGAAGATGCTGGTGGTGAAAAAGTGATGGTTTGGTGTGGGATTTGGGACACAAGAATTGTGGGTCTGGTGTTTACTGATGGAGAGAGGTATCATAACAAGCTCCACAATTACCTGCTTCCAACACCGTTGAATCCAGAGAGTGATTTCCCAACCTCATTCCAACAAGATGCTGGACCACCCCACTATGCTACCAAAGTCAGTCTCTTTCTGGACGAACAGTTCAGAATCACTGGATATATAGAAAGGGTCTTATCGAATAGTCACCACGGTCCCCTGCCCTTACATGTCTTGACTTTTATCTGTGGGGACATTTGAACCAATGGTTTAAGAGGTAAAAATCAACAATACAGTCCATCTTTGCCAGCGTATTCAGGAGTCATGTGCCTCTATTGACCCACGTATCTTGTGATGTGTGCAGCATGTCTGACAAAAAAGACTGTGCCCAGTGCAATGGAGGTCTCATTGGGCATATGCTGTAATGCTGACTGACATGTGTCCTCAACTTTAACAAATCATAACTGCTACACAAATAAAGATATCTTAAAACAGATTTCACACATGAATTCCTGTGAAAGAAACGGTTCAAAATGATGAATCACATTATCTCCTTCCCATCTGAAGCCCACAACCCAAATCCAGGATGGCGGATTTCAAGATGGCCACCGCTGTCGTCATAATTCCTATACGTTGCACTCCTACCTACAGACACCACATACCAGAAGCTATTATTATTCCTCACATCATTCAACTTTTGTAGGAGTGTGTCCAAACTTTCACCTCACCCTGTATACTGACCATCTCTCTTTTGAGGCTATCTTTTTTCTTTCTTCGACCATAACAAATATATTCCTTACTTTACTTTCTTCCTTCTCCACCAGGAGTAGCAGTTCTATCTTTCCCTCTATCCATATTCATGAGTTTCCAGCAGTGAAACCCTTCTCTTTTCTGCATTTTTCTATTGTAACCTGTTGTCACAGGAAGGGTGAGCAACACATGTGATGTTATGACTTGGATGTAATTTTCCCGCCATACAACCTATTGTATACGAAACCGTGTGCTGCATGTTAGGCACGCCATATGTTGTGGGGAAATATAATGGGGGAAAGCCAATGTCTGAAAAATGACATGATAATTGTGCCATCTATCTAGCGAGAAATCAATTAATTCATAGTGCAGATGCGCAACAACACTTAAAACAAGATCACCCATATGGGGCGATTAAATATTGTTTGACTTCTGAACAACATATTCTTGTTTTCATAAGTGAAAGAAAACAGAGTTATCTCCACTAACCTAGCAGGTTTTGTCATAAACATGAACTTCGTTGATTCTTCACAGGATGAAAATAGCAGTTTCAGTCCTTGCTTTGTAAGTCTTGTGGAATTTTTAATGATTCATGTGTTAGCTTGGAAAATATTAAATGCAAAACATAGTGGATCTAAATGACCCAGAGAAAAATAAACAAACACGAGATCATCGTTATCTGAAGTTATACACTAACACAGATGCGTGTTTGTACACTACAAACATTTAGGTAAAAGAAATGTTGTATAAGGATTATGGCGCAGTAGGCTTTAAAATGCCAATAAAGGCACACCAGAAGTGGAGGAACGTCTCCCTGTCAAGATGTCAGGAATGAAATTGAGGTACTGTGCAGACAGATTTTGTAGTGTGAAATGTACCTTGCTTTAGGTGAATTGAGGGAGTTGAAATGGGTAGGCAGACCTTTAGAGTGGGTGTCCTATGCCTAGGGTCAAGTGCATTCAAGAAACAAGTGGTCTGTACCATAGTTTCTGCAGAAGTATCTGGGGATAGGTATACCCAATAAAGACACCTAGTTCTTTGGTTATGTGAACCTACAAAGAGATAACCTAAACTGTTTCTGGTAGGGAATGAATAAGGGACATTCATCTGAAAGGAAGAATGGTTGTACAGTGTCTGCCCACTGAAAGGGTTGCACTCAATTATTAAGGTTGGGAAAGATGTTTTGAGTGAAAATTGGTCACTTTGTCGAAGGGGGTATCCAAATTAGTTAAGCGCAAACAAATTTACTCCAGAACCAATGTGTGGTGATTTGCACTCTGAGTATCTACACATTTTAAAAACTGAGATTTTGACAGTTAAGGATGAAATTGTGAATTTCAATTTAAAATGAAGAAAACACATCCCATGCTCTTATAAGCTAGAAGCACAATAATTATTACAGAGTTATTACAGAGTGCGTAATGATCAAGCTCGAACACCATGGTATACTCAATTGCTACATAAATATGCCATGCTAACTCTGAGACCAAATAAATAATCATGCATGAACATTACAAGGAAATATTCAATGAATGAAATGGATAACAAACTGTAAAGGGTATCAAATATGTGACATTTAATTGCAAAGAGTATGTTAAAGGAGTTTTACACGACATCTTTCCTCTCTGTGGGGCATCTGCAGCGTAGCAAAGATATTCATGAGAGTGGCCTATGTTCCACTGAAGATGGTCATGTCTTTTATAAACATTCTATATAGCGTGAAAAATATAAAGAGTATGCCCCAATTTGTGATATGTGCAGATGGTGTATATGCAGTGACACAACACAACAGGGACAAGGCATGGGGAGCATGGAAACACTTCCTGCACATCAACATATATTCCTTGATAACACCCCTTGGAGGAATCATGAACACCTCAATGAAAACAGAAATACTACAACCTAACAGCTCGAGACAAATGAAGATTGTAAAATCTTAGACCTTAAGTTCAGTTCGGTGTGGTCGGATGTACTGAATGACATACTCTAAGTAATGAGTTATTGATAATTGGAACTGTCTTCACAACTGTGTAAATAGTTGAAACAATACAGCAGATTATTGTTGAAGACATGTTCATCATTCAGTAGCTGGAAATAGAGACACCCTCTTACAGTATCATTGTAGCTGGAGGCGAAGTCAAGAAGAATACGTTTACGTACGGCTGCGGTACAGAGTTGCCGGACCATGAGAACAAAACAAAAAGGCAGCTGTATGTGAAGAAAAACAATGAAAGGTAACTTAAGACCACATCAAACTGACAGATTCGCCATGCTATGTTCACTACTCATGGTGTTACAATCAAATAACCATTGAAACATACACACAAAAAGAAAACACTGTAGGGTAAGGATGTGACTTGGGAAACTTCCCAGTCTTTGGCTACAGATCTTTCTACAAGTCTGCAGTCGTATATGATTGCAAAGTATAGGGGTGCTGCATCAGCTTATTCTGAAAGGAACTTAACTAGTTGAGAGACCTTGCCTTTCTCAAGTGTTTTAAGCTGCTTCGCTACGCCGAGGATATCTACTTCTAAGTTGCTCTATTTGGCAGTTGTTCTTGATTCGAATTCTGGAATATTTACTTCATCTCCTTTTGTGAAGGAAAACTGCTTAGTTAACTCTGCTTTAGTAGCACTGTGATCAATAACATCACCATTGTTATCGCATAGTGATGGTACTGACCGTGTCTTGCCACTGCTGTACTTTACAAATGACCAGAATCTCCTTGTGATTTCTGCCAGATTTTGAGACAGAGTTTCATTGTGACAACTACTAAAAGCCTCTTGCATCGAAGTCCATGCTAAATTTTGATCTTCAGTAAAGTATAAGGTATCTTTGCCTACGTTGACAGTCAACTGCCAGTCCCTGCATGAAGCACAGATTCTCTGTAGGCCTGTATACAATACCACAATTTCTTGGCATCAGAACTTCATTATACACAGTACTAATACTGGAACAGTCGCACACAGCTACCAGTATTAACTACCATCATTTTATAACTCGTGAGCAGGTAATAAAGACATATTATAATTTTTGTTTTGCTTTGGAAACAGACATTGCACTGCTATTATTTGATTTACTTATCTCTAACTAGTTTTACAATTGCTGGCCAATTTTCAATCAACAATTCTTGCAATCATTCAAGCCACCAAGTTTATGTTTAGTGTTAATCCAGAAAAAGGAAACACCACATATCTGTGTATGTAGCACAAGTTATTTTTGTTACATCTCTGGATACATGACACTGAAATTACAAAAATTTAAACTGATTCCTCTTGTGAAGTTATGTTTTGAAATTTTTTCAGGTGTAAGGTTGGCAAACAGTACAAGAACTGCTGCCTGCTGCCTCCCCACCCCGCGCACACACTTGCCAAATTCCTAATTTACCATCTGCTATATGCCCTGTGTGTCATGGTGAAAAACTGCCAATACCACTGCCTCCTGAGGATCTGACCGATTCAAGACAAATACAGTGAGGAACATGAAGAAGAGAGTGAAAGAGAGATGCATGCTGACCAAACACTACATCATCACTGTGGATCACATGAATAATACTTTTTGTCTCAAGGGGATCTCAACAATCTTTAAATTTATAGAAGCAACAAGCTGGGCTTTTACTTTCACGATGAAAAGGACGGAATGTTCTTCTTTGGTATAAGAAAGCAACTGTTTATCGTGTTTTTTTTTCTGAATATTTCTTGACTGAAGATGACTTTTTTAATGATACTGGGTCCACCATTCCTGTGTAAATGAGTGGCACTTGTTCACAGATTCCAGCAAAGTTAGACTAAAATCAGCACTTCTCAACAATAAGAATAAATTTTCTCCCGTTCAGAGTGCTCATGTCATTAATCCAAAGATGTATGAGAACTTTAAACTGCTACTCACACATCTGTATCTACAGTAGCATACATAATCCGCAAGCCACCACTCAGTGCATGGCAGAGGGTGCTTTGTAGCACTATTACAGTCTGATTAAAATTACTTGTTGGTTAACACTTCCTCTGTTCAGAATGCTCAATGTCACATCCAAACCATTTGATGCTGCCAAAGTGCTACAGCAAATATTCACTTCACTTGCAGTTCCTTGTCTTGCTATATGGATCATTTTGCACAAGACATGATTTGGCATCACATACACAATTGTCATCATCACAGGGATTGGCCTACACAAGATAAGCTTCATAAGATATTGTGTGGGGCTGACATGTTTGATTTGTTGCGACTGGTTCTGCAGAGTCATAAACATAGTGGTTTAATGCAGAATGCTGGCACAGCAGACTGGTTAAGATACATTACTGATGTATAGAAGGTCTTGGGTTTGAACCTTGTCGGATGCTCTGAATTTTTTATTTTTAAATCTTCATCAATTAATTGGTTTAGATGTATTTTCTAAAATTTCTAATCCTTTGCCACTTCATTTTCATCAACTTTTTTATTTAATCTTTTTTTTTATCATTCAGTTTTTGTTTAGAATCTGTCTGTCACCAATAACGTGTAACCAAGTGCCAACCAGAACTGCTGTTGGTACAAGTCAGCTTGTGCAGCCAGTATGAGGATAATCTCCGGTATGTAATAAAAGAGAAATTACAGTTTGCTTTTAGTGCTGACATTGAAATTTTTCTGCCTTGAGCTTTCTCATAGAGGTTAGCAAGAATTGCTGTGAACAAAGCAAGAGTGACTGATACTTGTTGACTATTGTTTTCTCGGATACACAGCACATCACAAGGTGGTGGTAAGGTTAGGACACGAGATTAAATTCAGGGCTACAAAACACGTCATTTGCTGCCGTTTAGTCATTGGTCATTTAAAATCAGTTGTAAACAGAGCACCTCACATTCCTGTCGTACCTCATGGTGGCCACTGCCAACATTGCTCCATATTAGATGTAAGTAACAGTGCCTGTGAAGTGACTAAATGAGTTTGTGTGTCACCTACAACCAAGAGGCAGCCAGCAGCCAATGTGGTAGCATTGTAGTGGTGAGTCAGACACAGACATCAACTTACAAATGATTTTATTCAGACTATGGTCATTCCCTACCCTGTTCCCCTAGTAAATGGTGTGAGGCAAAAATCCCTGTCTACACAGCTTTACACAGGCCATAATTTCTCTCACCTTGTCTTCACAGTCCTTAAGCAAACTAGATGTTTGGAGGAAGTTACCATTCATCACAACAAACAGTACTTCTGTTTATGTCATCCTGTATCCTCCTACATTCACTCGACGATTACATTTTTCTCCATACTACAGTTTCATCAGCGGATAGTTGCAGACTGCTGCTCACCCTGTCTCTCAGATCATTTATCTAAACAGAGAACAAGATGGCTGTATTATACTTCCCTTGCCAACCCTTATGCCTACGCATGCCTCTTTTTGTTATAGGAAAAGGAGTGCAACAGTGCACAAGTATTTTACAGCTGAAGGGGTGTGCTGGCAACACTGGGCTGGACTCAAAAGGTGAACCATGACAGGGATGGGGCTTCACCAAGAGTGAGAGCAAGGTCCAGTGGGAGATTGTAGCATTCAGACTCAGTGACTGGCAGACAGAGTACGAGAAATCCCATTTAGCTGAGTAGCTGCAGAAATCTGGTGTGTTTAGTTGTTGGCAAGGAGCATGGAAGGGGTGATGTGCCGTGATGGAAATGAATGACCACAGTGACAATTAAATAGAGATGAATTCAATAAGCAGCTCATCCAAGAAGGTTTCAGGAGAAAAGGAGACGAGTGTGTGCGTGAAATGCAGCCTCATTCAGGTGAGATTACGTTAAGTTATTCAATAACAAAGGTTTTAAAATTACAATGAACTTTAATGCTGAAATATAAATTCCTGGCATAAAAATTCCAATTTTACACTAAATGATGAACAGTATAATGAAAGTAGGAGCAGCAGATAAATTTCAGCTTACGTACTTACGTATAAATGTATTTAGTTGTATTAACTGTATTTGTTTATGACTTATAAATATTTTGCTTTTAATAATTACAAAACCTTGATTATTGAGCAAACTAGTGAACTCGCCAAAAAATGGACAGGAGCAGAAAGCTGAGAAAATTTCAATTTCTTCAATACATGATTCATATGTGTAGAATAAGATCAATAGTTTTTAGTATGTATGGAAAATGCAAGTATGCAAATTTTGCTAATGACAGTACGAGGGCACAAAAGGGTGGTGACCACCTTGGCTAGGGTCATTTGTTTGCCAGAGCTGGAGCAGTAAGGAGATACGTATGAACAGTGATTGGCTCGTTTTTCTGTTGTGTTTAGAAATTTTAGGAGTATGAGCTATGGGCTTGTGATATTTACACGTGTTGGCAGCAAATATTTATAAAATCTATGGTCATATAGATATGTGGACTTCAGTAAGATTTCAACATGTTAGTGAAAGTGCGACTTACGATGTTCATATATTACATATAATACATTGGTTGCTGGAAGCATTTACAAAATCTACTATTACATGAAAACTAGTTGGTACAGAAATTCTGAAATTAGATCTGGATTCAGGTGCAAATTATCTTCTAGAAACAGTGTATACTGTTTTTGTAACTGAAAACAAAAAGGAACTTTTTTGTCAACCAAAGTAATTGTCTCATATTTATACAGACTGTTCTCCCAACTGCAACAATTAATTCTAATACATATTTATTAAAGAAGAATATGACTGAACATCCTATTAATGAAGAAGTCACCAGAAACAGAGCGTATACTCAGATAGGGGAAGCATTTTGCTATGTCCTTTTCAAAGGAAATACCATGGTATTTGCTTTAATCGATTTAGAGAAACCATGGAAAACAAAAACCTGGATGGCTAAATCGAGGGTTGAACCCTACTTGCTCAAATAAAAGTCAAGTATAATAACCATTGTGCTAAGTTGCTCAGTTTATTATTATTATTATTATTATTATTATCTGACAAACATGGCTTTGCCCAGGATTCATTTTGTCAATTTCCTATTAGAAACAAACACAAAAATTGAACTGCAATTGTAGTGAACTATAAAAAAAAAAAAAAAAATCCATTTCTATGTATTCATGAAGACACTTTTGAAATTATGAAACAGTTGTACAAAGAAATACACTTAATGTACAATATCCACATTACAAATCATGTTTCTGGATAGTTTCTGTATGCTGGACACAGCTGCTTAACATGTCTACAACACGATTTTTTAAACGCCTCTAAGGCAATGTCTCTTCATAATTCTATACACAGCAACTATTTCTGCCTACAGCTGTTTGTGCTTCAGAGCTGAATGCTGTCAAAAGCGCTGCCAGATGTCAGGGATTTCCTTAAGTTGACTTAACTGTAGTAGTATCTTAGTAGTAAAGTAAAAATGTATTATATCTTCATGGAAGGTATTGCATTTTTTTAAGCATCTCAGTAACCCGCCTGGCTTCAACCTTGTGTTAGTCACTGTCCTTCACCCCTTCTGTTTTAAATGTTTCTTCAGTCAGTCGGTAGTTTATGGTGGCAACACAACACCGTTTTTGCGGGTAGTCTGCCAAAACCAGTTCACAGACATTGACCGCTGACAGAATCAGGTATACGATTAGAGGTAACCCTCTCAGTGTCAGTTAAGGCCTGAAGATGGTGTACTGAAGCACTGAAACTGGCAGCCATATAATAAATACCAACGAAAGGACAGCTGTAGGTGTTCCATTTTATTACATAAGTGAACAGCTGAAGGCCCTCAAAACTCCAAACAGAAGGATGGGCATACAAAAACTATTCCCCTCCCAGTTCCCACTTCAGCATACACAGCCTCGTATGTATGCCCCCACAAGCAGCACTTTACCATGCCCCACCCCTACACTGCTATCCGCCCTCTCTCTCTCTGCCATAGCCTCCTCCTTACCCCCACTACCCAAGATTACTTCTCTCATCATGCTCTGTTGCCAACAGCTTCGCCTCGGCAGCCAGAGAGAGTGGTCATGTGTCTATGAGTTGTACTTGCATGAACATGCATGTATGCTGTCTAATTGAGAAGAAAGCTTTTTAGCAAAAATATTACCTGTTTAGCAGTCTTTTTGTTGTATCTGTCTGGGACTCAACATCTCCACTATATTGGGGGGGGGGGGGGGGAGGAATAGGACGGGGGGGGGGGGGGTGTAAAAAAAAAGAGGAGGAGGAGGTCAGTGTTTACTTACGTCATACCTCCTGATCCATGAGTCATACAATGGTACAATTTTGCAGGTACATTCAATGGTTCAGCAGTATATGTGGATACTGTCTACAAAATGTGTTGCAAATAGATTTAGTGCCAAAGAAGTAATAAATTTAAATGTTACCCACAATGGGTTAGTTTTTCATGCATCTCAGTGTTAATGATGTCATATCTCCTGAACTGTATGTGGCATAATGACATATTTTTGTAGGTGCATTTAGCAGCATATTTAGATACTACCTGCGAGTTTATTATGAACACAGTTAGCACCACAGAAATAACACATTTGAACCCCATGCATGATGCAGCTGTTTTGTTTATGGCAACATATCTCCTAAACTATGATAGGTAGGTGTTTCCTACCCCCACAGCAATTGTTGCCTGACAGTAAGATATACGACAACGACTTTTGGTTGAAATCAGTCCAGTGGTTTAGGAGGAGATGTGGAAACAAACACAAACCTTTTATAATGTGTATAGATAATAATAATAAAATTAAAACAATTACTACCCTCGGTTGCAAGATGAATACTTTATCTTGTGACCAAGGGCTGTAATGGTTTTAATTTTACCTTGTAACTGCTGCTAACAACGCAGTCACGTTAGGAAATAAATAAATAAATAAAATAAAAGAATAATTATAATAATTATAATTATTATTATTATTATTATTTCTTTACTTTCTCAGGCGTTAAGTCTGGTTAAAAATGGAAAGTGACGCGGACCTTGATCAAGCGTCACTTCCTTTTAACTGTACGGTATATGTTACATTGCATTTAGGAACTTTCGGGTAATTGAACATGTATCAATAATTACGGATTTCTGTAGTTGTATATATAAGTTTGGATGTAGCTGTATTGCATTGATGTACTGGTGGATATTGTGTGGTATGACTCCTGTAGTTGATAGTGTAATTGGTATAATGTCAACTTTATCCTGATGCCACATGTCCTTGACTTCCTCAGCCAGTTGGATGTATTTTTCAAATTTTTCTCCTGTTTTCTTTTGTATATTTGTTGTATTGGGTATGGATATTTCGATTAGTTGTGTTAATTTCTTCTTTTTATTGGTGAGTATGATGTCAGGTTTGTTATGTGGTGTTGTTTTATCTGTTATAATGGTTCTGTTCCAGTATAATTTGTATTCGTCATTCTCCAGTACATTTTGATGTGTATACCTGTATGTGGGAACATGTTGTTTTATAAGTTTATGTTGTAAGGCAAGCTGTTGATGTATTATTTTTGCTACATTGTCATGTCTTCTGGGGTATTCTGTATTTGCTAGTATTGTACATCCGCTTGTGATGTGATCTACTGTTTCCATTTGTTGTTTGCAAAGTCTGCATTTATCTGTTGTGGTATTGGGATCTTTAATAATATGCTTGCTGTAATATCTGGTGTTTATTGTTTGATCCTGTATCGCAATCATGAATCCTTCCGTCTCACTGTATATATTGCCTTTTCTTAGCCATGTGTTGGGTGCGTCTTGATCGATGTGTGGCTGTGTTAGATGAAACGGGTGCTTGCCATGTAGTGTTTTCTTTTTCCAATTTACTTTCTTCGTTTCTGTTGATGTTATGTGATCTAAAGGGTTGTAGAAGTGGTTATGAAATTGCAGTGGTGTAGCCGATGTATTTATATGAGTGATTGCTTTGTGTATTTTGCTAGTTTCTGCTCGTTCTAGAAAGAATTTTCTTAAATTGTCTACCTGTCCATAATGTAGGATTATAATAGAGGGAAACATTCCACATAGGAAAAATATATCTAACGTATGTGACGTATTCTATATTTGTGGCATTGTGATCGTGTAAGTGTATTGAGTGCTTCTAGGTCTGTGTTACTCCATTTCACTACTCCAAATGAGTAGGTCAATATTGGTATAGCATAAGTATTTATAGCTTTTGTCTTGTTTCTTGCTGTCAATTCTGTTTTCAGTATTTTTGTAGTCTTTGTCTATATTTTTCTTTTAGTTCTTCTTTAATATTTGTATTATCTATTCCTATTTTTTGTCTGTATCCTAGATATTTATAGGCATCTGTTTTTTCCATCGTTTCTATGCAGTCGCTGTGGTTATCCAATATGTAATCTTCTTGTTTAGTGAGTTTTCCCTTGACTATGCTATTTTTCTTACATTTGTCTGTTCCAAAAGCCATATTTATATCATTGCTGAATACTTCTGTTATCTTTAGTAATTGGTTGAGTTGTTGATTTGTTGCTGCCAGTAGTTTTAGATCATCCATGTATAGCAAATGTGTGATTTTGTGTGGATATGTTCCAGTAATATTGTATCCATAATTTGTATTATTTAGCATGTTGGATAGTGGGTTCAGAGCAAGGCAGAACCAGAAAGGACTTAATGAGTCTCCTTGGTATATTCCACGCTTAATCTGTATTGGCTGTGATGTGATATTATTTGAATTTGTTTGGATATTAAGTGTGGTTTTCCAATTTTTCATTACTATGTTTAGGAACTGTATCAATGTAGGATCTACTTTGTATATTTCCAATATTTGTAGTAACCATGAGTGAGGTACACTATCAAAAGCTTTCTGGTAATCAATGTATGCGTAGCGTAGCGACCTTTGTTTAGTTTTAGCTTGATATGTCACCTCTGCATCTATTATCAGTTGCTCTTTACATCCTCGTGCTCCTTTGCAACAGTCTTTTTGTTCTTCATTTATAATTTTGTTCTGTGTTGTATGTGTCATTAATTTCTGTGTAATGACTGAAGTTAATATTTTGTATATTGTTGGTAGGCATGTTATGGGGCGATATTTAGCTGGGTTTGCTGTGTCTGCTTGATCTTTAGGTTTCAGATAAGTTATTCCATGTGTAAGTGTATCAGGGAATGTATATGGGTCTGCAATGTAACTGTTAAATAATTTAGTTAGATGTGAATGTGTTGAGGTGAACTTCTTTAGCCAGAAATTTGCTATTTTATCTTTTCCAGGGGCTTTCCAATTGTGAGTAGAATTAATTGCTTGGGTGACTTCATGTTGCAAAATTATCACTTCAGGCATTTGTGGTATCATCTTGTATGTGTGTGTTTCTGCTTGTATCCACCGTGCATGCCTGTTATGTTGTACCGGGTTTCACCATATGTTGCTCCAGAAGTGTTCCATGTCTGTTATGTTTGGTGGATTGTCTATTTTAATGTGTGTGTTATCTATTGTCTGGTAAAATTTCTTTTGGTTTGTGTTGAATGTTTGGTTTTGTTTCCTTCTATTTTCACTTTTTTTGTATCTTCTAAGTCGTTTGGCCAATGCTTGTAATTTCTGTTTCTTTTCATCTAATTGCTCTATCGCTTCTTGTTGTGAGATTTTACCTAACCTTTTTCGTTTTTTTTCCCGACATTTCATTTCTTATAAATTGCGTTAGCTGTCTGATGTCCTTTCTCAGTTTTTCCTATTCCGATCTGTAGCCTGTGTTGCCATGCTGGTTTTGTGGGTTTCTTCTGTGTGTTGGTTGGTTCTGATCTCTGCCTAGTGTGTATATTTAGTGTAGTGAGTGCTCCTATATAAATCAGTAGCTGTAACTCTTCCATAGTTGTGTTTTCATTTATTTTGCTGTGTATGATTGTGTTGATAGTTTTTATTGTTGTTTCGACTTGTGGGTTATTTGGCGGTCTATGCAAGAATGGTCTAATGTCTGTATTTGTGTCTTTGTTTTCTATATATGTCAGCTGAAATTTTTCTTCTATATCTAACATGTGTGTCACTTTGTGTTCTATTTGTGCTTGTTCTGGTGGCTGTCTTAAGATTTCGTTTTCCTCGGATTGTTTAATTGATGCGTGTTGTTCTTTGTTTGTTTGCTCTGGGATGTTTGAGTCCATTACTGTATTTTCTTCTTCTTCTTCTTCTTCTTCTTCTGATTGCACATTATTTTGTTCCAGTATTTGTTGTACTTGTTGTTTATTATAATAATAATAATAATTATTATTATTATTATTATTGTTATTGTTGTTATTACACGGAAATATGGAAACTCCAACAAAGGGTTTCCACATTGCTAATATTTATTTTTAATGTATATTGCAGAAATCAGGAGTTCCGTAACAGAATCATCAGAAATGAGCAGGCTTAAGGCAGATATAGCTGTGACTGAGTTTTTAAGGTTGCCCTTATGTTTACCAAGCCCTCACTGGAATTGATCCTACTAGATACCTACACAGTTGAATGGTTATGTGCAATCAACCGTACGCTGTCATAATTAAAGGCTGTGTTTAAAGTTGCACAGTGCGGATATCTGCAAGGGCAGCAATATGAACTATTCCATATTTTACTAAATAATAATCATAAATTCCTCAATGTTACCTGGAGCTGAACCAGGAATCCTCTGGGAATTGAGTATTCCACTGTAGAGATGTCCAATGAAAGTTCTATTCTGTCTTGTAATTACTTAGTTAGTACGCACCATATCTCTAGTTAATATCCACATGTTTTACTAGTAGTAAAGTTTTGTGTCTTCTTATAATATATCTCAATCTCTGCATGTTTGTACAAGGCAAATTTACAATAACCTACGCAGTAGTTCTGTCTTCTCAATGCAGCAGAATGAGAAACTCTGATGAAGAACTATCACTCACCTGCAAGATTCTTTCATGCATTCAGGATTTAGACAGCGAAATATTTTATCTTCTTCTGGGGGAATGGAAGCAAAATCACAGAATGGGCATACTTCTAAGCCAGGAATAGCTGCTGATTTAACCTCTTCTATCTGCTTCCTTTGTAACATTTTTGAAAAAACTGAAGGTCTGAGAACACCCTGCAACAAAAAGAAAATTTTTTTGTCTCTTAGGTGAATGAAATTGACTCTTCTTTTAAGTACAGAGTTACCACTGTACTCATTGTACAAAGCCTACAAAATGGCACAGCCCATTTCCATTTTATCAGTGAGCTATACCATTTTGTTTTGGCTTAAGGGTGTGTTAAAATAATGCCTCAAGTGGATTTCAATCTGTACCAGGACTGCAGACGTGTCTACAAACAAACAAACAAAAGATTATTATACAACTTTATTTTTTCAGGTTATAATTAAAGCTTTATTACAACCCCTCTGACACCTGTGGTCCATTTTACACTACTGCTGTATACATACAATGCTGCACAATTATGAATATTGTTTTTCAAGTTGATGGTGTCAAGTCTTTTTACAAATAAAGCACAGAGTACACAAAACTGGCCAGCTGGCACCTGATGAATACGTCACCAAAGCATGTCAGAACGCATTTAAACCTGCTCAAGTTTCATTCATCAACACAAATGCTGTTGTCACAGCCCTTTCAGCACTATTCGTTAGTTAAAAAATTAATATACACTCCATACCTACTGCTACTCAAGTTGAGAGAGTGAACTTATAACAGATGATCAATCATTATTGGGTGGTTATAATTGACATAATTAACTTTTATGGCAAATATTTTGAACTAGCTTAGCGCTTGATGTTTCGCCTGCATAGACTGTATGGCCTGCAGATTTTGTTTTTGTTTTTATTTAATTGAATTTTTATGATGTTCACAAATTGGAACATCTTCTAAGCTTTTCGCACTAATTAAGGCCATGCAAGCATGCTCTTTTCCATATGTACTTCTGACCAAAAAATGATTCTGTTAGCTGAATCCCAAAGTTTTTGTTAATCACGCCTTTTGCATTGTTGTGAAGATATTACAATAACAGCTTTTATCCCCTAACAAATATTTCTTTATATCAATCTGATAAATGAGGTACCAATTTTCATAAATTTAGCTTTAAAATTTTTTTTACAGTAATGAAATACTTTCTTAAAAATTTCCATCCCCTATTGCACTCCCTTAGAGGTTGAATTTCCAGAAATATTGAAACAAGTATTCTTTTATTTCTAACCAAGAAATTACATACAAATTGTAATATACAAAGTCTTAAAAATTCTTTAGTAGTTATTTCATCATTATTTATTTTCAAAAAAAACTTTCACCTACTACTTTATCTCCTTAGTGGTTGAATTTCCAAAGACAGTGACATGCATATGTTTTATTTCTAACAGAGAAGCCAAATACAAATTTTCATAGAATTTAGCTTCATAAATGAAATACTTCCATAAAAACTTTCACCCCCCCCCCCATTTCACTCCCCCCATGAGCACACAGAAATACCGCAACACGATGTGGCACGGACTCGACTAATGTCTGAAGTAGTGCTGGAGGGAATTGACACCATGAATCCTGCAGGGCAGTCCATAAATTTGTAAGAGTACAAGGGGGTGGAGATCTCTTCTGAGCAGCACATTGAAAGGCATCCCAGATATGCTCAATAATGTTCATTTCTGGGGAGTTTGGTGGCCACCGGCAGTGTTTAAACTCAGAAGAGTGCTCCTAGAGACACTCTGTAGCAATGGTGGACGTGTGGGGTGTCACATTTCCTGCTGGAATTGCCCAAGTCCGTCAGAATATACAATGGACATGAACGGATGCAGGTGATCAGACAGGATGCTTATGTACGTGTCACCTGTCCGAGTCACGTCTAGATATATAAGGTGTCCCATGTAACTCCCATGTTAACTCCAACTGCACATGCTCCACACCATTACAAAGCCTCCACCAGTTTGAACAGTCCTCTCCTGATGTGCAGGGTCCATGGATTCATGAGGTTGTCTCCATACCTGTACACGTCCATCCACTTGACACAATTTGAAATGACACTCTTCTGACCAAGCAACATGTTTCCAGTCATCAACAGCCCAATGTTGGTGTTGACAGGCCCAGGCGAGGTGTAAAGCTTTTTGTCATACAGTCATCAAGGGTACACGAGTGGGCCTTCAGCACCAAAAGCCCATATCAATGATGTTTCGTTGAATGGTTAGCACACTGACCTTTGTTGATGGTCCAGTGTTGAAATCTGCAGAAATTTGCGGAAAGGTTGCACTTCTGCCATGTTGAACAATTCTCTTCAGTCTTCACTGGTCCCATTCTTGCAGGATCTTCTTCCGACCACAGAGATGGTGGAGATTTGATGTTTTAACTAATTCCTGATATTCACAGTTAACTTGTGAAATGGTCATATGGGAAAATCCTCACCACCTCGCTACCTCGGAGGTGCTGTGTCCCATCACTCGTGTGCCAACAGTAACAGCATGTTCAAAATCACTTACATCTTGATAACGTGCCATTGTAGCAGCAGTAGCCGATCTAACAACTACGCCAGTCACTTGTTGTCTTATATAGGTGTTTCTGACCGCAGCGCCATGTCCTGCCTGTTTACATATCTCTGTATTTGAATGTGCATGCCAGTAACAGTTTCTTTGGTGCTTCAGTGTGGAGCAGCACTGACTGACCCTCTCCAAGTTCATTCAGTCGTACACACCATTCACACCAGTTGTTCTGAGTCTCGTAATGTATGGATTCACCAGAGGCTTACTTCAGTTATTGTTCAGTCGTTTATGAATAAAGCCAAATTTGTGTTACTTGGATCGTGTACTACTTTGTTACTACATGATGCATCTTCACAAATGAATTTTTTTATTGTATCTTGTTTTTCACTGCTGATGACAACATCTTTTATTCTGAGAGCTGTATTGTCTTCTTCACCTGTTTCACATTCCAGTCTTGGCTCCAATAACAAGTATTTACATATTTAAACAATATTATGAAAATGATAGTTGCTACTCACGACACAGTGGAGATGTTGAGTCGCATTAAAAAAAAAAAAAACCCTGTCACAAAATACGCTTTCGGCCAACAAAGTTTACATATTCGTAAGTTTGGCAAGTACAAACATTCCCTTTATCTACATTAGATTTTTTACAGTGAATCTGATGTACATAACAAACGTATAGGTACCAGGTTGTGAAACAAACCTTTCCACATTTTCATTTAAATAAAGGATATTTTATTTCCCCTCCAAGATTAACTGGCCCGCTTGCATGAGCCAAGTGCAAAACTGCAACTAGTTACTGTATTTTTAACTATGTACTTCCCCCTCCCAACCACATCTCTAATGGAGCACACAACCATAACATTCATGGAAAAACTAATGTGGCCATATGCCTGGTATTTCTGACTCTCCTGTTATGTGCAGGGTATCCACTGGCATTCACTTTTTCTAGGTGGAAAGGCAAACAGCATCTGACTAATGTGTCAAGTTCCAGCCAGATGAATGTCTGCAAAGGTGCCAACTAAAAATGATGACGGCAAGGAACTTTTTGAACCAAGGAAGTTTTAAGTGTGCCGTCTCCTTCAGTTGGATAACCATGGTGTTTTAAGGCATTCGGTTTTGTTCCAGTCTGTTTCTGAGAATCACACATCAAAAACAGCTTTTGAGCTGTGAATTCACCAAATTCAAACTAGAAGTTGTCTGTACAGTGACAGACAGTTGGAAAATGCAATTCAGTACATATCCTTACTGTTTACAAACAGTGTGAGTATCCTGTCAACGAACGTAATACCATCTCTTTTTTTCTTTCCTGGTCTTATAAACATGTTATTATTAGGGCAGATACTAACAATTTTGTAAAACACTGATGGTGATATTTTTTGCAACTTGAGAAATCAGATGTTCGACAAGAAACTCACATTAAACATCGACATACATTTCTTTGGCATTTATCACAACAAATCATCAAAAATAACAGATTTTTGAGATACAGTTAATATGACTGCAAAAGTTACAACACCCATTAAGTAAATCTGAAACATACAATTTGATATAGAGTGAAAAGAAATCAAAATTATTCAACTGGTTGCTTTTTCTGCAGATCAAACAGCAGGGTGTACAGTTATCCAATACTTGTAGAGGGGGGTACCAAATTCAGCACATTTAACAAAACTGATAATTTACATACTGACAAACATAGAGCTGTTGAAATTAAGCAGCCTGGTAGCAGCATGTCCAAGTTTATGAACGGCCTTTGAAGTGTCATGTATCCCTACAAACATAAAGGCAAAGAGGTCATTGAGATTCTAAATTTTGCAAACATTTTGTGCACAGTAGGGCATGTCACAAACCTCCCGGCAGCTTCCAATGTCCAAAACAAAGTTAAGGATCCAACCCGGACAACACTTATCAAGAACAGAAACTGAGCAGCTGTACAGTGAATGTAGTACAGAACTGGTCAAATGGGCACTCTACAAACCAGGGTATTGTGTTTCGGCTTACTTTAACACACAGAAAGGACACACTTACACCTTCTTCCATGTATGTAAGGAGAATCAAAGAACATAGCATATTAGTATGTTTAAAAATCTACTTCAATCCCAGTCCTGGCACAATGTTTACAAGGAAGATGACATAGACAAGAAAACATTCCTTGAGATATTATTATTTCAATATGCCTTCCCAGCAAAATGAGGCAAGGTACATCATCAATGTAGGATAACTGGATCATAAAAAATGTAAGAGTATAATGTATGAGCAAGAGTTTTCCCTATAGGCAAAGTGTAACAACAGGTGCTCCCAACTTCCCCAGTTATTTGCATTTTACTAGAAGATCCTTTCTAAAATAATATCTAAGACAAAACAACTTAAAAATAAATCCAACATAAAAGATCAAAATAACAAACTTAAAGCTGTGTGGCATACTGTCAGCACTACAAACAAATTGACAAAAACACACTTCTGCAATTGTCAATTAAAAACAAATAGGACAGACATCTTTGATAAATTTAATAGTCATTTTTCAGGTTTAGTTAGAAGTATTTCAGCTGGCTAGTCTGCATCAACAAAATCTTTCCCTGTAAGCTGTAAGATAAAAGTAAGTCCTTACCAGCAGCACAACAGTATGGCTTTTGAAAAAAAAAATTAAGCTATCTTTTACTGAAAAAATTAAGCCATTTTTTACTGATCAGACAGTATATTAAGGTCCAGTAATTAAAATGTTGTGGGTCCCAGATTTGAACCCAGCCACTGCTTTAATTTTGAATAAAATCATCAGGAACGGCAGCTGAAGATATACAGTATAAGGAGCCCCCCTTGTTCTGCCAACGGCCTTATCAAATAGGGTGGAGGAGCGGACAGAGTTTTACAGTAACTTATTACCCTTGGTGAGAGGAACTGTCTTTAGAAGACAGAAGAATCAGCAATGATCAACTGTATAAGGATGCACAAGACAACAGAAACCACTGCATTTGAGACACACACCATGTATATACAGGACATGTGACTGTACCTGAAAAAAGTGTCATGATGGACTCTCCACTGGCGAAAGATTCTAGATTAGTCCTCCATTCAGATTGCCATGCAGGAGATAATCATGAGACAAAGACGGAATAATCAATGAATTTGTAACATTCTACGGGTCTGAGTGTGGGATGTCGTAAGTCTGAATGTGGCAGGGAAGCCAAAAAAATCTGAAATGGGAAATGAGAAAGTCCAGAATAGATACAGTAGGGATCAGTGAAGTGAAATAGCAAGAAGGTAAGTATTTCTAGTCAGATAAATATAGGGTAAGAACAGCAGCAGTAAAAAATTATATAACAAGAGTAGGATTAGTTATGAATAGAAATATATGGCTGAGAGTGATCACTGTGAACAGTTCAGTGAAAGGGTTATTCTCATCAGAATCGACAGATAACCAATGCCAACAACAATAGTTCCAATATGCATGTCAATGTCACAAGGAGGAGAGAAAGTATATGAGAATAATGAACACATAATTCAGTATGAAAAGAGATGATAATTAATAATGGACATGTAATTCAGGAAGGAACAGGGATGATAATTATATTATTATGGGGGATTGAAATGTGGTAATGGATTAGTGTTGTGGGAGAACATGGGCTTGGTAGCAGGAATAAAAGAGGAGATACACTAATTGAGTTCGGCAATACATTTCAGATGGTAATAGTGAATACTCTAAATCACAAGACGAGAAGGTATGCTTGGGAAAGGCAGATTTCAGCTGGTTTATGTAATGGTCAGACAGAGACTCCAAAATCGGTTTCTGGATTGTAAGGCATTATCAGCAGCAGATACAGAAGCAGATAGCAATTTAGTAATGCTGAAGAGTAGACTGAAGTTAAAGAGAATTGTCCGGAACAATCAATGTGGAAGACAGTGGGATACTGAAGTACTGAGGAATGATGAGAGGCATTTGAAGTTCTATGAGGCTGTTGATATTGGCTTAATAAATACCACACTAGGCAGTTTGATTGAAGAGGAATGGACATCTCTAAAAGGGCAAACACGGAAAGGGGGCAACCACGGAAACACAGATAAACGTAGGTACAAGGAAGGGAGCTGTTAAGAATTCCTGGGTAACAGAAGAGATACTTCAACTGAATGAATAAAGAAGAAAGTAGAAAATACGAAAACATCTGGGAATGACAGGAATACAATGACATAAGTCATTAGGAATGAAATTAATAGGAAGTGCATGGAAACCATGGTGAAATGGCTGCAGGAAAAATGTGAACAAATTGAAAAATAAATGGTCATTGGAAAGACAGTGTATAGAAACGTCAAAAAAACCTTTGGCAAAATTAAAATCAAGGGCTTCAGTATTAAGAGTGCAATGGAATTCCACTGTTGAACAATGAGTAAGGGGTGGATAAGTGAAAAGAATACACTGAAAAACTCTATGAGGGGGGACATAAAAGATGAAGAAATAGGGCTCAATATGATAGATATAGGAGGTCCAGTATTAGAGTTACAGTTTAACAGGGCTTTGGAAGACTAGCAATCAAATAAGGCAGAAGGGATAAATAATATATCTTCAGACTTTATAAATCACATTACTATTCAAAAGTTGGTGTGTAGAATCTATGAGACTGGAAATATATCATGACACTTTCGGACAGATATCCACACAATCCCCAAGATAACAAGGGCAGACTAGTGCGAGAACTATTGCACAATCGGCTTAACAGCTTGTTCACTCAAGCTGCTGACAATAATACACCGAAGAATGGAAGGATCTGTTAATTCGATGGTTAATTTGTCTTTAGGAAAGGTAAAGACACCAAAGATGCAGTTCTGATGTTGTAACTGAAAATGGAAACAAAACTTAAGAAAAATGAAGACATATTTATAAACATAGCGAGTTAGAAAAAGCCTTTGAAATGTGAAATGATGCAAAATGTTCAAAATTTTGAGAAAAATAGGAGTAACCTCTGGAGGTGTTGGTGACAATGTGCAAAAAGAAGAGAGAACAATAAGAATGGGAAACCAAGACTGAAGTGGATTAAAAAGGGTGTACGACAGGAATACAGTCTTTTGGCCCTACTGTCGAGTCTAAATCATCGAAGAAGCAATACCAGAAGAAAAAATAAATAAATTAATAAAAATTAAAAAAAAAGGTCCCAGAGTGAATTAAAATTCAGGATGAAAGCATACCAATGATAAGATTCGTTGACACTGCTATTCTCAGTGAAAGTGAAGAAGAATTACAAGAGTTGATGACGAATGGGATGAACAGTCTAATGAGTACAGAATACAGAGAAGATGTTGACACCCAGACAGTGGTCGTGCATGTGAGCTGTACTTGCATATGTGTATATGAGTGTGTGTGTGTGTGTGTGAGAGAGAGAGAGAGGCTTTAATGAAAGTTCAGAACTGCATTATGCAATACACAGCTGTAACAGAACATCTGACTAAATATGATCGATTTCAGTCTAGAAGCAGACTATCATCAGGTCCAACACCTATCTCAGCTATGCATTTTTGTAACTGGAATGACAGTTATCAGATGTACATTGTTCCATCACTGGCTCACCGTTGCAACACTGGAGGAGGAACAGAAAACAGCAAAGTTGTCCACAAACAAGGAGCACTGTACTGGACTCCCTGCCATAGACGTTATACTTTTGATGGTTATGGCAAAGAGGGTAACACTTAAAACACTGCCCTGGTGGACACCATTCTCCTGCTCACATTGATCAGACAGTGTGTCACCAACTCGGGTCTGAGAAAACCGCTGAGACGGGAAAGACCGAATGAAAATGGGGAGATGGCCCAGAAAGCCCCACTGATGCAGTTGTGAGAGTATACAGTGTCTCCAAGTAGTATCGTAAGCCTTACTAATATCAAAGAATATGCTGATACAGTGATGCTGACGGAGGAAAGCCTGCTGAATAGCCGCCTCTAGGAGGGTCGAGTTGTCAACCATGGACCGAAATTTTCGGAATCCACACTGAGAGCAGCTAAGGAGTTCCCTGGTCTCTAAAGGCCAGACCAGATGAAAGTTAAGCATCCATTCCAGGGTCTTTCCCAGCTCTTCAAGTCGATACTCTGATAACTATTGGGACATGTGCGGTCCTTTCCTCATATGAGGAGAGGGATGGGAATTGACTCCCTCCACGAGGTGAGGAACATGCCTGTCTGCCATACTAGATTAAAACATTCAAGGAGGATTTCCTTTGACACCGCTGGCAGTTGTCGAAGCATGGAGTGCCGGATGTGGCCGTGACCTGGTGCAGTGTCAGAAGTCTCAGTCAGTGCCGATTCGAGCTCCCACATGGAGAAAGGGGAGTTGGAGGCCTCAGAACTGCTTGACCGAAAGTCCAATTTTGCTCTTTCGACAGTCTCACGGTAGCGAGAAAACACCGGACCCTGGCTTGCACTGGCAGTAGTTTGTGCAAAATGCTCTGCCAGCATCTGAGCAATGTCTCTGGGCGTCGTTAGGAGCCACCCCTGGTTCAAGACTGTAGCTATCGGTAAGGCAGGTTCCCCAGAGGTTGCCTGCTAACAACTGTTCCACCTCAACAGCCATGCATCTCATCAGCATGCAGCACACGTTGAGAGTGAGGTTTATTTCCCTCCTCATGATTCGGGCCGTCAAGCCAAGATCCCTATTCCCAGAAACACACAACAGTCCACCGCCGCGCCGCACGGTGGTCGCTAAAGCATGCCCAGAGCTTACGGTGACGGGACTGGTGGTGCTTACCAGTCCCCAGCTCAGGAATCCCGGGGTCGCCAAGCCCATACCCAGCGAATGAATGCTGAGCCCCTGGGCGCCCTACAGTTGTCATGGTGCATTTGATTATACTAGCACAGGTTCCATGTAATCCCAAGCAAATGCCCTCACAGCATAATACTGCTCTCAATGGCCTGCATCCATGGTGAGACGCAAGTTTTGGACAGCTGCTGTTCTGAATGATGGTGTATCTGGACACGTATCATCAACCTGGTTTAACAAGAAACATGACTCATTCCTGATACGGATCCCACACTGATGAACAATACTCAAGTATAGGTCGAACGAGTGTTTTGTAAGCCACCTCCTTTGTTGGTGGACTACATTTTCTAAGGATTCTCCCAATGAATCTCAACCTGGCACCTGCCTTACCAACAATTAATTTTATATGATCATTCCACTTCAAATCATTCTGTACGTATACTCCCAGATATTTTACAGAAGTAACTGCTACCAGTGTTTGTTCCGCTATCATATAATCATACAATAAAGGATCCTCCTTTCTATGTAGTGGCAATACATTACATTTGTCTATTAACATAGACAAATGTAATGTATTGCCACAGGGTCAGTTGCCACTCCCAGCACCAAGTGCCTATCCGCTGCAGATCTTCCTGCATTTCACTGCAATTTTCTAATGCTGCAACTTCTATGTATAGTACAGCATCATCCGCTAAAAGCCGCCTGGAACTTCTGACACTACCTACTAGGTCATTTATATATATTGTGAAAAGCAATGGTCCCATAACACTCCCCTGTAACAAGCCAGAGGTTACGTTAACGTCTGTAGATGTCTCCATTGAGAACAACATGCTGTTTGCTAAAAACTCTTCAATCCAGCCACACAGCTGGTCTGATATTCCGCAGGCTCTTACTTTATCAGGCGACAGTGTGGAACTGTATCGAACGCCTTTTGGAAGTCAAGAAAAATGGCATCTACCTGGGAGCCTGTATCTAATATTTTCTGGGTCTCATGAACAAATAAAGCGAGTTGGGTCTCATACGATCGCTGTTTCCGGAATCCATGTTGATTCCTACAGAGTAAATTCTGGGTTTCCAGAAATGACATGATATGCGAGCAAAAAACATGTTCTAAAATTCTACAACAGATCGACGTCAGAGATATAGGTCTATAGTTTTGCGCATCTGCTCGACGACCTTTCTTGAAGACTGGGACTACCTGTGCTCTTTACCAATCATTTGGAACCTTCAGTTCCTCTAGAGACTTGCGGTACACGGCTGTTAGAAGGGGGGCAAGTTCTTTCGCATACTCTGTGTAGAATCGAATTGGTATCCTGTCAGGTCCAGTGGACTTTCCTCTGTTGAGTGATTTCAGTTGCTTTTCTATTCCTTCGACACTTATTTCGACGTCAGCCATCTTTTCATTCGTGCAAGGATTTAGAGAAGGAACTGCAGTGCGGTCTTCCTCTGTGAAACAGCTTAGGAAAAAGGTGTTTAGTATTTCAGCTTTAAGCATGTCATCCTCTGTTTCAATGCCATTATCATCCCCAAGTGTCTGGATATGCTGCTTCGATCCACTTACTGATTTAACATAAGACCAGAACTTCCTAGGATTTTCTGTCAAGTCGGTACATAAGAATTTTACTTTCGATTTCACTGAACGCTTCATGCATAGCCCTCCTTACGCTAACTTTGACATCGTTTAGCTTCTGTTTGTCTGATGTTCTTTGGCTGCGTTTAAACTTGCAGTGAAGCTCTCTTTGCTTTCGCAGTAGTTTCCTAACTTTGTTGTTGAACAACGGTGGGTTTTTCCCATCCCCCACAGTTTTACTCGACACGTACCTGTCTAAAACGCATTTTATGACAGCCTTGAACTTTTTCCAGAAACACTCAACATTGTCAGTGTCGGAACAGAAATTTTCGTTTTGATTTGTTAGGTAGTCTGAAATCTGCCTCCTATTACTCTTGCTAAACAGATAAACCTTCCTCCCTTTTTTTATATTCCTATTAACTTCTATATTCCTATTAACTTCTATATTCAGGGATGCTGCAACGGCCTTATGATCACTGATTCCCTGTTCTGCACTTACAGAGTTGAAAAGTTCGGGTCTGTTTGTTATCAGTAGGTCCAACATGTTATCTCCACGAGTCGGTTCTCTATTTAAATGCTCGAGGTAATTTTCAGATAGTGCACTCAGTATAATGTCACTCGATGCTCTGTCCCTACCACCCGTCCTAAACATCTGAGTGTCCCAGTCTATATCTGGTAAATTGAAATCTCCACCTAAGGCTATAACATGCTGAGAAAATTTACATGAAATGTATTCCAAATTTTCTCTCAGTTGTTCTGCCACTAATGCTGCTGAGTCGGGAGGTCAGTAAAAGGAGCCAATTATTAACCTAGCTCTGTTGTTGAGTGTAACCTCCACCCATAATAATTCACAGGAACTATCCACTTCTATTTCACTACAGGATAAACTACTACTAACAGCAACAAACATGCCACCACCGGTTGCATGCAATCTATCCTTTCTAAACACCGTCTGTGCCTTTGTAAAAATTATGGCAGAATTTATCTCTGGCTTCAGCCAGCTTTCCATACCTATGACGATTTCAGCTTCGGTGCTTTCTATCAGCGCTTGAAGTTCCGATACTTTACCAAAGCAGGTTCAACAGTTTACAATTACAATACCGATTGCTGCTTGGTCCCCGCATGTCCTGACTGCCCCCTTTCTGTACTTGTCCAAGGCCATCTAACCTAAAAATCCGCCCAGTCCACGCCACACAACCCCTGCTACCCGTGTAGTTGCCTGCTGTGTGTAGTGGACTCCTGACCTATCCAGCGGAACCCGAAACCCCACCACCCTATGGCGCAAGTCGAGGAATCTGCAGCCCACACGGTCACAGAACCGTCTCAGCCTCTGATTCAGACCCTCCACTCGGCTCTGTACCAAAGGTCTGCAGTCAGTCCTGTCGACGATGCTGCAGATGGTGAACTCTGCTTTCATCCCGCTAGCGAGACTGGCAGTCTTCACCAAATCAGATAGCCGCCGGAAGCCAGAGAGGATTTCCTCCGATCCATAGCGACACATATCATTGGTGCCGACATGAGCGACCACCTGCAGATGGGTGCACCCTGTATCCTTCATGGCATCTGGAAGGAACCTTTCCACATCTGGAATGACTCCCCCCGGTATGCACACGGAGTGCACATTGGGTTTCTTCCCCTCCCTTGCAGCCATATAACTAAGGAGACCCATTACGCACCTGACGTTGGAGCTCCCAACTACCAGTAATCCCACCCTCTGCGACTGCCCAGATCTTGCAGACTGAGGGGCAACCTCTGGAACAGGACAAGCAGCCATGTCTGGCAGAAGATCAATATCAGCCAGAGACAGAGCCTGAAACCGGTTCGTCAGACAAACTGGAGAGGCCTTCCGTTCAGCCCTCCGGAATGTCTTTCGCCCCCTGCCACACCTCGAGACGACCTCCCACTCTACCACGGGTGAGGGGTCAGCCTCAATGTGGGCAGTATCCCGGGCAGCCAAAGCCGTAGTCCGATCGGGGGATGTGTGGGACGAGCTGGCTGTCCTCGACAAACCTCTGTCCGGACCCCCCACAGTGGTGCCCATTGGCAACAGCCTCAAGCTGTGTGACCAAAGCCAACACTGCCTGATGCTGGGAGCGAAGGAATGCCAACTCAGCCCGCATCCAAACACAGCAGTCACAGTCCCTATCCATGCTAAATACCGTTGTGCAAAGAACGTCTGAACAAATCTACAGAGAGCACAAACAATTTGACACAAAATTTAAACGGTTATTGAAATACAAGACTGCCTAGTAAATGCAGTAATGCTGCTACTTGCACACTGCTCGGCAGCAAAAGGCTAACTGTACTGTTAGTAATGTACAAAGACTATTTGAAAGAAATAAACAAATGACAGATGACTACGTGACTTTACACATTACAGATATTAAAATGCAAATCTGCCCCTGCTAAATATGAAACTACACAATGATTTGGCGGATTTAACTAAACAAGTGCGCTAAGAACACTCAAACAAATTTTCAATTTCACTACAACACTTATATGAACGCTAAATACGCTACTTGCTGTTACTTGTGCACTGCTGACACACTGCTCGGCAGCAGAAGGCTAACTTGGGAATACATTGGGGACGTCTTCTGTTGTGGAGCTC
Source organism: Schistocerca nitens (assembly GCF_023898315.1). Lineage (NCBI taxonomy): Eukaryota > Metazoa > Arthropoda > Insecta > Orthoptera > Acrididae > Schistocerca > Schistocerca nitens. Next base: position 273,734,641 of record NC_064614.1, on the reverse strand, counting down.
CACGTTCTACATGTGCTAAACAGTGTGCTCTGGAACGCTTATGCCTGCACCAACATCATACTCCAACATCAAATCTAACTTTCCTGCTTTACAGAGTGGGCAAGCTCCTGACCACATTCTGTGAAGAGGTGCAGGCATCTAACACAATGTTGCCTATTTGTGGTTTTGTTGTCCTTCAACCACTTTCCATATGCTTGTTCCCTGGTGCTAGCCAACAACAATCTACCCTGTGTCAAGATCGGTCATACCAGTGTATTACCAAATTTGCAGCCTGTATTATTGCTAGAATGATTTCCCATTCTTCTCTGCTCTACTTATGTACTTTCCTTGCCATGTAACATGCCTGCAAAACTGTCAGGCAGCATTTGATCTCGTGGTGGGCAGTGGTCATAACATTATGGCTCAGCAGTGTATATTTTCATCTATTATCTCACCAAGCAAAATAGTAGACGAACTATCTCATTTGACGCCAATAAACTATATTGCCCTTTAGTGCAATTGCTGCAATAATCAAATCAAAGAATATGAATAATTTACAGGTAATGATGCGATTATAGGCAGTTCGTACACACATTCAGTGGCAAGCAAAACAGTGATTTACATAGCTTCGCAGAGTTAACAAAAGGGATTGATAGTTTTCCGCAGACTCTTGATTTCACAGTTACTTCTTAGGTAGTCCTAGTACTCATTATCACTATATACAAAGCGTCACTACAAAAGAAAAGCACACTATTTTGTAAAAATCCAATTTTCATTCAGCACATGTAAAAGTTTTACAGTGTGTAGATACATCCTTCGCGCTTGTTTTCAAACTTAGTTCAACCTGTTCACGTGAGTGGCGCCGTCACAGCATGTCTTCAAGATGGCTGCTACACTTGACGTTCATCAGAAGCAATGTGCTGTCATAGAATTCCTGTGCTGTGAAAACGAGACAGTGGGAAACATCCACAAGAGATGCTGCTGTCGATCACAGTACAGTTAGTCGTGGGCAAGCAGGTTACACGATGAAAGTGGGCACGGCAATATTGAGGATTGTCCTCACAGCGGTAGGCCTCGTACTGCACACTGCCAAGTACCACCATAAATTCTGATGCATATGTGACGGCACTGAAGAAACTTCAAGCTCGACTGAGTCGTGTTCGACCACATCGGCAAAAGCAGGATGTTCTTCTGTTGCACGACACCGCACGGCCACACGTCAGTAAAAAACCATGGAAGCGATCACAAAACTCGGATTGACAACACTGAAACACCCGCCTTACAGTCCTGACCTGGCTCCATGTGACTATCATCTCTTTCGGAAACTGAAAGACTCTCTTCGTGGAACAAGGTTTGAAGACGATGACCCCCTTGTGCACGCTGCCAAACAGTGGCTCCAACAGGTTGATCCAGAATTTTACCGTGCGGGTATACAGGCGCTGGTTCCAAGATGGTGTAAGGCTGTAGACAGGGATGGAAATTTTGTGGAGAATGAAAATATTGTTCCTGAAGGATGTATCTACACGCTGTAAAACTTCCAAACATGTAGAATAAAAGATGGATTTAAAAAAATAGTGTGCATTTCTTTCGGAGTGATCCTCTTATGTTATTTTCCATATTGTTCTTCGTCAAAAAGCTCTTATATGAAATAAATGTGTTGGTGTCACTTTGTTCAATCCTTTGTTTCTGTTCTAATTTTACTTAGCGCTCTTAAGATAGATTTGACAGTGTAGCAACTCCCAAGGAAGCATACCGCAGGTTGCAACTTACCAATACCTGCTATAAGATATTAAAACTGTAGACCATGTTCTTCTATGACATTGCATTTACAAATACTTACTGCATAGACATTTGCATATGATCTACAATTTTTGTATACATAGTTGGTTTTTATAAGGTTGTCTTCACATGTGTTTTGAGGGCACTGTCAGAATTGTTACTCTAACTGAAGAAATCCCAATCATACAAAACTGATCTTAAACATCTAAAAAGAGAAATGAGGAAGACGATGAGGAGGAGGAGGAGGAGGAGGAGGAGGAGGAGGAGAAGAAGAAGAAGAAGAAGAAGAAGAAAACTAAGCAGTTATAGTACACAACGGCTGTTCAAAATGTAAGATGACTTTTAAATTGCACGAGCAATGTGTATTCGATTATTGATCTTTTTTGTGTTACGTTGGTACACATGTTCCGAACATATGTTCACAGTTCCAAGTGTACAGCATACTTCATTAGTTTTTGACAGATAGACAGGATAGACATCTTTTAGTGTGCTCGGCGATTTTCGATTATTATAAAAAAAGGAGCAAAGAATTTGCATCGAATTTTGTGTGGAAAATGGAATCAAGTGCTGTAAAACACTTGAAATGCTGACAGTGGCATACATTGAGTCTGCTATAAGTAAAAAAAAAATTTAAAAGTGGTACAAGCTCTTCCAAAATGGCTGAGAAGATGCCAATGACGAATCTCACTCTGGAAGCCCCAACACATCAACAACAGATCATAACGTCAAAGCTGTGAAAAAAATTGTTTTGGAAATTGTCGAATTACCTTCACAGAAGTTGCTGAGGATGTTGGCATATCGGTCGGCTCGTGTCATGCAATTTTTTCGGATGCCTTGGGCTCGAGATGTTTTGTTTCAAAGCTTTTCAATTTTGATCAGAAGAACCGTTGCATAAGTATCACTCAGGAGCTCTTGAATGACATCAATGGAGATCCTGATTTGCTCAAAAGGGTCATAACTGGTGACGAAACATGAATTTACAGTTATGACGTTGAAACCAAAGCCCAATTGTACCAATGGAACCATCCCAGAGAGCCAAGACCAAGAAAGCATGCCAAGTTCGCTCAAATATCAGAGTTTTGCTCATCCCCCCCCCCCCCTCCCCAATGACCATGGCGTAGTGTGTCATGAATTTCTGCCTCAAGGTTTTATGGTCAGTAAGGAGTATTACCTTGACATTATGCAACGTTTGTGAGAAGCAATACGCAAAAAACATGCGGAAGCAATTCATAGCTTCTGCAACACGACGATGCAACTTCCCATTAATCGTTACTTGTGAGAGATTTTTTGGCCAAAAATAACCTGACAATCATGACTCACCAGATTTGGCCCCTTGTGACTTTTTCCTGTTCCCAAAACTGAAGAGACCTATGAAAGGATGAAGAGTTTCAACGATTGAGGAAATAAAAACCTGCATTGCTGGAAGTATTCAAGGCTGTACCAAAAAGTCCTTTTCAGAAGTGCTTCAACGATTGGAAAAGCATTGGCACAAGTGAATTTTGTCTGAGGGGGATTACTTACTTACAACATGAATACTGATGAATAAATAAATATTTTTTCATAAAAATTTAAGGTCACCTTACTTTTTGAACTGACCTCGTATCATAGACAAAATTGGTAGCTGTTTCACACAACAAAACACAGGATCTCTCATATTGGAAATGCACTACTCAATCTCACCATTATCTCAAATAATTTCAACAAAGAAATCAATGTTTGGCATTAACTACAAGCAAAATTATTACACTTTTAATTAATGAACAGGTCTGAATCACTGTAATATTATTCAATCATGCATTAATGATCAATCACCTGCAACATCTTGAGACTGAACTCTGCATCACAATTGCTTAAACATCTAAAGATAGTTTTTCCATCTCCAATTTGGGTTTCAGCGTATCTGTAAACAAATTTAAATCATGAGAGTTTTGCAACAGTATTTATTAGCTGTATTAGTACCTTACTGATGATTTTACTACAGTTTTAGTAACACAATAATACAACTTAACAGTTACAGGCAATTGATTGTAAAACTATCTGTTGAGACCGAGCACCAGAGTATATATATTTTGGAAAAGATGACATTTCATTTGAGGAGACAGTGATAGACTGACTATAAAGTTTCATTTATTTGTAACACAGTCACTTATTACAACAAACTGTAGGCCTATATAACTTTTTGGACGAACAGTTTCAGTTTATTTTAGTGGTATTCAAGAGTTAATAAGGTTAAATAAAATAGCTTCTGCATAACGGTATTCTGAATACTCTATAAATCTCATGTCACTTGTGACAATGCAAGCTGGGATATTTTTACTTCCCCTCTTGTTTTGCCATCTGCCTCCTTAAATTAGTTTTTTCACTCTTACCTAATTACTATTGTCATATGTGAGTATAATCTGCATTTCCATAAAAGAGAAAGACTGACCCTCAGTTTTAAAGAATATAAAACAAGATCTAATTTTGTGCTTACTTTTATGTATGTAATTGATTTCCTAATTTATTTTGACTATTCATAGTTAATAATTTCATTTTAGGGTGAACTCGGTGATTGTTTTATAACTTAAATTCTATTGCTGACTTATAAACAAATATAAATTCTGTACTAATTATAATCTTAAAGTATATATTTGGCTCTATTCGAAAACATGTTAGCAATACCAGCCCTCGATTAATTCCAAAGGAATTAACAGTTTTGTCAAAAGTATTGTTTGCATGTGTGTGTGTGTGTGTGTGTGTACCCGTCCTTTTTTCCCCCTAAGGTAAGTCTTTCCGCTCCCGGGATTGGAATGACTCCTTACCCTCTCCCTTAAAACCCACATCCTTTCGTCTTTCCCTCTCCTTCCCTCTTTCCTGATGAGGCAACAGTGTTGCGAAAGCTTGAATTTTGTGTGTATGTTTGTGTTTGTTTGTGTGTCTATCGACGTGCCAGCGCTTTTGTTTGGTAAGTCACATCATCTTTGTTTTTAGATATATTTTTCCCACGTGGAATGTTTCCCTCTATTAATTTATATATGTTAATTTCATGATTTAAACAAATAATTCGGCTTAACTCATGTAGTAGAATAAACTGTTAAAAAGAACCAATTTTTCGATGTATTCAGTTAATCGAATGAGTTAAGTTTTAATTGTAATTTTTTTAAATTTAACTTCGAACAATGTGTGGTTTCAGCACCTATTATTGTGAGGATATATAAGGGCCCGGTTTTTGGTCACGAGACAGTCCATGGCCAAGTTTCAGACAAAAAACCTGTGTTGGTTAGAACACCAACAATGCTTCAACTTAACTGTGAAATAAGTGTTACACAATTAGGCCATGTTTTAAAACAATGACAGTGTCTGCTCCATACGTATCTTTCTATTCTTCAAGACCTGTGAACTTTGTGATTAGATTTTACTGCTCGTAGGTGTTCAATGGTAAACTATTGTAGCAGTATGTGGAGGTTTGCCTGCAACCTATTAATGAGGATTATCGAAAGTTAAACAATAGTGCACTGGTCATATAACTGTGTATTATTGGGGGGTTGTGAACAGTGAAAGTAAAGAATTGTGAAACGCAACTGTGCACCTGTCAGCTACATAATTTAAAGCAGTTAGTGTTATACTTCCACACTCCATTTTTCAGCCAATGTAGCAACGCAGTACATCGACACCAAGGACAATCAACGAAGGGATAAAGAAGGGGAACCATCACAGGCTCTTCCAGCTTTAAAAATACAGAGATTTTTCTGTTACACAATTAGTTGTATTTACTACGTCCATTGCATTCAATGGCACACTCCAAAAAAATTTACCACACCACACACCAGTAAAGAAAAGGGCACTGATAGTCACAGTGAAATAAAGGTACAAAAAAAAACCTAGACAAGTGAGACTAAGACTCGTACTCCAAGGGTTCTGTATACACCCCTAGTATTCAGACAGGCACTGAGCTGGCTGTTTCATTTACTTTCATCCAGTTTCAGAAGAAGAGAACATTTCTCTTTAATCACAAATATTTGGTATTCTTTGTTACAAATTATTGTACTAGTTTTTTAGAAGATATTTTCAACTCTTTTTATAAAGCACTATCAAAATAACAGTGATCAAACCAGGTGACAAGCAATGATGATTTTGAGGGAATCCTGATCAAGTCAAGCATCCTAGATCCACTTGGGAAAGACTGCTCTACTTTACGCCTTCTCTCACTGCTGCCAATTCTAGTGATCTATTGTTTGCTTCAAAACACAGTCACTGAATGTTAAAATGTAAAAGACAAAATACCTGTGATTACTGGAGTCAGAGGGACACATTTTGAGTCAGGTTACAGACAGAGATTATTGAAAGAGATTAAAACAGAACAGTGTCATGATGTCTGTAGCAGTACCGTCAAACGGGGTGATTTTGGACACCGGGGCGAATTCCGACAGTATGGCTTATTTGCTCTTTGCCACTGCATAGAAACAAAGAGTTACTTCAGAATGAGATTTTCACTCTGCAGCGGAGTGTGCGCTGATATGAAACTTCCTGGCGTATGAAAACTGTGTGCCAGGCCGAGACTCGAACTCGGGACCTTTGCCTTTCGCAGGCAAGTGCTCCACCAACTGAGCTACCCCAGCACGATTCACACCCCGTCCTCATAGCTTCACTTCCGCCAGTACCTCGTCTTCTACCTTCCAAACTTTACAGAAGCTCTCCTGCGAACCTTGCAGGACTAGCACTCCTGAAAGAAAGGATATTGCGGAGACATGGCTTAGCCACAGCCTGGGAGAGGAATAATTGACGAACAGCCTCAGTGTTAAAAATCCATGCATTATCGTTAAGTGGAAACTTCCTATTGTTGCGCCAAGTGGGAAGTTATTGTAATGGTAATTGTTGATGCGCTCAGTAGCTATGAGGATTGAGACAATTTCTGTACAAGTTTGTCGAGTTTCTTGTGCAAGGTTATAAAATAACGATGCTTTTTGTAAAACTGTGTACTGTGTGGGGTGATTTCGGACAATGCCAAGAACGAATAAGAGCAGGAGAGGTGCTACAGTACGGTGTAATTATGACCCGGAACTTTTAGATAAAGCTGTTCGTAATATTCAGAGTGGTAAATTATCATACAGAAAAGCGAGAGATTTGTATGGTATACCTAAATCAAGCCTACAAAATAAAGTGCAGAAAGCACATCTGGGGGAAAGGGAGGGGGGGAAGAAGGTAGGACAGCCAGTGTTAAATAAAGAAGAAGAAGAAGAAATGCTTAAGCAAGGTATCTTGAGGACTGCACATTGGGGATTTCCCGTCACTAAATTGGATATTAGATATTTAGTTAAAGGCCAACTTAAAAAATCTGGCTGAAAAGAGAAGCAATTTCGTAATAATTTGCCAGGAGAAGATTAGGTGCATTTATTCCTCAAACAACAGTCAGAAGATCTTTCTGTTCGCTTAAGCGAAAATATTAAATGAGCTCATGCAGAACTTATCTGCAATATATGAAATTCATTATATCATTCCATATTACTTATTTGTAACAAAGGGCTACTTTAAAATTTGTAAAATGTAACCAAAATCAAATAAAAAGCATGTAGAATTTAAAAAAAGGCAGTAACTGCCCAAATTCACCCTCTATATACTGTAACTTCGGACAGAGATTTAAAAAACACACGTGTCCGAAATCACCCCAATCCATGGGGTGACTTCGGATACTTTACTTAACTGCCTCAGATAAATATACCTTCACATACACTTTCTGGTTCTGGGATATTTTATTTGTTACACATATACCTTACCGCTTCCATAACCATCAATTTAATCTAATAATATATATGAAAGTTACAATCAAAATAACGACAAAACCGTCCAAAATCACCCCGTTTGACAGTATCCAAAGAAATAAAATTTGTGCGTTTCATCAGAACATTAGAGGATCAGAAAATAAGACAGATGAGCTTCTTGTGTGCCTAGAAAATGGGGTAAATTCTGAAGGTATAGATGTTTTGTGTCTCTCTGAACACCATGTAACCGCAGGGATGGAGAAGTTAAATAAGGGATTACAGATCAGCATCTTATTCATGTAGAGTCAACATGGAAAAAGGAGGAGTTGCTACTTATATAAAAATTGGACACAAAGTCAAAAATATTGAAACAAATAGATTTTGTGTAGATCATATCCTTGAAGTATGTGCTTGTGAGTTGCTACTGCAATATACTTCTATAAAAATTGTAACAATCTACAGATCCCCTCAAGGTAACCTTCAGCTATTAATGAAAAATCTAAAGGCATTATTGAGCTACCTGTCAGACAATAAGGAGGACTTAGTAGTTTGTGGTGATGTTAATGTAGATTTCTTAAAAGATACAGACAGGAAAAATGAGCTAGAATCTTTGTTTGGTTGTTTCAATCTAGTATCTATTGTAAATTTTCCTACTCATGGGCAGCAGGAGAGTAGGTCACTTGTCGATAACATTCTCATACACAGTGCTCAGGCAGAAACAATTAATGTGTACCCAGTTGTTAATGGGCTATCTGATCATGATGCACAGTTAATGGAAATGACACATATAGCACCTTACAGGTTTCAGGCAGGTTCATACGAGGCAGGAAGGCTTATTGGTGCGAACAGGGTACACAGTTTTGAGAGCAGCATAGAAGAGGTAGAATGGAATGAATTACACACAGAAAATGATGTTGATGCCAAATTCAATTTATTCCACTGTAAATTTGTCTCAATATTTGAGAGTTGCTTTCGTGAAACATTATCCAAAAAAGCCATTACAAAGGCAAGTAAGCCTTGGATTACTAACGGAATTAAGATTTGTTTAAGAGGAAGAGGGAAATATACAGACAGGCCAGAATAAGTCACACTCATAGAAAAACTCAGGTTTTATGGAATTGAAGGCTATATACACAGTTGGTTTGAATCATAGTTAACGAACAGAAAGCAAAAAGTTGTGCTGAATAACACAAATAATGTTGGAAGGGTGGTAAATTCTAGTGAATGGGGAGTAATCACACAGGGAGTCCCAAAGGGTTCAATTTTGGGTCCTTGCTGTTCCTTATTCATGTGAGTGACCTCTCACTTAACTTTCAGCAAGAAGAACTAGTACTTTTTGCAGATGACATGAGTGTTATAATAAATCCCATTCCAGAAAAAGCAGCTGAATATATTGTTTAGGATGTCTTTCTAAGAATTATTAATTGGTTCTCAGAAAATGGACTCTCCTTTAATTTAAAAAAAAAAAAAAAACACCCTCCCTATATCCAGTTGCTTGTGTAGAACAAAAAATTTCGGTAACATTAATATTAGCACTACTCATGTGTGTATCTGACTAGTTCCACATCCTATCAGTAAAATAATTGTGAAAATGATCTACGGAACATGACATAACTAAACTAACTAAACTGAAATGCATTCTAGTAACTATGGTGCAAAGTCTTGCACACGAGTTGTCTTGAAGCTATTTTGTATCACATGTCAACGTAATCATCTTTTAAAGGCACTTTCACCAGATATTTCAGTTCCATGTGATAATTTTACAACAGCAGATCATTGGCACAAAAACTAAGTTGTCAGTACTGCACAAAACACTGTGCCACATCACTGCTCCCAGCTGAAGTTAAAAATGTGGTCCTTGTCCTCTCCCCGCAAAACCCCTTAAATGTGAACTCATGAATACAATATGTACAGTACTTACAAAGAGAACACAGCACGTATCATTGCCCGATTTCCCAGGAACTTCGCTCACTGGAAGAGAAGTCAAACACGTGTCTTGGCTTACCTATAGATACTCAGCCATTTCTGAAAAGCTGACAGTCAAAATTTTTCAGATTTTTTGAGATACTTTACGTGTCTTTTACTGCACTATATCCTCAGATGAAATGGGAGTTAAGTGGTCAGCATCACAGCTTCTTTATTCTGTGCCCCTGTTCGAAATCCAATTATTATTTTTAATGTTTTCATTAATTTACCCATTTGCACAGAAAGTGACTACATGAATGTTTTTTATGTAATTATGAGGCACAAGGATGTTATATTAATTGTAAAATTAAAACTGGGTTTCACTACAAGTGTCACAAATTTATTATGTAAAATGTGTGTGTGTTTATATATATATGAATCCGATGGAACCAAAGGAGTTGAGGTTGGAGAGGAAATTCTGGAGTTGTTCTTCACTGAGAGTCCAGATCATGAAGATGTCATCAATAAATCTGTACCAAACTTTGGGTTGGCAGGCCTGGGTAACCAAGAAGGCTTCCTCTAAGCAACCCATGAATAGGTTGGCATACGAGGGGGCCATCCTGGTACCCATGGCTGTTCCCTTTAATTATTGGTGTGTCTGGCCTTCGAAAGTGAAGAAGTTGTGGGTCAGGATGAAGCTGGCTAAGGTAATGAGGAAAGAGGTTTTAGGTAGGGTGGCAGGTGATCGGCGTGAAAGGAAGTGCTCCACCCTACCTAAAACCTCTTTCCTCATTACCTTAGCCAGCTTCATCCTGACCCACAACTTCTTCACTTTCGAAGGCCAGAAACACCAACAATTAAAGGGAACAGCCATGGGTACCAGGATGGCCCCCTCATATGCCAACCTATTCATGGGTCGCTTAGAGGAAGCCTTCTTGGTTACCCAGGCCTGCCAACCCAAAGTTTGGTACAGATTTATTGATGACATCTTCATGATCTGGACTCTCAGTAAAGAACAACTCCAGAATTTCCTCTCCAACCTCAACTCCTTTGGTTCCATCAGATTCACCTGGTCCTACTCCAAATCCCACGCCACTTTCCTTGACGTTGACCTCCATCTGTCCAATGGCCAGCTTCATACGTCCGTCCACATCAAACCCACCAACAAGCCACAGTACCTCCATTATGACAGCTGCCACCCATTCCACATCAAACAGTCCCTTCCCTACAGCCTAGGTCTTCGTGGCAAACGAATCTGCTCCAGTCCGGAATCCCTGAACCATTACACCAACAACCAGAAAACAGCTTTCGCATCCCGCAACTACCCTCCTGACCTGGTACAGAAGCAAATAACCAGAGCCACTTCCTCATCCCCTCAAACCCAGAACCTCCCACGGAAGAACCACAAAAGTGCCCCACTTGTGACAGGATACTTTCCAGGACTGGATCAGACTCTGAATGTGGCTCTCCAGCAGGGATACGACTTCCTCAAATCCTGCCCTGAAATGAGATCCATCCTTCATGAAACTCTCCCCACTCCACCAAGAGTGTCTTTCCGCCGTCCACCTAACCTTCGTAACCTCTTAGTTCATCCCTATGAAATCCCCAAACCACCTTCCCTACCCTCTGGCTCCTACCCTTGTAACCGCCCCCGGTGTAAAACCTGTCCCATGCACCCTCCCACCACCACCTACTCCAGTCCTGTAACCCGGAAGGTGTACACGATCAAAGGCAGAGCCACGTGTGAAAGCACCCACGTGATTTACCAACTGACCTGTCTACACTGTGAAGCTTTCTATGTGGGAATGACCAGCAACAAACTGTCCATTCGCATGAATGGACACAGGCAGACAGTGTTTGTTGGTAATGAGGATCATCACCCTGTGGCTAAACATGCCTTGGTGCACGGCCAGCACATCTTGGCACAGTGTTTCACCGTCCGGGTTATCTGGATACTTCCCACTAACACCAACCTGTCAGAACTCCGGAGATGGGAACTTGCCTTTCAGTATATCCTCTCTTCTCGTTATCCGCCAGGCCTCAACCTCTGCTAATTTCAAGTTGCCGCCGCTCATACCTCACCTGCCACGTGTGAAAGCACCCACGTGATTTACCAACTGACCTGTCTACACTGTGAAGCTTTCTATGTGGGAATGACCAGCAACAAACTGTCCATTCGCATGAATGGACACAGGCAGACAGTGTTTGTTGGTAATGAGGATCATCACCCTGTGGCTAAACATGCCTTGGTGCACGGCCAGCACATCTTGGCACAGTGTTTCACCGTCCGGGTTGTCTGGATACTTCCCACTAACACCAACCTGTCAGAACTCCGGAGATGGGAACTTGCCTTTCAGTATATCCTCTCTTCTCGTTATCCGCCAGGCCTCAACCTCTGCTAATTTCAAGTTGCCGCCGCTCATACCTCACCTGTCTTTCAACAACATCTTTGCCTCTGTACTTCCGCCTTGACTGACATCTCTGCCCAAACTCTTTGCCTTTACAAATGTCTGCTTGTGACTGTATGTGCGGATGGATATGTGTGTGTGTGCGCGCGCGCAAGTGTATACCTGTCCTTTTTCCCCTAAGGTAAGTCTTTCCGCTCCCGGGATTGGAATGACTCCTTACCCTCTCCCTTAAAACCCACATCCTTTCGTCTTTCCCTCTTTCCTGATGAAGCAACCGTTGGTCGCAAAAGCTTGAATTTTGTGTGTCTATCAACCTGCCAGCACTTTCATTTGGTAAGTCACATCACATATCACACACACACACACACATATATATATATATATATATATATATATATTTTCCCCCTCCCCAGAGAAAGTCTAGTCGTCTAGTTTCTATGGATAAGCCAAGACAAGTTTTCACATATTTTGACTTCTCTTCCACTGAACCAAGTTGCTGGGCAATTAGGTTATGGCACTTGCAGTGTTCTCCTCATTATTGACACTCGCTGCCAGATTTCTGTTCTGCAGATGTTGGAAGAATTGTATAGACACTCCGTCACCTCCCGCCAGATCGTCATGAAACATACATTATCTGCTTCCTCCTGTGACTGCAATCACACAAGCAAGACTTTGCAATCCCCTGGGGGGTCACGACCCTCAGGTTAACAGGCACTATGTTAGGCAAGTAAGGGGAAGTTGCGGAATGACAACAAAGGAAATGATGTTTCAGCGGAATGGAAGTATGGATGCTTAAAGAACAATGGAAACAGTGATGACAAAATGGTTTGTTTGTGTGTGTGTGTGTGTGTGTGTGTGTGTGTGTGTGTGTGTGAGAGAGAGAGAGAGAGAGAGAGAGAGAGAGAGAGAGAGAGAGTATTGGTAAAAGACAGAGGGGGGAAGAGGGGATGGCATAGGAAGGGAAGTGGAGGGGGAGAGGAGAGATCATGGTGTAGAGAGGAAAGAAAGGGAGGTAATGATAGAGTAATTGGGGGGGGGGGGGGGGTTGGAATTCAGGCAAAAGAAGAAGGATGGAGGAGGGATGTGTAGTGATAGTGGGAGAGGGTTGAACAAAGACATATACATTTTATAACTAACTTAACCAAGTCAGTACTTACTTTTGCAAGCAGGTTTTGCAGAATATATGACCTTCAATACATGTGACAGTGTCCTCTGCTAGAACTTCATCATCATAGCAACAACCACACTCCAGCAACTCATTATTTTCTTTAGCCTATGGGAAAAAAAACTATTAAGAAATAAATTGAACAAATACAGAGCTTCTCAGCATCTTTATTGTAAAAAGTAGTACCAAATGCCAATGCTACAAGCTTTGATTTTATGATTTAGACATTGTAACTTGCACTCTGTCTCATACTTTAAATTCTTTTGCTACCTTAGCCTGTGGTTAGATACCTTACATGATCACTCCGTACCTGTTTGGGTACTTTTGCAGTACAAAAACAATATTTTATCTGGCCACAAGAACAATAATACACTACACACTCGCTAATCTGGCCATTCCCTGCACAAATGGGTGCCAGATTAGCAAAAGTTCTAAATTATTGAGTGTGTTTAAAATTTAGTTTAAACCCACAGGGACTATTCTGTATTAAATTCACAGAAACATTCATTTTCATAGGACACTTAGTCCTTGAGAATGTATATATACAGTAGTATAACTCACTATGAACCATGTCCCGAACTTTTAGTAGTTGCAATGACAGTACATGATGGTGGCATTCTTTATCACACAACTGTTTTACAAGCATTAACATCAGTACTGCACATACATGGTGGTCATGTAATGTACTCCAGAAAAATGTCTGCAGCTGCAGTACTAGCAGTGTGAGAAATCTTCGCGCACTCTCCTCCTATGTTCTCTTCATCATTTCATTGTTACTTTCCTGCACCTCTTAGTTATTTCTTCATACGCTAAAATTTGGTCTGTCTCACTGTTTTACTCATTTAGCCACTTTGCAACATCGTCTTCACAATTACTCCTCATCCTGGAAGCTTGTGGAGCATGTCAATGTGCAATCTGTCAGCAACTGATGATTCCAAATTGATTAGCGCATTCCCTCCAATCTGCGTGAATGGATGGAAAAGTGTGAACTTTTCTCCAGCTCTTCATTATGGTAGTTTCTCCATTTTATCCCATGCTTCTGCTGTTTGGGAAAATGTCACATACATTGGTTGCTTTCCACACCATCAACATAGCCTCAGTAGAGTCATTTTCACATTCATTCAACAACGAGACAAGAAGTGCATGTCAATAATGACATTTAATTGATTCCAAAATTCCCTGGTCCACAGGCTACATTGGGGCTGTCACACAGGTGGAAGAAAGAGTGCTTGTATACCACTGAACTCTAAAGAGTCACACTGGAAGGATGACTGGGACCACTGTCAGTTAAACGGATAGCTTTCAGTGGAAGCTTTTTCTTCTTCAGCTATTATGTTGAAGCTGGTACAAATTTTTCGATGATGACAACGACTATGTGTTTAAAGGGACTAAACTACTGGGTCATCAGTCCCTTCTTATCATGGGGGGTGGGGAGGTTGGGGGGGGGGGGGGGGGAGGAGAGGGAAGCAACTTGGCTGTTGGCTGCTCAAACAGGCATAACAAGGTGACAGGGTTGCTTGGAGGTACCCGCCACACTGGAAAGATCTTGGCCCCAGAACCAGAAAAGTATTACAGGTTAAAGTAAAATCCACTCTATCTCAGGACATGCAACACTTTGGTACTGGCTGTCACATCATCCGCAAGCATCTGAGATAGTGAGGTAGGCAAGCTGAAAGTGAACTGCAGATTGGCCAGCAGGGCGCACCCAACAACAACATGCATTATCATCGGTAGACTACCACAGCTGCAGTGAGAAGGATCCTCCTGACATAGAAGGAACTTGTAGGTGAGTTGTATGGCCAATGTGCAGTTGGCACAACACAATGGAATCTTTCCAAGACACCTGGAAAGATGTATACCACAACTTAGTGGGCCCTGTAATCACTTTCAACATGTTTTGGGTCATAGTAGCCTGATATTCCAATACCCAGAACCTCAAAATATTGCATTGAAGTTGTAATCGTAAGTCTGTGTCTTGTATCCCAAAGTCAAGTTGATCCCCTGTAGCTGCGTCTTTAGCTAAATGTTTGGCATGTTCATTTCCTGGAATGCCTATGTGGATCAGTGTCCAGATGAAAGTCACTGTCTTTCCAGAGCTGTAGAAGTCAGCCAATAGGTCCTGGATGCTGGTGACCAAAAGATTTTTGGGATAGCACGAGGTTATATCTATTAAGCAACTCATGGAATTGCTACAAATCAGAAAGCTCACCGTGGCCTGGGATTTGACGTACCACAAAGTCTGAGAGATGGGAACAACTCTGCAGTGTATACACTGCAGGCTCTCAGAAGAGAGTGCTTCTTGTGTGTCGTCTGCTTGCATGTGCAAAAGCGTAATCAGCCCTGTCACTGGCTTTCGATCCATCTGTGTAGATGCATAATGAATTAGAATAATTGTGGAGGACTGAAAGAAACCGGTGTTAGAGAAGAATATGATCAGCACGCTTCTTGTGGCCACAAAAGAGGTCCATCCATATCACAGGACAGGGTACAGCACATGGGAGGGGGGGTGGCCATGGGGGTGCTGAGACGGAGCTCTAGGGACACAGGCTAATGTAGGCTCTTGGAGGTCCTTCAGTAGAGTAGCAAGTCGGATCCCACAGGTCTTCCCAGTTTAGGGTGATGCACAAACAGTCCGAACTGCTGGTTGGGGAACAGAGTTGAGTGGCATGGATGAGCAGACATCTGACTGATTGTGACAGCTTAACTTTCCAGAAGCTGCTGTCATCTACCCCGCAGTGGTGGGACACTGGCTTCTGCCAAGAGACTGTCAGCAAAGCTTGTATGGAAGGCTCCTGTTGCTGACCGCACACCAGTGTGGTGAACTGCGTCCAGCAAGCTCAGTATGGACAGTGCTGCCGACCCATAGGCAGTGGACCAATAGTCCAAACGGGAAAAAATCAGCACTTTGTAAAATCTCAGAACTGTAAGGTCCACGCCCTAGGAAGAGAGGCTAAGAAAACAGAGAGCATTCAGCTTCTTCATGTAAGTTTCCTTGAGCCAGCAGATATGTGGCAGCCAAGTTAGCTTTTGGTAATAAAATACCTAAGAATTGGAAAGTTTAAACGACTTCAAGTAACTGGTCACCAAGATAAATTTCTGGATGCAGGTGCACAGTCTGGAGTCGATAAAAATGCGCAACTCGTGATTTTGCAGGAGAAAATTGATAGCTGTGATTCAAGGCCCAGTCATGGACTCTCCAGACAGCTCCTGAAGTTGATGCTCAGCAATGAGAAGTGATGCAGAGACAAAGTACAGGCAAAGATCTTCCACGTACAGTGACGGAGAGACTGTGGGGCCCACTGCATTTACAATACCATTGATGGCAATAGCAAACAGTGTTATGCTCAGAACCGATCTCTCAGGGACTCCAGTTTCCTGTATATATTGTCAGTTGAAAGTCAAACCTATCCAAACCCGAAAAAACCTGAGATAGGAAATTCTGGATAAAAATGGGTAAATTTCCCCAGAAACCCCACTCATGCAGGATGTGACATCACCTGTAGGTTAAAGAACACAGCAATCAGATATTGACAATGCGCAAAAGCATTGTGCACTGCGGATTCCAAATGAACCAGAAATTCTATGGTGGGCCCTGAAAGCCCAAAAGCAACTTTGGATTCTTGATGTATGCACTCCAGCTTCAAGGCACCAAAAAAGACGGTGGTTGACCATTCGTTCGAATAGCTTACACAGCCCATTTGTCAGAAAGATTGGCTGGTAGTTAAATAAGTGGGTCTATGTTCCATAAGAACACGGGAGAACTGCCGGATATCAGTAACGTCTTGCCACGATATTTCAGCACAGAGTCTTCTGGCCATCTTCAGGTGAGTACCACTGTAGTAATACTGGCGAGTATGCGCTCAGCTCTGCTATTTAAAGCCATACTCAGATGACATTGCACATGCGCTGCTCAGCGTGCACGTTCATAACAACTCCGTGCGCTGCGCCTCGCGCCCTCCACGGTGAAAGCTTGTCATATCGATATCAGGTTGATTTTCATCTTTATGCAGATAACTATGCCAACTACGAAGTTTCTCTATAACAGGATTCCAAGCAGGGTTTAGCTGGTAACTGCTATCTCGACTGATGAGAGTCTCATTGTCAGACAATCTTATTTCCACAGATTCATTGACAATCGAGCTCCAAAAGTTTGATGTATGGGCCAAAATTCTTGTGTCGTCTTAATTCATGGAATGGTCTGTGGAAATACAATGTTCGGCGATTGTGGACTTGGTGGGTTGGAGAAGGCAAGTATGCCGTTGGTGTTCCACAATGCGTTCCTGCACAGTTCATGTTGTTTGCCCTATATATGATTTGCGGCATTCACACGGAATTTTGTAAACACCCAATTTACGTAGGCCCAGGTCTGCACAAGTGGGTCTATTCCTGGTTTCAGGACAGGAATAATAATACCTTCCTGCCAGTGAGAGGGAAACACTCACTCTCACCAATCGCAATTAAGAAGCCCAAGGATACATTCCAACTGTCAGCACGAAAATGTTTGAGCATTTGGTTATGGATTTTGTCAGGTCCAGGGACCATATCTTGGCACTCTGCCCAAGCGCTGCAAAGCTCCCAATCACTAAAAGGGACATTATACGATAGAGAGTTGTATGCATGGAAAGATACTGGGCATCACTGAATGAGGTGTTTCTGGGTCAAGAAATGAGAATGGTGATCACTGCAAGCGGACACTTCGCCGCAAAAAAAAAAAAAAAAAAAAAAAAAAAAAAAAATTCGCAAGTACCGCGGGATCAGTGTAGATGTGACCATTGACAAGAACGCCAGGAACTGCCGTGGGTGGTGGATGGTTGCAAATGTGGCAGAGTTTAGCCCATACTTGGAACTATGGGGTGCAGGATCACATGGTTGCAACATATTGCTACCAACGCTCCTGATTCCTTTTCTTTATTAAAAACTGCACTTTCGTCCAGAATATTTTTAATGCTATTAAATTATCCATTATATCACTTGTGCCTTTGAAGCATACTGTGGCATTTCCTGATAGCTGTGGCTATATCTGCAGACCACCCTGGTACTGGCCATCATCAAGATGAGCCGGAGGAGTAGGGTATCATTGCTGCTGCAGCATGAGTAATAGTATCAATAGTATTCTGCACCAGTTTGTCAATATCTGACACACAACTGGCTGCAAAAGTGGCCGCAGGGGAGAAAGCCTACCAATCAGCTTTCCAAAGCGACCAACATGGGGCATATTCTAGATGTCTGCGAGTGGAGAGGGAGAGAGCATTAGGGAAAATGTCACTGTCACAAAAATCGCCTAGGCCTCGCCACTGAATCAGGAGTAAGATACTCGAGCTGCAAACTGTGAGATCAAAAGCTGAAAATGTTCTGTGGCCCACAATGAAATGAGTTGCAGCTCCCTTGTTGAGTATGCATATGTCCAATTCTGAAAGGAGGAGTTTTAGTACTCAGCCTCTGTGAGACATAGTGTCACCATCTAACAGAGGATTATGGTCATTGAAGTCCCAAAATAAGAGGAAGTGGCCAGGGAGCTGTGCCATTAACTCTAACAGCTTGTGATAATGGAAAGGTCTGTCTGGGGGGTAGATAAACATTATATATTGTCATTCGAACTGAGAGTTAGACATTAACGGCCATGGCCTCTAGTGCAGTCGTAAGGGGCAACTGCTCACTGAAAATATCAGAGTGTATGAGGTTCCTGAAGCGCTATGCCAGTTGCCGAGTACGTAGCCATTACAGTTCCATTGAGCCATTGAAGGAGTGTTTGAGTCAGGTCTGAGAAAGTGACGAATGGAAAAGATGGGTATGATTACTTCGCAACCACGTCATGGTCCACCCGACTGTGTGATCCATTGTCCATGTGCATAGGCTCGACCACTGCACAGCTGGGGAGCATAACATCTGAAGCCTCAGAAAGTATCTTATCTTTCTGCTTATCCTATCCTGCTAAGACTGTGGCTGGAATATGAACAGGGTCAGGTGGCGTCATGCGATACCATGTCATCATGTGAGGTGTGGACTGAGACATGACAGTCATAAAATTGAAGAGAAAAAAAAACTTCCATGAGTTGCCTCTTCAGACAGACAAGCAATGGTCACGGGTCCATTCTAGCCCCCGACATTGCGGGGTGGGATGTTGGGAATTCCCAGTCACTGAGTGGGTAGTTTATGATACCCATTTGCATTACAATATGCCACTAATTTTATGGGCTGCTTCTGTTGTTTGTACCTATGAGCTTCCTTTTCATACTTAACAGCTAATTTCTTGTTTTCCTTAAGGAAGAGGTCAGTTTCACTAGCACTGTACAAGGCATCGGCAGTTAAATCATCTTTTTCTATTACCTTCCATATCTTGTTAACAAATACTTATACATCTTTTTCTTTAGCCAAGCGACTTTCCTCGATGACCGTCAGCATTCCATGTCATTTTTCTAGTTTGATAGCCAACTCTCGCTTGCTGCAAACAAGATACTGCAGCAAAGTTGTTCCTAAATGCAACTTCCTTTTCCTTTATTACCATGCTACTGACACACATTCCTTTACCTCATTGGTGTATGAACCATCTACAAACAGCTATCTCATTTCTTCATTCTCACTCTTTCACATAACCTTGCATTTTATCTTGCTCTTCATTTGGGTTGCATACTGTCAAACATCACCACCTTTCTTTTGATCTCATAGATAGTTGCTCGTCCAACAGTATACTGAGCAGCAATAGCTTTCTGCGGAGAATCTAGGTTCAACATAAATATAATTTCAAGTTTCTGCTTCAGGTTACCGCAATGTGTTTCCTTTTAAAAACCATGACACTAAGCGGCAAAGAAAGCCACAACTCCAAATATGTAGAGCATAGTTTAACACTGTCGCACATGGTAATTCATTGTTGTTTGTGTCACTTATGCTTGAGCAACTAGAGGCTGATGTTGGCCGGATTAATGAGAGTTTAGTGTATATGAACCTAGTGAAATTTTTTCATGTTCATTTCAAATAAGGAATTCTTTTCTCTGTCATCCAGTTATTCTAAGAGATCTACAAAGTTCATTTACTTACAATGTCCCACCAACTACGAAGGAGCAGCTTTATTTGAATCATTCCTTTGTGGTGCATATCATCTCCCTACTCATGCCCCTCGAAAGTGTAATTTACTGACAACATATTTAAAGCAGCAGCCATAAATCAGTAGACGGAAAAGAATGAATCAGAGTACTTCCTTACAACGTGAGCACAGAATTCTGTGAAACTCAAATATTGAGAAGGAATAGGAGGGTGAGGGAGGGAGAGAGAAGGTGGGAAGGGGGCAGAGAGGGGAAGGGAGAGGGAGGGAGGGAGACATGGAGTGGGGGGGGGGGGAGAATATTGGAATGAGTAGGACGGTGGAGAGGTGGCAGTACCTCCCATACCACTTTACAAAATGATATGTCCCTTTCCACTGTACAAAATGATTCAAATCAAGTAAATGCAACAATAGCCCTGTTAATGCAGTACATTATGAAAACTTTACCTACCTTTTTGAATGATTTAACTCTCTTCAATTCCTTTTCATTTAGATATTTTTTTATCTTTTCTTTGTTTTCAATAAAGGCTACCTGTAACAAAAAGTAAGTTTATTATTCTGCATTTGTAAGAGATCTGATACTGAATGCTAACAATTAGAATACTAAATTCAGTTTTTTGCTTGAATTGGAAAAAACGGGCAAGGGGTGACAACACTGCATCTTTGATTTTCCAAAATCTAAGTTTCATGGGCATAAAGCTACTACTTCATAGAATGCTGAGAAAATATTATATGCACAAATATGCCCTATTCATATTATGGTCATATGGTTAGTTGCAATTTGCAAGAAATAGACAGTGGGGCACATGCATTTAGAACAAATGCCAGAAGCAAAGATTCTTATGAGATAGTACATGTTACAAACATGATCTGCAGGTGAGAAGGTAGAGGAAAGTATACATCTACATGGGTACTCCAAAACCCACCAAATGGTGCGTGGCAGAGGGTACCCTGTACTACTACTACTACTACTACTACTACTAGTCACTTCCTTTCCTCTTCCACTCACAGACAGAACGAGGGAAAAATGATTGTCTAGATGCCTCTGTATGAGCCCTAATTTCTCGTATCTTATCTTCATGGTCCTTACAGGCAACGTATGTTGGTGGCAGTAGAATCGTTCGACAGTCAGTTTCAAATGCTGGTTCTCTAAATTTTCTCACTAGTGTTCCTCAAAAAGAATATTGTCTTCCCTTTAGGGGTTTTAATTCGAGTTCCCAAAGCACCTCTGTAACACTTACGTGTTCTTCGAACCTACCAGTTAGAAGTCTAGCAGCCCGCCTCTGAATCGCTTCGATGTTTTCTTTTAACCCGACATGGTATGTATTCCAAACACTCCAGTATACTCAAGAATAGGTCACACCAGCATCCTATATGGAATCTTCTTTACAGATGAACAACACTTTCCGAAAATTTTCTGAATAAATCAAAGCTGACCATTCGACTTTCCTATCACAGTCCTCATATGATCATTCTATTTCATATCGCTTTGCACTGTTATGACCAGACCAGATATTTAAATGACATGGCTGTATCAAGCAGGACACTACTAATGCTGTATCCAAACATTGCACGTCTGTTTTTCCTACTCATCTGCGTTAGCTAACACTTTTCTAGATTTAGAGCTAACCACCACTCATCTCACCAAATAGAAATTTGGTCTACGTCATCCTGTACTCTCCTGCAGTCACTCAACTTTGACACCTTACCCCCTACACCACAGCATCATCAGCAAATAACTAGACTGCTACCCACCCTGACCACCTAATAATTTATGTATATAGAGAAAAACAGCAGTCCTATCATACTTCCCTGGGGCATTCCTGATGATACCCTTGTCTCTGATGAACACTCCCCATCGAAGGCAACACACGGGCTTCCATGACTTAGAAAGTCTTAGAGATACTCGCATATCTGTCAACCTATTCCACATGCTCCTACCTTCATTAGCAGCCTGCAATGGAGCACCATGTCAAATGCTTCATAGAAATGTAGAAATATGGGATCTGCCTATTGCCCTCCATCCATAGCTCACAATACATCATGTGAGAAAAGGGCAAGTTGAATTTTGCATTAGCCATGCTTTTCTAGAAATCATCCTTGGCCTCAAGAAAATTTATTTTTTTCGAACTGAGAATATGCTCAAGGATTCTGCACCAAACCTAAGTTATGTCTGTAATCCTACGGGTCCTCTTTTTTACTCTTCTTATATACAGGAGTCACTTGTGCTGGGCGAGAGATTCGCGATAAATGCAAGTTAGGTAAAGGCCCAACACTGTAGAGTACTCTTTGTAAAAGTGAATTGGGATTTCATCTGGACCCGGTGACATATCTACTGCCAAATCTTTCAGTGTTTTCTCTATGCCAGGGATGCTTATTACTGTGTCATCCATGCGGGAGTCTGTCCAATGATCAAATGACAGTATGTTTGTACAATTCTCCTATATGAACAATTTCTTGAATATGAAATTTAAAGCTTCGGCTTTTGTTTTTTTTCTTCAACTGTCACACCAGACTGGTAAACAAGGAACTGGATGGAAGCCTGCTTAGTGATTTTACACAGGACCAGAATTTTCTCGGTTTCTCTGAAAGATCTTTTGCTAAGATATGACAGTGGTAGTAGCTGCATGCTTCGCGCATATATCTTGTCACATACACACGAATCTCTACCAGCCTTTGTTTGTAGTCATTTGTGCATTCTCTTTTGAATTGAGACTGCAACAGCCTCTGGCTCCTCAGCATTTTTCAAATTTCATTATTAAATCATGGCAGGTCTTTTCCATCCTTAATCCACATAATATGCACATAACTCTCCAGACCACAATTTACAGTCTGCTTAAACTTTGCACATAATTCCTATATATGTCCATCTTACTGGAATTAAGTGATGTCATTTCACTAAATGAGATGCTAACAACAGATTATCTGCTATTTCTAGCACAAACACTCTACTAGCCTTCTTGATTGATTTATAAACTTTCGTAACCATAGTTGCTATGATGATATGATCAATAATTCCCATTTCTATACTGACATTGTTGATAAGGTCCAGCTTATTTGTAACTACAAGGTCTAAAATACTTCCACTGTGTGTGGGCTGCTGAGCTAGCTGCTCAAGACAGTTTTCAGTTCCAAAAGTGATTCACACAATTGTCTGTATGTATCCCCAGCAATGAATCAATAGACATTCCAGTCTGTACTTGGTAGGTTAAAGTCCCCTCCAACAACTGTTGGATAAGATAGGCATTTACCCACTACTGACAGTAGACTTAACTTTGAATGACTCTAGAGCTGTCACAGTGGAATCAATGGCCAGTAAAAACATCCAACAATTAAATTGGTTTCACCTACATCTGTTATACGCAACCAGATAACTTCACTGACACACTCAACTTTGACCTCAATAGAGAGAATATTTTTGTCAACTGCAACGACCACTCCCCATGCTACAGCCTCTAATATGTCTTTCCGATATACACTCCATGACTCGCCAAATATCTCAGAGCTCTCCACTTCAAATTTCAGCCAGCTCTTAGTTCAAAGAATAATTCGAGCATGAGAAGTTTCCTGGAGGGCATTAAATTCAGGGACTTTGTTACGAATACTTTGACAATTTAGTGATAAAATTTGAACAGTCAAAGTGTCTGACTTCCCTTGCTGTGTACCGGACTGGCAGTCTCTAGGATGCTAGGATATTACAGCATCACTGGTCACTAGCCATGGGGGGGGGGGGCGGCAAGATAGTAACATATTCTGCCTAACCTGGGCAAGATATCCCCAAAGTTGCAACATCAACATCCAGTTCTGTGGAGAAGAAGAAAAGATCAATGGCAGAAAATCAGAAATATTGTAGTTCGAGAAATGCGTAGCACATTGCTGAACTGTATTTCTCATTTATTACAACCAGTTCCAGATTTCAACTATGATCCAGATAACTGTATCAACATAAAAAAAAAAAAAAGAAAACACAATGCAGGAACAACAAACAGCAAGACCACATTAACCAACTATTCATTTTGTGTTACTTTAAAAAAAGAAAAGAAACGAAATACAACAATAACACAGGCTTCAAATGTCTTACATGATTCCACATAAGAAAACAATCAGACTTATAACTCCACAAAACAAAATTTCTGCAAATGAAAAACGTGGCCAATTCATTGGCAGGGGAAAAGCTGGATGTTAATACTTCAACTACAATCAACACAGGTGTGAAAGATGGATGACCAAAGAAAGTACATACCAAAGATATAACCTCGGCAGTAAACACTTTGAAATAATTATATATCTAAATACGTACTCACACAGCCACCGTATGGTGCATGGCATTTCCTTTCATGTTACACTTGCAATTAGAGCAAGGGAAAAAGGAATGCCTGTATGCTCTGTAACAGCCCTAATTTCTATCATCCTACCTTCATTTTTCTTAAATGAAATTTATGTTAGCCACAGCAGAAGCTTTCTGCAGTTACCTTCAAATGCCAATTCTCTAAATTTTCTCAACAGTGTTCCGCAAAAAAGAAGTGGTCTTCCCTCCAGGGATTTCCATTTGAGTTCATGAAGCATTTCCACAAAATTCGCATGATGATTGAATCTAGCCGGCAACAAATCTAGTGACTCGCCTCTGAATTGCTCTGATGTCTTCCTTCAATCCAAACTTGTGTGGATCCCAGATATTCGAGCAGTACTTAAGAACGGGTCGCACTAGTGTTCTATATGTGGTCTCCTTTACAGATGAATCATACTTTCCTAAAATTCTCCCCATAAACCATTCACCATCCTTACACACTCATTCCATTCATATCGCTTTGCAACGTTACACCTAGACATTTAATCGATAAGACTGTGTCAAGCAGGATTCTACTAATGCTATATTAGAACATTACGGGATTGTTTTTCCTACTCATCTGTATTAACTTACATTTTTCTACATTTAGAGCAAGCTGCCATTCACAAACCAACTAGATATTTTGTCAAAGTCATCTTGTATCCAACTACCATCACTAAAGGATGACACCTTTCAGTGCATCACGACATCATCAATCAGCACACAGCTCTCCAGATTGGTGCTCACCCTGTTTGTCACATCATTTATGTATCTAGAGAATAAGAATAGTCCTATCACACTTTTCTGGGTCATTTCTGATGGTATCATTGTCTCTGATGAACACTAGGCATTGAGAACAATGTACTGGATTCTAAGAAGTCTCCAAGTCATTCACATACCTGAGAACCTATTCCATATGCTTGTAGCTTCATTAACACTGGGCTGTGGGGCACTGTGTCAAATGATTTCTGGAAATCTAGGAATATGGGATCTGTCTGTTGCCCTTCAGTCATGGTCTGCAGGATATCACATGAGAAAAGGGCAAGCTGAGTTTCACTGGAGCGATACTTTCTAAATCCTTGCTGATATGCAAACAAAAGCTTTTCTGTGACAAGGAAATTTATTATATTCAAAATGAGAATATGTTCAAGAATTCTGCAACAATCTATGTTAACGATATTGGCCTTTAATTTTGTAGGTCCGTACTTTTACCCTTTTTATACATAGGGGTCACCTGCACTTTTTCTCTGTCATCTGGAACTTCTTGCTGGGTGAGAGATTTGCAATAAACGCAAGCTAAGTAAGGGGCCAATGCCATAGAGTAGTCTTCGTGAAACTAAACTGGGATTTCATCCAGACTTTGCGACTAATTTGTTTTCAACTCTTTCAGTTGCTTCTCTCAGCCAGGGGTGCCTATTTCTAGGTACTCTATGCGGAAGTCTGCGCAACTGTCAATGAATTCTATGCAGAAGTCTGTGCAACTTTCAATGAATGGTATGGTATGTTTGTATGCTCCTCCTGCAGTAATTGTTTCTTAAATGCAAAACTGAAAACTACTTCTATTGTCACATCCAGATGCATCAACGAGTGAATGGACAGAAGCCTTAGTGATTTTACGTCAGGCCAGAATTTTCTCGGGTTCTTGGCAAGATCTTTAGCTAAGGCATGACGGTGGTAGTAGCAGTATGCTTTGCACATCGATCTTTTTACAGACGCATGAATTTCTACTAACTTTTTCCCACTGTCATTTACACTGTGTCAAATAACAACAAAATTATACCATAACATAGACTTTACCAAAACGTGACTACAATCACAAACTGGTCCAATGACAGGTATCAGAAGTGTGATCCCTGTGTGTTCAGGGGGCTCAACCAAAAGGGTACATAGCGACCCCACCACACGGGCTGGCTACTGTGCTGGCTATGCACCCTAGTATCAGACAACGACGTGAAAGAAAAGGTGGAATGTACTAGGAGGGCGCACGTCGGAGACACTAGGTAAGGTGCTCTTCCCCAAATGGCTCACACTACGGAGGAGAAATTTTGTAATGGAGGTCAAACCCCAGAGGGGGGACCAAGGAATGTCAAAAGGAGGAGATGATTATGCAACAAAGCCGAATTGGAAAACCAACAGAACCAGGAGGATAGCGGGGCCAACATAAGCAAGGACATCAAGAGAGGGAGAGGAGAGGGCGAGGGGAAAGGAGCAAGGAGGGGAACGGAGGGGAAGGGAAAGGAAATGCAGCCCTGGAGAGAAAGAAGACTGCAACGGCTCGGGGCCCCGTGCTCGCCACGCACGTATCCACAAAAGAGTTGTGGACCCCCTGCGGGGTTGACAACAATGCGTAGAAAGAGATTTTCACTCTGCAGCAGAGTGTGCGCTGATATGAAACTTCCTGGCAGATTAAAACTGTGTGCCGTGCCAAGACTCGAACTTGGGACCTTTGCCTTTCACGGGCAAGTGCTCTACCATCTGAGTACCCAAGCATGACTCACACCCCGTCCTCACAGCTTTACTTCTGCCAGTACCTCATCTCCTACCTTCCAAACTTTACAGAAGCTCTCCTGCAAACCTTGCAGAACCAGCACCCCTGCAGAGTGAAAATCTCATTCTGGAAACATCCCCCAGGCTGTGGCTAGGCAATGCTTCCACAATATCTTTTCTTTCAGGAGTGCTAGTTCTGCAAGGTTCGCAGGAGAGCTGTGTAACTTTAGAAGAGGTGGGTTACTGTGACATACTGACAAATGGCAAGACTGACCCCACAGTAGAATGAATAAGAAAGTACCAATCAAACGTGTAATAGAGTAACTGTGCATTCCAAGAAGCAACATGACTATCTGAGGAAAAACAGCACAGTTTCACAGAATGGTTTTCTAATTTTCTGCTATAAAATATTCCCCCTGAACTCAACGATAATCATTGACATCAGCCATATCACTCCACTGTGTTAGACAACACTCTGACAGTGCAGTGTAGGGAAGTGGATATTTTTCTCTGAGTAAGGAGACAGATTCCATTAGAGAAAACCAAACCTGATAAGAATAAGACGGATTTAAATGAATTTTTCAAGCTGCAGGAAACCAAATACTCAAAGCTAATGGGTTGATGAATTGTCTGTGGCAAATGGGCCTAGTTTTATCAGGCTACCTCCATATCACGGTCATTTAAATCCAACTGACACTTCAAAAGTGTCAAGAAATTAATAAAAAGTTTATTCTCACTGAGGTGGAAATGCTAACACAAGAAACTATTGCAAAACTTACACCACAGGACTGGTCGCAAGTTGTGAGTACACTGAGGAGGTAGTTGAGGAAAATTAGATTAGTGAAGGATTTCAGAATGCACAAATCGGAGATTGGTAATTTGTCAGCTCCAGCACTACATACTGTTCTGAGGAAGAGGATAGCTACAATTCTTCCTTTGGGGTCACACCACTTACACTTTATTTCTGAGTATTTATACAATATTCAATGATATTGTGCCAGTTGCCTGTTATTCAACAAAGTTCTTATTCATGACTTATTAACCATTACCTGCTGAAAGCACACAGCATGACTGGCTTGTGCTGGAAACAATGTACCCCTCATTCGCTCCACAGAATTATCAGAAATTGCAAGCTGTTTTCATCATACTATAACATTCTGTGCTCCAACCCTTAGATTGCCAGCTCTGATTTTTCTTCTGATGGGTTTCCCCTGGGATGTCCCGAGTCATTACACCACACACTGAACAGCAGGTCCTCAAAGTAAGCAACAGCTGTAGTTTCCCCTCAATTTCAACTGTACCACATTACCAACGCAGAAATGTCGTACTGACCGTTGTTACAAGGATCAGTCAATCATCCAGATTTTTGCCCTACAACTAGTAAAAAGCTGCTGCCCCTCTTAAGGATGATATACAGTAATCTGGAATGAAACCCTACAACATGGTTGTATCTACAGCTTAAGTATCTGTATCATCATATTCAGACTTAATAATCTAATCAATTTCCTTTTAATATAATAGAGGGAAACATTCCACGCAGGAAAAATATATCTAAAAACAAAGATGATGTGACTTACAGAACGAAAGTGCTGGCAGGTCGATACACACACAAACAATCACAAACACACACACAAAATTCAAGCTTTCGCAACAAACGGTTGCTTCATCAGGAAAGAGGGAAGGAGAGGGAAAGACGAAAGGATGTGGGTTTTAAGGGAGAGGGTAAGGAGTCATTCCAATCCCGGGAGCGGAAAGACTTACCTTAGGGGGAAAAAAGGACAGGTATACACTCGCACACACACACACACACATCCATCCGCATGTACACAGACACAAGTAGACATTTGTAAAGGCATGTCTGCTTGTGTCTGTGTATGTGCGGATGGATATGTGTGTGTGTGTGCGCGCGCGCGAGTGTATACCTGTCCTTTTTTTTCCCCCCCTGACTGTATCATACACCCCACCCTTACTTATCAAGGTGATTCAGTCACATTTTCAGTTGGAATTGTGTGTGACTGCAATACACCCCTTGTGTGAATACATGGGAGAATGACTAGTGTGAAGTATTAGGATGCATTGATGCTCAATTTGACGAACATACTGAGCAGGATTCATGCTGATGGATGACAACAGATGCATCCACTGCCACAATCTTGTGAACACCTTTTAGTGGAGCACAGAATCAGTCAGACTGAATGGCCTCCACATTCTCCAGCTCTCACTTGCTTTGAGAATGCAGGGGCCATATTAAAACGTGCAGTCTGCAATCGTCCTGTCCCACCAGAGACCTTACAGGGCATCTTGGAGGCTACTGTGGAGGAATCTGACAATATCCCACAGGCTTATCGGGACAGTTTGGTAAGGAGTATGATTAATCACATTCAAAAGTGTTTCCAGTTATGAGAAGCGCAAATTGTTTCATAAACAATGTGTTATGCATGATGACAGTGGGAAGGAACAGTAGTGTTTGCAGTTGAATCTTTTGTAAGGTTTTGATTTGTTTATCAAGTAGAAATGTCTTTATGTTCTTTATTTTTGTTTTCTTATGACGATATCTGACAGAACAAAATCACAGAACTGATGACAAAGCAATATGCAACATTAACCACTGCAAAATGCAGGCCGCTATTTTCACAGCCATCTCTCCATTAAATAGAGGGAAAATTACAATAAAATGTATCTAATTATCTGGATTCATGGCAAGGACCACCTCCACTCTATCTCAATGAATCTCAATATCAGCACTTGAATCCAGTTTATCTGGATCTTCTCTACTCAGGGAGCAACTTGTTGATTACCACCTCTCAGCTGACTCTGTGCAGTCAAACTAGCAACCACCAACAGTACCTATATTTTGAAGCTTTCTCTCATTCTGTATTACCACTATCTCTTGATAGAACTGATGCCGCCCTGAGTGCCAAGCTGGAGTAATCCAAACATGATAGTAACCTCACCAAAGCCTTTACAGGCTGACAAAATTCTCTAAATTAGTCCAGCAACACATTTTTTGTGCCACTTATACTACCAAATCCATTACTACTGTGAACTAGTCAGTGACCAGTGTCGTTCTTATCAGCTGTACCTTAAAGAAACTCAATACAATCTACAACTGTGGCTTCCACCACTTTTTGCTATGCTTTGAGATGATATATATCTTTCCCAAAATCATGTCCTATCTACCAAAGCAGAATTCCATCATCCACTCAAACCTACAAAATATTGTAGGCCATCTTTACACCAATTATGGTCTCAATTTACAACTCTATGTCATTTCCATGTGAACAATTCTGTCCAACCGATGGACATAGTGCTGTCGAAGTCACAGGCAGTGCTGTCGAAGTCGCAGGCATTTTCTATTAGGTAGTGTCATGTGTGCAGACAGCCACATTATATACCCGCTGTGCTACAATTACTACGCAGCATTCAAAGAGGGGATGAAACCTAACCAGCTATCAACATGCGTGAATGCCCACCACCATGCAATGGCAAACCATAAAGGGTATACTGTAAACACACAGTCTAACACCTACGATCATGACACTCCTGCTCATTTTTATTATACTCTGTGCCAGCAGCATTCCAAGTGACCAGTAAGTTACACTTTTGAAAATGATATCAGATGAGTGCAAATTTTATCATTTATATTGATTTGTAACATACTGTTCACAATGGGAATAATACACAGTGCCATAAAAATGGGGAGTAACTAAAACGTGACACCCATTTATCTTTCTTCAGTTTCTTTAAGACCCTAAGAGGTATGAAATGGTACATTACAGACCTGCTTGTATACAACTGTCATGTAACCTACATGTATTTATTGAAGAATGACTTTTCTGTTCAGAATAAAAATAAGGCTGGTAAATAGCAAAAAACCTGTCCTTTTGCAGAAAGATGTTTCCTACTCCTACTCAACAACTGAAGTTCTGTTTAATACTCTCCCAGTTAAACCAGTGAATGTGGACATAGGAAACTTGTAAGGAATGCAATATCTACATTATTTAACATATCAAATAAGCCGACACAACTGTACCCGAAGGGACAACCACACATAAATGTGATGATAAAATGTCCAAAATAAGAAAACTGTTTCCCAATATGAAAGAAACCAATTCCACTATTGTTGCTACATCTGAGCCACAAACGGCAAGACTTTTCAACACTTTTTTTCAATCAAAGGTAGTTACATTCACATAAACATTTGTGCACTGGAAAGTCAAGTGTAAGGACATGCAAATCATTTGACTCCATACAAAAGTATTAACTGCCAAGGAAAGTACCTACCATAATACAAAGGACGTTCAATAAGTAATGCAACACTTTGTTTTCCCTAAGCCAATTTCGGTTAAAAATGCACAATTTGTTGTGAGACATTGTGGAATATTCCCACTTTATCTCTTACAGTTTCATGAAGTTCCAACAGGTGATGGCACTACACGTAGCCTTCAAAATGGTGTCTGTTATGGAGAGGCATTTAAAGCAGAGAGCCATCACTTAATTTCTTTTGGTGGAAAACCAGTGCATCGCTGATATTCATAAGCAATTGTAGAATGTCTGCAGATGCCTGGCAATGACAAAAAAACACGGTGACCCATTGTGTGAGGTGTCTGTTATCATCGCAACGAAGTCGAGCAAACTTGTTCAATCTCCTGTGTGCTGGCCAGCTGCACACAGTAGTGACCCCTGCAATGTTGTAATGTCCGGACACTCTCATTCGAGGTGATCAGCAGATCACAATCAGACACCTTGTTGCACAACTAGACACAAATGTTGGTAGTGCCGACACACTCATACACCGAATGGGGTACTCAAAGGGGGTTCCTCACTGGCTAACAGAAGACCATGAAGAGCAATGAAGGGCTATCTGTGTGGAATTGCTTGCAAGTTACTAGGCTGACTGTGACAATCTTTTGTTGAACATTGTCACAGGCAATGAAACATGGGTTCACCACCTTGAATAGGAGGCAAAATGGCAATCCAGGATGTGGTGCCACACCACCTGCCCTCCAAAGAAAAAGTTTACAGTCGCATCCTCAGCAGTAAAGTCATGGTGACCGTCTTCTGGAACTCTGAAGGGGTTACTCTGTTTGATATCCTCCCTCATGGTGCAACAACAAATTGTGAAGTTTACTGTGCCGCTCTCAGGAAATTGAAGAAACGACTTCAGAGTGTTCGCTGCCACAAAAACGCAAACAAACTTCTCCTTCTTCATGACAACACAAGGCCTCACACTAGTCTGCACACCCCAGAGGAGCTCACAAATATTCACTGGATTGTTCTCTTTCGTCCGCCCTACAGCCCAGATCTCTCACCTTCCAGCTTCAATGTTGATCAGTTGAGTGGTACCATGCACGCATATAGGCCCTCAAGTAAGGTGGCATAAGGATGTTGTTTTGAAAACAGACTATGCTGAAAAATGGGGTTTTGTAGACAATATGGTGTATTGGAATCTTGAATAAAAAGAATCTGCTTTCAGAACAAAATATTACTTACTGAATGTGCCTTGTAAGAACAGACAACAATAGAAATGTATGCTTACATTCTGAGTGTGTATAATCTCTCAATTTCAGAAGTACAAGCTGCAATTATACACATATGAAAGAATTATACACATATGAGAGAATTATACACATATGAAAGAATTTCCTCATGAATAAGTTTTAGCATATGATCCAGAATCAGTGAGATTCTGGCTGTTTCACATTTATTTCACAATCATTCATGTCTTTCAATAATTTACTAATGCTCAGAAGGCAAAACTACCATAACTATTTCATTAAATAAGTAGAAAAGTAATAAGAAATGAACGTTAATCCTAATACTGTTTTCTTACCGCTAAGTACACTAGTGTTGCTCCAATGGTCAGACAGTAACAATTTTCACAGCAGTGAGTGTTAGGACTGTATTGGTTTCGCTTTGGAAAACCACAACACCAAAGATTTCAGCAGTTTTTTTCAGTAACTGAACCACTTGTATCTCACTCGCTAACATATCATTTATTCTCAAAATCCCTCTAGCCAAAACTCTCCCTAGTCGACTTTCCATTCTTTATCCTTACCTTTCCCACACTATTCCCTTCATGTCCAAATCGTCGTCTCTATTTTCCAATTTCCGCACCGCACCTCCTTTATTGTGGCAACCATCACATATTGCAGTCATTTTAAAACTGCCACCGTGAGCCAGCTATCTTCTCTTCTCCTGCCTATTTACTCAATCCCCTTGCAGGCAAATCTAGCCCCCCCCCCCCACCCACCCAGTTGCCAGAAACACTAGTTCCCTTTCCTCTCACTCCTGTCAGCCTGAGGACCAACTCATAAGTAGTGTTGTTATGACCATAAGTGAGTGGATTGTTTTGTATCTGTGTACTCATGTGTGTGTTTAAACCAGAAAAAGAGTAGTAACTCAAAAGATGCAAAACCTGCACTGTTACATGTATCTATATGTTGCACATCAATTAGTAATGGATGAGTGGTTGCCTTTCCTCATTTTTGTGTATTATTGCCATGCTGGAATATCCATGACTGTAATATTGCACCACATAAGGGAACAGGCGCGGCTCGTGGTTTATATACTGGGGAAGGCTGCGGTATTTATCGATCGGAGCCAACATAGACTTCGGGTTACACTACAGATTAGTCTGACATAAACAACTTAGAATTCAGGGGGAGGGGGATGGGCAGATCACTCTCTACCCATAATTTTACATACTGTATCTTCTATAATCAGGTATTAAATATCATTAGAAGCTAACTTCGAGTTAAAATCTTTGGTTAGTGCTTTTATACGTCATCATTATATTTTCTGACACTTTGCAGCAAATCATATGAAAAGACGCGTTTCGGAGAGATCTTTAATGCGATGAATGTTAACTTTGTGGTTGCTTAATATTTTTGGTGTTTTCAGTTCTAAACTTAAGGCGTTTATTGTGGTTTACCTCCAAAGCTCGAAGTTTACGAATTCGCATGACGATACTGTGATGTTTTGGTGATGTTACAGGTCTTGTGCTGTGATTGGGTGGCATGAGCAATCCATGAAACTGCCATATTAATTCACATGTTTGAGAAGCAAACATGTTAGTATTTATTGTGTATTATGAAAATACGCATTTATGTGAAGTAACGCATTAAAGATCTCTCCAAAATACATCATTTTTAGTACGGTTTGTTGTGCTAAAGTACACAAAATGTGACACTGTAGCGCAACACACTGTACCGGTACCAAAAGTGATTTGTTTCGGAAAATGTCATCACGTTTATGACTGGCTAAACATGACACTACCCTTTTTTTACTCATTTCACTTAATAGGCTAAGTAGGACTTAATATAAAGAAATTAACTCTTATCAATTATGAATGCACTTTTGCTTACCTCAATTTATTTGTTTATAGACGGAGTCAGCTCGTCTCCCCTTCTGCACAGCAAAATGGTCTATGACCATTTCATTGAAATTTGGCTGATTCAGTAATTCTTTTTCTAGGGAACACATTGCAAGCATACAAAGTCTGTCCTCATTGATAGTGTTGCGCATGAATGTTTTCACTCGCTTTAACATAGAGAAGCAGCTTTCTGCCTCTCCGGTCGTCATAGGGAAGGTTACTATTGTTTGCAGAAGTTTTACACTTTGAGGAAAAGCTTTAGCCAGATTGTTATCGTAAAGAAAGTTCAACAAGGTCAAAGCACCTGACGCCTTCATAAAATCTTTTCGGCTGTACAACACGTTCAGTTCATGACATAGATCTGAAGACTGTAAATTGAACAAATTAACAGCTATTTTAAGCTCTTTTTCTGAAAAAATAGTTTCATGTTTTGCAAACAACGATGGATCAAACAGCTGTGCAATGGATAAGTGATCATTGAAACTGAATCGTTCTCTGATCTGCGTTGTGATGAGATCGCAAACGTTTCGTGCAAACACTAATCTTGATTCTGTGAAACGTCCCCGTTTTGCAGTTGGTACTACCTGTTCCCAGTGATCGTCAGTTTCAAGTGAGATATTGGTGTTCTGTGCAAGTGAGGCCCTAATTTGCTGGATAGAATCTGCAAAGTGCGATACATATTCAACAGTTTTCACTGCATCAATATTCCTCTGCTGCAGTTGATTAAAGAGAATGTCACAATGAGGCATGACTGTATTAAAAAAATTTAACCAGAAGAGGAAATCTTCGTCTTGCAGGAAACCCTTCAGTCCTGTGGCCTTGTTTATTGTCTTGTAATCACTGGCATCTTCATCAATAATTCTTTCTAGGCACTTAACAATTTCCTTTTGGTATTTGTACACAGTGGTTACGCTCCGTAATTTAAAATTCCATCTGATGGACTGAGGACAGGTAGGAATATGCTTCTTCACTATTTCGTCAAGAAGGTGGAAATTCCTTCTTCCAAGTTGCTAAAGAAGATCCGCACTTGTTTACTGCCCGTCACACAACGTTCAACAATTAAATTTAACTGATGGGCGTAACAGCGAACAAAGTGAGCATTCCTGCACATTTCTCTAATTCTAGTTTGAACTCCACTTTTATGGCCACTCATAACAGGACCACGGTCGTAACACTGAGCTATCGGTTTTTCAAGTGTTTCATGTACATTCATTTTCTCTAGCTCGCAGAGAACAGCCGCAGTTACATCACCTGCACTGTGACTTTTTGGGCGTACAAAGGAAATAAATCTCATTTATTTGTCCCAGTAGCTCATAGCAAATTATTAGGACCAATTGTGACAAATTTGCACAGTCAGTAGTTTCATCAACTTCTATTGCGAGAAAGTTTGCCTTTGACAGTTCACTCCTGATGAGATTGAGGCGTACCTCATAAATTGATTCCAGGAGTTCATTTTGAATTGTCTTCGATAGGCCTAAGAAAACACAGTTTTCTGATTTCTCAATGTGCTGCTTCAAGGCGCAGTCCAGTT
Organism: Schistocerca nitens; assembly: GCF_023898315.1. NCBI lineage: Eukaryota > Metazoa > Arthropoda > Insecta > Orthoptera > Acrididae > Schistocerca > Schistocerca nitens. Next base: position 273,698,908 of record NC_064614.1, on the reverse strand, counting down.
CTGCCATAAGACTGACTAATCCTCGAAAAATTCCTGGGTTTTTGGAATCTTCTGTTTCGTTGTGGCCCCTTAAGGCAAGCTCGAATTAGCTGCAAAATTTAATACAGTCTATCAGTTTACCAAGAATATACCGATTTTTGATACATTTTCATTATAATCTTTATATTACGGCGGTAAGCACTGTCTAATTGGCACATAATGTCCACTTTCCCTAACATTGAAAACTCAATGAAACCATTTAAACATTTTTGGCTGGAATTATGTTTTTTCACCTTCGCGTGAAAATTCTTTAAGTCAGTGATACCAGTTTCAGTCCAGGCACTATCAGTACTATTTGTAAGAAGACAGGTGAAACAGAAAAATGCACAACCACTCAGCTGCATCGTACATTGCTCTATTAAAACTGTGTTTGTATCCTTGCCTAGATTTGCACTGTTTCTGTTCTTGATTGATCATTAGATCAGGTCTGGGTGCATCAAGTTCTTTCACTTTCATCCTATGGCCGTGTTCCAAGTTTTTACCTATTAAATTGCACATTGAATTCATATTGCACTGGTTTCACACTTGCAATATGTCGCAGATATTCACAAGCAAGTAAAACTTACTAAAATCTTGCAAAATACACTCCAAAAAAGAAACTTTATAATATCACACGGTATCAACAAAAGCAGTCAGCATCAGCAAGCGAGGAAAGTAAAGTAATGGGACAAATTTCGCGCACTTTGTCCTCTAATCACTTATGAAACTCTCGCTAGATGGCAGTACTGTTATGTTACTGTAGTCTAGTGCATTCTGGCAGGTTATTTGCAAACTTATTCTAAATATTGATAAAATAGCCAATGGCAGAAAAAAAAAACAACTACGTAAAACATTATCAAAACAATAATACTAAATGTCAATTAATGACGCATTGAAGCATAGTAGAGATGTGCAGAGACAGAAATTGGATAGCGAAGTTTCGGCCACTCTACATTCCTTTATTACATAGATAGTGGAATGTGAAAAACGTGTGGTGGTTGGTATGACACCCTTAGGCTGCAAGCTCTGAGCCTTCGGGTCGCCCATAAAGAGCAGTACTATGTAGAAGCCACGCCCCCAAACCGCTACTACATGCAGTTTACGGACGTTCCAAGGCACAGCCTAAACACTACGAAGCGTTTCGAAAACATCTATCGATACAAACAGTTCCAAAAATGTTGACCGTCGTTATTTTAATCTGAATGGGAAATATTCGAAATTCGTCCTGATAATTTAAATTATGTAATACGTTCTTGCGAAATTTACTTTAACATATATTTTGGGGCGGCTCCACCTCAGAGCCTTTAATTACGAGCCGCGCCAGTAAGGGAATAATTCTATCATACAAAATAATACGTACAACGGAATACTCTTACATAAAATTATATCCACAGAAATTTCAAAATTAATAATATTTGAATAATGATACAGAACACTTACCTCCTGCATAAATGGAATATTCTTCATGTCTTTTTCATTGTACTGTATTTCATGTTCACCACGCTTTGATTTCATAAAATTTCGGCATTTGTCTAACTCTGCACATGCTTTAGTGAGGCTGTATTTATTTTTCATCAAATATTCTTGCAAAACTACTATACGTATTTTTCTGTAACGGGATTTTAGGTAATTTAAACTTAACTCAGACTCTTTTTCATCATTTTTTTTTTCTTCAAAGAAGTACTTAAAAGGATCAGGAAAAATTTCCAGAAACTCTTCAATTTTGAAATTCTTGAGATACTTCTCTCTAATTTCCATTACTTTCATTCGTTCCTCATACTCTGCTAATGTTGGATACTTGCCACTTTCTAAAGTGTCACTAACAAATTTTTTCATTGCGTCTTCATCATCTGCAATCTGTTCACAGGTCTCTCTTATATAAGTTGGATCAGCATTTGGAAATATAGCAAGCAGATTAGTATAATTTTCATCTATTATCATTTTCTTTTCTTCTTCTGTTCTTCCAGAAAGTTTCTGGTTTTCTGCTTGCTCCCCTTCTTGTTCACTGCTATCTCCAGCTTTTGGGTAACCATTTTCCAATAAACCTGATATAGTATTACTTAACCAGTCGGCATCTTGTGAACATTTATCGCATATGGCTCTCAGAAAATCCTTCTGAGCATCAGGGAAAATTTCAATGAGAGAATTGTAATATGCTTGTTTCTTTTCATCATCCACCCCATTAATGTCAATGCATACAACATCGCTGTCATCAAGTTGAGGAGGAGCAAGTAAATCATCATAGTTTGCAGTAGATGGTCCAGGCAGCGTCAAATCAACTGGAAGGTTCCTGTCAAGTGTGTTCTTATGATTTCCATTTCCAGTATGTCTTGGAACTGTAGGATCCCAAAAAGAGGTTGATGGTTCATTACTTACTTCATCCCTCTGTCTTGCATTGACATTCTTAACTGGTTCAGAACTAGGATCCATCACATCTGGATCAGAAAGTTCAGGTTCATCTTCAGATGAGAATGCAAATCCTTCATTTTCCCACAAATATTCCTTAATTTCATTAAACTTGTCACTTTCTGAACTAACATCACTAACTGAATCACTTCTATTCACCAAATTACACTGATCTAAAACTACATCCAGCCCATCTGCTATGGTAACTTTGTCACTCTCTGCTGGACGAGAATCACTATGTGTTGACACACCAACATTCTCAGTCTTGTTGTCTTCATTTGCATCACTCTTAACATGAATTTTAGAAGGCTTTTTTGGTGGAATTCCTGATGTAGATGGTTGATTACGATCAGCATCATAGTTTCTTTTCCTAGCTCTCTTAGGTAACTCTTCAGTGGCCTCACCAGCAGTGTCTTTGTCTTCCCTTACATGGTCTAAAAATTTGAGCACAACTCTCTGTACCCTCTTTGGGTCATCAAAGAAAGTTTCAAGTGATGAATATATCTCATCAATATTTCTCTCTGGAATGATTCTTTGAATATGCATGGCTTCTTCCATCAATTTTTCCCTTGTTTGTCCCTGCTGAAGTAGAAATGCTTCTGCCATTTTGTTGATTTCTGCAACAAAGAAAACAAAACAAATTTTATCTGCACAAAACATATATTTACTGTGTAAATACGCATCTCACCGCCTGTTTATCCTCATATCTTATGAAGTTTGTCTGTCGTAGCTAATGAACTCCTTGACACAAAACAAATGCTTTTCAAAAATGTTAATGATTAATGAAAACTACCTCAGCTTTATTATGACACACTTATTGTACTACAACCGGTTTCATTCTTACAACGTCTTCAGGTTGCGGTGTTGTTTCATGATGTAAATGGTTTTGTTGTCATTGAGACAGGGTTGTAGCCTCTCCCCGATGTTATTCAATCTGTATATTGAGCAAGCAGTAAAGAAAACAAAAGAAAAATTTGGAGTAGGAATTAAAATCCATGGAGAAGAACTAAAAACATTGAGGTTCGCCAATGACATTGTAATTCTGTCAGAGACAGCAAAGGACCTGGAAGAGCAGTTGAATGGAATGGACAGTATCTTGAAAGGAGGATATAAGATGAACATCAACAAAAGTAAAACAAGAATAATGGAATGTAGTCGAATTAAAGTGGGTGATGTTGCAGGAATTAGATTAGGAAATGAGACACTTAAAGTAGTAAATGAGTATTGCTATTTGGGGAGCAAAATAACCTATGATGGTCGAAGTAGAGAGGATATAAAATGTAGACTGGCAATGGCAAGGAAAGTGTTTCTGAAGAAGAGAAATTTGTTAACATAGAGTATAGATTTAAGTGTCCGGAAGTCGTTTCTGAAAGTAGTATTTGTATGGAGTGTACCAATGTATGGAAGTGAAACATGGACGATAAATAGTTTAGACAAGAAGAGAATAGAAGATTCCAAAATGTGGTGCTACAGAAGAATGCTGAAGATTAGATGGGTAGATCACATAACTAATGAGGAGGTATTGAATAGAATTGGAGAGAAGAGAAATTTGTGGCACAACTTGGTAGGGCATATTCTAAGGCATCAAGGGATCACCAATTTAGTATTGGCGGGCAGCGTGGAGGGTAAAAATCGCAGAGGGAGACCAAGAGATGAGTACACTAAACAGATTCAGAAGGATGTAGGTTGTAGTAGGTACTGGGAGACCTTGCGCAGGATAGAGTAGCATGGAGAGCTGCATCAAATCAGTCTCTGGACTGAAGACTACGACAACAACAACAACAACATGCAATGTTAAGGACAAAGTCCAAAAACAATTATCACAAACATGCACCAATTGCCTTAAGGAAGTGTGGTGAGTAGGTATGGCACACTGCATATAGTAAACTGTATGCAGTTGAACTATACATAGCATGCCATGCCTGTTCACTGTACTTCCACCAGGTGGTTGGCAAAATATTTGTGATCATTGTTGCTGGATTTGGTCTGTAATATTACATACAACAACCAGACCACCTACATCACTACTGTAACACAACTCAGCAGCCTGAATATGCTCTAAGAATGAAACTGGTTGCAGGACAATAAAAGTGTCATAACACAGCTTCATCAATCTTTAAAATTAGTATCAGCTATGGTGCTCAACACTATCAAGATTATATCCTGTTTGAAAACTTATGAAATTGCGTATCCTACTGCAGCAGTGTGGTTTAATTTCTCCCGTAGCTCAGATACCTCACAAAGCATGAAAATTCATTACCTGGTCTAGGGAAACATACAACATAACTCATTCACAAAAATCCATAAAAACAATGTACTGCACATGTCCCTAACCTGGCCTCTATAGACTGTTAATCTACTATAAGCTTGTTTCTACCTTCACATCCAGATTCGCCAGTTACATGAGGAAAGCAATTTGAAAATTAATGGTATTAAATTTTCATACTGAAATACAGGCGCATACTTTTATAACCTACAGTTCTCTATGCAATTGTTAATCTCTCTTAATCTTTAGTTCACCTGAATTAAACATCTCTGTAACAGCTAGCAGCCATATCAAATCAACTATCTTCCAATTAGAAACTGTGAGAAGTGCAAAGGGAAGACTGCCACATGGTTGTGGTCTCCTTCATTGCCCTCAGTTAGTTTGGGAAGTCCAAGGTGAACCATTCCGAGTTCCAGAAATTCAACAACTGATGGTGTCTAGTGGACTAAAGGTCCAGCCCTGGGACCCCCCACTTCCAAAATCAGCATCCTGGTAGCCACCTTTGCGCCAAGTGGTCAGCATATTCATTCCCTGAGATCCCAACATATCCAGGGATCCAAACAACAAAGACTGGTCGTCCAGCTCAATGGAGGTTAGAAAGTAGATCCTGGATAGTCAAGACTAATGAGTGACGAGGGTAGCACTGGTCTATGGCCTGAAGGCTGCTCAGAGACTCGCTACAGATTACAAGCGCCCTGCAAGCGCAAAAATGAGCATGGCTAAGGGCTCGTTTGACGGCCACCAATTCAGCAGAGACACTGCTCTCCATTCAGCAAGGAATGTAGTTCACTGCCCCTTGCATTTGTGTATGTTCATTAATTAATCACTGCGCCGTCAGTGTACAGCACTTCTGAACCTAGAATGCATCGAGGACAGCCAGGAACAGATCGTGAAAAACAATGGGGTCAACTGACTCTTTCGGTCCCAAGCACAAATCAAGACAGATCAAGAGCAGGGTACACGCCATGGGGATGTACACGACTGGTCCCTGACAACAGGCAACAGTGGAGGACATTGGAGTTCACAGCAGGGACACTGTAGTCAAACTGCAATGGTGACTCCAGTTCCAAGTCTCTGCTGTAGGAGGTGGACCTACCTACTATGAAAAAGGTCACAGTTGTTTGCATGTTGAGGTGAGCGGCAAACATATATAGCATAACTGAATAGCTGTTGTTGGCACCTGATCTGTAGTGAAGGGACCTCAGCATCCACGAGTACGCTGTTCACAGGGTTAGATCAAAAGGCTCCTCTTGAAAGTTGGACTCCACAGTAATGTATCGGGTCTAGAGACCACAATGCTAAGGGTGGTGCCAAACCATACGCCAGACTCTGATAATCAAGATGGGATAGTATCAAAGCTTTATAAAGGTGCAGAAGAGTAGTGCGGTCTGCACCCCAGATGGTGTTACTGAGGCAGCAAAGAGTATTACGGTATAGCCGTACCTCTGCTTAAGTTAACAAAGATATTGAAGTCACGTCAGCCAGGTGTCAAAGACCACGCCAAACATTGACAAGTCTCCACCACATTGAGTAACTGGCCTTCGAGATATGGTTGTGGTTGTGGATAAACAGTATGACGGCAACAAAAGTGCACGTCATGTGTCTTGGTGGTGGAAAACTGAACAGCATGAGTGAGAGCCCATGACTGCACTTTTCCATGGTGCCCTGCAGTCACTGTTCAGCAACACCCACACTGAAGGAGCAATAGTGAAAGCAAAAATTGTCGGCATAGAAGGAGTGTGATACTGAAGACCCACAGTTGCTGCTAGAGCATCGATGCCCACTAAGAAGACAGGGAAACTTAATACAGAGCCCTGCAAGACCCCATTCTCTTGGATACTAGAGATACTGTGGAAAGCACTAACTCAAATGTACAAAATATGGTGCAACAAGAAGTTCTGGAGACAAATCAGAAGTGAGTCCTGGAGATGATACTCATGTAAGGTAGTGAGGATGCAGTGTTACCAAGTGATGTCATAAGTCTTTTGTAGGTTGAAGAAGGCAGTAATAAGGTGTTTGATGTTGGTCAAAACCTGTCTGGATTACAGACTCCAGGCAAATGAGATTATTGGAAGTGGAACAGCCTTGGTAAGAACCACCCTGGGACGGAGCCAAAAGGTCCCAAGACTCAAGAAACCACCACAGCCACCAGCTCACCATGCGTTCAAGCAACTTACAGAAAACACTTGTGAGACTAATTGGGTGATAGCTGTCCATCTCTGGGGGTTGCTTATCCATTTCAGTACTGGGACAACGATGCTCTCGCACCATTAAGATGGGAGCTCACCCTTGCTCCAAATACAGCTGTAGATGGTAAGGAGATGATGCTGACAATCCATTGATTGGTGTTTGAGCATTTGGGTGAGGATGTGGTCTGAGGCTGTACCAGGGTGAAGGGCTAAGGCACTGAAGAATTCCCACTCACTGGGTGGAGCATTATAGGGCTCCAGGTGGTGTGTAGTGAAAAGGACACAAAAGGCAGGTTGATAGTTCTCAGTGTGGAGAGCATAAAGGAGAGAAAAATGTTTTGGCTACAACATCTGGGTCACTGAAAACAGCACAATTCACAAAATACCAAATACACCTGCAGAGGACCGGTATCCATCCACAGAGGCATCTGATCTTCATCCAACCTGGTGAAAGAGGCATACGTGACCCAATGGTTGGAACATACCGTTCCCAGCGTTCTTGTTTCCATCGTTTTATTAAGTGGCAGCCTTGGGCACTGACATGTTTAAAGGCAATGAGGTATTCAATCGATGAATGCCACTTATGCCATGATCTCTTTTTCAAGGTCCACCAAGGTACTATTTACTGACGGGAGGATTCCAAATAAGATGGGGTCCATAAGTCGGCTGCCAATAGAATGGCTGCTGTTGCGTTTCGTTCTGGAGAGCCTCGTCAAAGCCTCCATTTAGTGGGGGGGAGGGGGGGGGGTCAGTACAACAGTGAAGGGCGAAGCATCCCAGTCAGCACTATGGAGAGCCTATATAGATGGGAGTCAAGGAAAACGGTGAGGGAGGGACAGGAAGTTGGTAAGTGCTCACTACCACACAGGTCGTAGAGGACCCTCCAGTGGTTGGATGAGAGAAGACCAGAGTTGCAAATAGAAAGATCAATGGCCGAGTAAGTTCCACATCCCACACTGAAGTATATGGAGGCACCAGTATTCAAGAGAGAGAGAGAGAGTAGGGACCTGCCAGGAAGTTTTCGATGTCTTTACCACTGACATCGGGAGGGAGATAAACATTGCAAATGGTAAGATCCTGAAATACTCCTGCCCCAACGTCACAGCCTCCAAAGTTTCATCAAGTAGCCCAAGTTCACTATATATATAGAGTTTAGAACATATGTGCAAACTCCACCTCATACCCCATCATAATCGGCACGATTCTTAAAATATCCCCAGCAGCCACAAAGGACAGGGGTCTACATTGCTGGAAACCGTTTCCTCAAGGGCAATGCAGAAAGCAGGGGAGGACCTTAAAGGAAGTTGCAGCTCAACAAGGTGGTGGAAAAATCCACTACAGTTCCACTGTAGACTCGTGCTGTTGTTAAACTGGGAGAACATCAAAGGGCCAAACAGGTAGTGTCACCTGCGGCCACAAGTTGAGATGTGGTGATGGCAACACACATGGAACCTGAGAAAGTGTGGTGCAATCTGGGGCCTCAGAGACCACCAGGACTGCTGCTGCTGCTGCAGCCACAGCAGCGGCATCATATGTGGCATCCTGTGGTGTGAAGACCAGCTGAATTTCCTTCATCTAATTTTTTTGTCTTCTCCTTCGTGGGTTTGGACAACTTTCTTGGGTTAATTTCAGAGACACAAGAAGACCATGAAGCCCTACAAATAGCAGCCTATGGCTCCTTCAGCCACTGGCTCTGGAAGGGAGTATCCCGAGCAACCCCTTCCTGGTGTTAGAAGCCGGATGAGTGTGATGCATCTCCGGCTGGGGTATGGAGATCAGCTTCCCCTGAGGGTTGGGAGCCACTGCTCCCCCACTGGTTGTGAGGGAAGCAGCAAGACGAGAGCCCCCAACCATCAGAGGGGCAAGCGTGGTCGAGCAGCTCTGATGACTTGCTGTAGGGTGCATAATGGAGGACTGTGCCACCGGCAGCAACATGGTCACAACTGTAGCATATGACATAGTCATGCATGAAGGATTAGACGCGTTCTTGAGCCTTATACTCCAGTATTTTTTCTCCCTTAAAGAAACAATGCAGTCTCGTGAGCACAGAGAATGATGCTCTCCACAGTGATGCAATTACGAGGAAAAGCACACGAAACGTTCGTGTGCAACAGTCGTACAGCCGTCCACAGTCCTGACAGGCTGGGCTCACATTTCAATGCGTAGAAATGGGGGGGGGGGGGGCATAACATACAGTTTCATGACACACTGGTATACCATCACCTTGACCTTTTCACGCATGGATCCTCATTAACAGTTGAGATTGGGGCACTGTGTTAAACACTTTGCAGAAATCTAAGAATATGCAATGTGTCAGAGGAATTCCACACAAGGTTAACAAGGCTATCATGTGAGTGAAGTGCAAGGTAACTAATGTTTTCTGAATCTGTGCTGATTTGTGGACAGAAGCTTTTCTGTCTGAAGGAAATTAATTACACGCCAAGTTCAAACAAATCGAGATTCCACCTGGACATGCTGACTTCTTTGTTTTCAACTCCTTCAGTTGCTTATCTGCAACAATGACACCTATTATTATGTCATTCGTAGTCTGAGGGACAGTCGAATGATCCTGAAACGTGAATGATTTTTTGAATGTGAAATTTAAAACTTCAGCTTTCCTTTCACTGTCTTCTAATGCTGCATCAGACTGGTCTATGAGAGACTGGATAGAAGCCACAACACACTTAGTGATTTTTGGGTAGAACCAGAATTTGCTCAGATTCTCGGCAAGATCTTTCATTAGGTTATGATGGTGGAAGTTTTACACTTCACATAAACTGCATTATCTGACAGTTTTTTTTTTTTAAATTTATTTTCTAGTTTGTTTTTTCTAAGCCCTTTTTATATTCTCTGAAACTGTATTTTCTAATTGCCGTCCTACCTGCATCCACCACAATGGAGATTAGGTTACAATGCCACTACTTGGTGCTATCATTTGCCAAGAAAACAAAATTGAAAAAATTTTAATCACATCCTAAACGAAGCACAATTGTTACAGGCCTTGCCCTTTCCTGATAAAACTATGGCCAATGGGCACTGTTGTTGTCCTTTTATAAACTACATCTACATCTATATTCATCACATCACCGAGAAGTTCATGGCAGAGTGTACATCCCATTGTACCGGTTTTTAGGATTTCTTCCTGTTCCATTCACATATAGAGAACAGAAAGAATGTTTGAATTTCTCTGTGCATGCTGTTATCATTCTAATCTTGTCCTCATGACCCTTATGCGAGTGATAACTAGGGGGTGGTTGTACATTCCTAGAGTCATCATTAAAAGCCAATTCTTCCAACTTTGTTAGAAGACTTTCTCAGGATAGTTCTTGTCTATCTACAAGAGTCTCTCTCTTCAGTTCCTTCGGTATCTCTGTGACACTCTCCCATGGGTTAAACACACATGTGACCTTAGGTGCTGCCCATCTCTGTACAAGTTCATTAGATCTATGTGGTACAGGTCCCACACACTTTAACAATATTCTAGAACAGGTCGCAAGGGTGATTCATACGCAATCTCCCTTGTAGACCGATTGCACTTCCCCAGTATTCTACCAACAAACCAAAGTCTACCATCTGCTTTACCCACAACTGGGCCTAGGTGAACATTCCATTTCATATCCCAACGAAGTGATACACCTGGGGATTAGTATAAGTTGGCTGATACCAACAGTGACACATTGATATTATAGTCATAGGATACTACCTTTCTTTGTATTGTTAAGTGGACAATTTCAGCTTTCTGAACATTTAGAGCAAGTTGCCAATCTCTGCAACAGGTTGAAATCTTATCGAGATCTGACTGAATATTTATGCAGCTTCTTTCAGATAGTATTTCATTATAACTGCATCATCTGCAAAAAGTCTGAGGTTACTTTTAATATTGTCCACAAGTTCATTAACATACAACAAGAATAACAAGGGTCCCAACACACTTTCCTGGGGCACACCCAAAGTTACTTCTACATCTGACAATGATCCATCCAAGATCATATGCTGCATCCTTCCTAACTGAAGTCCTCAACCCAGTCACAAATCTCATTTGATACCCCATATGAACATACTTTTCACGATGAGCATAGGTGTGGTACTGAGCCAAACACTTTTTGTAAATCAAGAATTACTGCATCTACCTGATGGGCTTGACCCAAAGCTTTCAGTATGTCATGTGAGAAAAGTCTAAGTTGGGTTTCGCATGATGGATGTTTTCGAAAACCATGCTGGTTGGCTTGGATGGGGTCATTCTGTTCAAGATATCTCATTATGTTTGAGTTCAGAATATGTTTCAAGTTTCTACAATAAACTGATAGCAAGGTTATTGGACAGTGGTTTGTACTTCACTTCTACTACCCTTCTTGTAGACAGGTGTGACCTCTGATTTCTTCCAAAAACTAGGCAAAGTTTTTTTTTTTTTTTTTTGTTCGAAGGATCTACAACAGACTTTAGCCAGAAAAGGGGAGAACTCAGCCGCAGTTTCAGTATAGACTCTGACAGGGACTCCATCAGGGCCTGGAGCTTCATTTGATTTAACAATTTCAGCTGTTTCTCAGAATGCTGACACGAAAACTGGTTTCACTCATATTTTCAGTAGTTCAAGGATTAAACTGCGGCAATTCTCCTGGGTCTTCCTTTGTAAAGCAACATTTGGAAATGGAGTTAAACATTTCAGCTTTTGCTTTGCTACGCTCACTGTTAGTTCCTGTGTCAGTTGCTAGGGACTGGACACTAATTTTGGTGACACTAACAGCCTTTACACACACCCAGAATTTCTTTGAGTTTTGTAAAACACCATTTGACAATATTCAGCTATGGTAATTACTGAAGGCTTCACATGTTGCTCTCTTGCCAGTCAAACATCTTTCATTTGGCATTTCTCTATCTATAGCCCTAAGATTTTTTTTAAACCTATTATCCAGTGATCTACGTTTCTTTAGAAGTTTCTTTACAGTGACTGAATACGAAGGAAGGTCCTTCCCATTATGAACTGTTCTGCTGCGTATACATCTATCCAGTGCACGGTCAACTATTCTTTTAAATTTGAACCATAGTTCCTCTACACACTCCTGCCCTATGCTGAAAGTTTCCCAAGTTCCTCACTGAGATATGATACTACTGATTCTTTATCTAGTTTACTGAATACATATATCTTTCTGCTTGGTTTAGTTGTCCTTTGTAATTTGGTAATCACTGCTGTCACAAATGTACCTTAGTTAGTGACACCAGTTTCAATATCAACATCCTCAAAGAGATCAGGTCCGTTTGTTGCCAGTAGATCCAATACAGCTGATCATTAGTGGGGTTCCAAACTATCTACTGTAGGTAGCTCTCAGAGAAGGCATTTAGTATTGTTTCACAGGTTGTCCTATCACGGCCACCACTAACAAACTGTAATTTTCCCAATTGATTGCTGGATGATTACAGCCTCCACTGATGATTACAGTATGATTCGAAAACACATCTATAAATGAACTGAGGTTCTCTCTAAAGTTTTCAGTTACATCAGGAAACGAGTCTGGTGGATAAAAGAAGGATCCAATTGTGGAATTTAAAATTTTACCAGCGAACTAAATATTCAAAAAGATTTCGGGCTTGCAGCTGGTCATCGTTAGCTTCCATCCACAATATTTCAACTGGACAACTGCCAGCCATCCTCAGTTGAGCCATCGAAGACTGACGAAGACGCCCTCCGTTCCGCAATATATAGCGTTTAGCAAGTATTCCATGCACGCGTCTAAACCATCACAGACAAGAATTTGGATGACGCGACGCTGTCGGTATTAAGTAAGGGTTTGAATTTTGCACCTACACCTAGAGCACCACCTTTGATAAGTTTTGTGAGTGGTTTTGAAGAAGCCGTACGACGCCTTCCTACGAAAACTGCAGAAGAATTAAAGAGGGAAACTTGCGTGCTCTTCTGAAAGCTCCTCCTCAACACAGTAACATAACCTCCGCAGAAAGGGCTGCACTGTGAAATCTCCAAGAAGATCCGGACGCTGTGGTACTGAAGGCCGATAAAGGCAATTTAACTGCACTGTTACCTCGTAGTTTGTATGTGGATAAGATGTATGGTCTACTAAGTGATTCAGCCAACAGGAAGACTGATAACGATCCCACAAGACGTGTGCAACGGAAGACATCTACACTCCCGAATTCTTCCTCATTGCCTCCAGAGACGATCGAGCGCTTAAGACCTCATGGCAGCGTACCTCCAAGACTGTATGGCCTTCCGAAGGTACATAAAGACGGACTACCCTTACAGCCAATAGTGAGCAATATTGGGGCCCCCACTTATGATTTAGCTAAACATCTTGCATCCTTGCTTAGGCCATTTGTGGGCAAATGTCCGCATCACATACGAAACTCTGCCGGTTTTATCAACAGACTGGGGGCTCTCTGCCTAAGTACTTCTGATCTTTTAGTTAGTTTTGACGTGGTGTCTCTTTTTACAAAGGTACCCCTCACAGACTCCTTGTCACTGATTGGCAATAAGTTTCAGATGGTAATCACTGCTTTGTTTCGCCACGCTCTCTCCTCAACATATTTTATGTTCAACCAAGAATTTTTTGAACACATTGACGGCATCACCATGGGTAGCCCCTTGTCTCCCTTGGTGGCCAACCTTTTTATGGAGGATTTTGAGGAGAGAGCACTTGAATCATCAGCCCTCAAACCAACTGTTTTTTGGAGGTACGTGGATGATACTTTTGTAGCGTGGCCTCAAGGAGAAGATAAATTAATGGAGTTTTTAGATCACCTCAACTCCATTCATGAGAACATTCGGTTTACCATGGAATTAGAGAAAAATGGTTGCCTCCCTTTCTTGTATGTGCTAGTTAGACGGAAGAGTGATGGCTCTCTGGGGCATTCAGTTTATCGAAAGCCCACACATACTGATTTGTATTTAAATTCGTCCAGTTGCCATCACCCATCGCAAACAATGAGTGTACAAAACACTTGTACACCGAGCTCATGTAGTGTCAGATGCAGATAGTTTGCCTGAAGAGCTTGCCCACCTGAAGAGGGTTTTCAAAGTGAGTGGATATTCTACCCAGCAAATTAGCATGGCACTTGCAATTAAGCCAAAGAAACAGAGAGTGGAGAAATAAGAGAGCACACCTACTAAGTCTTTAGCTTTTCTTCCCTTTGTTGGCAACATTTTCTTCAAAATTGCAAGAATCCTCCACGGTTTCGAAGTGAAAGTGATTTTCCGTCCACCATCGAAGATTTCCGACCTGCTGGCATCAGTGAAAGACGATCTGGTATTGCGGAAGGCGGGAATTTATAAAATACCTTGTCAGTGTGGCATGTCATATATAGGACAAACATTGCGAATGGCAGAAGAACGTTGCACTGAACATCAACGCTGTACTCGCCTTTTGCAACCTAGCAAGTCTTCAATTGCTGAGCATTGCATTTCCACTGGATACTCTATGGAGTACGACAAGACAACAATTTTGGCTACAGCAACATCCTTTTGGGACTCCGTCATAAAAGAATCAGTGGAAATTCGCATGACAGACAATCTTAAGAACCGTGACAATGGCTACCAGCTAGATAATGCGTGGAACCCCGTCATCTCTAAGATCTGCTCCAGACGAAGACGTCAGAGTACTCTGGTGGCCGCGGCAATTGACAATGCTGAAGACAGCCGAGTTCTGTAGTTCCACCAGTGAGGGCACTGCTGGTGGGCGGTGTGCTTCGTCTGTCAATACGATTTTGACACATACGCAGAATACTAGCTGAACGCTATATATTGCGGAACAGAGGGCGTCTTGGTCAGTCTTCGATGGCCCACCTGAGGATGGCTGGCAGTTGTCCAGTCGAAATATCATGGATGGAACCTAATGACGACTGGCTGCAAGCTGAAATCTTTTTGAATAAGGATCCAATTATCAATTTTATGCCTACCCCTGATACTGAGCCTAGCCCAAACAATCTCTCATGCAGCTTCAATTTCTATCTCAGCGAATTTGAGTTTCTTGTCTACTGCAAGAAATACACCATCTCCATTTCCCAGTAGCCTATCCTTTCGATATACACTTAAATTTTCCCCAAAAGTGTTCACTGCTATCAATTTGAGGGGTCAACCAAATTTCTGTACATAGTATTATGTGAGCTTCACTGTTTTTCAGGAGCATTTCAAACTCTAGCACTTTATTGATAATGTTTCAGCTGTTAACCACTATGATTTAAATACTCTCACCCATGGGAGGCATTTCTTTTGACCTTATACTAATAGTTCTGGGTTTTCTACAGCTATCAATTTCTGGAGTGGATGGAGAGATGGCCAATCTAAAAAACTCTTGTGTGCACCCTACATACAGCCAGAGACCTGGTGGCAGCCTCTGATGGATAATGCACACCTGACCATGTAGGGTGACCCTGCAGTTCTCAACCCTATGGTGCAAGTCCAGGAAGTGGCAATGTTGCTTGTCACAGAACCTCCAAAATCTCTGGTTCAGTCCTTCCACTCGACTCAGAACCAAGGTGGCATCATCAGTTCTGAGGGCAATGCTGCAAATTGTGAGCTTTGTTGCAGCTCCATGCACAAGTCTGGTCTTCTCAAACTTCTCTGTCAGTCACAGGAATGATCCAAGTATGACCTCGAATCTGAGATGACTGGCAGCATTTGCTCCAACGTGGACCACCATCCGCAGTTTTTGCACTCTGTTCTCTCAATGTGTGCCAGAATAGCCTCTAAAGCATGTTGAATGAGGCCCCCAGACATAAAAAATGAGTCTACCTGGTGTTGTTTCCTGTCCCTTGTTGTCATTTCTCTCTAAGAGATACTATCATTCGACAAAAGTTTGAACTGCCGACAATTAATAGACCCCCTACCATTTTATGTTCACTGCCACTTAATACTGGACAAAACAGATTTCCCCAAAATAGGTTTTTTTTTTTTTTTTTTGTGGTTTTCGGGCGCACAACTTCAATGGTCATTAGCGCCCTGACTACTCTAAGAATGCACCGCGAGGCACAAGTTGACAACAACAACTAAAAGGGAAAACACAATAAAAGACAGACTGACAGGCATAGGATTAAAAAACATCATCAAATGTCCTTAGCGAGGTTTGTCAAAGTGATAAAACAAAGAACACGAGCAGCTGCTCGTGGGTCATCCGCTAAAATGGCATCTAAAGTAGTAGGCAGGTTAAGATCGAGGCGCAGTGTTTTAAGATCGGGACAGGACATTAAAATGTGACGAACCGTCAGCAAGTGCCCACATGGGCAGAACGGCGCCGGCGCAGCCGTCAGCAGATGGCGATGGCTGAACCGGCAGTGTCCAATTCTTAACCTTGCTAAAACGACCTCCTCCCGCCGAGAAAGGCGTGAGGAGGACGTCCAAGCCACGGGAAGAGGTTTTAAGGCCCGAAGCTTGTTGTCGGTAAGTGCAGCCCAATCGGCATGCCACAGCGACACAACGCGCCGACAAATGACCCTGCTAAAATCGGACGAAGGGACACAACAAGAAGCTGTCCGAGGCTGGAGGACCGCAGCCTTGGCCGCGGCATCTGCAGCTTCGTTCCCAGGGATACCGACATGGCCAGGAACCCACATAAAGCTAACCGGCGTACCGACGTCCACCAGCTGCTGAAGAGAGCGTTGGATCCGGTGTACGAAAGGGTGAACCGGGTACGGATCACTGAGGCTCTGGATGGCGCTCAGGGAATCTGAGCAGACGACATAAGCAGAATGTCGGTGGCGGCAGATGTACAGAACAGCCTGGTAGAGGGCAAAGAGCTCAGCTGTGAAGACCGAACAATGGCCATGGAGCCGGTATTGGAAACTTTGTGCCCCGACAATAAAGGAACACCCGACCCCGTCATTGGTCTTAGAGCCATCCGTATAAATGAAAGTCATGTTGTTGAACTTCGAACGAAGTTCCAAAAAACGGGAGTGGTAGACCGAACCGGGGGTGACCTCTTTTGGGAGCGAGCTGAGGTCGAGGTGAACGCGGACCTGAGCCTGGAGCCAAGGTGGCGTGCGGCTCTCGCCCACTCGAAAGGTTGCAGGAAGTGAAAAATGAAGGTGTTGAAGGAGGCGACGAAAGCGAACTCCAGGGGGTAGCAAGGCAGAGACATACAACCCGTATTGAAGGTCAAGAGAGTCGTCAAAAAAGGAACGATAAGAAGGATGGTCGGGCATTGACAGTAGCCGACAGGCATACCGACAAAGCAGTATATCGCGCCGGTAGGTGAGTGGCAATTCGCCAGCGTCAGCATGAAGACTCTCTACGGGACTGGTATAAAATGCTCCGATCGCAAGTCGTAAACCCCGATGTTGTATGGAGTTGAGGCGGCGTAAGATGGATGGCCGTGCAGAGGAGTATACGAAGCTCCCATAATCCAGCTTGGAGCGGACGATCGACCGATATAGACGAAGTAGGACGGTTCGATCCGCTCCCCACGACATACCACTGAGAACACGGAGGACATTTAAAGAACGGGTACAACGGGCGGCCAAATATGACACATGTGGAGACCAGCTAAGTTTCCTGTCAAAGGTAAGGCCTAAAAATTTGATTGTCTCCACGAGTGGGAGAGCAACGGGACCGAGTCGTAAGGACGGTGGGAGAAACTCTTTGTAGCGCCAGAAGTTAATACAGACCGTCTTCTCGGCAGAAAAACGGAAGCCATTGGCGACACTCCAGGAGTAAAGACGGTCAAGAGAACGCTGAAGACAGCGCTCCAAGACACGTGGACACTGCGCGCTGCAATAGATGGTAAAATCGTCCACGAAAAGGGAGCCTGATACATCAGCTGGGAGGCAATCCATTATTGGATTGATCGCGATGGCGAAGAGAGCGACGCTCAAAACTGAGCCCTGTGGCACCCCATTCTCCTGGCGAAAGGTGTCGGACAGGACAGAACCCACACGTACCCGAAACTGTCGATCCATTAAAAAGGAACGAATAAAAAGAGGGAGGCGACCGCGAAAGCCCCACGTATGCATGGTGCGGAGAATGCCCGCCCTCCAACAGGTGTCGTAAGCCTTCTCCAAATCAAAGAACACAGCCGCGGTCGGGCGCTTCCGCAAGAAGTTATTCATGATGAAGGTCGACAAGGTAACCAGATGGTCGACAGCAGAGCGGCGCCTTCGAAATCCACATTGTACATTGGTAAGTAGGCGGCGAGACTCGAGCAGCCAAACCAATCGAGAGTTAACCATTCGCTCCATCACTTTACAGACACAGCTGGTAAGCGAGATAGGTCGATAACTGGAAGGCAAGTGCCTGTCCTTCCCCGGCTTAGGAATCGGGACAACAATAGACTCGCGCCAGCATGCGGGAACATGTCCCTCAATCCAGATGCGATTGTATGTACGAAGAAGAAAACCTTTACCCGCAGGAGAAAGGTTCTTCAGCATCTGAATATGAATAGAATCAGGCCCTGGAGCGGAGGACCGTGATCGGCCAAGTGCGGTTTCGAGTTCCCGCATGGTGAATGGGGCATTATAACTTTCACAATTCGAGGAGCGGAAGTCACGTGGCCTAGCCTCCTCTGCCTGTTTGCGGGGGAGGAAGGCAGGGTGGTAATGAGCGGAGCTCGAAACCTCGGCGAAAAAGCGGCCGAAGGCATTGGAGACAGCCTCAGGGGCCACAAGGACTTCATTCGCGACCTTCAAGCCAGAAATTGGGGAGTGGACCTTAGTGCCAGATAGCCGGCGCAGGCTACCCCAGACAACAGAAGAAGGAGTAGAACTGTTGAAGGTGCTGGTGAAAGCAGCCCAGCTGGCTTTCTTGCTTTCTTTAATAATACGACGACACTGAGCACGTAATCGTTTATAATTAATACAATTCGCCACTGTAGGGTGGCGTTGAAAGGTGCGTAAAGCACGTCGACGAGCACGTATAGCGTCCCTACATGCTGCGGTCCACCAGGGGACCGGTACGCGACGTGGAGAAGAGGTAGGGTGAGGGATGGAATATTCAGCAGCAGCGAGAATGACTTCCGTGAGGTGTGCGACCTGACGATCGCAGCTTGTGAAGGTTTGATCCTGAAAGGTCGCCCTGGAAGAGAAGAGCCCCCAGTCGGCCTTGGAGATGGTCCAACGAGAGGAGCACGGAGAGGGAGTATGCTGCAAGAGATGGATAATACACGGGAAGTGGTCGCTCGAATATGTATCAGCAAGGGCATACCACTCAAACCGGCGTGCAAGTTGGGGAGTACATATAGAGAGGTCTAAATGGGAATAGGTATGAGATGTGTCCGAAAGAAAAGTAGGGGCGCCAGTATTGAGGCAGACAAGATTGAGCTGGTTGAAAAGATCTGCTAACAAGGAGCCCCTCGGGCAGGATGCTGGAGAGCCCCAAAGAGGATGGTGGGCATTGAAGTCTCCAGTTAACAAAAACGGTGCAGGTAGCTGAGCAACAAGTTGCGTCATGTCTGCCCTGGTAACGGTAGATGACGATGGAGCGTAAACGGTACAAAAGGAAAACGTAAAAGTGGGGAGAGTAATGCGGATGGCAACTGCCTGCAGGCCGGTGTGCAACGTGATGGGATCGTAGTAAATATCATCCCGGACCAGCAACATAACCCCTCCATGAGCTGGGATACCTACCACAGGGGGTAGGTCAAAACGCACAGAGGTGTAGTGTGCCAAGGCAATTTGATCGCATGGGCGTAGCTTCGTTTCCTGGAGGGCTACGACGAGCGGACGATGCGAGCGGAGCAGCAACTTCAAGTCCTCTCGGTTGGAGCGAACGCTGCGAATATTCCAGTTAATAAGTGCCATCGGAAGAAAAGGAAGATGAGAGAAGGGGTCACCTCGAAGGCCGCTGAGGGCCTGGCTTCGAGCGAGCACTGCCGCCGCTATCAGTAGGCGGACAGTCATCGTCCATTGGTTCTATAGGTTCATCGGCCATCTTGGGAAGATGGCCGGGAGGGGGAGCTTCCTCCGCCGGTGAACGGCCAGATGTTCGGCTACCAGCGGTGCGGCCAGGCGAAAGGGATGACGGCCTGGGACGGCAACCGCTGGGTGGCGCAGGAGAAGAAATGCGCCGTGGCGGAGAAGGAGAACTGTGCTTCCTATTAGCCTTCTTGGATGGTCGTTTGGTGGAAGTACCGGACGAAGGCTGGGAGGTCGAGGTACGTAGGAAGTCTGCACGGGACGGTTCCTTCTTGAAGGCCCGTGCATCTGACTTCTGGGTCTTCGTCTTAGCAGAAGCTGATGAAGGGGCTGGTGTCTGTGGGGTGACGGGACGAAGAGGAGACGTCGACCGCGCGATCTTAGCACTGGCCGAACGGACGACCGTGGTGCTGAAGGTCAGATCGCATGTCTGGGTTGCGACCTCCCGGGTAGTCCGAGGAGAGGCGAGGACAGTGCTGTATTTCCCCGCTGGGAGCAGCGTGGGCTTCCTACTAGCCAATAGCTTGCGAGCAGCCGAGGTGGACACTTTCTCTTTGACTCTAATTTCCTGGATACAGCGTTCTTCCTTATAGACAGGACAGTCGCGGGAGGATGCGGCATGGTCACCCTGACAGTTCACACAACGAGGAGACGGAGGTGGACAGTCACCCTCATGGGCATCCCTGCCACAAGTGACACATTTAGCCGCATTGGAACAAGACTGTCGAGTGTGATTGAAACGCTGACACTGGTAGCAGCGCGTAGGTGTCGGGACATAGGGGCGAACAGAAATAACCTCGTAGCCCGCCTTGATGCGCGATGGCAGCTTAACACTATCGAAGGTTAAGAAAAGTGTCCGGGTCGGCACAAGGTCATTGTTGACCTTTTTCATGACCCGATGGACAGCCGTCACGCCCTGCTCAGCGAGGAAAGATTGAATCTCCTCGTCAGTCAAACCGTCGAGGGATCTAGTGTAGACCACACCACGAGACGAATTCAAAGTTCGGTGAGCCTCCACCCGGACAGGGAATGTGTACAGGAGTGTGGCCCGAAGCAGTTTTTGTGCCTGAAAGGCGCTCTCAGTTTCGAGTAATAAGGTACCGTTACGCAACCTGGTACAAGATTTGACAGATCCGGCTATGGCATCTACGCCCTTCTGGATAACGAAAGGGTTGACAGAGGAAAAATCCTTTCCGTCCTCAGATCGAGAAACTACGAGGAACTGTGGGGCAGGCGGTAGTATTTTTGTCACTGTTGGCTGGTCACGTTTCCGTTTATGGGTCGAAGTCGAAAGCGATGGAGTAGAATCCATTGCGGAGGAATCCCCCATGATTGCCAGCGTCTCCGATGGCGCGCTCCTTCCTTGTGGGGACCCTCTCAGAGGGCACTCCCGCCTTAGGTGAATGTTTACACCTCAGGTCACACCTCCCGGGAAACAGACGGAGGGACCAATCGGCATGGTCAGAAGGTATCAGCTCAGGCAATCACCCCTCCCCGGGCCTGGCCTTTACCAGGGGGTACGCGCGTGCCTTACATGTCTACCCAGGGCGGGGACTTACGCGTTACCCCGTCACCGGCTACGCGTGCGAACGCGTGGGTCGGCCTTCAGACACGCACAGGGAGGAAGGAAGAAGAGGAAAAAGAAGAGAGAGGGAGAAAGAGGACAGACTGTCTCAAACGCCGAGGCGGAGACCAGAGAAGGCAAGGAGAAGAAGGCAATGAGAAAGCAAGGAGAAGGAGGCAAGGAGAAGGCAAGGAGAAGAAGGCAATGGGAAGGCAAGGAGAAAAAGGCAATGAGAAGGCAAGGAGGAGTCAAGGGAAAGAGTAAGGAAGACAGTGAAGTGGAGAAGAGCAAAGAAAGGAACCAACAAAAGGAAGGAAGAAACGAGAAGTGAAAAACCAAAAAGACCACGATTAGAGGTCGTGAAACCGTCCGTCTCCGGACGCAGGCGCTAACTACCCCCGTGAGGGGGATGGACTCCTTTTAGTCGCCTCTTACGACAGGCAGGAATACCTTGGGCCTATTCTAATCCCCGGACCCGCAGGGGGGCCCAAAATAGGTGACGTGAGACCCACACTCAACCAATATTATGCCTTTAATTAAATTTTTATAATTGCCAAATTAAGAGTTCAGAGAATGCCAGACTAACATTAAAAAACCAGCTCTTGCTTTCTCAATATAAATACAGAATGTTTTATAAAATATCTCTCATATAGTGTAATATCGAACGATGATGTTATTGCACTTGGTCTCCCACCACCGTTATCGGAAACGTGTGGTGATGTTACAGTAAACAAGTACAGTTGTAACTAAGGTAAACACACTCCACTATGAACAATTTCAAGACAGTTGTGCATATACCATCAGGCATTTCATTGTATCCTCTTAATATATTATGACGATAACTCAGCATTAGCCGACCAAAGTGCTCTCACTCCCAGGTGGAATAATTTTGTAGTCTACTAATACCTCTTCCACTACACTATTACACAACATTATGCACATGCACACACGTACTTATTTACTTGCAATTTTAAGAATATTTCTTCACATACCGTCTTCACTGATACAGAAAACCATTATTCTTAACCAACAATTATTTGTAATGGAAATGAATGTCCTGAAATATTTGTGATAGCATACATCTTACTTTTGTTGTTCAAAATTCTTTTATCACTATTTAAAAATAAGGTGTTTAGCTAAATATCTTCTATAAGTACACTATGCCATATTACTGTACATGAAAACTATTCTTTACCCAAGAATGAAAACTTTTTAGTTTCAGTAAATGTCTATCTTCTGGCAACCATTAATGTTATCAACTTGAGATTTGACTTGTGATCTAGTATTATTATATGAAAGTGTTCTGTAGTGGGCAAAAAGATTAAACCACAACCTAGTGTATAGACAGGCATTTCAATCAGACGAAGAGCAGTTCATAATGAAGCTTCAGAAGTCCTCATGTTACGTGGCCTCTGGGAGGGCTCAGACAAGTGGTATGAAGAGCTCTCAGATGTGGTGAAGTCAACCTTCCTAGGGAAAATAAGCCCAGACGAAAAACAAAATTAAACAGCTGCTGCCTTGCATTTAAATGAAGTAAACCTCGATCAAAAAGGGCTGGCAAGTCCTGTGGCCAAAATGTGACAGCCCCACCACATGTCTACGCTGGTTACGAAGTGGAATCCCGTAACTGGGGACTTTAAATTTACTCATAACCTTAAAAGAAATCAGCCGAATGAATTAAATAGAAGACGACCCAAGCAAAAAAGGGAAAAACAAATTGGAATAATGGAAAAGCTCAACATTGCAACTTGGAATGTGAGAAACCTACACTTAAAAGAAACAGAGCTATGTAAAGAACTGAAACAAAGAAACATTACCATTGGCACAATTACAGAAGGAAAGAAAATTTAGATGGACACCTTATCTACAGCAGTGTAGAAAGTGACAAAAGACCAAGTAGTGAAGTAGCTATGTTCGTGATACTAAAGAGGAATCTCAAATAGAAGATCGTACTTACATCCATGATAGAATCATAACATCCAAGATTCAGAACATGTAAGGTACTCCTTACTTGAAGATAAGAGCACATTTTACTTTATTTCCAGTTTTGCTACTTCAAATACATGAAGTGAATGTATCAGCACTGCAGCACGCACGAAGTAAGGAGAGAGCAGTAGGTTCCCACACTGGCTAGCAGAGGCAGTTGGCAATTTGGTGCTTTCGGAGCCAGGTGTCGAAGCAGAAATCGCTTGTGACTTCAGCAAAGGGATACATAAGGAAATTACATTTATTCTGGCAATAATCAAGTAATTGTTATAAATGAACATTTGCTAACAGAAGTTGCCTTTTGGCAAGCAGACATTAGGAGGAGTCTACGTGTCATAAATACTGTCTTTCAGTAATTTTACAATGCCAGGAAAAGTTGATATTAATAAATAAATTAATAACTTTGGCATAATCAAAGATGTACGATCTTATACGAAACATATCGACTGTACTCTCAACTTACAGACTGTGCACCACAGTCGGCAGTCATCGACAGGATGCCTCTTGATCTAGCCATGCGGAAGACCATGTTCTCATACTGTAAATTATAATCAGTGAGAACACATTCATTTTACAGCATTCCTTAAATAAATGCACCATAATGGCATTCCTCGTAAAAATTATTTGCACAGAAAGCTGCTTCCCAGTTCAATACACTTATTATGTTACATCTAGTCTTTCTTTAAAGGGGAGTAGCCCTATATATTGTCAGCATTTATCGTAAATTAGCTCTGTTTTTGAGTTTGCTAACAACTATAGTTAACATCAAAATGTTTTAGCAAACTTTTAATTTTTACTGCAGGTTTTTGTGTTGCCTTAATAGAAAACTTGTTTTGTGTATCTGCTTGAATTCTTATAGGTAATTAGCAACTTTTCAGCTCAACAGTTTAAAAGATAATCAATGAGTTTAAATTAAAGTCATTTGTTCACTATTTTGTAATGCATTGCACCAGCCAAAATGCAGCCCCACTATGAATGCTGTTCTCAAACACGGGATAAGCTGGTTGATGTTTGTAAGCAGCTGGAAATCATCTTGACTACAGTCAAATGATTGGGAACTGCTGGAAATCAGTGTGTTTAAGAGCTGCCGAGAGTAGAGTACCTGTGAATACCTGTACCAAAGGTACCTCCTTGAGTACTATTCCTCTCTTGCGGATCATGTCTCCTCTGCAGAATGTACAGGATCTGTCATGATGCATCGAGCTGACTGTGAATGGATTGTCACTGGCAGACGTAGGTTTTCTATACAGAGTGGGCAGGCACCAGGGAGGACTCAGGGTGTTGTACTGATCCCCCCAATCAACAAGTTTGAGGTGCTGGGTCTCACTACAACAAACTGAGCCAGTGCAACTTACTTCACCTGTTTTGGGGAAACCTCTTTCGTCTGGTGTCAGGTCGAGGCAAACACAAAAGGGTAGGAGTCTATTAACCGTCACCAGTTCAGACATATGGTGAATGATGACACCCCTTAGGCAGCAAGGGACAGGAAATGACACCAAGTGCATTCAGTGTGTATGCCTGGGGGCCTCATTCAACATGTTGAAGCAACTATTCTGGCAGCAATTGAGGGAGCAGGGTGTAACCAACTGCAGATTGTGGCACATGTTTGAACAAAAGATGCCTGTCATCTGGGCTCCGAGGTCATTCTTGGGTCATCCCAGTGACTGGCAGAGAAGTTTGAGAAGACCAGCCTTGCTCTTGGAGTTTCAGCGAAGCTCTCAATCTGCAGCATTGTTCCCAGAACTGATCAAGGCCCTTTGGTTCTGAGTTGAGTGGAAGGACTGAACCAGAGACTTCGCCGGTTCTGTGACAAGCTAGACTGCAACTTCCTGGGTTTGTGCCACAGGGTTGAGAACTGTAGGGTCCCCCTAAATAGATCAGGTGTGCACCACACATCAGAGGCTGCTGATTGTGTGTGAAGTGTACACAAGGGGTTTTTAGATTAGGCGACTCTACCATCAATCCAGATAATGACAACTGTAGAAAACCCAGAGGTATCAGCGTACAGTTGAAAGAAGTGCCTCTCACAGATGGGAGTATTAAAATCTTAATGGTAAACTGCCAAAGCATTTGCAACAAAGTGCCAGAGTCTGAAGTGCACATGAAAAGCAGTGAAGTTCACATAACACTAGGTACAGAAAGGTGGTTGATACCCGACATTGATAGCAGTGAAATTTTTGGGGAAAATTTAAGTGTATATCAAAAGTACAGGGTTATTACAAATGATTGAAGCGATTTCACAGCTCTACAATAACTTTATTATTTGAGATATTTTCACAATGCTTTGCACACACATACAAAAACTCAAAAGGTTTTTTTAGGCGTTCACAAATGTTCGATATGTGCCCCTTTAGTGATTTGGCAGACATCAAGCCGATAATCAAGTTCCTCCCACACTCGGCGCAGCATGTCCCCATCAATGAGTTCGAAAGCATCATTGATGCGAACTTGCAGTTCTGGCACGTTTCTTGGTAGAGGAGGTTTAAACACTGAATCTTTCACATAACCCCACAGAAAGAAATCGCATGGGGTTAAGTCGGGAGAGCGTGGAGGCCATGACATGAATTGCTGATCATGATCTTCACCACGACCGATCCATCGGTTTTCCAATCTCCTGTTTAAGAAATGCCGAACATCATGATGGAAGTGCGGTGGAGCACCATCCTGTTGAAAGATGAAGTCGGCGCTGTCGGTCTCCAGTTGTGGCATGAGCCAATTTTCCAGCATGTCCAGATACACGTGTCCTGTAACGTTTTTTTTTTTTTTTTTTTCACAGAAGAAAAAGGGGCCGTAAACTTTAAACCGTGAGATTGCACAAAACACGTTAACTTTTCGTGAATTGCGAATTTGCTGCACGAATGCGTGAGGATTCTCTACCGCCCAGATTCGCACATTGTGTCTGTTCATTAAGAAAAAATGTTTCTTCATCACTGAAAACAAGTTTCACACTGAACGCATCCTCTTCCATGAGCTGTTGCAACCGCGCCGAAAATTCAAAGCGTTTGACTTTGTCATCAGGTGTCAGGGCTTGTAGCAATTGTAAACGGTAAGGCTTCTGCTTTAGCCTTTTCTGTAAGATTTTCCAAACCGTCGGCTGTGGTACGTTTAGCTCCCTGCTTGCTTTATTCGTCGACTTCCGCGGGCTACGCGTGAAACTTGCCCGCACGCGTTCAACCGTTCCTTCGCTCACTGCAGGCTGACCCGTTGATTTCCCCGTACAGAGGCATCCAGAAGCTTTAAACTGCGCATACCATCGCCGAATGGAGTTAGCAGTTGGTGGATCTTTGTTGAACTTCGTCCTGAAGTGTCGTTGCATTGTTATGACTGACTGATGTGAGTGCATTTCAAGCACGACATACGCTTTCTCGGCTCCTGTCGCCATTTTGTCTCACTGCGCTCTCGAGCGCTCTGACGCGCTCTGGCGGCAGAAACCTGAAGTGCGGCTTCAGCCAAACAAAACTTTATGAGTTTTTCTACCTATCTGTAGTGTGTCGTGACCATATGTCAATGAATGGAGCTACAGTGAATTTATGAAATCGCTTCAATCATTTGTAATAGCCCTGTATAGGCTAATGGGAAATGGAGGTGGTGTATTTGTCGCAGCAGACAAGAAACTCAAATCAACCGAGATAGAAATTGATGCTGCATGTGAGATTGTTTGACAGGACTCAGTATGAGGGGTGGGCATGAAATGATAATTAGATACTTCTATTGCCCATCAGACTCATCTCCTGATGCAACCGAGAACTTCGGTGGAGACTTTAATCATCCAACAATTAAAAGGGAAAATTACAGTTTTGTGAATGGTGTGTATGATAAGAAATGCTGTGAAACTTTGCTAAATGTCTCCTGTGAAAACTACCTAGAAGAGGTAGTTAGGAAACCCATTCACGATGGAAACATGTTGGATCTAATGCCAACAAACAGACCTGACATCTTTGACAGTGTCCACATCGAAACCGGTATCAGTGACCATGATGCGACTGTGGTAACAATGATTACCAAAGTACAACTGGCAACTAAAGTAAACTATATAATAAACAATAGTGTCATATCTCAATAAGGAACTTGAAACTTTCAGCACAGGCCAGGAGCATGTAGAGAAACTATGGCTCAAGTTTACAAGAATAGTTGACCAAGCACTGGATAGACATGTACCCAGTGGAACAGTTCATAATGGGAGGGGACCTCCATGGTATAAAGTCACTGTAAAGAAACTTCTAAAGAAACAGAGACTACTGGATAATAGGTGTAAAACAAAGTGCAGGGCTATAGATAAGTAGATGCTGAATGAAGCGTGTTTCGCTGTCAAGAGAGTAATGCTTGAAGCCATTAATGACTACTGCAGCAGAACATACTCAAATGACATTTCACAAAATCCAAATAGATTCTTGTTGTATGTAAAGGCTGTTAGTGGCAGCAAAGTTCATGTCCAGTCCCAAGTGAATGAGATTGGAACTGAAATTGAGAGTAGCAAAGCAAAAGCTGAAATGCTTAACTCTGTTTTCAAATGTTCCTTTACAAAGGAAAATCTAGGAGAATTACCACAATTTAATCCTCATACCACTAAGACAAATGAAATAGCTATTAGTGTCAGTATCATTGACATTAATTTGTTGTAGAATCTTAGAACACATTTTGAGCTCAAACATAATGTGGTATGTTGAACAGAATGACCTCCTCAATGACAACCAGCATGGATTCCGAAAACATTGCTCATGTGAAACCCAACTTGCACTTTTCTCATACAACGTACTGAAAGCTTTGGATCAAGGCAACCAGTTAGATGCAGTTTTCTAGATTTCTGAAAAGCATTTGACTCAGTACCACACCCACGCTTATTGTCAAAAATATGATCATATGGGGTATCAAGTGAAATTTTTGACTGGCTTGAGGGCTTTTTGGAAAGGAGGACACAGTGTTTTATCTTAGCTGGAGAGTCACTGTCAGATTAGAAGTAACATTGGGTGTATCCGAGCGAAATGTGTTGGCACCCTTGCTGTTCAAATTGTAATTAATGACATTGCAGACAACATTAAAAGTAAAATCAGGCTCTTTGCAGGTGATGCAGTTATCTATAATGAAGTACTATCTGAGAGAAGCTGCAAAAATATTGTCAGATATTGATAAGATTTCAACGCAGTGCAGAGATTAGCAACTTGCTCTAAACGTTCAGAAATGTAAAATTTTGCGCTTCAAAAAAAAAAAAAAAAAAAAAAAAAAAAAAAAAAACTTAGTACCCTATAACATTAATCGGCCACTGCCACTGTTGGAATCTGCCAACTCATACAAATACCTGGGTGTAACACTGTAGAGGTATGAAATGGGATGATCATATAGGTTCAGTCAAGGATAAAGCAGGTGGTAGACTTCAGTTTATTGGTAGAATGCTGGAGCTGTGCAATCAGTCTACAAAAGAGATTGCTTACAAAGCACTCGTGCGAGCAGTTATAGAATGCTCAAGTGTGTGGGACCCATACCATATAGGACTGACGGGGGATTCTGAACATATATAGAAAAGGGCAGCACGAATGATCACAGGTTTGTTTAATTCATGTGAGAGTGTCACAGAGATACTGAAGGAGCTGAACTGGCAGACTCTTGAAGACAAACATAAACTATCCTGAGAAAGTCTACTAACAAAATTTCAAGAACCAGCTTTGAAAGATTACTCTAGGGATATACTACAACCCCCTAAGTATCGCTTACACTGAGATTGTGAGGATAGCATTAGAATAATTACTGGAGGTGCAGAGGCATTCAAACAACCATTCTTCCCATGCTTCATATGTGAATGAAACAGGAAGAAACCCTAGTAACTGGTACAATGGGATGTATCCTCTGACATGCTCCTCACAGTGGTTTGGAGAGTATAGATGGAGATGTAAAACAGAGACAGTAGTATTGCACTTTCAGAATCCAACAGTGCTGCTATGGCTCTGCAAGGGGACATAAAACTACAGAGCATCTCCACATAACGGGTAGGAAGAATTCCTACTCGGCAGCTCACTAAGTCAGTTCAAGGACGGACTGGCTTAATTATTGCAAGACTTGGGTGGGGAAGTGTGGCCAGTTATACAGTATGCCCCTTATACCACCATCTATGGACTCACTGGCTAAATTGAGAGATTTCTGAACATTTAGTCCGAGTGGTGGGTTCTTGCAAACAGACCGCGGGCATCCAATAGTGACTGTGGTGTACGCTCCCGAAGATGGAAAACAAAAGAAAAGATTGAGGATTTTTACGAAACCCTACAAATAGAAGTAGATAAATACAACAAAATGGACCACCTATTAATCTGCAGAGATTTAAATGCCAAAATAGGAAATAATCCAGTGCCTCTAACAGTGGGAACTTTTGGTGACAACATGCAAATGATAATGGACGCTGCCTTATACATTTTGCCTCAAGTAATCAACTGAAAAATACTATTTTAAGGGGGCTCTGTATATGTCTGCTTGTGTCTGTATATGTGTGGATGGATATGTGTGTGTGTGCGCGAGTGTATACCCGTCCTTTTTTGCCCCTAAGGTAAGTCTTTCCGCTCCCGGGATTGGAACGACTCCTTACCCTCTCCCTTAAAACCCAAATCCTTTCATCTTTCCCTCTCCTTCCCTCTTTCCTGATGAGGCAACCGTTGGTTGCGAAAGCTAGAATTTTGTGTGTATGTTTGTGTTTGTTTGTGTGTCTATCGACGTGCCAGCGCTTTCGTTTGGTAAGTCACATCATCTTTGTTTTGAAATATATACATAAATACACTTGTAGCGTGAAGGGACAGAGGTCAATAATAGATTATGTGATCGCCAACAGTAAAATAAACAAATAAGTTCAGGATATTTGTGTATTTAGAGCTACTGACATTTACTCGGATCACTACCTAGTAGTAGCAAAACTAGCTATGCTCACTACATGAAAGAAGACAAAAAGAGTTGTGACAAGAAGGGAAGATTTTAAGGTCTTACTATCACAGTGTGATAGCATAAAACATCTATACCAAAACAGGTTGAATCTTTGCCTAAGCTAGACAGACACAAGTGATAGTTTGGAAACCAAATGGGCAAATTAAAAGCACTGTACTGAACAGACCGTAAATGAGTCAGTAGGAAAAAAGAATGAGAAAAGAAGTAAGAAGGGACTAATTGTATGAAATGAAGATATTGCAAAAAATTCAAGAAATAGAAACCAGCATATCAGATACAAATGAAGTGTCATGGAATAATTTTGTGAGCAGAATTGAACATGATAAAGCATTGAAATGTAACTGAAAAAAGAGACAACAAACTTACAAACTTAAATACAATACCAGGATATAAATGGATTGCACATTATAAACATCTCTAGTGTAATGCAAATTAAGCCTTAGAGGAGAACCCCCTGAAATGGATGAACCACATAACACAGATCTCATAATGATCCAAGAACAAAACAAGGCCCCAAGTAAAACAAAAAATCGGAAAGCAACAGGCTCCAGTGGCATAAGCACTGAGTTATTTAAATATGCAGGATTGATTTTAAAACTTATGACTTCTTCATTTATACAATTTGTGTAGGCAAAGACCCCAAATAGAAAAAACCATTTCAATCTTTAAAAAAGGTAAATGAAAGGAATGCAATAAATTTCGCGATATAACATTAGGAGACACAACATATAAGTTTTACGCCAAGATAATTAATCAATGCCTACAAATTATTGAAAAAATCTGTTATCTGAGGAACAAAATGATTTCAGAAAAGCAAGATGCTGTACTGAAAATGTTTTCTCACTGAAAAAAATTATAGAAAAACAAAGAGTTCAACGGGGAAATACACATCACATAGGCAAAGCCTTTGACCGTGTAGGTAGGAAAATCTTATGGAGCGTATTACGCAGGAATATATATCCTCAGCAAATAATAAAGGTGATAGGAAGCCTATATAAGATAAGAATGAATAGTGACCATGCTATATCAGAAGATGCATCAATAAACCAAGAGGTCCGACAAGGGTGTAGCTATCATCTACACTTTTTAGTATATACATCGATGATATGACTGAAATAGGAAACAACAAATTTATCTGTGTTTGAGATTACCACACAACATATTTTTTAATATAATGCTTTTCAGAGTCAACCTTGCAATTGTACAGTATAGCAAAACTTCACTAAAAAGATTCATCTATAGACTGAACCAAATTTCTAATGAATGTAATATGAAAATATCAATTCCAAAAACAATAGTCGTGGCTTTCAAAGGGACAAAACCACTGAGAACTAAGATTGAAATGGGGGGGGGGGGGAACAGTGAACAAGTTAGCCACTTTAATTACCTTGGAAATATTATAAGCTAGGAGAGTGAACTTGATGCTGACAACAAACTGCAGAAATACCAAATGATACACGGAACAATAAATAGAGCGTCGTGAAATAAAATGAGAAAAAACACAAAAATCAAGTTTTATAACATAATGTCCACCCCAACATTATTATTTGGAAGAAAAATCTGAACTGCTACTAAAAAGCAAGAAAGTACAACGCAAGCAGCCGTAATGAAATTTCTAAGAGGGGTTAAGGGCTGTACAAGATAATACAGACCAAGAAAAGAATACATAAGGGCAGAGTGTGGGATATACGTTATAAATGAGAAGATCAAGTCTAATCAACAGAGCTTGCTAGAACATCTAAAAAGAATGCCAGATTTCAGACTGCCAAAATAAGTCTCAAATTTTACAGCTTTCGGCACAAAATCTGTAGGAAGGCCAAGAAAGAGAGGGCTGGATACCTAGAGGACAGAACAGGCTTAAGGCCTAGATCATGATGGAAGAAGAAGA
The DNA here is from genome assembly GCF_023898315.1 of Schistocerca nitens. NCBI lineage: Eukaryota > Metazoa > Arthropoda > Insecta > Orthoptera > Acrididae > Schistocerca > Schistocerca nitens. The sequence goes on along the minus strand of NC_064614.1, from coordinate 273,666,821 downwards.
AGAAGAAGAAGAAGAAGAGATGCACGAGTACGCCATATGGCTATGTTTATTCTATGACTAATGAATGGAGGCAGTAGCTTTTTCTCCATAAATTCAAGTACAGCATACTACTTTGTATCTATTGTAATACTGTCATATGCTGTGCTTCTCTTGTCACAGCATATAGGTTATTGTTAATGACTTAAGGGATACTGATCCCCATGGTTTATAAGCTGCACCACATTGGGTGGTCACCTGTCAACCTTGTCTCCACTACAGACTTTTTCTTTTTTTTAAAAAAAAAAAGAGAGAGAGAGAAATAAAGAAAGAAAAAAGAGAAACACAGAATGGGCAACATTCACCAACATTGTTCCTTGGTCAAGATGGGATGGGCCCTATTGGCGGCTGGATAGTACAATTCTCGGGTGGTTGGTCAGTAAAGCTACCTTCGCATAAGTCTCCACCAATGGCACTAAGCCATTTTGGCTGCCACTATGTGCTACGTTTTGGGACGAGTAGTGGCTGTTAATGGCAACTGGTGGCCCAGAATGCCCCTGCCTGCTTAAAATGGTTATGATTGTCACCCAATAGATTTATTTTGTGACACAGACTATATCTGAGCCAACAACCTTGCCACAGTAGTAACACCGCTTCCTGTCAGATAACCAAAATTAAGCACTAAGGGGTTGGGCTAGCACTAAGATGGATGATCATCCAGCCTGCCGAGCGCTGTAGGCAAGTGGGTTGCACTCAGCCCATGTGAGGCAAACTGAGGAGCTACTTGACTGAGAAGTAGCAGTTCCAGTCTCATAAACTGACATATGGCCAGGAGAGCAATGCACTGACCACATGCCCCTCCATATCCACGCATCCAGTGACACCTGTGGACTAAGGATAACACTGTGGCCGGTTGGTACCGTTGGGTCTTCATGGCCTGTGCAGGTGGAGTTTAATTTACTTTAGACTATATTTGAGGAGCATCACTTTGAATTGTATTACATCCAAAAAATAAATTTTACAATCAATTTGCAAATGTATTCTTCACATTTAAGAAAAATGTGTTGATTTAATATGCTTTGATCCAATAATTTGTAAAATATATAAACAAAAAACGATTAATGAGGTAAATATCAAACTATGGAAACTCCAGGTAGGAATATCAACAATGTAACAAAAGAAAGATTGCTACCTACTGTAAAGAAGACATGTCAAGTTGCAGACAGGTACAATTCAAAAGACACATACATCTTTCAGCCACAGCCTTCATCCATAAAAGGGTGAAAAGAGGTAAATACATAATTAAGCATTTATTTTTGTTATTATTATAGAATAATAGAATACCAATAATTATAATATGGTACAATCCCACTCTCCTCCTTCCAAGCAACCCCAAGCTAACATGCTAACTTCTTCCTCACTGCTGGTTCCCATAGCAACTGCATTGATGATATTAGTGTAGAAAGCTAAATCTCCTACGCTCCTCAAATCATCCCCAAACCATTTACATAGTAAATTATTCACATCAGACTCTTAACTTCATTCACTCTACTGTGTGGTGAAATTAATTATGGTTCTGCAACACGGCATAATATTTCCTCCCCCCCCCCCCTTTTTTTAGAACCGAGCTGATCATCTTGGATGGATCATTACAACAATAAGTTGGCTCCATTTGTATTCTAACGACGACATTTTCATCTTTGACTGACCTCCATAACACAATTAATTTCATGTCACTGATACCTGTCATCTTTTTAAAATGTTCACCGAGAGCTTTGCAGTCGCTCACACTCCAATCCTTACCTAAAACATGAACTGAACCTACAGATTTAGACATCATATGGTAATCCTTGAGTGTCAGTATCTCAGATTTCTCTTAAAGATGTTTTTCTGAAACTCCAAACATTTTGTCAGAAGGAAGAAAAGAGTTGCCTCTTACTGGAAGAAAACAGTGTAATGTTCCCACCAAGATGCTTTTTTAAGTAGAAAGAAAGTCAAAGTATGTACCACATGAGCATTCTTACTTTGCCCCCACAGCCATCCACAAAAAGCCCCACACTATCATTCTCAATAAGGAACTCAAACTTTTCCAGAAAATCGCAGACACCTGAAGTAACGTCAACAAAACCTCTGCCAGATTGATTTTCTATCCAGACATACAGGTGTGGATTTTTATTATCCACATCTGTTACACACAGAGTGTGATAGTTTATTTGATATGCATAATATGCCTCACTGATTGATAGTTTTGGAAAGATCTGTATCTACTGCATATCAAACCACGGTGTTGTTAAATTATAGGGCTTCTCCCTCGTAAGCTGATGACAAGTTCTTGCCATTAATCTATGAGTACCCAAGTTAACAGAATTTGTTATTTTCATTTTAGATACTGTAGCCAATCTAAGAGACACTTTCACTTTCATGCAGTGGCTACAAGTATCTAAGGCAAGTGTTCTGAAATGTAAATTAACTTTTGAGCTGAATATTTTCCAAAAGAACCCCTTTTTTACTTGTAATTCAGTGGCTTTGTGATTAACTTTAAAAAGATCTTTTAGTGTACAAGATGCATCAAGCTGGCAGCACTGCATCAGATGGCTCAAATCTTGTACTTTGCCGTCATGCATAGAACATCTCCTACATCTAGAAGCAGGCCACACCCTCTGCACATTGGTCTTGCAGTGCAGCAATCCCATCTCCATCCTGTTCAAGTTCACCACACTGTGTGTGGGATCCTACTGCCAGAGCTTGGCTCATCTTGGTTCGATGTCTGGGTTCTATTCTCCATCTGACCACTCGGAGTTCCCGAATGGCACCCGTGAGGACCTGTGTTATTTGTATGAAGCCTTTCCTAGAACTGAAAGTGTTTCAGCAGACTGCAAATCTATGCACTGCATGATGGGAATGATTACACCTTTGTTGTCCCAAATCTGATTTTACACCCCAACAGACACAAGGGAGTGAAATGCCAATGAGTGGGTAAAGTTTCTGAACTGGTGTAAGTACCCTACTGCAATCGGCGCTCATTCACTCTTGTGTCTGCCTTCTCCAAACGAGCAGATCCTTTCCTCAGAACAGCATACTCTGTAGCAGATAAAGTGTTCGAACTTATGTTCACAACAATCAGTTACATCACATTGCACTGAATTCTTGTCATGCTCTGCTATCATGGTGGTGGGAAGTGCAGGTATGTGTCTTGCTAGGGCTTTATTACAGGTAGCTAGCACTGCACGTGAGGTGATACAATGAAGGAGCCTCTCCGAAGACTGATGATATTAGCAAACAGGCGCACCCTGAAACGCTGGCTTATTGGTGTCTAATACTTGTTCATCTGGCAAACAAGCAAGAAAGAAGAGATACTATATCACCACAATACAGGTTCCTGTCAGCTGGGCATGTTTTCCATTAGCAACCTTTAGCACAATGACATTTGAACCTCAGAACCTGATCTACAGCTGGTAGCAATAGACATAACACAGAAAAAACTGATTTCATCCATTATGGAAATGAGGTCATTGTTGTTACAGTCAATGGCAAAATGTTGCCTCAACCACCAATTTACAGTGTAAAGAATAATAAAATTCATATGTATCAAATGTCAAGCGTTCATAATCAGAATTGTTATATGAGAATTTCATTTTAGTCTATTTTATCAGTCGACAGTGATGCAGATGCATTTCTTAAAAGGACACAGTTTCCAGGAAAGCGGTCAAATAACTTTACTGTATTTCTTTATATTTGATCTTTACCACTTTTAGGCTTCTTGTATAACAATTCTGATGAGGATGGCTTGACCTTTGAAACACCAGGATAATCCAATGCATGGACAGGTTGATCATTGATGTTTTCGTGATTCTTGGCAACTGTCATCAATTTATGACACTCTGTGGTGGCCTCACCTCAACAGATGGTTGACTCGTTCAGTTTTCCTGATTTCATGTACTGAAAAACAGCCACATATGCCATGTAATTTGTTTTGACTAGTTTCGCTCATCAAATGTGAGCTTGCACTGATATCTATTACCCTGGTGGCAACACATCTGAAACATTACTTGGTACCATCATCAACATAAAGTAGTGAGTGTTGGAACTGCAATGTTTTCCTTATTTTAAAATTCTGTATGCCATTAGGAAATTGCTGTGAAACATCCGAGGGCATTGTCAGCGGGGGTAAGCCAATGGGCTTCGTCCTGCAGGTTGCCTGTTGTTATTTGCAGTTGCTTGGCCTGCACAGAACTGCCCTATTGTTTGTTATCTTACAGCACAACAGTTGTCGAACACACTTCTAACTATAAATTACAGTACTACACACCTAAGGCATACACATTGGAAACATGTCCCTCATTCTACAAATATACATTTTTCTGCATGAATGTTGAATGGGTGAAGGATCTGGTTGTATCTGTGTTGTCTATAACCTTTGATATTGTCCAATGGTTGTGAACTACATCTAAGGTTCCTGACTCCATTCCCGATGTTGGTCTGGTGTGAATGATCAATGAATCTCTTCCTGAATCAGCAACTCTATCTCCTCCTGACTGTGTCTGATATTAAAAAGATGTTATAAACTCTCATACCTCTTCTCTTACTGCTTATCATATAAGCAACACAATGTTCTGATGGTCTTCTATGACTGTGATGAATACAGCTTTCACAGGTCTGTCTAATTTCTTTTCTAGAGCTTTAACTTCATTCAAACGTAGTACTTGATTGAGTCCTCAGCTGTGCTGATATACTTTAAAAGAAGTGCTTCATAGGCATTCTCTGTCATGCAAAAAGTTGGAAACTTAGCTTCTGTCATATTCAGGTTCACTGTGTGATATAGTTACAAAACATTGTTTATATACTACTACGTCATCTCCCAATGGTATTGTGTTCAGTTTGTTCTCCAGTAGTTCAATGGCTAAGTGAACCTGCTGCTGATTGTTGCCTAATAAATACTTTCTAAATTTCCAGTTGAAATTTATTCAGCTCTTTGGATTTTTGTCATAGTTCTCAAACCTTTGCTGTGTTGTACGGTCAAAGTAAGAGAAGACGTCGGCAAGACACACTGTATCATCCCATCTGTTGCATTTAGTGAATACGAGGCGCATTTTTTAAGTAAGTACTGTTTTGGAGGGGAAAAAAAAAAAAAGACGTGCTAAGATAACTCAATAGTTTTATTTTTACATGAAAGCCTGTACCTCAATCTACACACTGACGCCATTACAGTCTGGTTCTTCCTTGTTTCCGTTGTGTACTGAGTGCTTAAGATGCCTATGATAATCGTGAGTCCCACTGATTGTGAAGTACGGGCTGTTATATGATTTCTTAGTGCTAAAGGCCTAAAAGCGATTAATATTCATCGTGAGATCTGTGCAGTTTAAAGAGAAAACATTATGAGTGATGGAATGGTAAGAACGTGGGTGAGAGCATTTAAAGATGGCCACACAAATGTGCATGATGAACAACGGAGTGGGCGTCCTTCGGTCGTTAATGAAAGTTTGGTGCAGGAAGTGGCAATAAGGTGAGAGAAAACGCTTTACGATTTCCTCCTTGTGGGATGACTTTCCTAATGTTTCTCGTTGTGTTTTGAACGGCATTGTGACCGAGTACTTGAATTACTGAAAATTGTGCGCATGTTGTGTACCGAAAATGTTGACGGATGTGCACAAAACCAAACATTTAGACAGTTCATTGACTTTCCTTGAGCGGTACAACAACAATGGTGATGATTTCTTAAGCCAGATTGTTATGGGCGATGAAATATGGGTGGCCTACATCACACCACAATCAAAGCAACAGTCGATGGAAGTTGAGCAAGGGCATCGTTTTGCTGCAAGACGATGCCCGTCCGCATGTGGCAAATCAGACCAAAGATCTCATCACATCTTTTCGATGGGAAACTCGAAATCATCCCCCATACAGACCCGATCTTGCACCGAGTGACTACCATCTGTTCCTGCACTTGAAAAACATCTGGGCAGTCAGTGTCTTCAAGAGGATGACGAAGTCAAAACAGTGGTGATGCAGTGGTTAACAAGTCAGGCGGCAGACTTCTATGAGGAGGGTATTCAAAAACTGGTACAATGTTATGACAAGTGCCTCAATATTGATGGAAATTATGTAGAAAAGTAGATTAAGGTAGAGGATTTCATGTAAAAATAAAATTATTGAGATATCTTAGGACATCTTTTTTTAATTTCAAAACGGTACTTACTTAAAAAAACATGCCTCGTACTTTTAGCCATTTCATTGGACCCTGGCCAGTGTCTCTGAAAACACTGCTGGATGCATGATATAAATCTGACTCACTGATGTACTTATATCTGTATCAGGAAAGTAATGTGTGTATTTGGGTTCCTGTGAATGAAAGTGATGGCTTTTGTGTAGCCTTGCTGGGTGCGTGGCGATGTCGATGTCTGTGATATTCAGTATCAGTTCACACTGACAATACATTTACTGAACACATTGAAAGTATAACAGGAGATGACTGCCTGCATCAACACAGAGAGCTCCAATTTATACATCCATGGTATGAAGTAGCAAATTATAATCCCCCATCAATTCACAGAATCTAAATGAATGATGACTGAAAATGTACAGGACAAGAAATTCTTAAATCAATAAAAAGACACATAAGAGACCTGGTGAAAATGAAATCAATGGCAAAATATTCCTTTAAATGTACAGTCTTTTTCCACATGAAGCGATAGCAATGTACATCATTTGCTTCAGAAATTATTGTTGTCTGGATAAAATGAATAAAGTCAAAATAATACCAATAGTAGAACCTGCAAGGAGAAGAGTACAGAAGCTATTAGTATTGCCCAGTCGGGTTTCCTTATTCAGAGGCCAAAGTGCTGAAAAGCTGCTAATGAACAGTATCATGCCCTTTGCTTCCTCAAAGGGCTTATTAAACAACAACCAATATGGGTTTACTATGCAGAAAAGCACTTCAGATGCTTAAGAAATTTGTTGAAGACAGTTTGGTGTATGGCCAATACATGTTACACACCTTGGATGAGCAAGTAGCCTTAGATGGCATTTGGTGTTCTAGTATTCTCATTACTCAACAATAACTTCAGTGTACTGAAAACTTGTATATTTAATTAGGAATGGCATTTTTCTGACAACAATGTCAAGACTGAGAGGCAAATAACCAAAGGATGCCATAAGGTTTTTATTGTTTCCCAGATTTCTGGAACATACAACACAACTCATTGCTCAACTTAAATTACACAATACAATACTTACATTTTCTATTTCACAATACTGGTGAAAGAAAGCAAGACCTATGCAGCTAAGAGTGTTTTTAATATCAAAATACAAAAAATTTAAGAATGGGCTCAAAATGAAAAGAAGTTTCAATTAGGAGAAATCGCAAAAAAAAAGGGGACAGAACAAGAATCAATCTTCTTGAACAATAAACAGCTGCAGGAAGTTGACCAATTAAAATAACTTTGAATAATTATTGATGAAATGTTCAGATTCAGTGACTATATACAGCACATCACTGGCAAATCTACAGAATTACACACACACACACACACACACACACACACACACACACACACACCATTGAAATCAGCTAGACCTAACAAGAGACTCTGTTCTAAGTACCATCTATAGAGTAACAATACTACCTTTGTTATCATATGCATCTCCAGTGTGGGTTAAAGCTCTGAAAAGGCAGTAGAACTACAATAAGTGCAAATGAGTACAAATATTAACTAACCTCAAAACTGCCCAAGAATATGGACAGCAGCTAACACAGCACTGTGTATTCTGTCAAGCATAGCACCAGTATTATTAAAATTGGAGATACTAAAAAAACATTAAAACACTGTTGTTGTTCCTCATCTGACTGATACTGTGCTTCTTGATGAAAGAAATAATGAGATGCAGTACTTGGTACAATTTTTCACTGACATGGATAAAACTGGAGGAGGAGCAGGATCATGCCCAGCAATTTTCATCAACAAAAAGCCAACATACCTGGGGAAATATACAATGGGAAATGAATGCACCAAGTAAAGCACTTTGCCATTTTAAAATACTCTTCAAAAATTAAAGACATGAGATGGCTTATAAAGAAGACAGTAATACAGATAGTAAAACAACATTACATTCTTTGAGGAATTCCAACTACAACAGCCAAATTGAAGAAACAAGAAAGATAAAAATGAACTTACAGACCAGATGTCAAAAGAGGCATTGTGACCAAAAGAGGAAGTTACTTGCGCCAAATGTCCTGAAACTAGTGTGAAACAACCATTGTGCAAGGCTACTCTAGAAGACTGGAAAAAAGAATGGCAACAGACAACAAAAGAAATCGACAGTGGTGCACCAAAGACTGGCGGGGTTATCAGTCTCTCCTAACTTCACAGAGATTTTAAAGGGCTTCAGGAAACTGAATGCTTACTATCCTCAATTCAAAATAAGCAACGATGCCCTGTGTCCAAGCATTTGAGGTAACTACACCAAGGGCCGCATGTTACTGGACAGACAAAGAAACATACTACTGAAAACTGTAATAATGAACAGCAGAAACTGGTCAACTAGCAAGAATGAACTAATACAATTCTTAAAAGGGACTTGTATAAATTCTGCACTTCAGTCAAATTTCCAAATGTATGAATTTCAGTCACCAACTGCAAAACAAAATCTGTGTTAATTTTAAAGCAGTAACAACTGTAAGAGAAATTATGTAATACAGGGTGTCTCATGTACCAATTAATCATCTCTAGTCGAATTGCCCGTGAAGTGGCAACACTGTCCTGAGAGTTGGCTACCCTGCATTTTATTGGAAAGTTGAGTGCACCAGTGTGCTCTTGTGTCAGCTGTTGTGAGCTCATGATAGCGAGTTGTTACAGAAACACAGCAGTTTGTATAAGAACAAAGAATTGATATTGTGCAGTGTCGCATAAGAACAGGCTGAATCAAGGAATGTACAGAAATGTTTCATGCGAAGTATCCTGGTAGGAAACTCCCCATGACCAGCATTATTCAAGATCTGTTCAGGATGTGAAGAGGACCAGATGACTAACAGTGAGAACCCCTGAAACTATAGACAGAATTCACATGGACAATATAAGAAGTTCCTGCAAGTCAGTAAGGAGGTTGCATGATGACATTTCTCACACAATTGGCAATCTTAAATGGAGCATTACTAGAGAAATTAATAACATTACACCTGCTAAATTACAGTGTGTTGCTGGTAATGGCATCACACAAACAGTACACCTCAAACCCAAGCTTCAAGTAACAATGAACTATCTAAAAAAAACACAGATAATGGTAATCTTAAAAAAAAACATGTAGTCACTTGTTTATAAGAGATGCTGGAAGTGGATGCCCATGGTCAGCACTTCCAGCATCTCATAAATTGATAACTAAATGTTTTTTTAACCTCTATCTGTGTTTTTAAGATAGTTCATTGTTACCTGAAGCTCGGATGTGAGGTGTACTCATTTTATGTGGGATACCCTGTATTTAAAATATCTTTGTCATAATTAGTAAGCCAATTCATGTAATATTACTTACTCTATTTACTGGAGCTTGTGAATGATGATGATGATAAACAACAACAACAACAACAACAACTTTCAGAAATCACCATTACTGAACAATCAAACAGTACATAGTGGTACTACCAGTTCATACTGTTCAGCAGGCACAATATCTCAGCAACCAGACATAACGCTATTGTCAAGGGCACACTTCACCAGGGAGACGTGTCTGATCCCCAAAACAATGTGCCCACTGGAATAATGATCCAGCGGTATAACCACGAACTATTCAATCAACTAGCACACCAATGTTGAATGATAAATTGCTGTGACTACAACCACTACACCACAGTGCACAAAGTAAAATGAAATTATATGAAGTTCACTATGTGAATTAGGCCTACTGCAACTTAGACCAAAACAAACACACACACACACACACACACACACACACACACACACACACACACACAGAACTTCTGATGAAATGCATTTAAAAAATAATAACTATAATTAACAGATATTTCACTGTGTTTTCTTGGTTGCATTTGTCCAATATTTGCTGGATCTTTAACTACTGCATGTGAGCTTGTTTCAATGTTCAATTAAGTGACATTCTTATCTGATTCTACATTTTATTATTTTGGTTTGTATTTCTCATATTCAATTTTGTTCTTAAAGTTACATAATGCTGTGCTCATAAAGAAATGAGCACAAACAGAGCAGTCAGCTGCCCTTTCCCATTTGTGAATGGACATATGTGCCACAAACTGTAATAGGGTTAAAAATACAAGAAAGCAAGATAGATAAAAAATAACAGAGTATCAGGTAACATTTTCATATTTCGTACCCAGCTTCCTCCTTCAGTTGATGTTTCAAGATCATGTTCATAATCAAATCAAGCAGTAACGTTCACTGCAGATTACAATGAAAGCATCAATGCCATACTAAAAACACTATATGTTTTAGCAGGTGTTTTTACTGTGGTGCTGTGTTAATTTACATGGTCAATTTTAAATGTAAATGTTGGTTTTTGAATTCCCTTTCACAATATTAATTCATTTTTGGAAAATATGGTAGTTAAACCCGAAGAACAATGAGCCTCATCCACCACCATTGGTATTCTGACAGATTTGATGCAACTTGCCACAATTATACATTTTGTACCCACTTCTTCATCTCACAGTAGCACTTAAACCTAACTTAATCAATTGTTTGACAATATTATGAAAAGGATAGATTGCTACTCAACATAAAGATAACACATTTGAGTTGTCTGCAGGCACAATGCAAAAGACTATTACATATAAGCTTTCAGCCAATATATATATATATATATATTGTGTGGACACACACACACACACACACACACACACACACACACACACACGTGTGTGTGTGTGTGCAATGTCTATCCTTACAGTTTTTGCCCTCAGAACATAAACAGTCTTGACCACAAGAAACCATTATTTTTGTGGTTGCTGATCATTAGCAGAGCTCATACTGAAATATGAACACAGAATGGATTAAGAGGGATGTGTACAAATAATAGTAACATACAAAATACATCTTATATAACAGATTACAAAAGCAGAAATTATACCCATGTTGGTAGACAGTGAGCAGAGCAGGCATTAAGAACTGCATGAAGTCAGCAGCTAAGGAGAGCAATGCAGCTTTTGCTTAAATACACAAAATTCTGCCCACCACACACACCACATTACAAGAGCGATAGGCAATCAGGCATACAGGACAATTGCTACAATAAGGTATCTACTGAATGATTACACAAAAGCTAATAACAAATAAATAAATAGCTGCCTTATATTATGTAAAGTAATTGCTATGAACAGCATTTCGTCAACCTGTGATAAATATGTATATAAAAACAGATAGAACCAATGGTCAGTTGTGAGAACATCAATCACCGTTTGTGAGGATTTATTGGAAACTTATACATTGTGTGGCAGAAATAAAAGAGGAATAAATGCAATCAGAAGTAAATTAGCATTATTTAGCTAGCCTAAGGCAAAAATAATCATACTGCATGAAGAGAGGCACTGCACACAAACTGGTTCTATTAAGACAGTCATGAACAAAAAATAAGAATGTCGGCATCCAAGAGCTTAAAATAAAGTGCGCAAGTTGTTGTTGTTTTTTTTTTTTTTTTTTTAAAAACATGAAACCATACCATAAAATATAAAAGAGAGAATAAAAAGAGGAATGGAACACTGGGAATATTCTATAGTAAGTCTTCAAAAGATCTCAGAAATATATTCCTCTGAACTCATTTTTGCAGTGAGCATAAATTTTCTCTCTCTTCTAAGGTGTTAAGTAACAATCCTTTAGGTGGATTGTAAAGAACTTAATAAGTTACTCCTCAATACATCCTTCTGAGCGATTGTGATGTGTTGGTGATGACCAAATACTGATTTATTACGAGATTTATAAGGTGTGTTCCTTAAAACAAGTAGTGAATTGTCTACCTCACTACAAAAATAAAATCTTATCCATACTCCATGAGCAATTAGACTTCAGACACAAATATTTCTATCATCTTTTAGAAGACTTACCATAGAATGTTCCTGCTGTTCCATTTCTCCTTTATTCTTTTTTATTTTTTGTGGTGTGGTTTAATGTTTGTTACAAACTTTTGTGCACTTTATTTTAAACTTTTAACTGCTTATCTTCTTATTTTTTTATTTGTGACTGTCTGCATAGGCTCAGTTTGTTTGCAGCGCCTCCTTTGATGCATTATGATGATTTTAATCTATGCTAACTAAAGAATGCTATTTTACTTCTGTTAGCATTTACTCCTCTTATTTCTCTAAATACACTCCTGGAAATGGAAAAAAGAACACATTGACACCGGTGTGTCAGACCCACCATACTTGCTCCGGACACTGCGAGAGGGCTGTACAAGCAATGATCACACGCACGGCACAGCGGACACACCAGGACCCGCGGTGTTGGCCGTCGAATGGCGCTAGCTGCGCAGCATTTGTGCACCGCCGCCGTCAGTGTCAGCCAGTTTGCCGTGGCATACGGAGCTCCATCGCAGTCTTTAACACTGGTAGCATGCCGCGACAGCGTGGACGTGAACCGTATGTGCAGTTGACGGACTTTGAGCGAGGGCGTATAGTGGGCATGCGGGAGGCCGGGTGGACGTGCCGCCGAATTGCTCAACACGTGGGGCGTGAGGTCTCCACAGTACATCGATGTTGTCGCCAGCGGTCGGCGGAAGGTGCACGTGCCCATCGACCTGGGACCGGACCGCAGCGACGCACGGATGCACGCCAAGACCGTAGGATCCTACGCAGTGCCGTAGGGGACCGCACCGCCACTTCCCAGCAAATTAGGGACACTGTTGCTCCTGGGGTATCGGCGAGGACCATTCGCAACCGTCTCCATGAAGCTGGGCTACGGTCCCGCACACCGTTAGGCCGTCTTCCGCTCACGCCCCAACATCGTGCAGCCCGCCTCCAGTGGTGTTGCGACAGGCGTGAATGGAGGGACGAATGGAGACGTGTCGTCTTCAGCGATGAGAGTCGCTTCTGCCTTGGTGCCAATGATGGTCGTATGCGTGTTTGGCGCCGTGCAGGTGAGCGCCACAATCAGGACTGCATACGACCGAGGCACACAGGGCCAACACCCGGCATCATGGTGTGGGGAGCGATCTCCTACACTGGCCGTACACCACTGGTGATCGTCGAGGGGACACTGAATAGTGCACGGTACATCCAAACCATCATCGAACCCATCGTTCTACCATTCCTAGACCGGCAAGGGAACTTGCTGTTCCAACAGGACAATGCACGTCCGCATGTATCCCGTGCCACCCAACGTGCTCTAGAAGGTGTAAGTCAACTACCCTGGCCAGCAAGATCTCCGGATCTGTCCCCCATTGAGCATGTTTGGGACTGGATGAAGCGTCGTCTCACGTGGTCTGCACGTCCAGCACGAACGCTGGTCCAACTGAGGCGCCAGGTGGAAATGGCATGGCAAGCCGTTCCACAGGACTACATCCTGCATCTCTACGATCGTCTCCATCGGAGAATAGCAGCCTGCATTGCTGCGAAAGGTGGATATACACTGTACTAGTGCCGACATTGTGCATGCTCTGTTGCCTGTGTCTATGTGCCTGTGGTTCTGTCAGTGTGATCATGTGATGTATCTGACCCCAGGAATGTGTCAATAAAGTTTCCCCTTCCTGGGACAATGAATTCACGGTGTTCTTATTTCAATTTCCAGGAGTGTAGTAATTGTAATATGACGCTCACTGCAATTTTACAGACTTTTTGTGATTACAGACAACCACAGTCTTAACTTTTGAATACTTATGCATTGTTTTACACTTATTATTGCTTAGATGGATCCTTGGTGTATTATACCTAGACATCAGATATTGTGTACATCTATTTCATGGAATAACTGTAAACAACTATGTCCACAGTTCTTTTAAACTTCAGTTTTCTTATGTTTGCTGTTTTACGTCTTTGACTACCTCGATGGATCAATGAGATTTTGTGCCGTAGTTCTTTTGAGTGACGATAACTAGTTTGGACAAGAAGAGAATAGAAGCTTTCGAAATGTGGTGCTACAGAAGAATGCTGAGGATAAGGTGGGTAGATCACGTAACTAATGAGGAGGTATTCAAGAGAATTGGGGAGAAGAGAAGTTTGTGGCACAACTTGACTAGAAGAAGGGATCGGTTGGTAGGACATGTTTTGAGGCATCAAGGGATCACAAATTTAGCATTGGAGGGCAGCGTGGAGGGTAAAAATCGTAGAGGGAGACCAAGAGATCAATACACTAAGCAGATTCAGAAGGATGTAGGTTGCAGTAGGTACTGGGAGATGAAGAAGCTTGCACAGGATAGAGCAGCATGGAGAGCTGCATCAAACCAGTCTCAGGACTGAAGACCACAACAACAACAACAACAACAACAACAACAACAACAGGTATCATGAACCCTACTTTACTTTTTATCTTTTTGGTTACTTGGTCAATGTCATCTAGGGGATCTGACACATAACACGATAGTCATCTTACTTGCACGCCAGTATTTTGTAACAAATTTCAAATCTTCAACTGTGAAACGTGCACACTGACACCCCCACGCTACATCAATGGTAAACAACAACATCGATCAAGCAATATTTCCACTGCCACTACAATCTAGGAGCAATACTCAACACCTGGCATCCATTTATTTCTACATATCTATTTGTACGCCAGTACATATTTGATATTGAGTCACAGTTGCAATTCTGAAACCCTCTTCTACTGGATGGCACATACTAATACGACCAAGCTGTCTCCTTGGGAATTATTAGCGCCGCTTAACCACCATCTTTGCTGCCATACAACCTACGATTTTATGATAAATCCCCACAGATGGCTATCGGTGTTCTCACAACAGGTTATGATTGGTTATCACTGTTCTTATACATATTTTTTATCACAGATTGACAAAATGCTGTTTATAGCAGTTATTTTATGCAAGGCACCTATTTCTTCATTTGTTATTAGTTTTCATTTACATCCAGCATACCTGACTGGCTCTCACTGATTTAATTCAGTGTGCAGTTGGCTCAGCACCACATATTTAAGAAACAGCTGCACTGCCCTCCTTAGCAGTTGACGTTCATGGAGTTTGTAATGCCTGCTCCATTCACCGCCAATGCCTACCAACACGGGTATAATTTTTTCTTTTATTATTTGTTATACAAGATGTATTGCATAGGTTACTACAATTTGTTGCACACATCCCTCTTAATCCATTCTATGTTCATATTTGTATGAGGTCTGAAGATGGTCAGTAATTGACCAAAACTGGTAATCACAAAAATAAAATTTTCTTGTGGCCGAGACTTTTTATGTTCATTTTAAAGTACTAACAAGGGAACCTCCCCTTCGCACCCCCCCTCAGAGAGTGGATAGGCCTTGAAAAACTGAACACAGATCAATCAAGAAAACAGGAAGAAGTTGAGTGGAACTATGAAAAAAATAAGCAAAATATACAAACTGAGTAGTCCATACGCAAGACAGGGAACATTAAGGATAGTATGAGCACTGGAGCGCCGTGGTCCCGTGGTTAGCGTGAGGAGCTGTGGAACGAGAGGTCCTTGGTTCAAATCTTCCCTAAAGTCAAAAGTTTAATTTTTTATTTTCAGACAATTATCAACTTCACTCTCCAATATTCCAGGACATGTTCAGACTTGCTTGGACATATGCAGGATTTGACGGTCTACACATGGAAAAATTTGAAAACGTTAAAATCATACGTTTTGACAGAGCACAGGGAAAACTGTGAAACTGTTGCATTCGTTTGTTGCAGTTTATGCGACAAACTCTTATGTTTTCATCACTTTTTTGGGAATGATTATGACATCCACAAGAAAACCTAAATCGGGCAAGGTAGAAGAATCTTTTTACCCATTCACCAAGTGTACAAGTTAGGTGGGTTGACAACATATTCCTGTCATGTGACGCACAGGCCCTCACCAGTGTCATATAGAAAATATCAGACGTGTTTTCCTGTGAAGAAATCGGTTGACCTATGACCTTGCGATCAAATGTTTTCGGTTTCCATTGGAGAGGCACGTCCTTTCGTCTACTAATCGCACGGTTTTGCGGTGCGGTCACAAAACACAGACACTAAACTTATTACAGTGAACAGAGATGTCAATGAATGAACAGACAGATCATAACTTTGCGAAAATAAAGAAAGTAAACTTTTCCCTCGAAGGAAGACCTGAACCAAGGACCTCTCATTCAGCAGCTGCTCACGCTAACCACAGGACCACAGCGCTCCTGAGCTCACACTATCCTTGGTGTTGCCTATCTTGCACATGGACTACTCAGTTTGTATATTTTGCGTATTTTTTTCATAGTTCCACACAACTTCTTCCTGTTTTCTCGATTGATCTGTGTTCAGTTTTTCAAGGCCTATCCACTGTGCCAACTTATAACTAAATCTGAGATGGGTGCGATGGGGAGTTCCCTTTTAAGAAAAACTGCTGTTCTCCACAAGAAATGTTCTCAAAAATTACTTATTACCTGATGTCTTAAGACAGTCAGAAGTAGAAAACATTTTTAATAATCATTTTTCAAGTGTTGTAGAGAAAATAGGATCCAACTGTTCATTAGAAAATGCAAGCCAGTGTATGGAAGAGGCAATACCTATGCAATTTGATAAAACTGAAATTCAACCGACATCTTCAACAGAAATTAGAAAAATAATAAATTCACTCAAACGTAAAAGCTCACACAGAATTGATGGCATTTCCAACAGAGTACTAAAAGCTTGTTCCCAACAAATAAGTAGGATTCTCAGCCACATATGTAGTAGCTCATTGAAACAGGGTATTTTTCCAGATAGACTGAAGTACAGTATTGTTAAACCGTTGCATAAAAAAGGGGGTAGGTCCGATGCTAAATACACTACCCAATCTCACTTCTGATAGCTTTACCCAAAATTCGTGAAAAAGTAATGCATTCAAGAGTAGTATCACATATTTGTAAAAATGAAGTACTAAGAAAATGTCAATTTGGTTTTCAGAAAGGCTTTTCAACAGAAAATGCTATATATGCTTTCACTGATCAAATATTAAAAGCAATGAATAACCGAACATCACCCATTGGTATAGTTTGTGATCTCTCAAAGGCTATAGATTGTGTGAATCATGAAATTCTTCTAGATAAGTATTGTGGTGACTGGGACAGTGCACAAACGGTTTAATTCATATTTAACTGGAAGAATGCAGAAGGTTGAAATTAACAGTACAGGTAGTCTGCAAAAATCAGCACATTCCTCCAACTAGGAAGGTATCAAGAATGGTGTCCCACAGGGTTCAATCTTGGATCCCTTATTGTTCTTAATGTATATTAATAACTTGCCACTATATTCATGAAGATGCAAAGCTAGTTCTTTTTGCTGATGATACAAGTATAGTAATCACACCCCAACAAACAAGAATCAGCAGAGGAAGTTTTAAATAATGCCTTTCAGAAAATTATTAAGTGGTTCTCTGCAAGTCGACTTTCACTAAATTTTGAGAAAACACAGTTTATACAATTCTGTACAGTAAATGGCATAACATTATAGATAAATATAGACAATGAACACAAGTCTGTCGCTAAGGCAGAATATTCAAAATTTCTGGGTGTGTGCATTGATGAGAAATTTAATTGGAAGAAATACATCCATGATCTGCTGAAATGATTAGGTTCAGCTACTTATGCTATTAGGGTTATTGCAAATTTTGGTAATAAACATGTCAGTAAATTAGCCTACTATGCCTATTTTCATTCACTGCTTTCATATGGCATCATATTTTGGGGCAATTCGTCATTAAGAGAGAAAGTATTCATTGCACAAAAGTGTGTATTCAGAATAACAGCTGGAGCCCACCCAAGATCACATTGCAGACATTTCTACATCTACATACATACTCCACAATCCACCATACAGTGTGTGGCGGAGGGTACCTCGTACCACAACTAGCATTTCTCTTCTCTCCCTGTTCCACTCCCAAACAGAACGAGGGAAAAATGACTGCCTATATGCCATTTATTTAAGGAACTTGGGATATTCACAGTACCTTCGCAATACATATATCCACTTATGAAATTTGTTATTAACAACCCATCCCCATTCAAAAATAACAGCGAAGTGCATAGCTACAACACTAAATGAAAGGATGATCTTCACTATTCTGGATTAAATATGACTTTGCCACAGAAAGGAGTGAATGATGCTGCCACAAAGATCTTTGGTCTTTTGCCAAATAGCATTAAAAGTCTGACAGATAGCCAAGCAACATTTAAAAGCAAATTAAAAGAATTTCTGAATGACAACTCCTTTACTCATTAGATGCATTTTCAGATATGAAGTAGTAGCTGTAAAAAATATTTTAATTAATTATTTTGTATAAAGAAAACTTATGTTAAAGTGACATGTTCCAGATCACTACGAAATGTCATATTCATGATCTATGGAACAAGTATTTATGTATGTTATGTCCTTCCGTTAGTGTGTGGATTCCGTAAGACTGGAGACATACCATCATCAGCCTTTCAGAAAAATGTCACACAATCCTGCATATACATATCTGTGATAATTATCACACAATCAGGTTAGCAGATCGCGAATTCTAATTGCTGTCAAGAATGATACACAAAAGAATGGAAAAGAACTGAGAATCTACTGGATGTTTATCAGTCTGGCTTTAGGAATGGGAAAGGCACCAGAGAGGCAGTTCTGACATTGCACTTCACAATGGAGGCAAGAGTGAAGGGAAGTCAAGGCACCTTTATACGATTTGTCAACCCAGAAAAATGTTCAGCACTCTAAAATGGTGCAAATTACTCAGAACTCTCAGAAAAACATGTCTAAGCAACTGGGAAAGATGTGCAATACAGAATGTTTTCAAGATCCAAAATGGAACAATAAAAAATTGAAGGTGCTTGGATTAAAATGGGCATAAGGCATGGAAGCAATCTTTTTCCTCAACTGTTCAACCTGTACAACAGAAAAGCAATGATGGAACTTAACAATAAAATAAGATAAAAAAGAAAAAAAGGAATGGTAAAGGAGTGGGATTAATAACCATGGTGAAAGGATATCAACTGTAAGATTTGCTCATGACACTGCTATACTCATAGAAATTAAGGAATAATTGTGGGGCCTGTTGAATGGGACTGAGAGTAAACCAAAGGAAGATGAACGTAATAATCAGCAGCAGAAACAAGACTACCAATAAATTGAGGACCACATCAGAGGCAAAGTGAACAATTCTGCTATCTTGGAATCAACATAATCCTTGATGGAAGCAGACTGGCACAGGCAAAGAGAGTATTCATTATGCACTCTTAACATTGATGCCTTTGCTTTTAGTTTCATCAATGTTATTTAAATTCTCTACATGCTACAACTGTTTTTGTGGTGAACATTTCCTTGTTTCCCCCCCCCCCCATTTCACATCAGCTCAAATGCACTTCCACTCTGATTTTATCCTTAAATTATGCAAGTTGCTCTATTGTTTCCTCTTTGTGAACATTCTGTATTTTCCTTCTTTTGTCAAGCAATTTGAGTATTTCTTCTTTACCTGAGGTTTCTCTCGGTTCTCTTCCTGGAACTAATATTTTTCTATACATGAAATGTATTTGCAGTTGCAAATATGGATGACCTTCAGCTGTATAATGGAATTACAACAATGAAAATTTGTGCCGGACCAGGAATCGAACACAGATTTCCCAACGCACACAGTCGCCTTAAAATTTGGCATCCAAGCATGACTCAAACACTTCCATACATTGTCAATCATTTGTCTGTAACTTGTACTCTTACATCCATTATGTATATTCCGATACAGGGGAGACATTTTACTTTAAAGTTGCTCGCCCAGTGTCGGCGGACATATACAATATTGCAATGCATGTGTTATTCCGAATGAAGATGCAGTGTTCCTTTGGACATGCGTGCACATAGAAAGGAACACTGCATCATAGTTTGGAATAATTACACAAGCACTGCAATACTGTATTGTTTATTTTTCTGTCCAACATCAGTGATTTCCGTCCAATATCAGTGATTGTCCTTTTATGGATGTCCATTCCTCTTCAACTGGACTGCCTACAGTGGTATTCATTATCAGAATACTTACAGCTTAAGAAAACTTCGAATGCACATAATCATGGCTCACTACTTCAGTATCCTATTCCTCAACACACTGATTTTTCCTGACAATTATCTTAAAACTTCAGTCTAATCCTCACAAATATTAAATTGTGATCCGAATCGACATCAACTCTCAATTACATCTAACAATCCAATACCTGCTTTCGCAATTTCAGCCTCACCATGATGTAATACAGCCGATACTTTCCATGTGTTTAAGCATGTTCCAAGGATACCACCTCCTCTTTTGATTCTTGCTAATTACTGTTCACAGCAACCCACTCTTTGCTAAACCTTCCTACACACAACAAATCCTACTTCCATTATTTCATTTTCTGGTGCTGTTGATATTATCCTATATTTGTCTGACCACAAATCCTAATCTTCTTTCCATTTCGCTTCAGTGACTCCTAGTATATCTAGATTAATCATTTGCATTTCCCTTTTCAGATTTTCTAGCTCCCCTACTACATTCAAACTTCTGCCATTCCTGACTCTTACACTGCTACCCTTTCACTGATTTTAATTACCTTTTTTCCACCATCACCTCCCTTTGGTTAGCCTCTCCCTGCAATCTATGTATGGGATCAGTCCCAAATCTTTTACAGAGAGAGGTAGAGGGGGAAGGAGATGGAAGAGATTGGGGGGGGGGGATGACACTCTTCCAATTACAGGCTACATTTCCTGTGGATATACGTTAGGCTTTACTGCAGTGATTTCCACTGCCTTCTGCATCCTCATGCCATTGATCACTGCCAATTCTTCTGCCTCTGGTAATACTTTCCCATCCCAAGAGTAAGAGAGTGCCCTGAATTTCTATCCGGCTCCCCACTCTCTTCGACAAAGCTATTGGCAGCAGGAGGGTGACTCATTATACCAAATGTCTTTGGGCTTGTTAGGCACTGTTTTTTAATAAAAAATCCAAAGAGTTTTAATTTCTAGTCAATGGTATCAACCTTAGACAATACCAAAAAGAAGAGTAAACATCAATTTAAAAAAGTGTTCTGAACACCACAATGCTCTAACAGGCATGGTCCTGTTGGAGGTTGTATGCTGTTGCCTTCCTATAAATTGACTTAACCAATCAGTTTTACGAGGACCTCCAGTTTAAGGTGGATTCTGAACCATGGTGCAACTCTGCCTTTTTTCATATCAACTAACAACGCACTGTGGCCAGTAGTGATATGCAAGGAAATAAAAACACTTTCCACCTGACAGTGGAATATCATTAAAATATTCATAGAGGGTACTTTTTGGATCACAAAGGTCCAAAGATGCTGTTTATCAATTTTAAGTTTTATTAGCTTAGATAAAATCTGCCAGCTACAGTTAATCTCACTGCACAAAATTTCCCTCCACACTGCATTTTTAATACTTCTCTCTGCATTTCCTTTCAGGTTTGAATATGGTAATTGGTTGTGTGTGTGTGTGTGTGTGTGTGTGTGTGTGTGTGTGTGTGTTGTGAAGCACTTTTTGTTGTTTGATAGTGGTGTTACACTGTTTATAAGTTCATATGTTTTTGATATGAAGTGGTCGTTATACCTTGAGTTGCCTAGCTTTCGTACCAGTCTGATGTTCCTATTAACACTGTCTCTTTCTGGTTCTCTCTGGTAATCATTCTTCTCTAGAAGCAATTGTTGTAAACTATGCAACATGAATCCACGTGCAGGTTGTTCTCAGAAATGCTATGGTTCAGTGTCTCATTCATTCCCTCACACATACATTATGTTACAAATCTTCATCAATATGGGGAATCTTCGGAAACTTGAAACAAGTCAAGGCACGCATTAATAAATAGAAGCAACTATTACACTGTTTCTAAAAGCTATTTTATGAATCACAATAATTCTAACCATTTACACTCAATTGGTGCTTAGAAAATCTAACTGAATACCCCAAATTATCAGTAGAAAACACACATCCCAGAGAAGAAACTTTTGCGTAAGTACTTCATTAACTATAGCAATATCAATGCATTTTCCATAATGTGCATTACAGGCTACAGGAGGAAGTGCTTTATGCCCACTCTAAAAAAAAAAAACAACATTAATTGTTGTCGACATTAATTTTTTAAAGGAGTACTGGTTTGTATGTAAGGTCCAGAACCTGAAAATATCTTTTAGCACACTTTTTGCAATATCAATGCTTTTTCAATAATGTATTACCAAGCTGGGGTGGTTTTATGTCCACCACAAAAAAATTAAAAATGCAAATTTCGTAAATCTAACAAAAACTTTTTTAAAAAGATACTGATGTGTAAGTGAGGCGCTGAACTTGAAAACCCAGAATATGATATTCACTGTGGAAAGTGACAGCTACTGCCAAGCCTTAAATTTTTGGGTTAAGTTTAACTGAAAAATTTAAAACACAGTATTTTCAAAACCAGTAGAAAAAGGTTACAAACAGCCATAATTCTTCCTAAAAATTATATTATTTAAGCAACCAGTTTTGATGCAACTGACATGCCATAAATGGTTGCTTAAATAATAATAAAAACAGGAAGAATTATGGCTGCTGATACCCCTTTTCTGAGTTACTGACCAGCTGCAGTCATGCACCCACATCTATATGATGGATCAAATATTTTCAAAAGGTGGGCATAAACTACTCTCTCCTCCCCCACACCGGTATTGCAAGGGTTAACTGGGGAAGGCCGCTCTGAAATTACAATCTACTATGGATTAAGTGGATCAAACCAGGCACCTCACAATGAACAATCCAAATGCAAGTGGCACGCAGTCGTTTGTACCAATAAAATAACCATCTTGATAGATGGCTTTGTGAGGGGGAAAAACAACCCCCCACATTCAAATATATGTTTCACATGCAACAAAACCTTATTAATGATGGCAGTGTCATCAAAAATCCTCTGCCTGAGATCAGTGATGCCTCATACAATTATCTGATACATAAACATCTTTAACAAAACCCTATAGAAATAAGTTGCAGTGACATCTGGTGAAGAAGATGATCAGGGAATTTGATCCACCTTTTCAATCCAACAGTCTGGAAATATTTCATTTAGAAACTCACAAACATTTGGTCCCAAATGTAGTGGTGCACCACTGAGCTGGAAAATGATGGTTGGTTGAAGGTCATGTTGTGGTGCCACATATTCCATCAAAAGGTCCATGTTTTAATCCCCCCCTTCCTTCCTAATTCCAGATATTGTCCACAATAAGCAAAGTCTTTCACGAGAAATTTCAGAGGAACCTAGCTTACAATAAACTTCCTAGTTTACTTAGTTTTTCCTGTAGAGTTGGCTCCAGTTGTTCTTGTCTAGGGGTCCGATTCTTGAAGCTGAAATTCTCACATTTTAGGTTCTCATGTTTGAAGTGATGTAAACAAGTTTGAATATGGTTGTTGCAGAATTTTTGTTGTTGCATTAATATATTTTGTCACATTTTAGTATATCATACAATCTTTTGAATTTTCACATTAACAAAGTCGAAATTACATTGTTGACCCAAAATACAAAAATACGTCCGATCACATCAGAGGCATGCTTACTACTACTTCACTCTGTGGTAATAACCATATTCCAAAGGGTTTACAATTCTTCTTGACAAATGAATTTCTATTAACTTCAATTATTATTTCGTAAATAAATACAGTAATAAACACAGTAAACAGTACTAGATTGGGTAATTAATAATAGAAATTTTAAGTATGCCACATAACTCGTAATTTCAAATGTTTCTAATCATAAATTTTAGCTTGAAATATAACATACTGTGTATAAAATTATATGAAAGTTTTCAAAAAAGCAGCTGAGATAATACTGACCTATCCAAAATTTGAAAAATACTACTTGTATCGACAACTACTGCTGGGGAAAAGTAATGCTAGAGGAAGATGCCCCGTTATAAGGCACACATTTGTACTTACTGATGTCTCACTGAGAAGAAAAGGACCAATAATGTTATTACATGTGATACAACTCCACACTTCCAGCTTTGGTCCATTTAATTGAAGTTCTTATGTCCCACAGGATTCCCTTATCCCACATTGTGAGAGTTCAGTTTCCTCGAAAAATGAAAAGTTGCTTCATCATTGAAACAAACTAGGGTGAGGAATGTTTCATCTGATATATTCAATCCAGAATGTGAGCTGCTTTGCTTAACATTTGAACCTATGCCTGTAACAATTGTATTTGTGGTGTACGGCGTTGTGCACTATTGAATGTGGTAATTGTAAATGCCTGTAAGCAGTACAGATAGACTTTCTGGGAGAAAGATCTAAGGCTTTTCTTACAGAATCAATGTTTTGCTAGGAAGTTCTTAGTCATCCACTCCTCGCTTTACTGAACACTGTCCCCATCTCCATAAATTTCTTGTGCTATGCAAGGAATGATGGACGTGGTGATGAATCTCTTCCCTACTTATTTCTGAAATTTCACTAAGTCTGCACATCCAATTTTGATTTAATAAACCATGATACTGCGATTTCTCTCAAGGAGAAGCCACTTTCTATTGGGTTAATCTCACAATATTCTGTGCATCAACAGGATACATATAGCACTCAAATGCAATGACATTTTAAATTTTGATAACCACCCAGACCACAACGCTAATCTTCCTAAGATATTTTGTCATTTGCCTTTGTAATAGATTTTTGACACTGTAAAGAGATGTTGTAGACACCATGGAGTGGATGAGGTTACATATCTGAAAGCAGGTGGAGAACCCCAAGGCTGTAAGATGATAGGCAGACCTTTCACGTCTCCAACATGTACCCCTACATCTCAATCATGGGAAACATGGATAAGACAGTCAAATCAATTACATGAAGTAAAGAAAGAAGTACAAAACACCCACATATTAAAATAATGAGAAATGCAAAGGCTTAAAAAGACTGCACAGGTCAGCAGTCACACTGGTTCATCAGTCTGCAACCCACTTGGTACGATAATGTGGCATGAGACACCCAACTGCCCTATCCAATAGCCAAGACGACCACACAGGAAATAACTCAAAAGTTTACAAATCATACTTAAGTGACTGAATAAATCCCAAGATCTTTCTCAACACTTGGCTGTTGCTAGCTAGTTTCATGGTTACCAAACAGCAGCATAATTAAGCCCCTAGTTCTCTGGAGTCAATAATACAGAATCATCCACAAGTAGAGTCTGATATTTTCAAAGTGTCCTTGGTAGTTTTCTCAGTTTAGTGTTCTGCAACTTAATTCCCCTGAATACCAATGAGACCTAAGTTCAGGACGAGTATGGTTTACTTTCTAAGAGATAAGAGAGATAGGCCTAGTCAGCACTAATGGGTACTGAGGGTAGCAGTGAGTTTAGCCTACAACTATTAAGAAAGACTCATCTAATATGGAACAGATGTGACAATGGCAAGGCATTCCATGCCAAGTTGTCTAATTTTGGAAAAAGTTCCCGCACGATCATCATGAAGTTTGCTGGATTTTAGTGTGCACATTCGTACATGTTCCCAATGAACACTGGTAAATGTTTTTCTTTCGTCAATACGATACTTCCACAGAAATAGTCATTTGTGTGACCCCATAATACAACTATCGAAAATGCACCCCGAGTTTTCGGGAAATTTGTGTCATGATATCTCGCCAATATTTTCTTCAAAGAAGAAAAACTACTACATCTTGTACAACTTTTCATGCTCTATTAAGTGAAATAATAAAGATCTCTTCACCAATCTTCATATGGATAATCTGAAGCGAAGTCAGCCAAAACAATAAATACTTGAGAGAACTGTGAAGTTTAGCTTTTTGTACCTCTGGACATAACTGCAGGATAGACCTGAAACTTTGCACATCGTAACTTATCAATATAAGGTTTTAGAATATAAAATTTCATTGTCCTACTGCTTTCCAGTAGTGTACAAACTTAGCGCAATGTTGAGGATTTTTGTAAAAATGCCAAAAATGGTTGTTATTAATACACTTTTGCAGAAAATTAATCTTCTAAAAACCCTTTTAAACCATTTTCATTGGAAAGACTATTTTCTTAACCACCTAAAAACTGGATTTGGCTTTGCAATGCGAGCATATAAGGCCCTAGAGACCAATGACCAAGACGGAGTGGCATTTAAAATATGCCCATATTCTGCTGGTCCTCAAATCTTACATCTTTTATTATGCTCTCTCTGGAGTACGTAATATCAAAAGATCTGATAATTAGGAAGTGAGAGTGATTCAGAACACATTATCCATTGGCTGCTTACACCATCAATTGCATAAAACCTCAATTTACCTAGGAGAATATTGTGTTTCAAGCAGCCAAATGCCGTAAGACACGTCACAGAAAATATCGACCAGTGCTATTTTGTTATTTAATGCTTGTAAAATTTGAATGAATGTGTAAATGGCATTCTCAGTTTAGAAACTTTCCCTAAATCCAGACTACAATTTACTAAAGATATTATTGTGGCTCTGATGAGACTGTTGTAGAACCAATTACATGACTGACCATTTATAGACCTTCAATTTAATGCAATGGTGATGTTATCCTTTTCTGTGGCCTGTTGTCCTGTGTCTCGTTTCACTACATTCCCTGTAGCTGTAGGTCTTGTCCGAATTACTGACAATGTGGATGTTCCTCAATGTTTTAAAAAAAATTTCTTAATAATTTAGAGAATTGCAACTACTGCAGGATCTTTACTTGTTCTTGCCTACAGAGATGTTTCCCTTTTCCTTTCATGGAATAGATTAAATTTTATATTAGCATTTGGTTCATTATAAATTTCACTCCAGGTAATCTCTTGTAAACTAGTCTTAAAAACATTTGCTTTGAAGCCATTAATTATTCTAACTGATTTCCACTGCAGAGTGTCTATACTGTAAGGCACTATCTTATTTATCCTAACTAACTGTGCATCATGATCGGAGACAGCATTTGTTAATGGGTATGCAGTTACTTTCTTGCTTTGAACTTCATCAAAGAAAATACCAATTAGGTCCAACCATCTTTATCAAAGATCATTTTTCCTACGAGAATCCTTCTTAAAACCTACAATGAAATGACCACAGGGTTAGGTAATATCGAAAGTCCTGACTGCTTGCTGCTGTCTGCCACCACAGTAAGGACTACATATTTCTCATAAATAGTTTAAAATTTCCCAGTGGGAATCTATAGACACAATTGAAACTAAACTATTCTTCAATATCAATTCACCAGCACACACTTCTATGTGCTGACCGCTATAAAATTTATTTGCCTCAGTGGTTTTGAACTTGTGTTCTGTCTTAATATAAGTCACAACTCCTCTTTTTGCCACATTAGCTGTATGTGAGTATGTTGCTGGAGTGTAATATTTTATATGAACTTCTCTAACCCGGTGATTATGTGGTACTCAGATAGGCACATGGTGCCTATCTTTCCAGAGCTCTCAAAATTTTGCAGACAAGAAGCTTTTCTGTGTAACTACACAGTCCACAAACTATTTGATGAAATAAGCTAATCTTACTTTCCTGCACATTTTTAAACATTTTGTGATGTTCCTTTGATACTGTAACTTCTTTCAAAACAGGATGCCTGAATATAAAACACATATCCCACTGACAGCAGCGATCACAGATATCTTGCTTTGTGTGACAGTGACACCCTATACATTCTCTGCAAGAAGCTCGGCCAACCTCTCTTTCTATCCCCTATTTAGGTGTACAGCATATCTCATATATCCTCATCTCCCAATTGTACCGACAGGTACTGCACTCATACGAGATTTCTGTTTAGCCAGCAGCAGCCTGCTTAAATCATTGTTTACATGGCTCACAGCAGGGCCAGTCACGGCTCTGCAGGACCTCCACAAAATTGACACTTCTGTTATGTCTCCGTTAGTCCTATTTCAACCACATCATCGCTAACGCAGTAATTTTTCTTTATCCAGGATGTTCCCTGCTCCACCTACTATGGTAAACTGATACTCTGTCAAAATCTTTAAACAAATTCCCTTTGCCTTGTGTCATTTGGCTTCACAATATTTGTGACCTAGTACGCTGTCGCTAGTTTTTCCTGTACCATCTGATCTACATTCCTGCCTTCGCTATTAGCACGCAGCAAGACTCTTTTCTTCATACTCTCTTCCAGTCAACGGAAGTGTCTGATTCCACCCGTCTGCTTTATCTCGTGACGTAATGATGATGTAGTGTGTGACGTAACTACAGTACAGTGTTTTTGAGTTGGTTGTGTTTGTAGATGTTGTGTTGTATTTGATGGTGCCCACTTGTGATTGATGTGGACATGTTGGGTTTAACGTGTGACATTGGGTTCATTTGAGTTTTAGTTATCATTGTGGTAACACGGTTTCGAGTTTAGGTAGCTAGTGCGGTAACATGGGTTGTGCAAGTGTTTGTTTTCAGTAAGTTACTGGTGTTTTTTTTTTTTTTTTTTTTTTTTTTTTTTTTTACGGAAAGTTGTAATTTAAATTTCTTTTTTGGATATTAATTGTTTCAGGATGGTGTGGTGTTTCTTTATTATTGTATATTTACCTTTTCCCCACCCTAAACCTCAGATTTTCTGCAGCTGTTCCATTAGCCTCATTTTCTTTTTGGAGTGAGATGTTATTGTGTCACTTTTATGTTAGGGGTTGTTGGCGTATGTGTGTAGTGAGGACACTGTCGCCATATTGTATACGCTGGAAGTAGCTGTTTCTGCCATACTGATGATGTCATGGGTCGAAGCAGATGGGTGGAATAAGACATTTCTGTAATGCCTTTGCTTTTGTATGCATTAATATCGTGACCTAGTGCTGCCTTGGCACAGAAATAGTACGTAAAACTGCCACATACTGAAGGAGGTACGGGCAGGCACTGTATATCATAGGGTAAATTGACACTCTCTGCACACTTAGGGTAGCTAGAAGGTGGGAGGGTTTCTGGCACATGCCAAATCTTGGGCAAAATACAGTATTAGTTTCTTTATTGTGGGACCTGCAGCATGTCTAGTATTAGTTGTTCAGCAATAATGGTGGTGTCAGACTGGCTTACATGTCTTATTGGACTACACCATCCAGGCAGATAAAGAGGACATCAGTCACCAACTGGAGGCCACAAAGGCCTATACGTTTGAAGAAGAGGCATGAGCCCTCTATGATAGTTCTGTACCCTTCCTTTCTTGCATAATTTAATGAAGTAACGGACCCAAGCTAACACGCCTTTGGGAGGTGTGTGTGTGTGTGTGTGTGTGTGTGTGTGTGTGTGTGTGTGTGTGTGGTTTTTTTTTTTTTTGGACAGGTGAATCTTATGTAACTGAAATGACCGCGTACTGTGTGTTTCGTGGTCCCACCAGAGGACCAGTTTCAATGAAATAGTCCCATGGAAAGAAGAACTGCTGATTCTGCCACACCTAATACTGAAATACTGTGTCCTGGAGGGCACTGTAAATTGTTGCATGAAGAGGAATGTCAAATACCGCAGAAGTGCAAGAGGTGTGTCAATCAGCATTCTTGAAAATCCAGTTGGAAAATGTCCAGTCATATATCGGTATAGTAAGGACAACACAACTGAAAAACTAATACTAACATGTAAGATTGTCACATACGTTCCAGTCCAGGACGACGACTGGAGAGAACTGACTGTTAGTAGCCTATGAAGTGCCTCATGAATGCTTTCAAGACAGAAATGTTAGGTTGGTGGGAAATCATGTCAGTAGCCTCAGTTGCTCATCTGCAGAAACCAGCACAGTTTTAGGAAACAGTGGTCATGCGAGACACAGCTGGCCCTCTTTGTGCATGATATACAACAGGCTCTAGATACTGGCTCCCAGGTTGATGCCATATTTCTCTATTTTCGAAAGACCTTCGACTCAGTTCCGCACTGTCGCTTGCTACAAAAAGTGCGTGCTTACGGTCTATCCAATGACATATGTGGTTGGATAGAAAGTTTTCTAACAGACATTCATGCTGACTGGGGTAGTTACAGAAACAAGAGCGACATCAGGTGTGCCCCAGAGCAGCGTAATAGGTCCTCTGCTTTTTACGATTTACATAAACGATCTGGTTGATTGTACTGACAGCGGCCTTAGACTGTTTGCCGATGATGCTGTAGTCTACAGGAAAGTAGTATCACACGAAAGTTGTGAACAAATCAACGTGGATCTGCAGAAAATAAATGCGTGGTGTAATGACTGGCAGTTATCTCTCAATATTAGTAAGTGTAACCTACTGTGTATAACAAGGCAAAAATCCCCATTATTGTACGAGTACAAAATAAATGTTCAGTCTTTGGAAGTGGTAACATCAGTCCAGTATCTGGGTGTGACTATTCGAAATGATCTCAAATGGAATGATCAGATTACACAAGTAATGGGTAAGACAAACTCTAGATTGCAGTTTATTGGTAGAATCCTGAAGCGATGCAGTCCTTCAACAAAGGAAATAACTTACAATACGTTAGTTCGTCCAGTCTTAGAGTATTGTTCCTCTGTATGGGACCCTTACCAGTTGGGTCTGATTCAAGAGATTGAGAAGGTCCAAAGAAGAGCGGCAAGATTCGTGACTGGTACATTTAGCCATCGCAAGAGTGTTACAAATCTCATAGAAAGTTTGAAGTGGGACACACTTGCAGAGAGACGACGTGCTAAACAGTAGGGGCTGCTCACTAAATTCCAAAATCCAATCTTCACCGAGGATGTAGAGCATATATTATTACCACCAACTTTCAAATCACGTAATGATCACCAGTCAAAGATAAGGGAAATAAGAGCTCGTACTGAGGTGTTCAGACAGTCGTTTTTCCCTCACGCGATCCGTGAGTGGAACAGCGGGGGTGGGGGCAATATGACTTTGGCGCGAATTGTGCCCTCCGCCACACACCGCTTGGTGGCTAGCAGAGATTATATGTAGATGTAGAACAATGTCAGCTACCCCTCATAAGTAAAACAGAAATTTCAAAGAGTGACTTCTGTGCCCACACATGTGGGCTCTACTTCCAGCACTGTAGTACGCAGCACTTGTTCTCAAAAAATTGGTCTCAAGAACCAAAATACAAACCCTGTCCAATGCTATTGCAGAACCAACTTGGATTTGTCAAAAAACACGTGAACACTTGCTCACCAAACGTCTACAGTATCTGAAAGTGGATGTCGTGTGCCAAAATCTGTTACAAGTGTGTCAAACAAAAATCAAAATTCATAAGGAAATACTGGTTGCAATTTCTTTTGCCCTCATGTGCAAAATATCTCTGGCAGTGATCACAGCAAGTGGCTCTACCTTCACCTATTGTATTTTCTTGCCCTGTGTTTTGCTTTTCTCCTTGTGCAGTTTGAACTGAAGTTGAGAAATATCGGAGTAGGAATCTGCTACCATCATTCTGCAACCCATGAACAGGTCTACTGGCACTTGGATGGTAGACAGGGCTTAGTGTTGAGAGGGAAGACAATGGGAGAAATGATCCTTGCAATTTATGCAAATTGGTGACTGCTTGTTTGGGGTATTTTCATGTAATGGCCACCTGCAGTCTCCACAAATTGGATCATTTGTGTATGCATGACATACAGCCAAAACATATGCACCTGAATCATCTCATGAGAGCGGTATTTAAGCGTTCACTTCACATTCATATAGCATTATTTTTCACTTTTTCTTGCAACAAGTCACCTTTAAAGGTCAAAATAAATGATCCGGATAACTTTTGGTAGATATGGGATACAGCTGACAAAATGGACAACTTGTCTTTCTACATCTGCATGTAAATCAACATAAGTCTGAAGTATGTAACTGCAGGAAATAAAGTTCTTGAACAATATTAAGGCCCCAATGAGGTATGGTGATTAAAAGAGGAATGTCATCCAGTTTAATGCAGGAGCATAGCAGCTATGACTGAGTGGAGTATAATGCTTTGGTCAATATAGATCTACTTCGTGTTTTATCTATCAAAGCAACTACTCTAAATTCGCCTTCATCTATTCTACAAAGAATAAAGATTTAGTAACCATGAAAGGTGCACTGCCTGTCCTGGTACACATGCAAGAACTATGCTGATTATCCGACTTCCTTGTCTGGTGAACCACTTTTTCTCCTGGAGCATAAGGAGGGGATGGGGACATCCAATATGTCATTCATTCAGTTCTTTCAGATCAGACTGCCATTATCACCAGTGTCAAACAATATGAGTTTCTTCATTGGCACTCATTGGATTGGACTAACGATTCTAAGGGACCAAACTATTAAATCATCAATTTCTCCATCCTGGGAGCATCAAATCAATAAATCTAAAAAGAGTGAGATAGAGAGCCAAGGCACCATTATTACGTTTGTCTGGAATGAAAAAGGTAGAAGGGAAGGATGAAACCAGCTTTCAAGTGATGGTAAGTACCATTACGAGGGAGAAGTAAGTGGTTGAAAACTGCAGAAGGCCCTCCAGAGACAGTCAAGTGGAGGAAGGCATAGAGGCCTAAATCATTCATTAAAGTGGCAGGCCGTTGATCATTATAAAAGCCTATTGAGATGGTGAGCTTAATAAAATGATTGGAGTAAATGAGGTAACATTTTGAGATTATAATAATGAGGGATGTAAAAAAAAAATTAAAAAAAAAAAAATACCAAGAAAGTGGATCAGCCCAACCCACCAGCCAGAGACCCCGACCATGGGAGGGTAACATCACACCATCTCGCCTACAAATAACAACATTCTGATTCCACATCTGACTAAAAAGTGCAACAAAATATAACGTTCATATTTTAAGGGTAAACTATTCAGTATCAGGCGATGTGATAAAGACCTGGGACTGTATTGTGGCACTGTACTAACGGACTGAGGCGTTATGAAGTTGGTGTACTGTCTGTCCATAGTTCGGCTGTGGTTACAAAATATTCTGATTCCATATGTAAATAAATGATTATGTACACTTTTGTTCGGAATGTTAACATTCAATCACCATGGTCACTAAAAATGAATGACAATTATTAGTGAGCACAAGAGAGTCACTGAACTGCTCATCCAATTCCAGTAGGCAGCCTCCTACACTGTTGCTGAATGGAATTTGAAAAGAGGGAAGTGACAGTAATACATGAAATACCATCTGCCACACATCACATCATAAGGTGGCTCATGGAGGAAAGCTGTAAATGTATTACCATACAGAATATTATGAAAGTTTTGTTGTTTGGTGTTCCAGTGGCGGAAGTTCAAACCTTTCAACGCGTACGAATTGCACCAATCAGTTCAAGCTGATCCCAATTTTGAACTCTGAGAAGAAACAGTGTTACAACTATGTCCTTCAAAATTCATTTCAAACAATACAATTAAAAGAAATTAAATGAATACCTTTTCAGATACCGTGTACAAAATGGTAATAAGTTGCTGATACATAGCATACCCCAACAGCTTAGAATGATTCTTTGCTCAAATGTTTGTCACAATTTGAAATACTTCATGTTGTATAGTCTTCTGTGGGTAGGTGGACTAGGTTACACAGTCACTATGTCTAAGGACACACTTCTAGGTATAAAAGTATCATTTATACATAGGTAAAAAATCTGAGCACAGCACACACCAACAAGAGGCACAATTATATCACCTTTTAATGTAAGTTATCCCCTTCCTTATTATTCTTTATGCACTTTCTGTGACAAGTGCAGGGTAACTAATGATGCACACACTGTTTTATCAACTATAAACAAGTCATTTTGCATGCAGATTAATGATATAAAAATTTTCTACCTGAAACAAAATAAGCTATCCCATCATATTGAAAAACAAACAAGTAAATTACACAAAATGGTGTTCCAAACTGAAATGGACATAGTGTTCCAACTCGCACGGAACCTAACTTGACCACTATGGAGCTCATTGCAGTTCTCAACTGTCAACCACAATTGAATGAAGCGAAGTATAAATTGACCCACACATACATTTTTACGACTGCTGAATTGACATGTAGGATAAATAGAAAAATAATATTGACGTGGATGTGTAAATTACTTTTACAACAAATTTAGAAAAACTATCTTAAACTGACAAAAGCAAAGACAACAAAAGCCATTCAGACTGAGATAACCTTCCAAACAGATATGGAAAAAAAAAAAAAACATATGCAGGTGCACGTTTTGTTTTCACGGCATAAAAAGGTGATTACTTAAGCTTAAATGACTTCCAAAATCCGTCAACAGCTATAAAATGATAAGTGTGCGGCAATCATCTTCATCTTTACGGTTTCCACGCGGATGCAGTTACCGCAAATTTACATCACAGCATGAACAGCAATACCAAACAGATGACTGAAGCTATAAGACAAAGCCGGATTCTGGCTCGTACACGGGACACTCTTTCTGTTACAACATATAAAGCTTTCGCAATTTGTTCACAATTAGATCTGCCAAGTTGTACCGTTTTCTTCGTCCTGAACGATCCCGCAGAAAGTAATACGTTTGAATTATGCAGCTTACGCTATCAATTCAGCCTTCACTACAATATGTACCACGGGAATTTATGGTCAGTAAATAAGTCATCGTTTGTCTCCTTGCATTTCCATCGTCAGAAATCACAAGATACATAGCCTGCTAAAGTGTATTTATAGTGTACAGCTACACACAGCGACAACTGCAGAGTTACTTTATATTAAACATGACTACTAGGTATAAAGACAATGAACAAAACACGCAATTACACGAATGCTGTAGTTACTATTTACAATAAACATTCCACAAAATATACGAATTTCCTTACATGATTACCTTTGCAGATTATCCGGATGCCTGTTGACAATATAACAAGCGAAACACGCTGAGGTCCAGATATTTAACACCTCTACATCAGATTTTGTCTTCATAAGCCAGTAGTAGAAACTCACAGCACAACATTGTTCACACGCATTCAAACACCACCACAAGGAAAATGATTGGTGCTTCCAAACCCTCCTCCGACTTTCAAATCAAACCAAAGATGCATGTTGTCTTTACTTATGTCTCGGGACAGCAAATCTTGGTGCCGATCGGTTGCGCTCGGCTGACTTCGGGTCGGTTCGTAGCGCTTCATGGTGGGAGACTTTCGGGTCAGTTCGTAGCGCTTCATGGTGGGAGACTTTCTTGGTGGGGCATCACGTGACCATGTGCAGACCTGCGGCATGTTGTTGAGAGGACATACAGAGTTGTACTTAGAGAAATTGTTTTACCATATCCCACCCAGATGAAGGATGCAAATAAGGAAGCAGTTCTTGGCATAATATCATTTCAAAATTAGACTCCACAGGTCAACGTACCATAAGATTTTGCTATGGAGTGACTTTGACAGATTTTTTTTTTTTAATTCGTGCACAAAAATATTGTTATGTAGCATTTCCAATCAGGTTTCCATCTACACAGCACTGCAAAAAAGCCGGCCGCTGTGGTCTCGCGGTTCTAGGCGCTCAGTCCGGAGCTGCGAGGCTGCTACGGTCGCAGGTTCGAATCCTGCCTCGGGCATGGATGTGTGTGATGTCCTTAGGTTAGTTAGGTTTAAGTAGTTCTAAGTTCTAGGGGACTGATGACCACTGATGTTAAGTCCCATAGTGCTCAGAGCCATTTGAACCATTTTTTGCACTGCAAAAAACTGGTAGGATGGAATACAAATTTCTTGCAAAAACAAAAAAAGGAGCAGTTTCTTGTGTAGCTTACAACACAATAAAGGACAATAAATTTCATGACTATTTCAAAATGTGCAAAAAATTAACAAGGTTGTCTGTGAGGCAAAGAAACTGTACAAATGACAGTTTATATTCTACTCTAGGAATAAATATAAAGCCACGTGGGGAGTTAAAACGATAAAACACGGTATGCTGTCAGTCTACAATTAAGCATAGAATGGCATTCTATAAATTTAATATGTAATCATAAATTAAGAAATAACTTCTGGCCTAGAGGAAGTACTAGACAAGTGCCTTGTGATCGAGTAACACTGTTTCACAGAAGGCAGATTTGTAAAATTCTGTTGCAGCTGTCAATATATTTGAAACAAAATATTTGGTTCAAAACTACTAACCAAATTTTCATACTTAGTCAGCTTCAAGTCAATGTTTACTATGTTCGTACATAAATAGCATTAAGAGATCTTACAGTGTCATAAAAGGAACAGGACATCAGAGACTACTCCAGCAGCATCGGAATTTCATAAACGATACTAAAATGTTTCATTCCGCTCTAATTGCACATTTCTATGTCCAGGTGCACTCTGAAGTACACGATATTCAGCTTTTCTATGTGGTTTTCGTGATACCAATTTTCTTGGAGGTCCAGTACTGTATTCTCATGTCTGGTTCTTTATTATGGTATAATGTCATTCGTCCCAGAAAATGAAAATTTGCGCTTGAAATGGAACGAAGTTGAATGTAGCCAATAGTGCGGAATGAAACACTTCGTTTCAAATAAACTACCTGCCTCAGCGGAAAAAAATTAATAAAAGCAAATTTCTCTACAAAACAGCCACAAATAGCTTCATTAACACATTAATGGTTGATTGCTAATAACGTGGAAATAATATGAAATAAGAAAATTGAAACCACTAACTTATTTTGGTCTTTCATGATTATGAGAATGTATATTAATTTACTTGATGGCTCCCGGCCACAGAAATCTGTTTTGTTTTCATTTGACGTGGGATATGTAAACGAAGAGACCAGCAATATCAGGAATGACGAAACATATACAAGGGTCACGTGGAGGAGGACCCCCCTTCCCCCCTATAATTCAGCTTGCTCTGCGCATGCGCGAATCTGGCAGCTTGGGCGCGCCAGAAAAATTTTTCCGGGTGGTATCTGGCTACTTGCTGCTACTGCTGATACAGCAAACAGCCACGCTTCAAGTTGCCAGAAGCGGGAGGAAGGCACTGCTCATACGCAAATTCAGTTCTGCGCATGCGCACGAGCCCGCTGTCAACTGCTCATACGAAACTTCTGTAAACTCAAGAGCGAGCAGCGCTTTTGGTGGGGGAAGTGGTCTTTCCCGGAAGAACGCTGCCACCGGCCTACAGGGGCACCCAAAATCTGTTGCCCGTTATCTGTCTAGCGGTGTAGATCGGCGTGTAGTGACATACGTCGTTTCTGTTCGTGGGATCTTAGTTGCCAGAGTCAGTAAAACTTTGTATACTTACTGATGTACTTCGATATCCGGAAGTGATGGATAATCGTCTAGCATTGCAAGAAAATGTGCAGAATGCGAGGAAGAGGAGGTATTTGGGGAATAACGAGCGTTTGATCGTCTCTAATGTTATTACAGCGCGTATTAAAGAGGCAACCCAAAAATAACTGTTGGCTAGTATTACCAGTCCCAATGAAAGGGCTGCAATTTACGCAAACGTCAGCCTCACCTAATAGGACGCATAAGTAAGGAAAATAAGTCGCATTGGTTTACTGGAATCGCCACGAAGAAAAACTAATAGTTTTGGGAGGAAACCTATCGTTACAGACAGTTTCAAAATCACGTAAAACCTTGGATGCTTATGGAAATCTAAATCTCTATCTCGGTCACTGTTCACCTGATTCTAAGACATATTGCTTAAAACATGTGCGCCATAGCTGTTCTAAACACTGCTGAAATTTCCTTCGAAACATTTACACCGATTCTGGACTTCTAAGCAAAAAGCTTGATATAAGAGGTGCATTCACATATAAATATTTAAGTTTTGGCAAGAATTTTATTTGTTAATCTACAGCAATGTTACCCTCTTCAAAATATTCCCCATTACATACTATACACTTGTGCCAGTGCTTTTTTCCAATACCCGAAACACTTTAGGAACTGTTTCTTCGGGATAGTTTATAGGTTTCTTTAACTGTGCATTTTTAATCTCATCCATGCTTGTAAAACCGCTATCCTTTAAAGGCCTGCTTTGAAATGTTTATACCACTTGTCTGCCCTTGGTTTACACATAACAGGCTCACCAAAAGCAATATTTACCATTTCTAAAAATTTCATACACTTTATTCCATTCTTATAACAAAATTTAATACAGATCCTCTAATTTATTTTTATACTAAACAAATAATGATAGATGCTACCAAAATACATGTAACCTTTCTGACAGCTGACAACAGAGTAAGTATCCAATATGCATAACATTGAACACATACTTTTGAGGCATATTTACGAAGACAGTGACAAAAAATAGTGCAAATTGGACTAACAACACAAAAAACTATAAATTTCTGCTTAGTTTTTGAACACTCTTTGTGTTGCAAGAACTGGTAAGTTTCAATGCAGTTTACCTTTTAGTAGAAACACAAAATAAGAACAAGCCTTAAATTCTACAGACTGATTGCATTATATGGGGTTCGTTTTACGAATAGCAATAGAGGAACATACATTCACATGAACAGGCATTTGGTTGTATGTTTGTAGTAGAATCCTGACTTCCGTTCTTACGTTAATATTATTTACCCTATAATGTTGAGTTTCGGAAGAAGCTATCGTGTTCCTTATGGTCTTAATGCATTTGTCTAAAAATAAACGAAGCCGAGAGGCATCTGCACACGGCTTCGCCACAGATTTGAAGCGCGCG
Organism: Schistocerca nitens; assembly: GCF_023898315.1. Lineage (NCBI taxonomy): Eukaryota > Metazoa > Arthropoda > Insecta > Orthoptera > Acrididae > Schistocerca > Schistocerca nitens. Next base: position 273,628,229 of record NC_064614.1, on the reverse strand, counting down.
CTGCGGCATGGCCGGTACGATGTTGTGAAACAGCCTGTAGAAGTGCCTTGTGACGTAGATGGGTTGGCAGAGTGGGGACTCGCTCGCTTGGTCTTCAGTTTACCGACAGACTACAGCATCCGGCTATTTGCTGCTACTGTTCATAAGGCAAACAGCCATGCTTCAGGTAGCCAGAAGCGAGTGGAAGGCACTGCTCATACGCGAATTCAGCTGTGCGCATGCGCACGAGCCTGCTGGCAGCTGCTCAAACGAATAGCTTACATTCGCCTTTAGGACAAGGAGCGAAATTCGAAATTGTATGTTAGTTACTGAAGTTTTTAATCACATGTACGTTATCACAGTCTTCACACCACAATGTGTCGAAGTGCCTAGGTTAGGCATTCCTGTAGAGCTGTAGCTTTATTGGGGTAGCATCATCAGTGGTCTGTAATTAAGTTATTTACGTTTTCATTTGCTGTAAGATCGAAAAACAGTTCGTTAAGAATATGTGATTTGTACTTACGGTGATTTTCACTTGATTTCTCGCTTACATCATGGACAAGTGTTTATTTAGTTAACCTGTAGCTGAATTTGACCTTTAATTAACTTTTTGCGAGAAGTTCGCATCCAGCTACAGCAGTTACGCAGTTAAATTCTTCATTTGTATGGCCATATTTTCAGTGATTGCTTTACAATTCTTGAGGGTATATTTGTTCTTTCGTTGCAACTACAAAAATGCGTAATTTTTTTTCACCAGACACGTTTCGCTTTATTGGGGTAGCATCATCAGTGGTCTGTAATTAAGTTATTTACGTTTTCATTTGCTGTAAGATCGAAAAACAGTTCGTTAAGAATATGTGATTTGTACTTACGGTGATTTTCACTCGATTTCTCGCTTACATCGGGAAATGCCGTATGTTAGCATATCGTTGATGTTTTCCTGCGTTAGACACTGATTTCGCTTGATTTGTCGCTAACATCGGGAAATGCCGTATGCTAGCACATCGTTGATGCACTTAGAAGTACAAAAAGAAACAGAAAACAGTAAAGTGTGTAACAGTGTGCTGTGAAAACCACAAGAAATGCATAGTGCTGCAGAACAGCTAAAAATTAGACCAAAATTATCAGTGTCTAACAAGAAAAACGTCAACGAAGTGCTAGCAGATAGCATTTTCCGATGTAATACAGAAATCAAGTGAAAATCATCGTAAGTACAAATCAACATATTTTTAACGAACTGTTTTTCGATCTTAAAGCAAATCAAAATGTAAATAACTGAATTACAGACCACTGATGATGCTTTACCTTAATAAAGCGAAACGCGTCTGGTGAAAAAAATCATGCATTTTTGTAGATGCAACGACAGAACACAAATACCCTCAAGAATATTTACGCAGTGTTTAGGACATATAGTTTACGGTAATGAAGGACTTCACAAAAAAATTCTCGAAAATATACCCCACAAATAAAAATATACTATGAGTAATTTTTCACGGGAAAAGTTTTCAGTTCCTATTATCTTAACTGACTAACACTATACTTCCAGGCTACAGATGTCAACACAGATAGGTTGGTTCGAATCCCTCTGTTTATAGCCAATGGTTACAAGAAGGTCATGGACAAGTGTTTATTTAGTTAACCTGTAGCTGAATTTGACCTTTAATTAACTTTTTGCAAGAAGTTCGCATCCAGCTACAGCAGTTTATGAGCAGCTTTGTATTTTTATGTAACATTACTTTCAGCGAATTGAATTTACCAATAACACAAAGACTTGTAATTATATTTCACAAATCTGGAGGTGCAAAGGTAGTTATTGCTATATTGCACTGGACTGGAGAATCAAACAGCTGACAGGCTTTACTAGAGGATGATCTATGCGATACCAGTGTTTTATGTAGTATTTGTCAGAGTATGAAACATTTTGAAAATTGGTCGAACTGTCTCCGTAGTGTCCTCAGTCAGGACTATTTTAACGTTAGGCAAGACTAGGCAGCCGCCTAGGACGGCAAATTTTTAGGCGAGACAAAGGACAGAAAGAAATAATTTTAAATCAGGCAGCGAAAAAAACTGAGCAAATGAGGAGAAAACAGGAAACGAGGAAAAATTAAAACACTGTCCAAATTATTTACGTAAGTACGAACTTGCAGCATGCTGCAAATGAAAAATCTCCCCTCTCTGTCCTGTATGGTCTGTTTATTGTTGAGTCGGCCGTAGTGCCAAAATACCTCTGAGCACTATGGGACTTAACATCTGAGGTCATTAGTCCCCTAGAACTTAGAACTACTTAAACCTAACTAACCCAAGGACATCACACCGATCCATGCCCGAGGCATGATTCGAACCTGCGACCGTAGAAATCGCGCGGTTCCGTACTGAAGCGCCTAGAACCGCTCGGCCACCGCGGCCGGCGCCGTAGTGCCGCTTTGATCGTCAGTGCAGGGGCAATTTTTGTACATAGGCTTTTGCCTGTATTGTCACACTTACGATATGAGTGGTTTGAAAATGGACACAGGTGTCCGAAACTAGTCAACATCAGGAAATAAAATGCAACTTACGAAGGAACTGCAACGATTTATTTCAGTTACTTATGTCTTTACTTACTTTGATGAAATTAAATACGTTGCTTCTACCTAATTCAAAACTAAAGCAGCCACTACTGAGTATGAAACAGAAATTGCTTAGACAACTGCGCCACCAGTGCGGCTAATAATGTAAAGGGTGTTCAAAAAGAAACGAATTGGACGCATAATTACAGAAACCAATACCTGTATGTTAGAAGTATTGACCCTGGCTGTCGTGACACTTGTCCCAGTATGACACAAGGTGGTGAATGGCTGTCTTATAAAATTCCCTGGGCTTCAATGTTAACCAGTTCCGCACATACAGCTGGACGTCGTTGTCGGAGGTGAATCGTTTGCCCCTCAGAGCCTCTTTAAGGTGACCAAAAATGGCGTAATCACAGGGAGAAAGGTCCGCACTGTATGGAGAGGGGCCGAGAACGTCCCATTTGAATTTCTGCAGGAATGCCGTGAATGTGTTGGCCGTATGCAGAATGACCCCATGAGTAAGACTGCCTGGTCGTTTTGATTTGATCGTTTGGCAAAGGGTCGTTAAGGTTTGTGAGTAGCGCTGGGCATTCACTGTTGTCCCGTGCTGCAGGAAGTGAATCAGAAGGGTGCCATCTTGGTCAAAGAAGAACGGCAGCATAAACTTTCCTGCACTCGTGTGGATGGCCTTGGCTATTTTTGACGGTGGTGACACTGGAGGCTTCTACTGGAGACTTTCTCGTTTTGATTCTGGTTCGAAGTGATGACACCATGACTCATCTCCAACCACCACTTGTGCCAGGAACGCATTCCCTTCCTGAGCATAGTGCTGCAGATGAGCAAGACAGTGGGCCATTTGACTGGCAGCGTTGACGACTGATGCACGCTGCTGCTAGCTCTGTATAGTCACATGACGTGCATGCGTGTCCTCTAGCGATGGGCTGTGAACTTCCAGGACCTAGTTGGAACCACACCTTGTTCCACATGCCACGATATTACCCTCCTGTCACCGGTTTGCGAATTCCAGAATCTGGCTCGTTTCTTTTTGAACGCCTCTTATAGTTGTAAAACACTTTGTAGTAAATGCAAACAAGTTGTCATGTTTTTATTTAATCGTAAGAAAGTAGATGCTGAAAAAGTTGAGATTTATACCTCATTCTAAAAATATTTCAAGTAAAACAGAAACGAAATAACATCACTATTATCCAGATGACCTAGTTTGATGCTTCAGCATGTCTCCCATCAGTATAGCATAATTCCTAAATCCAAGGAAAAAGTCATTTGCGCCAGAAAATAGTTATCTTTCCATTTTCATCAAACAAAATAAAATTAGTAATTGATGCCAATTTGGTTGCACTGGTATATTTAGTTGAATGCTAGTTTAAAATGTTCAGTACATTATTCCTATTTCAGTTGTTTTGAGCAATGTCAAAAATTGAGGACAAGAAATAAGAAGTTGTGGTCTTCAGTTTTAAGGGAATTGAGGACAAAGCATGAAAATTGAGGGCTGTTCCCAGAAAACAAAGATGTCTTGCCGCCTTAATTTAATGATTAGAAATATAACAGTATATTTGCATTTTTGTGCCACTGGATGTTGCTGGTATGGAGGAGAGATGTGGGAAATTGAGAAGACCAATGGTAGTAAAAAAGAAGGGGTCTCATTTTTCAGTTTTTGCTTGAGATGGAAAAACACCTATCAATGGCGTTTCCCACAGTGGTACTGACCTTGGAAATTTTCTCGCTAAATATGTTTTGGATGAAGACGTTGCTAGCAGGTGCAAATTGTGCTGCAGATATTCATGCTTATTGATTATAAAGACTACTTTAGTACTGCACAATAGTGTGAGTTTTGAATAAAAACTGCCTGTTGTGTCTGATTGCGATTAGTGTTTCTGCTGATAAAAAGCAAATAAAATTGTCTCTGCTAATGACAATGAGATAAAAAGGTAAAGCAAACTGTAAAAGCAAATCTTTTATGGTGAGAACCAGAAAAAAAGGCTCTGAGCACTATGGGACTTAACATCTATGGTCATCAGTCCCCTAGAACTTAGAACTACTTAAACCTAACTAACCCAAAGACAGGAAGGCAGAGAAAATCCCTGGCCCCGCCGGGAATCGAACTTTTTTTTTTGTAACCATATATATTTATTTAAATATATTAACAACGATACATTTAAAAAAAGACATTTTATTCTATTAATCTATTATATTCCTAGTGATGGTTAATATTACTGTCATTTATATGTTTTCGTTTTTATATTTTCCTTTTTCGTTTTTCTCTTATTGTTTGTTCCTTAAACCCTTTTACATGAGCATTTGTCGTCTTTTTTTTTAAGGGGGGTAGACATTGCACGACAGGCATAACAGTTTATATTTGGCATCGATGCATTGATTTTGAGTTTATGTTTCTGTATGTGATGCACTTGTGATGCCACAGGCATATTGTGTATTCTGGTTTGATCTCTTCCTCTAATTACACTGTTAAGTGGGACAGTATGAGGGAAACGTCACCATTATAGGTGGAGCAGAAGTGGAAGAAACTTTTTTTTACATATACTACAGAATATACCTAAATTGAAGACAGAAAAATTTGTCAAATTACATAATAGAAGCAGAAAGGATAGTGTGAGTAATCAATAGAATTTTATAGGCACAAAGTAAAGGAAATCATTTTAAAAAAATATCTAATAATGTACTCCTGTGCATACTTTTGACACTGTTTTGGCTGCGAGTATGACAGATGTTTGGTGAGAAGCACTTTGTGTCACTGATTTCACTAAGAAGAAACACTTTATACTACTATACTTCACTATTTGATGCGAGAAGAGAAAGCACTTTATCTTTTTTGTTGCACTTGTTCACTATCACTGCACACGTTCTTCTTGTGGTGAGTGTGGTGAGGTGGCTGGTGGCGGTGCTGAGGGTCACAGGCTGGGAAGGACTCTGGCGATTGCTGTCTGCAGTGGAATCTGCAGGAAGTTTTTGAAGTTCTCGTGGTATCGCCTGTGCTGCTGCGCTGTCTTGTTCTCCTCTCAGAGGTGCATCAGGAAGGCCAGCTGGTCGGTCTGCCTCCGCGCTACGATGGCGTGTGCCGTCATGGCGAGGATCCAGAGAGTCGCCAGTCGCATGGGCCGTGGAAATGGGTTGCAGTCTGGGGTGGTGATTGCTTCCACTGTGATGCTTCCCGGCGCCGTTCTGTTGATGTGGGCCACAATCTGCTGGCACGCTTCCCAGATGTTGATGGCATTCCCGTACGTGAATCGGTGCTCGAGGGAACCCGGGAACCTGGGCGTGGGAAGCGAGAACGCTACCGCACGACCACGAGCTGCGGGCGGTGAGAACCAGGACAAAGTACATGACAACATGTTTCTTTGATACAATTTGTAAACTTACAAATGTCTCAGAAATTAGATTTAAACTGCACATGCGGCAAATGAGACTTCTATATCAGATTTCTGAAATAAATGTACAGAAGTTTTATTTCATATTTCGATTTTGATGAAATTTTGTGTAAATTACATATACGAGAAGCGTAATATTTGGGATGACAGTAGAAGGGCGTCGTCGCAACATCGTACTTTCCATAATTTTATTGTTAGCAAGATGTCCTCCCCGGTAGATTAGTGGTCAGTGTGACGGATTGCCATCTATGGGCCCACGTTCGATTCCCAGCTGGGTCGGGGATTTTCTCCGCTCAGGGACTGGGTGTTATGCTGTCTTCATCATCATTTCATCCCCATCCGTCGTGCAGGTCGCCCAATGTGGCATCGAATGTAGTAAGACCTGCACCAAGGCGGCCGGACCTGCCCCGCAAGGGGCCTCCCGCCCAATGACACCAAACACTCATTTCCATTTCTGTTAGGTCTGTAAGCTTTTGCAGTCTGCCAACATAAAGCGCTACAAGCTGCAGACCTAAAGTCAGCCGATGCTACCGATTGGCTCACCTGATGACACCAAGATCTTCTGTCCCTAGACCCAGGTTGCTGTCAAAGGCTTACAAGAACTTTGACAGCTTGACTTATACATCGACACATACCGGGAAGTGTGTCAACCGAAAGAAATTACGATTTGACAATCTGGTGTTTCAACAGCAGTGTTTCTCTGTGTACGTTAGTGTGCCATTGATATATTTCAACTACTATTGTAGATGATCGCATCTGTACCTCCTAGGCCAACTTGAAAGTACAACACTCAGATTGTATCTCAAACACAGGCTTGTCCATAGTAAGAGACAATAAAACAAAACTAAAAAATAACATCAACATACAGAAATCTAATAACAATAGTGTCACCAAGCCTCACGAGATATGCAACGTTTTTAATGACTCTGTCATAGATTTTTATAATCTGACTTTTGTGCTACAGATAAAGTACATGTTGTAAATCATGCTGAGGTCAACTCTGATCCTGAGCAACTCCTAGAAGTTGAACTCATTGATATTTTGCAGCTCACCAGAGAATGTAAAAACAAAAACTATCCTAACTGGGATGAAATTTCTCGATTTCTAGTTAAACAATGGCAACATAATCTAGTATATCATTTGATGCATCTGATAAATAGTGTCTTAAAAGAAGGAGTGGTCCCTGATATACTAAAATTACCCATTGTTAAACCTCTGTAAAAAAAAAGGTGATAAATAACTAGCAGAAAATTACAGACCAATCGCTTTAACTTCCGTTTTCAGTAAGTTCATTGAAAAAAATAATTCTGAACTGTGTCTTAGAACATTATAATATGCAGTGCCTCTTGGAAGATTGTTTAGCATGGTTATAGGAGTGGTTGCAGCACCATGACAGCAACGCTACAATTAATGCTGGATGTTCTTGACAAGATTGATGAAGGCATGCATATAGCTAGAGTTTTTCTAGATCTATCACAGGCTTTTTTTAGGGTTGATCATGAGATACCCCTGTCAAAACTGGTCAGAGATGGCATCAGTGGAAAACTTTTACATAACGTCCTGTATAAAAAAAAAAAGACAGTGTAACACAATCACACACAATAATGGAGAAACCTTAAAGAGATAGACATCAATCGTCAGGAATATTAAATTCAGTGTGCCTCAAGTATCGATAATTGGTCCCTTCCTGTTTATATGCTATGTCAATGACTTCCCAAATGCATTTAAAAATGATACCTTCATTAAAATGTATTCAGAAGATACTTCAGGCATTTGTTGAGGAAATTACATGTTTAATCTAGGCACAGAGGTAAAAAATTGTAAATATAACAAAATCAAAGTTTGAAAATGACAGTCTAAAGATCAACTTACAAAAATGAAACATAATTTCCATCAATGTTGATGACTTGCAACATTGTATTGATTCTCAAGATAGCAACACATTAGAAAAATCTGCAAAAAATGGCTTTGAGCACTATGGGACTTAACTTCTGAGGTCATCAATCCCCTAGAACTTATATCTACTTAAACCTAACTAACCTAAGGACATCACACACATCCATGCCCGAGGCAGGATTCGAACCTGCGACCGTAGCAGTGGCGCGGTTCCAGACTGTAGCTCCTAGAACCGCTCGTCACCCCAGCCGGCGAAAAATCTGCAGTGAGTGTAAATTCTTAGGTATATGCATAAGTAGCAAACTATTATGGGCACAACAAATTGGAAACATCTAACTTACATGTTTCAGGAAGAATAGCTCCATATGTCAACACCCAAGCAGTGAGGATGATGTGATTTGGTATACTGCATACCTTTCTTGCATTTGATGCTGTATTATGGGGTATGGCTTCCAAAACTCAAGTAATCAAGTATTTAAACTGCAGAAAAGAGCTTTTAGAGTATTAGGCAGACAAGATACTATCTATTCTACGTGCATGTTTCAAACAATAGTACTAGCTGTAGAAGCTAACAAGGGAACCTCCCTATCGCACCCTCCTCAGATTTAGTTATAAGCTGGCACAGTGGATAGGCCTTGAAAAACTAAACACAGATCAATCGAGAAAACAGGAAGAAGTTCTGTGGAACTATGAAAAAAATAAGTAAAATATACAAACTGAGTAGTCCATGCGCAAGATATCAAACATTAAGGTTATTTTCAGTTTAGGAGGGCCGTGGTCCCGTGGTTATCGTGAGCAGCTTCGGAACGAGAGGTCCTTGGTTCAAGTCTTTCCTCGGGTGAAAAGTTTTATTTTTTATTTTCAGACAATTACACTGTTCTACAAAAAAAAACCTTTTTTTCTATTTCTGATAAAAAATATTGTGATCCTAGTTGTATTTTGAGTGCTGAATTGAAAACTGTTTTTGGTTTTTTTCTGTCAGGGATAGTTTATGAGTAATCGCAATTTTGTTTATCTTTTCAGTTTCTGATATAGTGCAGCAAACGTGAGGTGAAATTCGACAAACAAATGCACATCTTTATGATATTATAAGTTCATCACATTAATGGAGGGTGGGATCTAACATATAACACAGTAACCTTTGTGTACACACTTTGAAGCATTTATTTGACATGAGAAATTACAGAAAATTGACAGACAATGAGCCACTGCCTTGTAATGCACATCACTTTTTTCTCTTGTATTGTGAATGTTTCTTCTCTCGAATGATATTCCAGCGATAATCAGCTAACATAGAAGGTACACACTTCCCTTCATAGCGCCTTTCTGTGGTAGAAATATCTTTATGGAATCTTTCCCCGTATTCATCCGATAGGTCACTACAACTCTCTGTGAAGTAGTCCAGATGAGAGTCCATCATATGTACCTTCAAAGACATATTGCACCCCAAATCCTGATATGCTGCACCATTGCTTTGTAGTTAGTAGCCCTTCTTCTTCCGAGGAAGTTTTCCGACACCATCTTGAAACAGTCACATGCAGTTTTTTCTTTATCAGTTAAACATGCTTCAAAATTTGCATCTTTCTGCAGCTCCTTGATTTGTGGGCCCACAAATACACCATCCTTTATTTTTGCAGCTGAAAGACGGGGGAATTTGGTAGCTAGATATGCAAACCCACAGTTGTTGGATCCATGGCCTTCACAAATTGTTTCATCAGGCCAAGTTTGATGTGAAGCAGTGGAAGTAGTATATATTCAGGAGCTACCAGACTTTCACGTTGTACATTCTTTTCGCCAACTTTCTATCTTCGCCTAGGCCATTTCTTTTTCACGTAGTGAGAATTTCGGCCTCGACTATCCCACTCGCAAAGAAAACAGGCATACTTTGTGTAGCCTTGTTGCATTCCCAGTACCATAGCAATTACCTTGAAATCTGCACATATTTTCCATTTGTGTTCATTGTATTTTAATGAATTTAGCATCCTTTGTACGAATTCGTAATTCTCTTTTGTCAAACTAGCGCAAGCTACTGAAACAGAGGGCATTTTATTTCTGTTATGGAGCAAAACACCCTTCAGACTTGTTTTCGATGCATCTATGAAAAGTCTCCACTTCTGTGAAATATAAGTGAAGTTCAGCACTTTCATCAGGCCAGCAACGTCATTGCAAAATGTCTGTGCTTCGTCAGTTGAAAAATAAGAAATAAAGACATATTCTCTGTGCCTGAACACACAGATTTTAGCACTTTGGTGCAGTATATTATACTCTTGTAATCTTGAATCAAGCAGCTGCGCCTTTTGTTTACTTAGTCCTAGATCACGTATTAAATCATTTAAATCTGCCTGTGTTAACAAATGTGGCGATGACTCACTTGTGCAGTGATATAAAGAATCATCATCTGTGATTTCTTCAGTACTACTTATTTCACTGTCACTCGGTATTTGACCTCGTGCTCTTGAAGGTACTGGAAGGTTGTCGGAATGCTGCACTGGCATTCTCGCTGAAAGCAGATCTGGGTAAACAATGTGCCTCTTCGACTTTTTGTTTGTAAAACCCTGAATTTTTGTTAGATAGAAATAACAATCAGTAACATGGTCCTTAGGCTCCCTCCACACCATGGGAACAGCAAACAACGCCACATTCTCTTTACCTTTCCACCACTGAATTAGTTTGCAGTAACATGTATCACAACAGAAATGTGGTGCCCATTCTTTATCTTGGTCTACTACCTCTACTCCAAAGTAATGTTTGTATGCTTTCTTTACGACTGAAGAAATTTTCTTCCTATTTCTGGCAAAAGTGAACTTCCCACATTTGTAGCAGAAGTTGTCCGGCTTATATCGACATCCACGACGACGTGGCATTTCTGCAAATTTAAAAATACCACTTTGGTAATACACCTGTATTAAATTAATAGTAGGGAACTAGAGGAACGCTGATGTGTAAAAACAAGCAGTCGTTTTACCTTCAGCGCCAGGCTCAATCAGTTTACACACAGGAACTAAAAAATTCAACCGTGCTCGGAAATATGACGCACAGTTACTTGTCAGCCAAAACACCCACTCGTTAAGACTGACACAAATTGCGGCTGACACCGCTGTTGTAAACTCGATGCACCTGCACCTGGGAGGCGTGAAGCTTTACTGCCGAGGCAGCGACCGGCTGTCGCCGTTCGAGTTAATGAAATGTTTCAGGTGGTCTTAATGAAATAGGTGTGGCAGGGGATAACCTAATGATGTCTGATTCTTCCCACCTGCTGTTGCACAAGAAATTATCACGTTCTATCACTACTGGATGCGGCAACATACCCGTATTTCTCTATAACGTCTCTGTGTTTGCCATGAAATGTGAATATACATACATACATACATATATATATATATTATATATATATATATATATATATATATATATATACATACATATTACATAAAAATTATCCCTGACAACGATATTTTGTTTACATATTTGAATTTCCCACGGTAAAATGGTCTAGAAGCACATACTTTAATATCAGAAATAGAACCCATGTCGAACAGTGTTATTATCTGTCTGTCCGATGCGAGGTAACTGCGACGTAGTATGGGGACGCTACACCTAAACAAACATCGGAACACACGACGTCAGTCGACTACAGGGCACGGAAGAGAGGGTATTCCTGCTAACGAGGCTCCCTGGCTGGCAGTTGACTGTTCGCTACTTTGGACGAGAGTGCACGGTTTTGCGGTGCGGTCGCAAAACACAGACTCTAAACATATTACAGTGAATAGAGACGTCAATGAACGAACGGACAGATATTAACTTTGCGAAAATAAAGAAAGTAAACTATTTACTCAAGGTAAGACTTGAACGAAGGACCTCTCGCTCCGCAGCTGCTCACGCTAACTGCACATGCACTACTCAGTTTGTACATTTTGCGTATTTTTTTCATAGTTCCACACATCTTCTTCCTGTTTTCTCGATTGATCTGTGTTCAGTTTTTCAAGGCATATCCACTGTGCCAACTTATAACTAAATCTGACGGGGGTGCGATGGGGAGGTTCCCTTGTAAGAAATATACATGTCATAATACAGAAAATCATGAACATTGCACTAGACAAGTACAAAATGATCGTATGGTAAAAAGCAGACTGAAAAACTGCAAACACTCCAGACATTAAAGAAGAAAAATATATTAAAGCGTTACGTAAGAAATAGTACTGATCAGTTTTGTATGAAAAATTGCAAAGAAGTGAAACTACATTTCATAATATCGACATTTATTTTCCAGCATAAATGTGTACTTACAAACACATTAAACTATGTTAAACTTACCTGTTTTTTCCCTACATAGCGAATAACGTCATAAACAACTTCATTTGTCACCTTCAGTAAAGCTGACTTTTTCGCTTAATAGAAGGTTTCTAATAAAAATTGTTTCATCAGTTTATGTTCTCATTTATACACAGTGATAAGGATCATCTACACGCAATGAGCTGTCTGTGCAAATGTCTGTGTACATCAAATCAGCATAGACAGATCGTTGCATATGAACAGAAGATTTGCGCAGGTATGAGAGGTGTACAAACCTTGAAGCTGGAGTTAGAGGCTTGAGCAAAATAGCCCAAATCTGTGAATTAAAATCATACCTTTGCAGACAAGTTGGAGTATGTGGACAGGAGATTGCTACAAATTTGGCGCTAAGACATGTTTGATTCAGCTCAGGGGGTTTTCGTCTGTGTGTACATAGTGATTTTTACAATGGCAGATACCTAGCAGTGTTACAGAAAGTTAATTAGCGAATTTATCGAAATGTGTAGGAGTCATACATGTTCATGGAAAATTGAAAGCTTGGAATACAGCTATAGGGACAGAAGGCAGCTGCTTATAATTCTTTTACAGAGACCCTCTGGCAAACAGGGAAATGGTATGTAATAAAAATAATCCGTTGTGGAATGTTTACCGCAAAGAGCTAAGCAAAGTAACGATATGTGTTCCCCCTAGTGCCAGGGGGTCGCTATCATACTTTCATTCAGTACTGTCATATGCCATAATCTTATGTGACAGCGAAGCAAAGTGAAAAGTAGGACCTATTCGTTCTAAAGAAGAGTGCACTGAACTAAATAAAATTAATCCAAATGCAACTTTCCCCCTTTCACTGATTCACCATCGTATTTTCAAAATACCAGTTTTACATGTCGACCTGGTATCATGTTCCTGAATCTGAGCAGACAACAAAGCTTCTTATTGAGAATTTGCGTCCGATTGAGAATTCACTGACTATCTAGGCAGCTGGTGCTTTCCACACAAAATTAAAATCGGATGAGCAACATCAAAAACAGAAGAAATTTGTAACAGAGCGGAATACAAGTCGAATAAAAAAGAAAGTCATAAACGTTTGTATTGCAAGAAAGCTGGACGTATCACAAACTGTCGAAGCACATGGCAGCAGAAGAAGTAAAAACGACAGCTAACAACAACAATAAAGTGAGTTCCAGTATAAAAGTGAGCAGGAAACCAAATACATATCTAGCCATTAGCTTGTTGTTTCATGTTAATTTTGATAGTGCAGATTCTTTGATTTTGGGTTGTGGCACAACACATCATATTTCACCAAAAACAAAAGAACGGCATATCGCTACTTTCGAAATGTTTCAGGTAGCTGGCAACGAAGTTATTTTTATACCTTGGACTGTCAGTATTCATACTGAAATATTCATAAACGAAAGGTGGACACCTGTTTTGCTTGAAAATGGCTGGTATGTACCTGATGTCAGACGTCAACTTTTCTCTCTCCATCAAGCTACACAATGTGGATATGTTGTGACTTATGATAACAAAGGTGTTATCATTTGACGACATAGTGAAATAGTCACAACAGGAAGACTAATTGGTTCAATATGTTATGAACATGCGAGATTGTCCTCCAGATTCACAAGCAGTGCTGAAGTTAGCAACTTTAGAAGAACAACTACAATCTTGGCATGAGAGACTCAGTCATCAAGATAAATGGCCTGCATGAGATGTGCTCCCTCACTTTGGTATATCAGGTAAGTGCCTTATACCACATCCATTTGTGATGGATGTGGTAGTGATAGATCCCACTGTAAACCATTTAGGTGTCGCAGAGATCGTACACAAACTGTGAGAGGTGGCATGAGCCCCCTCTCATATTTCTATCTTACGATTTTCCTCTCTAATCGCATGCGGTGAAAAGTTGCTATTCCTTCACACGCGGACTTCCCACGCAGCGTCTCTCGTCACCCAGGTGGTCCGGTGACAGGCGGGCTCTGCGGATCTCGAGAGGGTTAAGCCGACGGGTGTGAGGCAGTCGAGAGAATGCTTTCCAGACGCCGACATTGTCAAAAGACACGCCCGGAGGGGCCTGAAGTAGCGGCTGGGCTAGAGGTTCCGTTACTTCGCAGAAACTTAACGAAAACACTTTCTGGCGGGCTACCAGCGAGGCGTGGGAATGACTTGTGTACCCAGGCAGTTGTGGCGGGAAAATTCCCGCGCTTTCTGCAAAATAGTAACTGTGATTGGCTTGCTCAGGGCATAGCTCCGTGACGTAGCAAAATCAGCGCAGAAATTGGCGCCAAGAATCTCCATTGGTGGAATGGTAGTGCTCCGGCAATGGAGTGGAATTTTCCGCCGGTTTTCGAGTTACTGATTGGAACGTTTAACCACGGCCACTGTCGTGGGGGCGGGAATGTTCTGTGTTCGGCCTGTACGGGTGCTCAGGGTAGTCGGCTGTCGCCTTTCGGTCGAGGACGTCGAAGCAACCAGCCATCGCCTCCGGTACGCCAGATCGTGTTCTGGCAGTTAAGAAGACAGTTTGGTAATGTGTGTCCGCAGCACCGGCAGATAGGGATTTTCCTAGGTGATAATCAGAGCTCAGAAGAGCGCGCCTGTTCGTCTTTTTCTAACTTTGTTCTGTCTTGAGTAGCAGCAATTAATGTTGGGTTAGCTGTGTGTCTCTCTTAAGATTTGAGTGGCAAGGAAGTGGCTCCACATACCACCTCGTCTTAAACCTCACAATCTAGTTTAGGGACAACTTCACCTATACAGTGTTTGTATGAGTATCCAATTTGAGCCAATTCGATGTATTGTAAATGTTTCATGTGTTTTTGTTTATTATTTTGTGTTTAGTCTTAATAAATCATGTTGTTATTTTGGACAGAACTTTCATTCTGTTAATCGGTAGAGCAACCCTATCATTCCTCACTATGTTAATGAAACCTTCGTTTATTTAACTTATTTATCAAATTAAATTATTGCAGGTGCCAAACTCTCTTCTGCTTCACTGGCGGGGTTGATTAGAGTCAGTTCGCGTATTTTTTTTTAATCCTTGTGCAACAGCAAAAGTCGGAGTTAGAATAGGGGGGGCTTAGAGCATCATTTACATATGTAGATTCTAGAAGAATTTAGTGTTAAATACACTGCTAGCCCCGGCACCTTGCAACTGTCAGTAAGTTGATCAATACAGATGTTAATGGACTAGTGTCTGTGGACTCTATAAATGGTTTTCATTACTATGCGATTTTCGAAGCTGATTATTCTTGTTTCGTTTGGACATATTTCATGCGCAATAAATCTGAAGTGGCTGACAACTTGAAAAAAATTTTGAAGGAGCGTGATGCTGTTGGTCATAGGTTAAAAGTGTTTCAGCCTGACAGTGGAGTAGAGTTTACATGGTAGCTGTTATGAAACTGTGGCACTGAGTTTCGTCTTACATGTCCAGACATTTCTGAGCAAAATGATGTTGCTTAATAAGCAAGTCGAGATATAGTTGAATTAACTCTCTCAGTATTAATATCCAGCCAGTTACCTAAATTATTTGGAGCTCATGCATGTGACACAGCCGTTTTTGTACACAATCGTACTGGGAAGTCAAGTGTTGAAGGTATAAAACCTTTCGTATTGTGGACTGGCAGAGTATTCGGACAGTTTCAGGTATCTATGCATTTTTTAATCAAAATCTGTGTTTATTTGCTAACGAATTCCATTCTAAGTTCAATGATAAAGACATATCTGGCCATTTATTGGGTACGTCAATGACAAAAATGGTTAGAAAGTGTGGATTATATCAAAACATCGCTTGATGAAATCACGCAGTGTCGATTTTCAACCATAAAAGCTATGTACAACTGGAAACTCTACTGAGTTGGAATTTAATTCCCTACCTGAAAAAGTAGGAGAGAAAAGTGAATCTACTGCTGATCAAATTGAGACTAGTGATCAAGAACATTCGTCTGAGTTACCAAATCGACGTCCAGTTCGTGAAATGCGTCCTGCAGTGAAATTTAGTGATACAAATTAGGACACCAGTCTCAAGAAGCAAATTCACTAGTTTGCCTGACGAAAGCAATCCATGAAGAGCTTGCACCAACAAGCTTCAGCGAAGCTATGGAAAGTAGTAACTCCAATAAATGGTTTAATGGGATGTAAGAAGAAATAAAGGTGTTTGAAGAGAATGATAGCTGGGACTTGGTATAACTGCCTAAAGGTAAACATGTTATCAATAATCGACAGGTACTTCGAATTAAATACAGATCTGATGAATCGATTGATCGATACTGAGCTCACTTGATTGTGAGCGGTATGTTTCAACATGCCGGGCTTGATTATGATGTAATAGGGATTGCAGCAGAACAAATTTTAACAGTTGGTCATTTCGACGTTATATTTGCATTTTTGTACAGTGAGTTGGATACAGAAACATACATAACTCAACCAGAGGGTTTCAAAAACGGGTCAGATTATATTTGTCGCCCAAAGAAATCATTCTATGAACTTAAGCTATCACCTCGTTGCTGGTATAACAAGTTTCACTCATTCATGACATAATGGCTTTATTAGTTCTACAGCAGATCCTTGTGTCTACATTCGACGAAGCAAAGCATAAAAATAGCTGAATGCGTATTATGTCGATGATTAGATTAGATTAGATTAGATTAATACTAGTTCCATGGATCATGCATACGATATTTCGTAATGATGTGGAACGAGTCGAATTTTCCAATACATGACATAATTAGGTTAATTTAACAATATACTTAAGTTAATATAACAACTTTATTTTATTGTGTTTTTTTCTTTATTTTTTATTTTTATTTTTTTTATTTTTATTTTTTATTTTATTTTTATTTTTTTATTTTTTAATATTTTTTTGTTTTTTTTTCTTAATTTATATCTAAAAATTCCTCTATGGAGTAGAAGGAGTTGTCATTCAGAAATTTTTTTAATTTCTTCTTAAATACTTGTTGGTTATCTGTCAGACTTTTCATACAATTTGGTAAGTGACCAAAGACTTTAGTGCCAGTATAATTCACCCCTTTTTGTGCTAAAGTTAGATTTAATCTTGAATAGTGAAGATCATCCTTTCTCCTAGTATTGTAGTTATGCACACTGCTATTACTTTTGAATTGGGTTTGGTTGTTAATAACAAATTTCATAAGAGAGTATATATACTGAGAAGCTACTGTGAATATCCCTAGATCCTTAAATAAATGTCTGCAGGATGATCTTGGGTGGACTCCAGCTATTATTCTGATTACACGCTTTTGTGCAATAAATACTTTATTCCTCAGTGATGAATTACCCCAAAATATGATGCCATATGAAAGCAATGAGTGAAAATAGGCGTAGTAAGCTAATTTACTAAGATGTTTATCACCAAAATTTGCAATGACCCTTATTGCATAAGTAGCTGAACTCAAACGTTTCAGCAGATCATCAATGTGTTTCTTCCAATTTAATCTCTCATCAATGGACACACCTAAAAATTTGCAATATTCTACCTTAGCTATATGCTTCTGATTAAGGTCTATATTTATTAATGGCATCATACCATTCACTGTACGGAACTGTATGTACTGTGTCTTATCAAAATTCAGTGAGAGTCCGTTTACAAGGAACCACTTAGTAATTTTCTGAAAGACAGTATTGACAATTTCATCAGTTAATTCTTGTTTGTCAGGTGTGATTACTATACTTGTATCATCAGCAAAGAGAACTAACTTTGCCTCTTCATGAATATAGAATGGCAAGTCATTAATATATAATAAGAACAACAAAGGACCCAAGACTGACCCTTGTGGAACCCCATTCTTGATAGTTCCCCAGTTTGAGGAATGTGCTGATCTTTGCATGTTACGAGAACTACTTATTTCAACTTTCTGCACTCTTCCAGTTAGGTACGAATTAAACCATTTGTGCACTGTCCCACTCATGCCACAATACTTGAGCTTGTCTAGCAGAATTTCATGATTTACACAATCAAAAGCCTTTGAGAGATCACAAAAAATCCCAATGGGTGGTGTTCGGTTATTCAGATCATTCAAAATTTGACTGGTGAAAGCATATATGGCATTTTCTGTTGAAAAACCTTTCTGGAAACCAAACTGACATTTTGTTAGTACTTCATTTTTACAGATATGTGAAGCTACTTTTGAATACATTACTTTCTCAAAAATTTTGGATAAAGCTGTTAGAAGGGAGATTGGACGGTAATTGTTGACATCAGATCTATCCCCCTTTTTATGCAAAGGTATAACAATAGCATATTTCAGTCTATCAGGGAAAATGCCCTGTTCCAGAGAGCTATTACACAGGTGGCTGAGAATATTACTTATCTGTTGAGAACAAGCTTTTAGTATGGATATAGCAATACTGTGGTCAGCAACATTCCTTATTTTTCGACTGTGGGATCATTAATGTAACTGGCATATTCTGCTCGTCCAGATCTCGCTTATGCTGTTTCAAAAGTTGCTCGATCTATGCTAAACCCACTTGTTCTGATTGGAACTCTGTAAAACGCATTTTCAGATATGTTCGTGCTACTTCAGAGTTGGATCTCTTCTGTACTTAATCTGGCGGTTAACTTTGTGCCTATGCTGATGCTGACTTAACTGGCAACACTAAAACAGAACAATCAACAAATGATTTTGTTTCAATGATCGGCGACATTGCTGTATCGTGGACATCTCAGCTGCAGAAATTAGTTGCACTATAAACCACTAAAGTGGAGTTAGTCGCTGCAAGTGAAGGAACCAAGGAATTAATAAGGCTTAACAGACTGCTTTTGGTGATGAGTGGAAAAAGAAACACGCCTATACTCTTCATCAACATAGCGAGTGCCATTAAATTAGTCAAAAATGCAGAGTTCCACAAACGCTCTAAGCACATTTAATTATGATATTATTTTGTGCAGGACCTCTATCAAAATGAGGACATCAACTTAGAATATGTACGTTCTCAAAATCAGATTGGTCATACGTTTACAGAGCTTTTAAAACCAAACAGATGTACCAAGATAGGACATCATAACTAATGTGTTTTGAGCCCTTATTTTTAATTTAAAAGTTGTTCTGGTCACCACAGTTTTATTTAGGGAGAAGTGTTGAAATAAATCAATAAGAACTGTGTGTTTCCAGTCCTCTCCTATGGTGGTGATTGGTTTTATGTCGTGTGAAATTCTTTTCTTCTAAGAGTTTCGTTTTCATGCTTTTACGCTATGAAGTTTTGTTGCTACGTATCATCTTTCGATATATGAAAGTGAGAAGATCACTGTTTCTAGAATGAAATTTTCACTCTACAGCGGAGTGTGCGCTGATATGAAACTTCCTGGCAGATTAAAACTGTGTGCCAGACCGAGACTCGAACTCGGGACCTTTGCCGTTCGCGGGCAAGCGCTCTACCGACTGAGCTACCCAAGCACGACTCACGCCCCGTCCTCACAGCTTTAATTCCGCCAGTACCTTGTCTCCCACCTTCCAAACTTCACAGAAGCTCTCCTGCGAACCATGCAGAACTAGCACTCCTGGAAGAAAGGATATTGCGGAGACATGGCTTAGCCACAGCCTGGGGGATGTTTCTAGAATGAAATGTTCACTCTACAGTGGAGTGTGCGCTGATATGAAACTTCCTGGCAGATTAAAACTGTGTGCCGGACCGAGATTCGAACTCGGGACCTTTGCCTTTCGCGGGCAAGCGCTCTACCGACTTTTTTTTTTGTTTCAAAATGAGGCAGTTCACAAACACTAAATGAAATGCATCCTCTGCAAAAAAATAAATAAAAAAATGAAAGAAATAAAAAATAAAATGTAAAAAAATAAAAAATAAAATATAAAAAAATAAAAAATAAAAAATCATTGTAAAACAAATCACAAGTTTAAAGGAACAGGGATGTTGTTTTTATTTATTTATTTTCCATAAAGATCACTCTGTTAAAAGGATCATGTAGATCATTTCATGGTATAGTATGTGCATTACATATTGAGCGGTGAGAGAAGCGTGAGGTTCATTATCAGCTGTCAAATGTGCACACCGACTGCACCCGGCACATCGCAACTGCGTGGGGGATCGAGGAAGACTGCCTGAAGATAGTTGGCAAAGGTTTTCCGATAGTGTGACCATCTACGAACCTCATTGTGGGCTTGCTGCAAGAAATACCAAAAGTCAAGTCGCGACTTGGCAGCATCCCCATAGAGGTACGCGATCGTCCAACCTTTGAACCAGATGATCGACTGTGATTTAGTCGCCGGAAAGTAGTCACTCTCCGGATGTAAGAAGGAAGCAGGTGTAATATGTTGCGGGGTCACACGGAGGTAGCAAGCCACCATCTGTCTTCCTAGGAGCCATACGTCCTCCACCGCGATACAAGTTAAGCGGTGATGGTCGTCATCCACTTGGCGACATTTCGGTTCAAATAGTTCAAATGGCTCTGAGCACTATGGGACTTAACATCTATGGTCATCAGTCCCCTAGAACTTAGAACTACTTAAACCTAACTAACCTAAGGACATCACACAACACCCAGTCATCACGAGGCAGAGAAAATCCCTGACCCCGTCGGGAATCGAACCCGGGAACCCGGGCGCGGGAAGCGAGAACGCTACCGCACGACCACGAGCTGCGGACCGACATTTCGGGCATAGTGGAGTGTCCACTAGCCCAATTACATGGAGCCGTTGGTTGGTGTTGAACTTGCCACAGGCGACAGAGAACCACAGTGCCCGAACGAAGGTAGGAAGGAATTTTTGGTGCACATGTCTCCAAATCTTCGGCCAATGCAACTTGGGGTGTTTGAGTTCAATGACATTACGACTTATCCCTCGTAGCAGCCAAACATAAAAATCCTACGCGCATGGCGGTCTCGTGCGCGGAAGCTCGTCTCTGATATAACTAAGTTCCACGATAAATGTTGATACATGCGCAAAATGTGGCGTAATGTTACCCACCGCCACCGGAGGTGTGAGGGACGCTGGAACTAGGAGATCCAGTAGGCGGGATGTAAGGGAATCACGCCCGCTACGCCATTGCTTGTACATCGTGGCTAGAAGGAGCGCCGTCGCTCGGCAGTGAACATTCGTAAGTCCGAGTCCCCCCTTTTCCGTAGGGAGCGTGAGCGTTGCGTATCGCACCTTGAGGGGCGACCCAGTCATCACAAAATAGCCTAGTGCTGATTGAAGTCGACGTCCGAGCGTGAGTGGTAGGGGCAGGATCTGGGAAATATGCACCATTCGAGAAACCACATAAGTGTTCAGATATTCGACTCGCTGCAATGGATCAAGGCGCCGTAGGAGATGTTGTCGGACCATGGTACGTGTTGTCTGTAGTTAACTGCCGCAGTATGTTTTACAGATGTAAATTCTATGCCGAGATAGCGGAACCGTTGCACATAAGGAAACGGGCTGATTTCTTCCGGCGTAAGGCCCCTTCCAACCGGCATTGCTGCCGATTTGTTCATGTTTACTGCACTACCCGCCGTCACACTGTGGTCCAACAACAGTTCAAGGACCGTCTTCACCTCTTCCTCAGAACGAACGAGCAGCAGGAGGTCGTCCGCATTGGCACGACATTTGAAGGTGTAGCCCCGCAGTTCCATCCCAGAAAGAGAATTTATTAGCCTCCCAATTAATGGTTCCAACGCTATCGCGAACAGCAGCATCGAAAGAGGGCAGCCCTGGCGAATGGATCGTCGAATTTGAATGGGCCCTGCTAAAGGCCCGTTAACCTGTACCAAGGATTGTGGCCCCCCATAAATCCTTCTAATGACACCAGTAAAACGGTCTGGAAATCCCATTTGTTCCAGTACAGCGTACAGATAGTTGTGGCGCACCTTATCGAAAGCACTGTCAAAATCAACCGCCACCATCGCCGCTTTAAGCCGGCACTCCTCCGCCAGCGCTATCACATCACGTCATTCGCCAGTAGCTGTTTGCACATTCACCGATCCACCCGGTGTCGTCTGTTCTGGAGAGAGAACGCTACGAATCAACATACGACATAGGGACGCTAGCAACCGTGCAAAGATCTTATAGTCGGCATTAAGCAGGGTGATGGGGCGATAATGTGTGACCGTAATTCCTGGCATCGGTTTATGTACTGGCACCAAGAGGCCTTCCATAAAAACCGGTGGAATAGGCGCATCGGAATTTAACATCTCGTTGTACATTTCCGTCCATCGCGGTGCCATTTCGTTGCGAAATTCTCGATAAAATTCAGCAGGAAGTCCATCAATGCCTGGGGACCGATTCAACGCACCCTTTGCGATCGCATCATGTACTTCCTCACAGCTAATGGCTTCCAGTAAGGTTCCCGCGGCTTCCACCGTCAGTGTACGGGAGACGTACGTGGCTATACGTTCGAGGTCATCGACAGGGGCTGTTTCTTCCCGATAGATGTATTGGTAATGGTCGACGAATGCAGAGACAATGTCCGCCTGACGCGTCACTCTTCGGTCTTCGCGGGTAATTAATTCCCGTACCAAAACGTGTCGTCGGTGCTTTCGTTCATTCACGACGTGGTGCATGGAAGGAATCTCGTGCATTATCGTATCGTGACATCTGGCGCGCACCATGGTTCCCTGAAGATGTTTCCGAGCTAAAGCCACTAGTTTAGCTTTTATCCTTTTGCGTTCGATCCAGATGTCCTGTCCCGGCGGACCATCATCCAGGTCGCACAGCGCTGCAAAATAAAAGTCGGTCGTACGGCGGCGCCATTCTGCCATCTCCCTGCTATATGAGATGTACGAAGCGCCGGTTTAGCACAAGTCAGCCACCAATAAAGCTTCGTCGCATACCTTCCAACCATTCGCTCGCACATCGTCCATGTCTCAAGGATCCGATGACGGCATTCAGGATCATGTAGATGTTGAATGCTTAATTTCCACGGGGCCTTACTGTTCCACACCTCTCTACGGGGAAGAAGCACCGTACAGATGTAAGCGCTGTGATCGGAAAATGCCAATGGCCAGCGTTCCGCGTCCTGGACATCATTTGCATGAGCCCGTGAGATATAAATACGATCCAACCTGCTGGCCGAATGACTTGTCGCATAGGTGTATCCCGGTGCATCTCCATGTCGTAATTCCCACGTGTCACTAAGTACAAGGTCGTTGACTACGATTCGCAACTCCTGGCTGATGTTTGCTTGCGGCCATTGGTCTTTCTGGCTGAGCACGCAGTTGAAATCTCCACCAATTATTACACATTCATAACGTCCATGGAATAGTGGGGCAATGTCTTCTGCATAAAATCGCGCCCTTTCCCGCCGCCGATTGTTTCCCGACGGTGCATAAAGATTGATGATGCGTGTCCCAAACGTCGTGAAAGCCATTCCCCTGGCCGACGGAAGATAACACACGTTTTCCACTGGGAAGCCATCTCGCACGTAAACTGCAACCCCACTCCCATTGTGATCTCCATGTGACGAATAGGATTGGTAGCCTGCGATGTATGGGAGTGCAGCTATGTGGACTTCCTGCAGCAAAGCAATATCCACATCAGATGCCCAAATCGTTCCCTTCAGTAGGTGTATTTTGGCCGGTGAACGCACGTCATTTATATTTAATGTCGCAATACGGTTCGCATGGCGTTGAATCCCACTCTGTCGAGGCGCAACAACATCTCCCTGCATCGGCGCTGGGGGCTGAGTTAGAAGACGTTCTCTCGCCCCTCTCCCTTCACCTTCAGCAATTATTAGGCCGTCTTCGTGAGTGCCGGCTGCCTCTGTATGACGTCTGGCGCCTCCTCAATATCCTCATACCACATCTTTGCAGGCAGTGATACATTCGTGTCCATAGCCACAGCATCTGCGTCTGGAGAGCCAAATGGTTGTGATTCCTCTTCAGCATCACCACGTCCCGGTACCGTCAATGTGACAGACCGCTGCGGGTCTGATCGAACAGTTTCCATTGCCTCATCCTGTTTCGTAGAGGTTGTTGTGTCGTCTTGGTCCACAGGCACATCGTCGTCGTGCGACGACGCCGTTTCCTTCTTTTCGGGGAACGTTGCTTGCGTGATCTTCCTTTCGTGTCCTCAGATTGTAGGGAATCACGGCTGCCCGACAGAAAAGCATCCGTAGGAACTGGAAGTGTTTCTAGTCCCATCGTTGTACTTGGCGGGAGTTCGGTCGAAACTGATGTTGTCGTCACAGTGTGCGTTCCAGATGGAACAGCATCCCTAGTGGCTGGAACTGCTTCGTGTACTATCGGTGTGCTTGGTGGGAGTTCGGTCTCATCTGATGTTGTCGCCGTAGATTGTATGCTCGATGGAGCAGCAACCTCTGTCATCCCGACGTCTGCTACAAGGTTTCGGAGAGTGCCATCTTGATCTTCCATCGGGGCTGTGTCCTTTCGGTCATCAGCGGACGCAGTGAGGGCTTTGGCATAGGTGATCGGTAGTACTGTCATCGCCGGCGACGGCTCCCGGACATCTGAAGGCAGTTGCGTAATCCGCCATTGCATACAGTTCGACCTGAGGTGTCCCTCCTGGCCACATCCAGAACATGTACGTGGTTGACCATCGTAAATCACCACCGCCCGACAACCACCAATGGCTCTGAGCACTATTGACTCAACTTCTGAGGTCATTAGTCCCTTAGAACTTAGAACTAATTAAACCTAACTAACCTAAGGACATCACACACATCCATGCCCGAGGCAGGATTCGAACCTGCGACCGTAGCGGTCTCGCGGTTCCAGACTGCAGCGCCTAGAACCGCACGGCCACTTCGGCCGGCAACCACCAATTGTCAGATAGGACGGTACATGCTTCTGAAGACCAATAGTGATCTGCCGCACTCCGTTAAGAACGGGGTATGTGGCGAATTGTGTCCAGCGTTCTACTGTGTGACCATGTACCGTGCCGTATGGCTTAAAAGCCTCGATAACTTCGTCAGCCGGGAGCTCAAATTGCAGCTCAAAAACACGTATTGTCCGTACACCCAGACCAGCATGTTCTACAGTTACCGTGCCGACATGCCCGTCACTATGGCAAAATCGGGGACCTGCTTTTGTCGCCTGTAGAATTCTCTCACACGCCGCGTCATTTACCATCTTAACGTACACCGTGGGACTAACGATGGATAGGTGAATTCCGGTAATATCGTTTGGCGGTATCTTGACGTCCTCTCGAATGAATCGTTCCACTGTTAAAGCCTTTGGTCGTTCGTAGTCTTTGCAGAAATTGAATCGTAATGTAGTTTTCCTGTGCTTGTTCGCCATGATCGTTGTTACTAGTCCGCGTGCAGACTAAGTCCACAAGTAAACAAACACTCGCACACGCCACACAGGCGGAAGTATCGAACCTCCGCTTCGCACGGCCGCTAGCGCCGAACTGGGACTGAGCTACACAAGCACGACTCACGCCCCGTCCTCGCAGCTTTACTTCTGCCAGTACCTCGTCTCCCACCTTCCAAACTTCACAGAAGCTCTCCTGCGAACCATGCAGAACTAGCACTGGGAGAAAGGAGTTTCATATCAGTGCACACTCCGCTGCAGAGTGAAAATTTCATTCTGGAAACATCCCCCAGGCTGTGAATAAGCCATATCTCCGCAATACCCTTTCTTCTAGGAGTGCTAGTTTTGCTAGGTTCGCAGGAGAGCTTCTGTGAAGTTTGGAAGGTGGGAGACAAGGTACTGGCGGAATTAAAGCTGTGAGGATGGGGCGTGAGTCGTGCTTGGGTAGCTCAGTCGGTAGAGCGCTTGCCCGCGAAAGGCAAAGGTCCCGAGTTCGAGTCTCGGTCTGGCACACAGTTTTAATCTGCCAGGAAGTTTCAAGATCACTGTTCCTAAAGGTGTTGTGTTCTTGCTATAAAAATATATCCTAAGTTCACCACAACAATAACCGCACCCCATGATGTGCACACCACATGAACACCTGCCATGTGATCTACACTGATGCAGAGTGTTGTCAGGGCTGTGTGAGTGTGAGTTGAGCAATGCAAAGGGGACAATAGTATTCACAATGGAGCAGCACATGTTTGTTGAGGAAGTTACGTGACAACAGAGTCGTGAAAACGGCGTGGTCAGTTGTTTGCTGAGAAGTTTAATGGTGTCAATGTGCCAGCAAAGAGTGCCATGCAACACTTACTCCAAAAATGGCGTCAGACAGGATCTGTTTTGAAGGAGGCAAGAAATATTCCAACATTCCAAAGAGTGCCCGCACACCATAAAATGTGTCTGTAGTTCACCAGAATTGCTTCAGAGTTCTACCATATCAACAAGACGCCTGTTGCAAGAGACCAGTATATCAAATCGATCATGCGGATGAATATTCCACCTGGACCTGTTCTCTGGGCCACTTTTATTTGCCCCACCCTATGCTATGAATCCCTGCCAAGAGTTAAGAATGGAATTTTATAAGCTCGTGTAAAAGTTGCTAGTAAACTTCAGGTAGGGAATTGAAAATTTCGACTTAGTCAGAAATTGAACTAAGCTCATTGGCCAAGTATTTAACTTGTAAGAACATACTGTGTCTCAGGCACAGCTAAAACTGTAAAAATATTATCTGTAGCTTGTCAGGATTGAGGTACAGTACTTTACTTGTCTACACAAAATCGTCCTTCAGGACAGTGTAAATAGCTTCACGTTTGTTAGGTATGATTTCACCCAGTGCCTGCTCCGAAATTGCAGTAGCAAAATTCCAGATCCTTGTAGCTCCTACTGCTAACGTCACCGTCAGCCGCTGTGTAGGTACATGGTGAAAGACCCCCCCCCCCCCCCCCGGATATGGTAAAGTTAAAATTAATTTAAAAAATGACAGAATCATAGACCGACGATGAGCGTCAGCAAATACATTAATTATGAATGTGCAGTTAACTATTGTGATAGTACGAAATTTCTATGACATCATTACTAGCCATAAAAACTAACTGTCTGTATTTTCTGTTCACATGAATCACAATGAGGAGCAAGTAAAGCAAAAAGGCAAAAATTTTGGAAAGAAATCAGAGTTGGTCCCAAGTTACGTAAAATTTTCCATAGTAAACTGCTTTGTTCAGTGCAGCAAAGGTAGGACGGCTACGTGAGTTGCTTGCATGGCTACTATTGGTAACACATCTTTTGATGTAGATAGAAACCTTTTCCTTATCACACCTTCCTTGAATTTTGTAAAAAAATTTCAGGAATTTTTCTGTGAGATACACATTGTCAGTAAAACATCAAGTCTTGCAACAGAATAGTTTGCGTATCATAATAGACATAAAAAAGACTTTGACATCGCGTAAATTACAATTATCAAGTGTAATAAGTAACATACGAAATTTTTCCATTTGTTGTGAAATTATTATTTTTACATATGCATACAGCATGGCACAAAAATATATGTCCATTGTTGATAGTAACTGGGAAAGCACAATCAGCCAAGATGGCGTAGAACTGCGCAATCGAACAATTGAAATCGGGCGCCATGCGTGCCTCCCGCAGAAAGCTTAAGTAGGTCAGAGATGAGAGTTGCAAGTGCGACAAATTATAGCGACACTCCACAGCAGAATAACTTTGGTAATTCAATGTTTACAATTGACAAGACAATGTCACGCATCTCCCAGAGAGAAAGATACGTCACTCATGAATGAAGCATTGGAGAGCGATACAAATATGAATCTATACAACAAATCACAAACACCACTTGTTCACAACACAAACATTAACTTGGAAAGTAATGCTGACAGCAACCACAGTAGTACAACCGAAGCACTGCTGTGGCAGTTATTACCTAACTTAAAGACGAAATTTGATAATATGAACACCAATCTCAGTGATATGAAACACAATATGAACACCAATTTCAGTGATATGAAACATGATATGAATACCAAAATTGATAATTTGACACAGAATCTGAACACCGTTAGACAAGATCTAAATACAATGAAACAAGAACAAAAACAAGTATTCAGGGATTTGCAAGACACGGTCTCACAGAAGTTCAATGACTTAGCCAAAAATTTTCGCACTGAAATAGATGAAAAATTGAAAGATATGAAAAAAAAACAAGTAAAGGATGAAATGCTTCTTTTAACGACCATCTTGATCTAGTAGAGCAACAGATAACGAAAATCGCAGATGCGAAAACAAACATTGAAGCCAAACAGAGCCAATTGTGTTCGACGGTAAAAAAGGTAACCACTGTCGTTAACAAACTAAACAAAGACTATGAAGGTGTACTAGCTGTAGAAGTGTTTACCTTAAGGGTAGCAACACTAGAAGTTGACTCAGCATGTGCTAAGAAGGAGAGAGTGAAGATCAATGAAAATCTAAGTGATATCATAAGTCAAGCTGGAGCAGGTACGTTAGACAAGGGTAATACAATTGCAGAGAAGTTAGTAATCGATTGTAAGTTATACACAGATGTAGTACAAAAAGCTATTCAGAAAAAAAAATGAAACAAGGTAAACATTAACCCACAAGTCGCGGAAGATAGGTTCCGCAATCTTTTAGAATAAAATATTACCGGATCTCGAAATATGCCCGTAAACAATACGCACGCTGCAGTGAACAAACCACAACCTGTCGGTATTTATCCACAAATCGTCACGAGTCCCACAGCAGGTACCAGTGACAGTTGTAGAGTGCAAAATGTAAACATACCCACGACTCCAACACTATAGCAATTACCAACCGGAGTTACAGGTAACTACAATAACAACATAAATACGACACATGTCTATCAACTATTTTTGTAGGCGAAGGTTTGCTGAGACATCGACAGTTTCCTACATTCACTACCGAAGGTAAAAGAATAAACCCAGTAATATTTATCGACGATTTTCGTCATGTATTTCCACGCAACTGGACGGAAGCACAGAAAATAAGATTTCTCGTGGGATATACGCAAGGTGACGTTCTTTTATGGGCAAGTGAAGTGGCCGAACGTTGCCGCACTTATACAGAATCTTAAAGAGCTGTCCTGAACAAATACTGATCTGAAGTAGTACAAGAAAGACCCAGACGCGAGGTTTTCAACCCTGCACCATTCAATGGCAAATATGGTAGTCTACAGGGATACTTTGAGAAATATCTGAACAAGACACGCTACTGGAAGAACCCAATATCACAGGTAGACGTATTAAAAATGTTGTAAAGTCATTTACCATCGCACATAAGAGAAAAATTAGTCACAATGCCAGAGCACGACACCGAACACTTTCTCTCAGTACTTGATTCTACCGATTTAATCTATGAGGAAAGACCTGTGCCCAAGAGAACAACAGAAAATCAGGCACAAAAACAGCATAGTTATGTAAATCAGTCAGTAAATCGTGATTTAAACACATAGCAAGAATGGTACACACAACAACAAAATTACATACCCAGAGGTAACGAGTACGGTGCCGGGAACGAAAAAAAGCAAACGATTTAAAATAAATTTTTAAAACAACAGAAGAAATTTCAATGAACGAGCCAATTACAATCCACCATCACAAGACCATATTCCGAACATAAACAGAAACAGTCAGCCATAGCAGTGGCCGACGCGAGGCAACAATGCCATGCCTTACACTGTACCGCCGCAACCTTTGGGCAGCAAAGTAACGACACGGCAGCTTTTATTAACAACACGATCACTCGCGAAGGAATGTCACGAGCAGCCAACGACACAAATTGGCGAAGCACCCACACTGTGCAACTAACTGAAATTACTCCAAGTAATGAATGAAGTCATACTACGCCGTCGGAAAACCCCCACCGGTCATAGTTAATCCCCAGGCTATTGACATCTCAAGGAGTGAAGGCACAGCAAACCTAAAAACATGTTTCATAAGATTTGACAAACAAGGTGACATCAAGGATGATCTCTATCAGCATGAGTTAGATACAACGAATAATATCCAGGAAGAAGAAGTAGAAGCAATCATTAAGGTGAAAGTATTTAACATTGACACACAGTTAATTTTAGATATAGGTTCAACTACAAACCTAATGTCAGATGCATTTTTCTTTGAATTGAAGAAGAGAGGCAAATTTCCAACATTTCCTGTCCGAAATTGCAAGGTGCAAACTGCTACAGGAAGTAAGACTAAATTGGTAAAACATCAGGCACTTATTCCATTACAAATTGAACATTTTACAGTGAAGTACAATTTTCTTATAATTGACAAACTTATAGTTAATTGTCTTATTGGCA
The DNA here is from genome assembly GCF_023898315.1 of Schistocerca nitens. Taxonomy (NCBI): domain Eukaryota; kingdom Metazoa; phylum Arthropoda; class Insecta; order Orthoptera; family Acrididae; genus Schistocerca; species Schistocerca nitens. Next base: position 273,598,016 of record NC_064614.1, on the reverse strand, counting down.
TGGACACATTTAGAACGTACAAAACACAGACTGACATAGGTATTGGTAAATGCCACTTTTATGTAAAGGATCAGATTGTTTCTATTGATTTAGTCAAAACACCGGATAAAAGTAACAAAACTAACCAGAATCAAATGTAATAGTACAATATTCCTTTCCAACTGTATATTTCACAAACAAATTTGATACTGAACAAGAAGCAAGCACTGATGTTAGTTACGAAATGGTAGAGCAGAAACTAAGTGAATCACATATACTAAATGATATGCAACGACAAGAACTTTCTAACTTATTATTTAAGTATGCAAATGTTTTCAGTAAGGAGCCAGGAGTAATCAAAGACAAATGTTTTTTATTCCAGTCTTTGATCACAAAATCAATTCTTTTGACGATGACCGGTTTCAGTCCGTAATGACTATCCTCAGATCTTTTCTACACCATGTCCTAACGTGATAAGGCCATAATGGCAGCGTCAAAACATATAAATATAATCAGCACGGCATCGTCACATAGATCTAAAATAAGGTGTAGAATAGGCCACATCGTCCACACAGTCGTTATTGCAACTGGCAACTCACAAAAGACTATGAATATAAATTTGAAGTCCATCCACATGAAACATTTTATGTAATGTCATATCTTATTCCATGGGAAAAACGAGAGGCACTAAGGGCAGAGATCAATCATACGATTAAATGGGGAATTATACAACCTTCATTTTCATCATTCTGTAGTCCTGTATTACCAGTAACTAAACCAGACTGATCTGTAACATTAGTTCTCGATGCTAGAGGTATCAATAAGATTCTAGTACCAGCACGTATAAGACTAGACAACTTGGACGAACAGCTTTTAACGTTTTACAATACAATACAAAATACCTACTGGCAAATAAAGCTCCATGAAGAAAGTCGAAAACATACAGCATTTGTTTGCGGTGGCAGAAGTTACGAATTCCGTGTTCTACCTTTTGGATTGAACATCTGCGCAGGCGCTAATGCACTGGACAAGGTCTTATAACCAGAATTGCTCAGCAAAGTCACTGTTTATGTAGATGACATGCTAACAGCCACATCCACTTGGTTAGAGCATATCAGGCTGATTGAAAAGGTACTTCAATGATTTGCAGAATACGAAGTAACACCCAATTTGAAAAAGTCTAGTTTTGGTAACGAATAAGTGAAATTCTTAGGACATGTTGTGTCAGAACAAGGAATATTACCTGATCTGAAAAAAACTTGATGCTATACACAATTGCCCAGCTCCAAGGAGTAAAGAACAACTAAAAGCTTATTTAGGACTAGCATCCTTTTATCGTAAATTCGTACCACAGCAACTGGACAACAGTGATGCATTACTCAACTTGCTACGAAAAAATAGGCCTTGGTTATGGGATGATAAGTGTCAGGAGGGCTTTAATATCCTTAAGTAGGCATTAGTAAGTGCAAACATTCTTAGTCACCCTGACATGTCCAAGGATTTTTGTCTATGCACAGCTGCCTCATCTAAGGGGCTGGGGGCATGCTTGCAGTTGCGAGAAGAAGAAGGTAAAGATGTACCCAAGGTCATCAGTTTTGGTAGTTGAACATTATCAGAAGCAGAAAGATCTTACTCTGTGTCAGAATCGGAAAGTTTAGCTGTAGTATGGGCATTTAAAAAGTTTGGATATTTTTTGTGGGCAAGAATACCACAGTTTACTGTGACCATCAGTCACTGTAATTTCTTTTAACATGTAAACTATTGCACCATAGATTAGCTAGGTGGTTTCTATATATACAAGAACTGAATTTTCAGATCATTTATATTAAAGGAAGTCAAAATGTTACTGCAGATGCCTTGTCTAGGTTACCACAAGGTTTAGAGAAATTTAGAGAATTACCAGGGCAAGATGCAGATATCAAAACGTTATTAATGCAAGGTACAACACAACAGTCTGATTACCGTAAGTTTTTTAAGCAAATGAAATTTTACAACAGCAAGATCGCAGATGGAGTAAAGTCATGCAAAGCCTTAAGCAAGATGAAGGTGGAAAGATAAATAAATGGTATCAGGAGTCCAAGGGCGTTTTGTTTCATAAGAAACATGAAAAATCTGATCAGTGGTGTGTGTGTATTCCTGAAGACTATATCGACGAATTTATAAGACACACACATGAAGTATGGGACATTATGGAGTAGTTGTTTGTTGTTGCTGTTTTGGGTGGGAGACCAGACAGCGAGGTCATCGGTCTTATCGGATTAAGGAAGGACGGGGAAGGAAGTCGGCCGTGCCCTCTCAAAGGATCCATCCCAGCATTTGTCTTGAGGGATTTAGGGAAATCACAGAAAACCTAAATCAGGATGGGCGGACGCGGGATTAAACCGTCGTCCTCCCGAATGCGAGTCCAGTGTGCTAACCACTGCACCACCTCTCTCGGTATGGAGTGGGCAAGTGTACTGAAAAAACTGCAACACTTCGTTATTTTCCAAATTTGAGAAGGCGAGTCCTACAGGTATTAAGAAAGTGTGCAATATGTAAAAAATCAAAACATTCCAGTGTGTCAAAATATACAGAGCCACACTCACAAAAAACCCTCTAGATATAGTATCCCTGGTCCATATTTAAGAAGTAAAGGAGGAATAAGATATGTACAGGGTGTTTCAAAAATGACCGGTAGATTTGAAACGGCAATAAAAACTAAACGAGCAGCGATAGAAATACACCGTTTGTTGCAATATGCTTGGGACAACAGTACATTTTCAGGCAGACAAACTTTCGAAATTACAGTAGTTACAATTTTCAACAACAGATGGCGCTGCGGTCTGGGAAACTCTATAGTACGATATTTTCCAAAAAAAATGGCTCTGAGCACTATGCGACTTAACTTCTGAGGTCATCAGTCGCCTAGAACTTAGAACTAATTAAACCTAACTAACCTAAGGACATCACACACATCCATGCCCGAGGCAGGATTCGAACCTGCGACCGTAGCGGTCACGCGGTTCCAGACTGAAGCGCCTTTAACCGCACGGCCACACCGGCCGGCGATATTTTCCACATATCCACCATGCGTAGCAATAATATGGCGTAGTCTCTGAATGAAATTACCCGAAACCTTTGACAACGTGTCTGGCGGAATGGCTTCACATGCAGATGAGATGTACTGCTTCAGCTGTTTAATTGTTTCTGGATTCTGGCGGTACACCTGGTCTTTCAAGTGTCCCCACAGAAAGAAGTCACAGGGGTTCATGTCTGGCGAATAGGGAGGCCAATCCACGCCGCCTCCTGTATGTTTCGGACAGCCCAAAGCAATCACACGATCATCGAAATATTCATTCAGGAAATTAAAGACGTCGGCCGTGCGATGTGGCCGGGCACCATCTTGCATAAACCACGAGGTATTCGCAGTGTCGTCTAAGGCAGTTTGTACCGCCACAAATTCACGAAGAATGTCCAGATAGCGTGATGCAGTAATCGTTTCGGATCTGAAAAATGGGCCATTGATTCCTTTGGAAGAAATGGCGGCCCAGACCAGTACTTTTTGAGGATGCAGCGACGATGGGACTGCAACATGGGGCTTTTCGGTTCCCCATATGCGCCAGTTCTGTTTATTGACGAAGCCGTCCAAGTAAAAATAAGCTTCGTCAGTAAACCAAATGCTGCCCACATGCATATCGCCGTCATCAATCCTGTGCACTATATCGTTAGCGAATGTCTCTCGTGCAGCAATGGTAGCGGCGCTGAGGGGTTGCCGCGTTTGAATTTTGTATGGATAGAGGTGTAAACTCTGGCGCATGAGACGATACGTGGACGTTGGCGTCATTTGGACCGCAGCTGCAACACGGCGAACGGAAACCCGAGGCCGCTGTTGGATCACCTGCTGCACTAGTTGCGCGTTGCCCTCTGTGGTTGCCGTACGCGGTCGCCCTACCTTTCCAGCACGTTCATCCGTCACGTTCCCAGTCCGTTGAAATTTTTCAAACAGATCCTTTATTGTATCGCTTTTCGGTCCTTTGGTTACATTAAACCTCCGTTGAAAACTTCGTCTTGTTGCAACAACACTGTGTTCTAGGCGGTGGAATTCCAACACCAGAAAAATCCTCTGTTCTAAGGAATAAACCATGTTGTCTACAGCACACTTGCACGTTGTGAACAGCACACGCTTACAGCAGAAAGACGACGTACAGAATGGCGCACCTGTCTTCTATAACTTTCACATCACTTGCAGCGCCATCTGTTGTTGAAAATTGTAACTACTGTAATTTCGAAAGTTTGTCCGCCTGAAAATGTACTGTTCTCCCAAGCATATTGCAACAAACGGTGTATTTCTATCGCTGCTCGTTTAGTTTTTATTGCCGTTTCAAATATACCGGTCATTTTTGAAACACCCTGTAGTAGCACTAAACGATATTTTCTCGAAATATACCAAAATGTATGCCATTAAAAATGCAACATCCACAAATATCAGAAAAAGAATTGAGGAAGACTATTTGAGAAGAATAGGTAAAAATGGAAATGCCGTATGGCTAGGGCCGCCTCCCGACGGGTAGACCGTTCGTCTGGTGCAAGTCTTTCGAGTTGACGCCACTTCGGCGACTTGCGTGTCGATGGGGATGAAATGATGATGAAAGACACACAACACCCAGTCATAAGGAAGCAGAGAAAATCCCTGGCCCCGCCGGGAATCGAACCCGGGACCCCGTGCGCGGGAAGTGAGAACGCTACCGCAAGACCACGAGATGCGGACAGAACAATAGGTAAACCAAAGATACTACTAACTCATAATGCTTCATATTTCGTTGGGCAAAAGAGGAAACAATTTATGACCTCACAGGGCATAAAACATGTATTAGTAAGCTTTTTTCACCCAGAAGCAAGCCCAGTAGAACAAGTCTTTAAAGAATTTAACCGGTTTATTAGGACATACACCTCTCAAAAACACACCCGATGGGTAGAATACCTAACTCCTTTCATGCAGGTTGTCAATAACTTAGCAAATTCTTCAACAGGCTTCAAACATAACGAATGAGAGGGGGTCGCCCATACCAAAAGTATCCATGAGAGAAATGGCACTACAAGACAAAACCAAACAAGCCATGATTACACTCGAAAACAGGGACGAATATAGAAAGAAAATTTATAATAAGAAACTGAAACGTATTAGACAATTTTTTGAAGGGCAACGAGTCCTCTTACGGACGCACCCTAAATCGACAAAAATTGGTAAACTGAATAAGAAGTGGCAATTACTCTATTCAGGACCTTATACAATTTTTTAAATGCCTTACCCTGTAACGTACAGATTGGTCTATGAGATAACAGAGCGAGACAAGGGTCTCCACCTTCACAAAGATGTAAAAGGTTTTATAGAATGATGAAGCAAGGTAACATATTTTTCTGTCACAAGACTATTGTACATAATGTACATAACTCTAAGTGTAATTTTTTTCTGGAGAGTATTTTAGAATAAAGTAATGTGTATAGGTATAAGTAATTCTTTTGATTTGTACATGTAAGCATAAAATCAACAGGAATGAGAAGTAATACACTGCTTCACGGGAAGTGCAAGTATAAACAGAATTAGCTTGTGGCTCAGCTGTGAGTACTCAACAATACGCGCTGGCGCCAGTAGTAGGAGAGGAGGCACTGACCTGTGCTCATCTACATCTACATCTACATCCATACTCCGCAAGCCACCTGAAGGTGTGTGGCGGAGGGTACTTGAGTACCTCTATCGGTTCTCCCTTCTATTCCGGTCTCGTATTGTTCGTGGAAAGGAAGATTTTCGGTATGCCTCTGTGTGGGCTCTAATCTCTCGGATTTTATCCTCATGGTCTATTCGCGAGATATACGTAGGAGGGAGCAATATACTGCTATACTCCTCGGTGAAGGTATGTTCTCGAAACTTCAACAAAAGCCCGTACAGAGCTACTGAGCGTCTCTCTTGCAGTCCTGCAGTCATGTTCAACAGACTGGCAGAAGGCGCAACCAAATAGGAATGCGGTATGTACAAGTACCTAACATAAACACAACGTAAACGTAAATACTAAGCAATTACATATACAGTCTAAGAACTAATTAAATACTAACCTGTATACAACATGTTTACAAGCAAAAGGAAGCATTATGAAAAAATATACGAGACGTGTAAGCTAAGAAGAAGCGATAAAATACCGTAAGAAATGTCAAATAATTTTATTTGCAGGGTAAATGATCATAAAGGGTAACAGAATAAACGAATGTCTATGAATTTAAACGAAGTATGGAAATATCTGCGGACGGATGTAACGACCAAACGTATCACTGACCACCGAGCTACGTAATGCAATTAGTTTTAAGTTACTTTTAATTTAGTTTTAAGCATTTTTTTCCAGTGACCAGTGCATCGTCACGGCGCAGAAGAAGAGGATTACGTCGAGAGTAGCAGGTACCAAATGAAGAAACGGGCCGCACCTCGAGTAAACAATTTAGTTATAAGGACATTTATAAAAAGGTCATAAGGCAAATGAAAACTGAAAATATGCATCGTCGCAGTATAGCCCCGTGACATTTACTAGTACCCATTCACTGAAAGGTACACATAAACATTTAAGCATGTGATTTTACAAAAATCAATTAATTTTTATCCTGTCACATGAAAGCATAAATAATGACATTTCCATGTAGTCGAGAAAGATAAGTCTACGATGGTTGAAACTCCGTCATATTTAACACTAAGCTACACTTGAATTACCCCCATGAACCATGGACCTTGCCGTTGGTGGGGAAGCTTGCATGCCTCACCGATACAGATAGCTGTACCGTAGGTGCAACCACAATGGAGGGGTATCTGTTGAGAGGCCAGACAAACATGTGGCTCCTGAAGAGGCTTTTCAGTAGCTGCAGGTGTTACCGTCTGGATAATTGACTGATCTGGCCTTGTAACAAAACGCCGGCCGCGGTGGTCTCACGGTTCTAGGCGCGCAGTCCGGAACCGTGCGACTGCTACGGTCGAAGGTTCGAATCCTGCCTCGGGCATGGATGTGTGTGATGTCCTTAGGTTAGTTAGGTTTAAGTAGTTCTAAGTTCTAGGGGACTGATAAACACAGCAGTTGAGTCCCATAGTGCTCAGAGCCATTTGAACCATTTTTTTTTGTAACAAAACGCTGAAAGCAAGGGGAAACTACAGTCGTAATTTCTCCCGAGGGGATGCAGCTTTACTCTATGGTTAAATGATGATGGAATCCTCTTGGATAAAATATTCCGGAGGTAAAATAGTCCCACATTGGGATCTCCTGGCGGGGACTACTCAGGAGGTCGTCGTTATCAGGAGAAAGAAAGCGCGCGTTTCATGGATCGGAGCGTGGAATGTCAGATCACTTAATCAGACAGGTAGGTTAGAAAATTTAAAAAGGGAAATGGATAAATTAAAGTTAGTTATAGTGGGAATTATGAAATTCAGTGTCAGGAGGAACAAGAATCTGGTCAGGTGAATACAGGGTTATAAATACAAAATCAAATAGGGGTATTGTAGGAGTAGGTTTAATAATGAATAAAAAATAGGAGCGAGCCATGTGTGATCATTATCGTGATTACTTGCGGGTCTGGTAGTGTAGAGGTGCCGTCATGGCAGCTCAGTGTGTTCAGGGGACTGGCCACCTCTAATAACTGAGAGAAGTTCTCGAAGATGGAACTTGAAATATGTCATGTGGTAGCTGGGCAGATCCACTGACGAAGAAAACTACGAAGAAGTAGCTCGAAAGAAAGATGACATATAAAAAAGCCGTAAAGCGCGTTCCTGGAAACAGAGTTTCCAGGATCGAATCCCATTCGAACCACGGACTTTTCAGTCTGCGTTTTAAACTAGCCTTCACCTCTCTACGTCCCCATCCGACTGACGGGTCGCAGTCAAAGGTGTCGCATGCCCTCACTTCACTGGATACTACGGAAGGGTTTGAAATTTAATCCTGGCCATTAGCGACAACACTGGTAATCAGGTACTTGACATCAACCCCCCTCCTGTCCCTTATGTCTTAAAGGCATACCCGGCTGGTCACTCATCCAAGTATTGGTCGCGCTCAACAGAGCTTAACTTCTGTGATCTGATGCGAAGTATTGTATCCACCGCGACACAGCCGTTGGCAACGTTCAGAGTAGTGTGTATCACAGAAAATGACGTACCACAATATTTCTGAAGGTGACAGTGTACTGCCGAAATGTTTCGTGGCAAACTACACTACTGGCCATTAAAATTGCTACACCACGAAGATGACGTGCTACAGACGCGAAATTTAACCGACAGGAAGAAGATGCTGTGATATGCAAATTATTACCTTTTCAGAGCATTCACACAAGGTTGGCGCCGGTGGCGACACTTACAACGTGCTGACACGAGGAATGTTTCCAATCGATTTCTCATACACAAACAGCAGTTGACCGGCGTTGCCTGGTGAAACGTTGTTGTGATGCCTCGTGTAAGGAGGAGAAATGCGTACCATCACGTTTCCGACTTTGATAAAGGTCGGATTGTAGCCTATCGCGATTGCGGTTTATCGTATCGCGACATTGCTGCTCACGTTCATCGAGATCCAATGACTGTTGGCACAATATGGAATCGGTGGGTTCAGGAGCGTAGTACGCAACGCCGTGCTGGATCCCAACGGCCTCGTATCACTAGCAGTCGAGATGACAGGCATCTCATCTGCATGGCTGTAACGGATCGTGCAGCCACGTCTCGATCACTGAGTCAACAGATGGGGACGTTTGCAAGACAACAACCATCTGCACGAACAGTTCGACCACGTTTGCAGCACCATGGACTATCAGCTCGGAGACCATGGCTGCGATTACCCTTGACGCTGCATCACAGACAGGAGCGCCTGCGATGGTGTACTCAACGACGAACCTGGGTGCACGAATGGCAAAACGTCATTTTTTCGGATGAATCCAGGTTCTGTTCACAGTCTCATGATGGTCGCATCCGCGTTTGCCGAAATCGCGGTGAACGCACATTGGAAGCGTGTATTCGTCATCGCCATACTGGCGTATCACCCAGTGTGATGGTATGGGGTGTGATTAGTTGCATATCCCGGTCACCTCTTGTTCGCATTGACGGCACTTTGAACAGTGGACGTTACATTTCAGATGTGTTACGACCCGTAGCTCTACCCTTCATTCGATTCCTCCGAAACCCTACATTTCAGCAGGATAATGCACAAACGCATGTTGCAGGTCCTGTACGGGCCTTTCTGGATGCAGAAAATGTTCGACTGCGGCCCTGGCCAGCACATTCTCCAGATCTCTCACCAATTGAAAACGTCTGGTCAATGGTGGCCGAGCAACTGGCTCGTCACAATACGCCAGTCACTACTCTTGATGAACTGTGGTATCGTGTTGAAGCTGCATGGGCAGCTGTACCTGTACACGCCATGCAAGCTCTGTTTGACTCAATGCCCAGGCGTATCAAGGCCGTTATTACGGCCAGAGGTGATTGTTCTGGGTACTGATTTCTCAGGATCTATGCAGCCAAATTGCGTGAAAATGTAATCACATGTCAGTTCTAGTATAATACATTTGTCCAATGAATACCCGTTTATCATCTGCATTTCTTCTTGGTGTAGCAATTTTAATGGCCAGTAGTATATTTTTGATAATAACAATGACTGAAACAGATAATGTGTTAGACCGTCAGCGAGAGCGCATCGCTAGCTCCTGCTACTACTAAGGCGAGTACACCGTTTGCTTCTTACATATTTTACAAACAGCAGCGACTTATTTTCAGTTATCTGTGTAATTACTAGTTTATTTTTGTAATTTCTTGCGTGTTCGAGTGCTTACTAGGTAGAACCTTTTATTTCAATAACAGTGTTTTTGTACTTATTTGCTGCGCTTAGCTTTTAAATAGTTTTTCTGGGAAAACCTAGCGTAGTTTTCGCGTCTCGTATTTCAGTGAGTGTTTCTTGATTATCAGAGTAGCTCATCAGAAGATTATCTTGGGAATTTGTCACCGTATAGAGTAGGGTAAACATAGTCATGTGTAGGGACTGTGGTTGTTGTGAGCGGACGCAAGGAGAATTGGCCACTCTTCGGGGACAGGTGGAGGCTTTGTCTGTTAGGCTCATCGAGCTCGAGGCGCAGGCGTCGGCTCGTAGTGGCGTTGGGGCAACTGTGGTGAGACCTATGCCTACTTCGGTGGCCTTGGAATCACATGGAACCCCTGATGTCGCTGCGTCTTCCGGCAGTGAGCATCTTACCGGTCAGCCATCACTCCAGGGTGAATGGCGGACAGTGGTGGGCTCGCGCGTGCCTGGCCGAAAGGCGAAGGTGGGATCTGGCCGCGTGGCGGCTGCCTTACCCCTTTCCAACAGGTACGGGGTGCTTCCTAGTGGTGATGACATCGTTTCCGAGCCACCACAGGATGCCTCGCCTGTTGGGCCAGTGGCCGATTCTCCGGCAAGGTCCCGACAGTCACAGAGGGCGGGCCTATTAGTTATAGGGAGCTCCAACGTTAGGCGGGTTATGGAGCCCCTCAGGAAAATAGCGGGTAGGTCGGGGAAGAATGCCAGTGTGCACTCGGTGTGCTTGCCGGGGGGTCTCGTCCGTAATGTGGAGGAGGCCCTTCCGGCAGCTATTGAACGCACTGGGTGTGACCGGCTGCAGATAGTAGCACATGTCGGAACGAATGACGCCTGCCGCTTGGGTTCTGAGGCCATCCTTGGTTCCTTCCGGCGGCTGGCTGATTTGGTGAAGACAACCAGCATCGCACGCGGAGTGCAAGCTGAGCTTAATATCTGCAGCATAGTGCCCAGAGTCGATCGCGGTCCTCTGGTTTGGAGCCGTGTGGAGGGTCTAAACCAGAGGCTCAGACGACTCTGCGACTATAATGGTTGCAAATTCATCGACCTCCGTTATTGGGTGGAGAACTGTAGGGCCCCCCTAGACAGGTCAGGCGTGCACTACACACCGGAAGCAGCTACTAGGGTAGCAGAGTACGTGTGGCGTGCACACGGGGGTTTTTTAGGTTAGAGGGACCCCCCCTTGGGCGAAACGATAAAATACCTGACGGCTTACCAGAGAGAACATTATCATCGTTGATAAAGAACGTCCGTCCTCAGAGACCAAAAACAGGAAAAGTTAACGTAATATTGGTAAACTGCAGGAGTATCCAGGGCAAGGTTCCTGAATTAGTATCTCTTATTGAAGGAAATAGTGCGCATATAGTATTAGGAACGGAAAGTTGGTTAAAACCGGAAGTGAACAGTAACGAAATCCTAGACACAGAATGGAATATATACCGCAAGGATAGGATAAACGCCAATGGTGGAGGAGTATTTATAGCAGTAAAGAATTCAATAATATCCAGTGAAGTTATTAGCGAATGCGAATGTGAAATAATCTGGGTTAAGTTAAGTATCAAAGGTGGGTCAGATATGATAGTCGGATGCTTCTATAGGCCACCTGCATCAGCAACCGTAGTAGTTGAGCGCCTCAGAGAGAACCTGCAGAACGTCGTGAAGAAGTTTCGTGATCATACTATTGTAATAGGGGGAGACTTCAATCTACCAGGTATAGAATGGGATAGTCACACAATCAGAACTGGAGCCAGGGACAGAGACTCTTGTGACATTATCCTGACTGCCTTGTCCGAGAATTACTTCGAGTAGATAGTTAGAGAACCAACTCGTGAAGCTAACGTTTTAGACCTCATAGCAACAAATAGACCGGAACTTTTCGACTCCGTGAATGTAGAAGAGGGTATCAGTGATCATAAGTCAGTGGTTGCATCAATGACTACAAGTGTAATAAGAAATGCCAAGAAAGGAAGGAAAATCTATTTGCTTAACAAGAGTGATAGGGCACAAATCGCAGAATATCTGAGTGACCACCATCAAACGTTCATTTCTGAGGAAGAGGATGTGGAACAAAAATGGAAAAAATTCAGAAACATCGTCCAGTACGCCTTAGATAAGTTCGTACCGACTAAGGTCCAAAGCGAGGGGAAAGATCCACCGTGGTATAACAATCATGTACGAAAGGTACTACGGAAACAAAGAAAGCTTCACCATAGGTTTAAGAGTAGTCGAATCATAGCTGATAAGGAAAAGCTGAACGAAGCGAAAAAGAGCGTAAAGAGAGCAATGAGAGAAGCATTCAACGAATTCGAACATAAAACATTGGCAAACAATCTAAACAAGAACCCTAAAAAGTTTTGGTCATATGTAAAATCGGTAAGCGGATCTAAATCCCCTATTCAGTCACTCGTTGACCACGATGGCACCGAAACAGAGGACGACCGAAGAAAGGCAGAAATACTGAATTCAGTGTTCCGAAACTGTTTCACTGCGGAAAATCGTAACACGGTCCCTGACTTCAGCCGTCGCACGGACGCCAAAATGGAAAATATTGAAATAAACGATATCGGAATTGAAAAACAACTGCTATCACTTAGTAGCGGAAAAGCATCCGGACCAGACGAGATACCCTTAAGATTCTACAGTGATTATGCTAAAGAACTTGCCCCCTTTCTATCAGCAATTTATCGTAGATCTCTGGAAGAACGTAAAGTACCTAGCGACTGGAAGAAAGCACAGGTCGTTCCCATTTTCAAGAAGGGTCATAAATCAGATGCGAATAATTATAGGCCTATTTCACTTACGTCAATCTGTTGTAGAATAATGGAACATGTTTTGTGTTCTCGTATTATGACGTTCTTAGATAATACAAATCTCCTTCATCACAACCAACATGGATTCCGCAAACAGAGATCATGTGAAACCCAGCTCGCCCTATTTGCCCAAGAAATTCACAGTGCCGTAGACACTGGCGAGCAGATTGATGCCGTATTCCTGGACTTCAGGAAGGCATTTGATACGGTTCCGCACTTACGTTTAGTGAAAAAAATACGTGCTTACGGAATATCGGACCAGGTTTGTGATTGGATTCAGGATTTCCTAGAAGAAAGAACACAACATGTCATTCTTAACGGTTCAAAATCTGCAGATGTAGAGGTAATTTCGGGAGTACCGCAAGGAAGCGTGATAGGACCTTTATTGTTTACAATATACATAAATGACTTAGTTGACAACATCGGTAGCTCCGTGAGGCTATTTGCAGATGACACGGTTGTCTACAAGAAAGTAGCAACATCAGAAGACTCGTACGTACTCCAGGAAGACCTGCAGAGGATTAATGAATGGTGCGACAGCTGGCAGCTTTCCCTAAACGTAGATAAATGTAATATAATGCGCATACATAGGGGCAGAAATCCATTCCAGTACGATTATGCCATAGGTGGTAAATCATTGGAAGCGGTAACGACCGTAAAATACTTAGGAGTTACTATCCGGAGCGATCTGAAGTGGAATGATCACATAAAACAAATAGTGGGAAAAGCAGGCGCCAGGTTGAGATTCATAGGAAGAATTCTAAGAAAATGTGACTCATCGACGAAAGAAGTAGCTTACAAAACGCTTGTTCGTCCGATTCTTGAGTATTGCTCATCAGTATGGGACCCTTACCAGGTTGGATTAATAGAAGAGATAGACATGATCCAGCGAAAAGCAGCGCGATTCGTCATGGGGACATTTAGTCAGCGCGAGAGCGTTACGGAGATGCTGAACAAGCTCCAGTGGCGGACACTTCAAGAAAGGCGTTACGCAATACGGAGAGGTTTATTATCGAAATTACGAGAGAGCACATTCCGGGAAGAGATGGGCAACATATTACTACCGCCCACATATATCTCGCGTAATGATCACAACGAAAAGATCCGAGAAATTAGAGCAAATACGGAGACTTACAAGCAGTCGTTCTTCCCACGCACAATTCGTGAATGGAACAGGGAAGGGGGGATCAGATAGTGGTACAATAAGTACCCTCCGCCACACACCGTAAGGTGGCTCGCGGAGTATAGATGTAGATGTAGATATTTTGAATTTCATCCGACAGTAGCATTTCCGTTGAAATATGTCTAAATTTACGGAGTGATCTTAATGACGCATCGGTAGTGAGTAATGCAATATAGAAACGTAAATCATTCAAATAACTAATAAACACCTTCAACATTGACATCAAAATAGAATAACTCTCAGTCTGAAGCTGCACATACCTACATCAACATACGTATTCCGAAATTCAGAGTATTGTATGTGCTGGAGGATATACAGTGTACCAGAATCATATCCCCCGTCCCATAACATTCAAGGATCGTGGGCGGACCTTTTTCTGTGTGGAACAATGTGAGCGGCATTCCTTACGTCGATGTCATACCAAACCTCGTTACCTCAGCCAGTGCTACACTATTACCAATTTCGTATACAGGGAACGTTGAACACATCCAGAGAAGGATAGCGCAAATGGTCGCAGGTTCATTTGACACGTGTGAGAGTGTTACGGAAATGCTGTAGCAGCTCAAAGGGCAGACACTTGAAGATAGAGCTATACTATCCTGAAAAAGCCTATTTGCAGTGTTTGACAACGAGCTTTATATGACGAAACTAGGAGTATGCTACAACCTGCTACGTATCGATCCAGTGGGTATCGTGAGGACAAGATAAGATTAATTATGCCGCTCACACTGGCTTTTAAACAGTCATTCTTTTCGCACTTCGTAAGTGAATGAAACAGGAAGAAGTCCTAATAACTGTTACAGTAGGAAGTAGACTCTGCTGTGATCTTCAGTGGTTTGCAGAGTATGGATGTAGACATTTTATTTGCTAATCGCATATGTTGGGCAGCTAAAAGACAGCCTTGTATGTTCATAAAAAAAGAAAGAATGGGTAGAACAACGAAAAGAACGGTCCTACAAAAACTTTGGAACTGGCATTTGATTTCTCTTACTACTGAATCTTAACAAACCTGTATCCATGGCACAGTATTTGAATGGGCTTTCTTTATATTGCTGCGTGAAAGAAATATAACTAAATGTAAGGAAGGGGCAAGATTTATTGTGGTGGTAGTATTATCTGACTTGTTGCTGCGAGCGTAATTGATAATATGCATACACAAGTTTTGAGGATCAATATTGTGTTGTTAATGCAAACAAGCAAGGAATGCAGTTTTGATCTTTATCACAGGAAGACTAAGATTATCGGTCTTAAAGGAAACGGCTGGGTACGTTCCAGAACACTTCTGGATAGACAAATTCCAGACCAATTTTCACATTTTAATTTCTTAGGTTTTGACGTAAGCTATCAGCTTGAAAACCATAAACAGAATATATTAAATAAATATTACGAGTGGTATATTACCAGAATCCAATAAAAGAAAGTGCGGAAAGAAACATAAATAACTACACCTGTTTTTACATATGGCTCAGAGTCTTTGACAGTAGGAAAGCAAGACGGAATACGTTCAAAAAATGTTCAAATGTGTATTTATTCCTAAGGGACCAAACTGCTGAGGTCATCGTTCCCTAGACTTACACATTACTTAAACTAACTTATACTAAGAACAACACCTACACCAATGCCCGAGGGAGGACTCGAACCTCTGGCAGGAGGGGCAGCGCAATCCGTGACATGGCGCCTCAAACCGCACGGCCACTCCGAGCGGCATGGAATACGTATACAGGCCAATGAAGCGAAATTTATGAAACGCACGAAAGGCTGTAGTCTGTGGAATCAAATGAGGAATGAAGACAAAACTGAGCTGGGAATGTTCTGTACCTCGGATGATCGGAAGGTGCATCTTAATGTTCAGCTCCGCTAAGGTGTTTGCGTAGGGCATGCTGAAGTAACGCTGTATTCACGCAAAGGTAAAGCATCAAAGTAAACATCTGCTAAGGGCGGTAGTTTGTTCTTCGTCCAGCGTCTGTCACTAGAGCATTTTGCAATGAGTTCTCCAATCTTTGTCAATATACTTCGTAAGTAGGCTGTTTAGGTTTTTATGTTGGTAACGCCACGTAGCGCTCTGTATGAAAATCACTGACAGTGCTATATGATATGATGACTTTTTACACTATTAAGGTAAATACATTGTTTGTTCTCTATCAAAATATTTCATTTGCTAACTATGCCTGTCAGTAGTTAGTGCCTTCAGTAGTTAGAATGTTTTATTTAGCTGGCAGTATTGGCGCTCGCTGTATTGCAGTAGTACGAATAACGAGGAATTTTGTGAGGTTAAGTGATTCATGAAAGGTATAGGTTATTGTTAGGACCATTCTTTTGTAGGGATTATTGAAAGTCAGATTGCCTTGTGCTAAAAAAATATTGTGTGTAAGTTTAGTGATGATCAGAATAAGTAAAGAGAGAATGTCTGAGTACGTTCAGTTTTGCTCAGCTGTTTGAAAATCAAATGACGTAAGAGGTTTACCAGATCAGTCATTTATAAATTTGTCAAAGGGGACGTTTCAACTTTCATGCAAACGTTTCGAAAGGAATTTGGGCGATAATGTGTGTCCTGAGGAGTTCTAATGCCATTTAATTTGCTACCACCAGCAGTTAACTGTAACTTGAAAACCTCTTCTGTTGGTTCCTGCCTGTGCAAAAAATTTGGAACTGTGCGTCCACCTTGATGCAAAATCATTATTGTTTATCAGAGTGAGATGTTCACTCTGCAGCGGAGTGTGCGCTGATATGAAACTTCCTGGCAGATTAAAACTGTGTGCCGGACCGACACTCGAACTCGGGACCTTTGCCTTTCGCTGGCAAGTGCTCTGCCAACTTAGCTACCCAAGCGCGACTCACGCCCCGTCCTCACAGCTTTACTTCTGCCAGTACATCGTCTCCTACCTTCCAAACTTTACAGAAGCTCTCCTGCGAACCTTGCAGAACTAGCACTCCTGAAAGAAAGGATACTGCGGAGACATAGCTTAGCCACAGCCTGGGGGTTGTTTCCAGAATGAGATTTTCACTCTGCAGCGGAGTGTGCGCTAATATGAAACTTCCTGGCAGATTAAAACTGTGTGCCGGACCGAGAATCGAACTCAGGACCTTTGCCTTTCGCGGGCAAGTGCTCTGCCAACTGAGCTACCCAAGCACGACTCACGCCCCGTCCTCACAGCTTTACTTCTGCCAGTACATCGTCTCTTACCTTCCAAACTTTACAGAAGCTCTCCTGCGAACCTGCAGAGCACTTGCCCGCGAAAGGCAAAGGTCCCGAGTTCGAGTCTCGGTCCAGCACACAGTTTTAATCTGCCAGGAAGTTTCATTATTGTTTATGTTCCTCCCCAAACTAGTTTCAGCGAGATACCTCAATCATCAATGGGTTTCTTATTCCAGGACACGCAAAATTTAGTATCGTTACAAAACATAACGGAAATCGTTATTACATGTTTACTGTTTGGTTCCAGATTTGTATTGTGTAAAAAGTTTTATAATACATATTTTTACTTTAGAGCCTTTTCATAATTTCTCTGCTTGTTGCCGTTTTTTTTTCGGCTTACTACTGAAAGGCAAAGCGAAATGTGAACTTAACAAATGCCAGTGTTATTACTATTGGAACTTGCGGTAGAGTTGTGAATACAGTTTTGGTGGACGCTAGGTTGTAAAGTAATCGTGTCATGTACTTGCGTCAGTTCGTCTGCTTTGTGTTCCTCTAAAAACACTGAAAAACATAACTTGTCACCTAGACAGTAATTCAGATGTATCGACATCGCGATAAGATTTTGAAAGCGAGACAGTATCTGTATCACACGACACAGTATCTGGAACCAAACTGTACACATCTACTAACTTTTTTCGCAATGTTTGGTAACGATGTTACTTTTTGCTTGTTGTAGAATGAAAATGCCCACTGATGATGGCGGCATTTTGCTGAAACTAGTTTAGAGAAGAAAATAAACAACAGTGTTTTGCATCAAGGGGGACCCACAATCTCATATTAAAACATGTTGTACCGATTTTTGTACACAACTGACAATTAAATAACGCATTCTCATGACGTCATTATCAGTTCAAACGCCTCTGGGAGCGAATAGCAGACAAGTACACGCGACTCCATGTTGTCTTGTGCACTACGAACAGATAACAGGTATACTTGATAAAAGAGACAGCATTGGTCGTATATTTTTTACTATTGCAAAATCGATTTTCTGTCACTGAGTGACCATCTTCAGTGCTATATTGTATAACTTAAATTGGGATGCACTGTTGTCACTAAGCTTACGGCAATCACATAGACTCTATGTGATTGCCGTAAGCTTAGTGACAACAGTGCATCCCAATTTAAGTTATACAATATAGCACTGAAGATGGTCACTCAGTGACAGAAAATCGATTTTGCAATAGTAAAAAATATACGACCAATGCTGTCTCTTTTTTCAAGTACACGCGAGATGTGTACCGGGAGCCAGGAGGTGTGAACCGGTCGCCGAGGCCACAGACGGAGAACTCATCCACTGGCTGTGGCATGTGAGACGGTGACCTTCATATGCGATTTCCGCCGCTGCTTTCCCCTCGCGATAATATTGTTCGCTAGCGCAGTAGCACAGTAACACACTCTCATAAAACGAACACTGTACAGCTTGCGGATGGAGTCGCTGGTTACTGCAACCCGAAAATTGCTCGAGCACACTCTGACCAACGTATTTATTTCCTAGCTGTTCTCATAGATTTTCAGATGAAGTGTAAACACAGATAGCTGCCACAAGTCACTTATGAAATATTTCTTTATTTCAATGGGCTAGTTGCAGAGCCTTTTCGGGAACATCATCAGATGATAGATAGATAGATATTCAGCGATCACAGGCCCTGCAGACCACGCGCTACTTCCACAAACTGCCTCCATTCCTTCCCGTTTTATGCCCGGTTCCTCCAGGTGTCTTCAGTTTCCAGGCCTGCTAGGTCCTTCGCCTGGTCGTCCATCCAGCGCTGTCTTGGTCGTCCAATGGGGCGTTTTTGTGTTTGGTTTCCCCGTCCCATCTGGCACACAGGCTACATGGCCCACCCATTGTATTGGTTCAAATGGCTCTGAGCACTATGCGACTTAACTTCTGAGGTCATCAGTCGCCTAGAACTTAGAACTAATTAAACCTAACTAACCTAAGGACATCACACACATCCATGCCCGAGGCAGGACTCGAACCTGCGACGGAAGCGGTCGCTCGGTTCCAGACTGTAGTGCCTAGAACCGCACGGCCACTCCGGCCGGCACCCATTGTATTCTTTTGCTCTTTATCTTCTGTAGGATAGCTGGTTGTCGCATCAGAAGGTAGATTTCCTCGTTTTTCCTCCTCCTCCATTCTCCGTTATCTAAAACTGGTCCCCATATCTTCCTCATTACTGTTCTTTCAAATATTAATAGTTTTTCCCTTTCTCGCTTAGTCATGCTCCATTCTTCTGAACCGTACATTACTGCTGGGCATATCACTGGATTGTAGATTTTAATCTTAGTGTACACTAGGATCGATTTAGAACCAAGTGTCTCTCTGAGGGAATGCATGCATTTCATTCCCACTGCTATTCTTTCCTTGATGTCCATTTTTATATTGTTGTCTGTGGTAAACCAAGATCCCAGATATTTTAACTGGTCTACTCTCTTGAACCTCCTGCCATCTGTCTTAAGAAATTCTGCCTGCTCTTGTCTTCTTCCTAATTGCATGAACTCTGTTTTGTCTCGATTCACTTTGAGCCCTATCTTCTGTGCATTATTGTCCATTTTCTGGTACATTTCTTTCAACTCGTGCTTTGATTCACTTAATAGTACTATGTCATCTGCATATGCGAGACAATTGAAGTTAGCGTACATCTCTACTTCAGACCACTCCTGTTGCCTACACTCTTATTATTTTCTCTAAGATGACATTGAACAGCACACATGAGAGAGCATCCCCTTGTCTGAGGCCTGTCTCAATCTCGAATATTTCTGATGTGGCTCCTCGGAAACGTGCTGCTACCTTTGACCCTTCCGTACAAGCTTGCACCATTCTCAGTAGTTTCTCGGGGATTCTGAAGTCCCGCATTGCATTGTATCATCAGATGAGGCTTGCAGAAGTTTATAGTTTTGTATGCCTCATCTGAAGATGTGCCTGGAAAATGGAAATAAAGAAATATTTCATTAGTGACTGATCGCAGCTCTCTGTATTTACATATCATTCAATATAGAGTCACTGGATTCTATATTATCCATAATGGACAAGCTTCATTAAACTGTTTGAATTTCATAGGTCACAACAGTCTCACTGTACATTTACTTCCTTATGACGTCCGTTGTCAATGGTTAACCACAGGTCCAAGACAAAAGTACCTTTCGTTAGTCATACTAGAAGGAGAAATTACCTAAACTATTCATCACTCATTGTCAGTGGGGCACAGAAAGCAGTGAGGTATTTAGTAAAGATAATTGACCTCTTGCCCAGTGTTATCGATAGTAAAATGAACTTCAAACACAAACAGAAATCATATTTGCTTGACTCATCCTGCTATTCCGTGTAATCATCGTAGCAATAAAGGTTACTTAACTACAAAAGGCAGCTAAAACAAGTAGAGACCTGCACATTCTGTTAACTAGAGAAAGAAGCCGTAGTGTCATATCTGCAGGAGGCTCTTAATAGATTTAGCTCTGTGCAGAAGAGTGTAGAGGAACGAAGCTCATGTTTAGTTAGACCTATAGATACAGAGAAACTAAAAGAAACTTGCCTGAACATGAAAAGAGCAATTTGCGAAGCTTCACTGATAACTGTAGCAGAATTGTATCGAAAGATTTCTCACATATCCCAAAGAACATCTGGTCATATGCAAATGTGTCAGTGGCACAAAGATAGCGTCCAGACACTAACGGATGACACAGGGAGTGAAATCGATGGTACAACACTAATTCAGAAATGATGAACTCCATTCTCAATTGTTCCATTACAAAGGAAAAGTCAGGAGTACTTCTGCTGTTTAATTATCGCACCACTGCGAGGATGAGTCACATAAATAGTAAGGTCAATGGAGCTGAGAAACAGTTGAAATGACTAAAACTGAACAAAACCCCAGAGCCCGATGCAGTTCCTATGAGGCTCTACACAGAATATACAACTTAGTCCCCCTTTTAATCAAGATATGCCGTAGATATTTTTGCGTAGTGGTTGAAAGAAAGTACAGGTCACACCCGTCTACAAGAAGCGTATTAGAAAAAATCCACTAAACTATTGTCCAGTGTCATAGCTGTCCAGCTATTGTAGAGTCCCTGAACATGTTCCGAAAACTCAAACATAACGAGGTATCTCGAACAGAACGACATCCGACATGATAACATGTATGGATTCGGGAAACATTGGTCATCGAAACTCAACAACGCTTTTCTCACGTGCTATCCTGAAAGTCAAGGGCCGAGGCAGTTGGTAGATTCAGTACATCTTGATTTACGAAATTCATTTGACTCAGTACCACAACGACGCTTATTAACGGAAGTACGTTCATATATGATACAAAACGAAATCTGTGACTGGACTGAGGATTTACTGATAGAGAGGACGCAGCGTTTAATCTCGAATGGAGAATAATTGATTGATGTAGATGTAGGTTCGGATGTGCCCGGGGTAGTATGGTGGGGCCCTTGCTATCTGTGTTGTACATTAGCTACTTGACGGATAATATCAATAGTAACCTCACATATTTTGCAGGTGTACAGTTATTATAATGAAATACTGCCTTAAAAAGGTGGGCAAATATTCGGGTTTCAGAGTGGTTCAGGGAATGGCAGCTTGCAGCTCTCACGGCTAGTCTATCTTGTGCAAGCGTCTTCCTCTTTAATATTTTTGAGAAATACACTGCTGGCCACCGTAAATGCAACACCCTGAAGGAAGCATCCGAATCAAGTGAAATTTACACCATGAGTTTGCAGCGATGAGATATGCAACTGATTAGAATTTCAGCGCAGACGCACATCACGCGCGCCTGTGGCGCCACCTCATAGCGCCATTTAAGGCTTGGCGATTTCGACGAGTGTACGTTCGGCACGTGTGTTTACCTTGTGGTTGTTTCACAAGACGATCAGTTATGCCTCGTAGACAACAGCGAACATCTTTTGATCAAGTATCCGAGTTCAACAGAGGAAGGATAGTGGCTTACCGAGATTGTGGATTATCATACAGAGAAATCGCTAGTCGTGTTGGACGAAACCAAACAACTGTAATGCGGATATGTGACCGTTGGATGCAGGAGGGTACGACGGACCGACGTGGTCGATCGCATTCACCTCGGTGCACCACTGCACGTGCTGATAGGCAAATTGTGCGCATGGCAGTGACGGATCGCTCAGTGACATCCCGAACCATAGCACAGCACATTGCGTCTGTAACGCATCATCCAGTGTCTGCGCGTACCATTCGACGCCGTTTACAGCAGAGTGGTCTGTCCGCAAGACGTCCATTGCTTCGTCTACCATTGACGCAGAACCACAGACGTCTCCGTCGCCAATGGTGTGATGACAGACGGATGTGGACGGCAGAATGGAATGACGTTGTCTTTACTGACGAGGCACGCTTCTGTCTGCAGCACCACGATGGTCGGATTCGAGTGTGGAGACACCGGGGAGAGAGGATGCTGGACAGCTGCATTATGCACCGCCACACTGGCCTTGCACCGGGTATTATGGTATGGGGCGGTATTGGATATTACTCTCGCACGCCTCTAGTACGCATTGCCGGTACTTTAAATAGCCGGCGCTACATATCCGAGGTGCTGGAGCCAGTTGTCCTTCCTTACCTTCAGGGCTCGGCCACAGCCATATTTCAACAGGATAATGCGCGACCACACGTGGCACGCATTGTCCAAAGGTTCTTCGTCAATAACCAGATTGAATTGCTTCCCTGGCCGGCTCGCTCTCCGGATCTTTCGCCGATAGAAAACATGTGGTCCATGGTTGCTCAACGAGTGACCCAGATTACATCCCCAGCTGCCACACCAGATGATCTTTGGCAACGTGTGGAAGCTGCTTGGGCTGCTGTACCCCAGGAACACATCCAACGTCTCTTTGACTCAATGCCGAGACGTGTGGCAGCGGTGATCTCCAACAATGGCGGCTACTCTGGCTACTGATTCTGGCAGGAACCACATGTCACAGACGTCTGTAAACGTAATCATTTGATTCCTGGTCAACATGTTATCTACAAAATAAATTTTGTTGTGCTACCTCTTGTCTTTCTTGGTGTTGCATTTACGGTAGCCAGCAGTGTATTCTTGTTGTTGTTGCCAGTGTCCATTTTATATCCTATCTATTTCATCTATCTTCAGTTATTTGTCGTCAAACTTAAAAGTTATCTATCACTTTTACTGTGTAATTTACTAACCGACTGCAACCTACGTCCATTTGAACCTGCTTGCTGTAGTCAAGCTTCAGTCTCCCTCTACAATTTTTACCTGTCACTCTTACCTCCACTACCAAACTGATGATTCTTTGATGTCTCAGGATGTGTTCTATCAAGAAATCCTTTCTTTTAGGTCAAGTTCTATTCAAAAACTCTTCACTAGTTATCCAATCTACCAATTTACCTTCAGCATTCTCGGTAGCACGACATTTCAAAGGCTTTTTTCTCTTCTTGTTTAAACTGTTTAATGTCCACATTTGCTTCCGTACAATGTTACGTTCCATACAGATACCTTCAAAAACTCATCCTAACACTTGAATTGATATTCTGTGTTAACTAATTAATAGTTTTCAAAAATGTTCTTCTTGTTATTTCCAGTTTAGATTTTATATCCTCTCTGTTTCATCTATCGTCAATTATTTTACTGTCAAACATAAATTTCATCTATGATTTTTACTATGTAATTTACTAATCTAATTTCTTTAGCTGCACCTGATTTTCTTAGACTACATTCAATTACAATGTTGTTAGAGTTCCGTATGTCAGTCAGTAAAAATTGAACTGTTATAGGATCACTTTGTTGTCTGTCAGTCTGTCTGTCCGACTGTTATAAATCCTTTTCCTCAGGAACGGGTAGACGTACCGAGTTTAAATGTGTGCATCGTACTGAGGACTATAGTCCTTTGGCTGTGTAATAAATGTAAGCTTCTAAGTAAATGGAAATAAAAAGATACGGCCATCTACGTCACATATTTGGATACTCGCAAAATCACTCATCAAAACCTACAGGGAATTTCTCGTTGACCTAGAATCAAGAGTTTGGCATTGTAATACATCCGACCGCAGCCACTTTCGCCAATGCGCCCCCGAAGAAAGGACACTGCAGTCATCCTTAAGCTTAAGCTTAAGGAGGAACACGTTGCGAAGGGCCTGTCTGACAACGAGAAGCGTACCGAGAACTGATGGACACCTGCAGCCATTAGGACGGAACGCCAAGAATGTACATATGAAAGCATCTGAGTTCTTCTGGACTGGTGGCAGTCATTTTACCTGCATTAGAAAGCAGAAATGTGCCAACATTTCCAACACCCCATAGGCACAGTGAGGATGTACATAAAGCATGGGGAATTGGTGCAGTGAGGTGTGCGAAAGAAGGTGGCGTTCTTAAGAAGATGTTTTTCTCAACAACGAGGACATTCCTTATAAATCACGCCGGCCAGAGTGGCCGAGCGGTTCTAGGCGCTGCTGTCTGGAACCGCGCAACTGCTACTGTCGCAGGTTCGAATCCTGCCTCGGGCATGGATGTGTGTGATGTCCTTAGGTAAGTTAGGTTTAAGTAGTTCTAAGTTCTAGGGGACTGATGGCCTCAGAAGTTAAGTCCCATAGTGCTCAGAGCCATTTGAACTTTTTTTTTTTTTTTTTTAATAAATCACGGACGCCGGCACATTTTGAAAGAGAGCCCAAACACGAGTCTGTCCAGGGCTCACGCAGAGGGAGTGGTTATAAAGAAGTGTTGTGTAGCTGCTATCCCAAAAGCCTCCGGAATGCAGGGAAACATATTAAAAATATTAAATCGTGAGAAAGATGCCAATTCACGAGACACACGCCAGCCCACGCCAGATAGGAAATTTCTACCCCGCTCAGAGAGGCGTGGCGATGAAAAGGCTATCTGTCATTGGGCTGCACTGAAAATTTCGTCCTCCAGTGACAACGCCGAAAGGAAGAATATTTCGAAGAGGATTTGAGCCGAGAGGTGAAGGAGAAGCGAGAAAGGGAGTCATAGAGACACCTCAGAAGCGAAAGGACATGGGCGCTCCTCTATCCATCGTCAACATCCACCTTCTGACATTGTGATAGCAGAACTTCGGCCTCGCGACCAACAACTGACAGACGATGCGGAGATTGCACCTGGGCCCCACTGCAACACCGCGATTCCCGATGAGGGCAGCCGACTTGCACAGCACAGCTCCGAGGCAAAGCACCGTACCAACGCATGCCTGCCGCCGACAGCAGTATACGACGGACGATAACAAAGAATGATGAGACGATTCATTCCCTCCTCCTTCCCCTTACTAACTGAGTCGTGTTGATGCCCAGTCAAATTGGCCCTGAGATTTATAATTTTGTTTTGGGTTGTGAAAACAGCACAAAAATAAATACATTTCCTTCATGTTTTGATCATATTAGCTATCTTTTATATTCATACATGAACCACCTAGTTTTGTACCCTTTGTGTTTGATTTCATTTAGTCATTGAAATCAATTAATTATTGTCTCCCAATGTGGTGCAATCTCATCAGTTAGCTGTTTGTCATTACAAGAGTATTGCGACAAAAGCGGTTCTGGCACGAAGTACCATTATCCAAGACGGCGGCGACGACGTCATCCAAGATGGCGGCCATGACGTCATCCAAGATGGCGGCTTTCATGTCATCCAGGATGTCGGATTTTCGCAGGAACTTTGAATTTTGGGGGGAAGATAGGTCAATTACGCTACCTCCACGAACCTAAGTCATCCCACTGCCACCTCTTCCTAGGGAGTGGTGGGAAGTCTGAATTTTGGTGGGAAGATAGGTCAATTAGGCTAGCTCTACTAACCTAAGGAAATGGTGGGAAACAAAGGGCACTTGGGCTACCTCCACTAACCTAAGACACCCGACCGCCACCTCGTCCTAGGAAATGGTTGGGAGAGGACTCGAGTTGTGCTAGACATAAGTCTTTACTATTTTGCATGCACTATTTATTTAAACCATTTTATGCAGTACACCTATCCAGTACGTTCACCATGAGGTCCAGACTCCAACTAACCTAGTATACAGTACCACCAGAGGGCAGAGTCGTCTGTTCTGTGACGAAATCCAAGATGGCTGCCATGATGCCAGTTAATGACGCAATTAGCGTTATCCAAGATGGCGGAAACAGTGTGTTCACGACGAGGTCTGGACCTAGTACACAGTACTGACACCAGAGAGCACTGTCGTCCATTCCATCACATACCCTGCGACAGGGGCCTTAAATTGAGGGAAACAGTGTAGTCGCCAGAAGGTCTGGACCTAGTACACAGTACTGCTACCAGAGGGCACTGTCATCCATTCTGTGACATAAACCAAGATGACTGTCTGGAGGGGAAAATGACTCAGCCTGCGGTGGGCTGCTAGAGAGAGGAAGGAGTGTACTTTATTTATTTTGGAACAATTTATTTATGGAAGCATTTTGAAACATAGTATATTTATCACATTGATACAAAACACATGCTCTGACATGTTTGGGGTCACACCACACAGCTCACACAACTGTAAACTACTCCTAAATAATGCACTAAAGACATGCAAACAACTCCTAAATTACTGAAATAATTTCAGTACAAACATGCAAACTCCTCCTAAATAATACAGTTCACTCATCTTCAGACAAGAAATCAACTCTAAACCGTCCAAATAAGGCATAGCACAGCAACATACCTGCTAGCAAAATAAGGCAACAGATACACAAACAACATGCACAACACAGGCACCACCCTCCACCTCCTGTCCACTGGGTCACACAGGAGCCTACAGCATATACTCCCAGAAGTCAGAATGCACCGGCACCCCCTGCGAAGTGATGCACAAATGCCCATTGGGTCCCACAAACATGTGGCGGCGACATCTCTTTCATACTTGGTACATGAGAAATTCCTCTCGGAATACGTGTTCACCTATGCACCGTTGCTGACGCCACTGGACGGGAGTGAAGACCTATTTGCAGAGTGCGTCGATGTTGTGAGCCACCGCTGGATGCCAGCCAGCACTCTCACTCAGCTGCCGATGGCATGTGAAAGTTCATCAATTGTTATACAGATGTCACATGTCTAGCTAAATAAGCACCAAGTCATTCTCTGGACTGCGTGCATATGTCTTTACTGTTGCTGGTGCAAAGACGCATAGCTGTGGTGTGGGTCCAGTGGGAGCACCATTCACCATTGTTTTCTGGAGATGGGACATTCATCAGTAAAATTATTTTGCAAATATCGCTAAACTGCACTGACAGTTAAACTGGCAAAAGTTGTCTACAGATCAAAAAATACATACAAGACTCACAAGAATATTGGAAGCCAGTGTAACTACAGTTAAATATTACGATAGCTGCTACAGTCTGACACCTATCGATTTCCATCTCCTCTTGACAGCTGTGGTCCTGGAACAAATCTCAGTATCTAAAGTGCACATAATTTTCCACGTAAAAAAATCTCACTCATACCCTCGTGGTTATCAGTGTGTTGAATATATATGTCCTTCACGATAGGACGCACACTCACCTTCTCTGGTCGTGCCACAACATAAGCCACAGTAACCTTAAATTGCAATATATACACATTTTATACAAACAGTGCAGTTATCTTTTATACCTGTACAGCACCCGAAAAAATTATGGTATGCCTACACTACTCCGGCTATATGCCTCGATTCTCCTCCGTCTTAGAAAATTATCTGACATCAGTGCTTCTGGAAAGTGTTGCATTCTGCCAAGATTCTCTCAAACAAGTGTTACGAAGGACAGGTGTCTAGCACTCGTGGACGTAATGCTTGGAAAGACATCACCGATGCGGGTTGATTTACTGTACTCATCATAACTATGGATAGAACAACAAGGAAAATGCGAATTCGATCTTCCTCACGGTCCTAATGTGTTACCCTACCTGCTTTCAACATACACAAATGTTCTCACCGCTATGTAGAGACTCCTATATCCCAGCACAGAGGATGTCTTGTGAATGAATGGGGTATTATGATTGGCTCTTATCGAATTTACCCTCTGAATTACTGATGCCGCCAGCATGGAAGCACTGCCCACGTTTTCTTTTATTTCTGCAGACCAGACTCTCAGCAGTTATTTTACACAATCGCCATATTGCAATGACAACTAAACCTTGTAAAGTGCCCTACATATCATCAAATATGGAAAGACTCTTACTCAATTACACTGCTTGAATATTACAAATTGACACTGACCTGCGACCCATCAATACATCATGGCGTACCCTACATATCCCCAAATACGGAAAGACTCCTACTCAATTACATAGCTCTCCCACCAAGCACAGGAGCTAGAATATGATGATCATGAAACCGATCTCTGACCCATCAATATATCACCACATACCGTATCGATCTAGTAAACATGCAATTCGTATCCTGCACCATACAAAGTCAGCACTCTTCCATCACTCATACTTATAACACGAAGACAGACGGCACAGTACGTATACGAGCGGCACCAGACATTTACTGCAAGGTCAGGTGGGCATCCACCCCCAACACGGGTCCAGAGCGCCCTCAGTGGATTGAAGTCACTCTCAAAACTGTTGTACAAATTCGGCCTTGTTTCCCCCCTCAGCTCTAACGTGTTACTGTTTCTGGTCTGGACCTGCTTGCCTGCTTACTTGCTTTTCTACACCCATCGCCAGACTCTGGGATTACAAGAACATATCTAATTTCTCATGGCTTGCTAGAATATCATACCATTTCGCGGTTCTTCTCGAAATCAAACACATATCAATATCACCTGCATAGCAGTACCACTCACCCGATATAATTCTGGAGATATAGACTGGAAATTATTTCTCTAGAAACGCGAAACTTAAGCTAGGTGAGGCGTGCTGTAAAGCACTGACTAACTAGAAACTTGTCACCTCTGTAAAGACATTTAGCCAGCCAGGGTGGCTGAGCGGTTCTAGGCGCTACAGTCTGGAACCGCGCGACCGCTACGGTCGCAGGTTCGAATCCTGCCTCGGGCATGGATGTGTGTGATGTTCTTAGGTTAGTTAGGTTTAAGTAGTTCGAAGTTCTAGGGGACTGATGACCTTAGAAGTTAAGTCCCATAATGCTCAGAGCCATTTTTTTAAGACATTTACTCGGAAACTCGAAAAAAATAGAGAAAACTGATATTTCCACTCGCGAATACCGATGTCAGTGGTGTAGCAGATTCCAAATCATCCCTATAATTTACAAGTTCAACTAAGGTGTTTCTCATGTCTAGAGAACCGGAAAATGTGTCTTCCACATGCTAGATGCACACACCACAATGATCTTCTCTTGACTAAATAAAGTCGCGAAATGTGCAGAAGCAGTCAACTGAACAATTTACATGGGAGGGAATAATGCAAACGCACCTCCATATTCAACCTTCTCAAACTTCCATGCCATCATGATAGCTATCCAACACATACTAAGTATTAGTTCGCTATTCGGTTGTCTAGAGGACAACGCGGTTAATTCATCTACATTCCTACACACCAACAGGCCTCTCCATTCTGACAGCTCCTACCGTTAACAGGAAATGTGAATCACCGCAGTACAGGTCACCGGTGCTGCAGGCCAAGCAAGCACAGGTAGAATCATCATCCTAAGAAATTGGTCACATATATATTTCATCCCTGTACTTACAACTAAATCGTACGATCGCAATCTCAGTTGAACGACATTCGACAATGAGCGAACTATCGGAAATACACCCTGTTGATGGCTGTGGCTCTGGAAATAAAAATATCTGTACCATTCTCATGGCTTGACATACTCTTCCCTTTGCTATCTCAGTACTCGACGTCAAATCCATACCTTCCTTTGCACATGTCTGAACACAAACACATACTTATTAGCCTGATGTTCAAGGTGAACCTATCACACATCCCCTACTACTACTAAGTATAATACTTCGTCAATAACCGATCACTGGCGATACGAATTAATACTGACCGAAAATCAACGATGGGTGTGAATGATACCACTGTGTCTTAGAAAGATGGGCATAACCGTCTCATATGTGAAAAAACCCGGTCGCAAAAACTACTTCATGTTACTATCACAAGTAGTCTTGGTTCTGCATCTGCACACAAGTATTCATGTAAAAAGCTGTACCTGCTTTATAAATCTACGTGTGGGATTACCTACGAATCACGTGGTTTTCGAGACAAATACCGAGATGGTGTTCGCTGGAGCATATATTATCAGACTGGCAGTCCCATTACACATAACCCACGATGCAACCTCGTCATAAAATCGCTTAGTTTTGAAAGTGATTCGACTAAGGAGTGTGGTATGAAACTGGTATTTCCATCTCCCTCATGCCGTCGCCACTAGATATTTCTCCAGTATTTGTAATGCATTCTGTCTTGATACCACGTCAGAGGTTCTGTGATATATCCACTGGGCTATAGGCAATGGTTGCTTGAGAAGGATCACAAACAGTAGTAGATGGTGTGATGATTGAGGGCGTAAGAAATGTGCACTAGCTTTTCAGATCTCTAGTGCTATGCTAGCCACTAGAAATGCCGTCTGGGATTTGGAATCAAGTCCCCCCCCCCCATTAAAGCACATACCTGTGTTCGATGCTATGGAGAAGCCTTTTAATGATTACAGCCACTGGTGAATCATGTTTATGGTACTTTCATATCTGGAAACAAGTATCTTTCTCGAACCTATCTGCTACAGTAAACTTCC